>NC_135817.1:2159816-2759816 GCF_964213995.1 Mustelus asterias | reverse complement strand
ATCCATATGTTCCCCACTATCCATCTTGCTGGTTCCATCATCAAAGAACTCAAGCAAGTTTGTCAAGCATGACTTTCCCTTCAAATGTTCAGTAATTTCCTCCTTAATCAATGTCCCCTGGTTATTGCCCACTTAGCCAAAAGGTTTCTTCTTATCTATGCCCCTCACAATTTTGTACACCTCGATCAGCCTTCTCTACTCTAAGGAAAACAACCCCACCCTAGTCAGCATCTTTTCATAGCTGAAATGCTGCAGCCCAGGCAACAACCTGGTGAATCTCCTCTCCACCTTGTCCAGTGCAATCACATCCTTGCCCTCATGTGGCCACCAGAACTGCAAACAGTACTCTAGCTGTGACCCAATGGGCGTGTATACAGCTCCATCTTAAGCCTGTACTTCCTAGCATTCTACTGTTCATTGTGAATTTCCTTGCCTTGTTAGTCCTCGGAAAATGCACCACTTCACACTTTTCATGGTTAAATTCCATTTGCTCCTGTTCCAACCATCTGACCAGCCTGTCCAGTATCGTCCTGTAATCTAAGGCTTTGCTCCTTGCTATTTATCACATCAACACTTTCTGTCCCACCTGTGAAATTACTGATCGTACCCTCCACACTGACATCCAGATCATTAATGTACATTAATTAATTTATTAATGAAGTTTCAGACAGCCTAGTTCATCTTGCAGTACTGGCCAGGGAGGGCAGGAAGTCTAACTATAGAGAGTGGAGTTTGTGAGTGGGATGACAGTAATGGTAACCATCTTCCCAACGCTTAAATAACAAGAGGAATAATCTCATGAATCGTGGTTTACTGATCCAATTGCTGGAGACTGAGATTTAACAGGAATACAAACAATTTCAGAGATGAAACACTGAGTTATGTAAACAGTTAGCAATAGTTTGAAAAGTTAATAAATGGATACAGATATTGGAAAAATCAAAAATAGAGTCAGTGAGAGGAAGAGGATAGAATTAACAACTGGATCGAGAGACTTACAAGGAACACCAACAATAGCCAGGATAGGATAGTAAAAATGCTGAATAACCCTCATTCCATAATAGATCCGATTTCCCAATGTACTCCACTGAGAACCCAAAGATACCATATAAAGCCAATAGGATAGGTCCCTGCTCATTGTTGTAACATTCCAATCTATTGTTCTCAGACTCTGATCCATTGTTGGAATATTCCAATCGAGTCTCCTCCGATTCTGATCTCTCCTCTCCCGGTCTCCGGAGCTGCAGATCCTTGTCACTGGTGGAGGTGATGCTCCCGCTGATACACTGGATAACAGATTGAGAGAATTACCATATTAATAGAAACGGGCAACCCTCCAGTGATACAATTAAGATCTACGGAGACTGACATTAATTATAGTCACTGAACAAACAGAGCTCAGTTAACCCCTTTCAAACCAATATTTTCAATATCACAAAGTAAAATATTGACCTGGCCTGGGTGGGACATAATAGGACTTCCAGAAGAAAAGATGGATGGAAATAATGGACTGGCCGACATTGTTTATTACTCCATGACTGAAAATATACCGATCTAAGTCAGGCTGGCTACTTTATGGTTTAATTTTAACTATATTTCAATTTAAGAATGGTTGGACTTAATAAAATGGCTGAAGTTAACCACATGATTAAAGTTTTTGAGCAGTTTGAAAATGAATGCAGGACAATCCTGGGGCAGCACGGTGGCACAGTGGTTAGCGCTGCTGCCTCACAGCGCCAGGGACACGGGTTTGATTCCCAGCTTGGGTCACTGTCTGTGTGGAGTTTGCACGTTCTCCCCATGTCTGCGTGGGTTTCCTCCGGGTGCTCCGGTTTCCTCCCACAGCCCAAAGATGTGCGGGCTAGGTGGATTGGCCATGCTAAATTGGCCCTTAGTGTCAGGGGGACGAGCAGGGTAAATGCATGGGGTTATAGTGATAGGGCCTAGGTGGGATTGTGGTCGGTGCAGACTCGATGGGCCGAATGGCCTCCTTCTGCACTGCAGGATTCTATGAATTTCTATGAATACATCACACTCCTGGACGGTAACACTCTTTGCATCTTACAAACATTTCAGCCAATCCAACATTATGGATTTGCAGATGGCACATCTGCACCAGCCAGCTATGGCAAAGACAGAGCTATTTGTGACTCCATGGCAGGGATTCTCCCAAAAAATTCAAAGTTCCCAAGGTGAGAGAAAACAGGAATAAATCCCGTTAGTTGTATTGAGCATGATTTCCGGGGTGATTTTCCAACACACCGTGTATCCCAGAATGCCCTAACATGATTCACACTGGAAAGAAGGGGGTGGGGCCCATTCCCGCCCAAGAGGCCAGCAGCATAGTGCTGTGTGGGCCACAGCGCATGCGCCAATCTGTGAGCGCGGAGATTGGCACATGCACACCAGCTCCGCATTGTTGGCCTCCAGATTGCTGGTCTGCCCCGTAAACCCCCCCTGCTGGCCTTCTGACCTCCCCACCCCTGAACGTTGGCCTCCCACACATCCCCAGGCCGGCCCTGATCTCCCTGACCCCCTACCTGCACATGCTCAGATCTCCTGAACCCCATCCCCTCTGCGGACAGCCCCAACACACCCTCCCCGACAGTACCGACCTCCATGACGGCCCCAACACCCCTCCCGCAGCCAGCCCTGACGACCCCCCCACCACATTGGCCAACCCTGACTACCTCCTCCCTCCCTGTCTCAGTCATCCCAAGTGCAGAATGGCAGCGGGTCTCTCTCACCCCCACCGATTCCCCTCCACCCCAAGGGGGGACACTTCCCAAGGGGTCCCCCCTTTCCCCCAACCTCTTGGAGGGGAGGCCTCAATGGCCTCTGTTCCCTCCAGTGGAGTGGAGCTACCTGTTCTCCATTAGTGGGGAGCAGGAGTAAATCTCACTGGGGTGAACCACTCCTGGCGGGGGGAAAGACACGAGCGGGCCCAGAGACTTCAGTCCCGGACCCGCGAATCAAATACAAATGGCGATTTCCTTATTATAATCAGCTCTGCGCCGGTTTACGACGTGGAGCTGATTACACTGGAATCTTGGGGCCTGATTTTACTATTTTGAGTCTAAAATCCGAAGCAGCGCGCCCGGGCGCGGAAGAAAAAACAAGCAGAGAGAGCAGAGAGGGGGAGAGGATGGTCTTGGGAGAACCTTGCAAACTGCAAATAATGTAGCATCGTTTTTGTGCTGCCTAATTATCAATGGGAAAGGTAATTAAACTACAGTGTCCTAGTGAGCAATTAGTGACCCTGTATAATATATTTGTGATCTGTAACTGGATTGTTGATGCTCAACTATTCAGAGTCCTGTGGTGAACTTGGCAGAATTGTCCCCGTGGTGGAACTTGGTTGGAAATAAGATTCAAGGAGATTACTACATCTTGTTTTCATCTGAACATTGCACAGAATTAGAGGAATTCCCTTTGGAAGACAATGTCAGAATTATAATCGCAGCAACTAATAACCTGACAGCCAAAAATCTGGGATAATATTTCAAAATATGGATGGGGGGATATATATTTTGAAATATTTTCCCAAATTTTTGACTGTCAGGTTACTAGTTGCTGCGATTATAATTTTGACATTATCTTCCAAAGGGAATTCCTCTAATTCTGTGCAATGTTCAGATGAAAACAAGATGTAGTAATCTCCTTGAATCTTATTTCCAACCAAGTTCCACAACGGGGACAATTCTTCCAAGTTCACCACAGGACACTGAATATTTGAGCATCAACAATCTAGTTACAGACCACAAATGTATTATACAGGGTCACTAATTGCTCACTAGGACACTGTAGTTTAATTACCTTTCTCATAGATAATTAGGCAGCACAAAGACGATGCAACATTATTTGCAGTTTGTAAGATTCTTCCAAGTCTATCCTCCCCCCCTCAACCAGAGATCCATCTGAGCCCGCCCCCCTCCTCTGTGGTTGGGAAACCACTGGAGAAGATTCTGAAGGAGAGAATCTATCTCTATTTGAAGAGGCAAGGTTTGATTAGGGATGGTCAGCATGGTTTTGTCAGAGGGAGGTCATGCCTAACAAATTTGATGCAACTTTTTCAGCATGTAACCAAGTGTGTGGATGAGGGTAGTGCGGTTGATGGAGTTTACATGGAGTTCAGCAAAGCCTTTGACAAAATCCCACATGGGAGACTTATTCAGAAGGCTAAGGCACATGAGGTACAGGGTGATCTGACAAGATGGATTCATAATTGGCTAAGTGTTAGGAAACAAAGGATGGTGACAGACAGCTGTTTTAGTGACTGGAGGCAAGTGGCCAGTGGCGTACCACAGGGATCCGTGCTGGGCCCCCTATTGTTCATCATTAATATAAATGACTTTGTGGAGGATAGGGTCAGTGTGCCGATGATGCAAAGATTGACCGAGTGGCTAACAGTGAGGTTGAGGTTGAGGGTTACAGGAAGATATAGATGAGATGGTCAAATGGGCGGATAAGTGGCAGATGGAATTTAACCTTGAAAAGTGTGAGGTGATGCACTTTGGAAGGAGTAATTTGACAAGGTCTGACATTGGGAAGTTCTGAAGAATAAAGAGACCTTGGCGTGTTTGTCCATAGATCTCTGAATACAGAAAGGCAGGTTAATAGGGTGGTGAGAAAGGCATATGGCACTTTCGCCTTTATAAATTGGGGTATAGATTACAGAAGCAGAGAGGTCATGATGGAGTTGTATAGAACTTTGGTGAGACCACAGCTGGAGTACTGTGTGCAATTCTGGCCGCCACATTATCGGAAGGACGTAAACGCACTGGAGGGGGTGCAGAGGAGATTCACCAGGATGCTGCCTGGGATGGGACATTTAAACCTGACTGAGGTGTTCAAAATTATGAGGGACATGTACAGGGTGGATAGGGAACAGCTGTTCCCTTCAGTTGATGGGTCAGTTATGAAAGGACACAAGTTAAAAGTGAGGGGTGGGAGGATTAGGGAGATTTGAGGAAAACCTTTTTTATTTAGAGGGTGGTGACGGTGTGGAATGCACTACCTGGGAGGGTGGTGGAGAAGGGATGCTTCACATCCTTTAAAAAGTACCTGGGTGAGTACTTGGCACGCCATAACATTCAAAGCTATGGGTCAAGTGCCGGCAAGTGGGCTTAGGTGGGCAGATCAGGGCATTAATGCGTCAGTGCAGACTCGATGGGCCAAAGGGCCTCTTCTGCACTGTGGTAGTTTGTGATTCTGTGATTCTGTGGTCTTTTCCTTGAATCCTTTTCTTTACCTTTCTTTTTTTTTACCGTTTAAATGCAGAAAAGGGTGGACTTTGGAAACCTCTTCCTGCATTTTGTTTGTGTGCCAAATAAGTCAACCCTCTTATTTTATTTTATCACAGGTTTGTCGTGAGATCATTAACAAAGGATCGGATCACTCCAAAACTGAATGGTGGAAGGAAATATCACCACGTATAAAAAAGGAAAAGAAAAATCAAAAACAGCTTCTGTTCACAGATGGGTGGTGAGAAGATCAGAGCTCGGTAAATTAAGCCCCTCTTTCTTTTCATGTAACTTTTGTTCTTAAGGTGAGATGGATAATTCCGTAATGACAGGACAGCAAGTCTAACATTGCTGGTGGGATAATTTCAAGAAGGATAATAATACACATTACTCGGGAAAACAGGGTCAACAAAGTGACAAATAACAGTAATATTTGACTGAAACAGCACAGCTGATAAACTTGATTTCTGCTTCACCTACAACAATCTCACGGAATCCAGGATGAGGTAGTCAATTGGATACAAAATTGGCTTGACGACAGAAGAGCAGAGTGGTTGTAGAGGGTTCTTTTTCAAACTGGAGACCTGTGACCAGCGGTGTGTCTCAGGGATTGCTGCTGGGTTCTTTATATTTGTCATTTATATTAATGATTTGGATGGGAATTTAGGAGGCATGGTTAATACATTTGCAAATGACACCAAGATTGGTAGGTTAGTGGACAGTGAAGATGGTTCTCTGGGATTGCAACGGGATCTTGATCAATTGGGCCAATGGGCGGATGAATGGCAAATGGAGTTTAATTTAGATAAATGTGAGGTGATGCATTTTGGTGAATCGAATCGGGGCAGGACTTACTCAGTTAATGGTAGGACGTTGGGAGAGTTATAGAACAAAGAGATCTCGGGGTGCAGTTTCATAGCTCCTTGAAAGTAGGGTCACAAGTGGACAGGATGGTGAAGAAGGCATTCGGCATGCTTGGTTTCATTGGTCAGAACATTGAATACAGGAGTTGGGACGTCTTGCTGATGTTGTCCAAGACATTAGCAAGGCCACACTTGCTATACTGTGTGCAGTTCTGGTCATCCTATTATAGAAAGGATATTATTAAATGAGAAGGAGTGCAGAAAGGATTCACTAGGATGCTACTCGGACTTGATGGTTTGAGTTATAAAGAGAGGCTGGATAGACTGGGACTTTTTTCCCTGGAGCTTTGGAGGCTTTGGTGTGATCTTATAGAGATCTATTTCACTCAAGAAGTTTGACACCATCCAGAACAAATCAGCCTGCTTGATTGGCATCACATCTACAAACATTCACTCCCTCCACCACCGACGCTCAGTAGGAGCAGTGTGTACTATCTACAAGATTCACTGTAGCAATTCACCAAAGATCCTTAGACAGCACCTTCCAAACCCACGACCAGTTCCATCCAGAAGGACAAGGTCAGCAGATGCATGGGAACACCACCACCTGCAAGTTCCCCTCCAAGCCACTCACCATCCTGACATGGAAATATATCGTCATTCCTTCGTAGTCGCTGGATCAAAATCCTGGGATTCCCTCCCTAACGGCATTGTGGGTCAATCCACATCACATGGACTGCAGCGATTCAAGAAGGCAGCTCACCACCACCTTCTCAAGGGCAACTGGGGATGGGCAATAAATGCTGGCCAGCCAGCAACGCATGTCCAACAAATGAATCAAAAAAATGAGGGCATAGATGAGGTAGATAGTCAACATCTTTTCCCAAAGGTAGGGGAGTCTAAAACTAGAGGGCATGGGTTTAAGGTGAGAGGGGAGAGATACAAAAGTGTCCAGAGGGGCAGTTTTTCCACTCAAAGGGTGGTGAGTGTCTGGAACGAGCTGCCAGAGGCAGTAGTAGAGGCAGGTCCAATTTTGTCTTTTAAAAAACATTTAGACAGTTACATGGGTAAGATGGGTGGAGAGGGATATGGGCCAAATGTGGGCAATTGGGACTAGCTTAATGGCAAAAACTGGGGGGGCAAGGACAAGTTGGGCCGAACGGCCTGTTTCCATGCTGTAAACCTCTATGGCTACAGAATATTACACGCATGAAGCTTTCAAGACAACCTCGTGAAATGGAACATTGATTATCAGCAAGCAAGCCCAGGACTGATTGCCAAGCTAAAGATCTGAAGTTGAAGGCAGAGTAACAATGGACGGTATTTTACCTTCGCGTTGCATCCGTTTTCAGGCACGAAAATTTGGTAAAGTCGGGTGTGAGGAGAGTAGCACGATCTGTGCACATGTCGGTTCGCACTTTACCAGGCCACAAAATCATCACGATTGGGAACCAGCCCAAAATGGGCGCAACATCAATTTAAATAATTTTGCATGAATCTGAATCTAATTAGCGAGCTGCATACCCCACTTTACCAGCACGTCTGCCTTTACCACCTCGTTCGCCCAATCCGGATCAGTCTGGAATAGACATGCTCTGCAAAAGTCCGATTCTGGCACTCCATCAGTGAGGGTTAGTGACGAGGTAAGTGCCTACCATCAGACTGCTCTGTGCTGCTCACAGGGGGTCCTTTCATAGCAGCCATGTTGTGTTTTGGGTCGTGAGGGCTCTGCTAGTGTGGCGGTGGGGAGGGCTGTTGCTGATCACCGTGTCCGATGTCCGATTTGCAACACAGATCCAGGTCTCAGCACTGACCTCGTGTCTTGGGGATGCTGCGGGGGTCCTAGTGCACGCGGCACTCTTCCAGCTGGGGGATGTGCCGGAAGCCTTTGAAATGGCGGTGCTGCAGCCTCAGGACATTTCAAGCAGCACTGTCTGTGCTCACTACTGCATGTGTTCTGGGTGTGTGTTACTTGGTGGGGCGGTGGGTACAGGGGCGTGGGGGAGGCTGTGTTGTTGGGGGATGGGGGGGGCCACGTGGTGGGGAATGGGAGGGCTGTGTTGCTGGAGGGCCTATGGTGGTGGAGATGGGGGGGAGCTGTGTTGCAGGGGGGGCCATGGGTGGGGGGAGATGGGCAGTATGGGCAATGTGTATTGCTGGGTTAAGGGCAAGCCGCATTCCTTAACCTCTCCATGTGTTTCTCCCCTTCCCATTCCCTAAATCACCCCTCTCTACAGAGTGATGAGATGGCTTTTGCGATGCAACCGATTGACCTTGCTGTTGTTTTGGTTGCTGCTGGAGCTGAGGAGGAGGAGGAGCAGGAGGATGAATTGCAGGCAGAGGAGGCCCAGGCCTTACTACTGGCAGGAGTAGAGGGAGATGGACACCAGAGGCAGGCCATGGCCGCTATTCACCCAGAGGGCGGGGGGCGCAGGCGCAGATGAAGGAGGCCGCAGATTCCCCAGCAGTTTCACACGAGTGTCGTTTGAACAAATGTCGGACACCGTGTTCCGTCAACAGCTCTGCCTCCAAAAGGAGACAGTGCAACACCTGTGCCACTTGCTGCAGGACCTGACACCTCGGGGCAGGGTAATCACCTGACAACCATTTTAAACCTTCCCCATGCGAGATGTACGTGGCATTTTCCAGTCAGCTGTCCACACCTGTGTCAAGGAGGTCACGGATGTCCTGTATGACCGGGCTGGCCAGTATGTCAAATTTGACCTGGACTCGGCCCAGCAGGAAGCCCGGGCAGCAGGATTCACGGCGATTGCGGGAATGCCTAATGTGCAGGGGGCTATAGATTGCACCCACGTCACCCTCAAAGCCACAGTCAGGAATTCATGTAGATTCATCAATAGAAAGGGCTTCCGCTCCCTCAATGTGCAATTGGTTTGTGACCACAAGATGAACATCATGCACGTCTGTGCCAGACACCCCAGCAATGTGCATGACAGTTTTATTCTAAGGAGCTCAGACATACCGTAGGCCTTTGAGGAGGGGGCCCAGGGTGCAGGGATGGCTCGTGGGGGCGACGTAGGTTACCCGCTTCAGACATGGCTGATGATGCCTGCGTGGAGGCTGAGGCTGAGGCGGATACCCGGTATAATGAGGCCCACATTGCCACCTGCCTGATAGTGGAGAGAGGCGTGGGGCTCCTGAAAATGCAGTTCAGGTGCCTGGAGCGCTCTGACGGGGCCCTACAATACGGCCCCCTGATTTCCTCCCGCATTCTGGTGGTGCGCTGTGCCCTACACAACCTGGCGCAGCAGCGACGAGACCTTTTGGAGGAGGAGGAGCATGTGGAGGCCGACCAGCCGGGCGTCGCTGGGGGGGAGGCAGCCCAGGAGGAGGAGGAAGAGGAGGAGAATAATGCTGAGCAACACCACCCAGGCACTGGAGGGCTGGCAGCAAGAATCAGGCATGTGAGGAAAGAGAGGGAGACCATGATCACCAGGCAATTTGCTCACGAGAGGCCTGTGTTTCTGCACATTGGGTTCCATTCCATAAGACCATAAGACATAGGAGCGGAAGTAAGGCCATTCGGCCCATCGAGTCCACTCCACCATTCAATCATGGTTGATTTCAACTCCATTTACCCGCTCTCTCCCCATAGCCCTTAATTCCTCGAGAAATCAAGAATTTATCAATTTCTGTCTTGAAGACGCTCAACGTCTCGGCCTCCACAGCCCTCTGTGGCAATGAATTCCACAGACCTACCACTCTCTGGCTGAAGAAATTTCTCCTCATCTCTGTTCTAAAGTGACTCCCTTTTATTCTAAGGCTGTGCCCCCGCGTCCTAGTCTCCCCTGCTAATGGAAACAACTTCCCTACGTCCATCCTATCTAAGCCGTTCATTATCTTGTAAGTTTCTATTAGATCTCCCCTCAACCTCCTAAACTCCAATGAATATAATCCCACGATCCTCAGACGTTCATCGTATGTCAGGCCTACCATTCCTGGGATCATCCGTGTGAATCTCCGCTGGACCCGCTCCAGTGCCAGTATGTCCTTCCTGAGGTGTGGGGCCCAAAATTGCTCACAGTACTCCAAATGGGGCCTAACCAGTGCTTTATAAAGCCTCAGAAGTACATCCCTGCTTTTGTATTCCAAGCCTCTTGAGATAAATGACAACATTACATTTGCTTTCTTAATTACGGACTCAACCTGCAAGTTTACCTTTAGAGAATCCTGGACTAGGACTCCCAAGTCCCTTTGCACTTTAGCATTATGAATTTTGTCACCGTTTAGAAAATAGTCCATGCCTCTATTCTTTTTTCCCTCTACTATCTCCTGCAACATTGCGACGCCAGAGTGGTGGTCCTGGCTACGCTGTGTCAGCGAGTTTCTTTGGCAGGCAGGAGGGTGACGACGACTCACTGAGCACCATTATGGTGATGCCCTGGCGCAAATGAGTCTGACTCCTACCCGAGTTCTGCATGCACGCCGGCACCTGGGCCCATGTCTGTGCAGTGGGTAAGGGATCTGTAAACCCCCATACAGGGCCCTGGGGCGGGTGGGGTGGGGGAGGGGAGGGAATCGCTCGTGGGTTCCGGGGGAACCAACGGCTTTATTTTCTCAGTGACACAGCATTGAGGGGCCTCCCCAACTGACATCAACATGAAGCGTCCCTCCGGATACCATCAGGGTAACATCATTCCTGTTCGAGGCAACTCTGAGACAAATTAGCCAGAGGTTGGTGGCGAAAAAACATTTCTTGTTCACCATAACTGTGTCTAAATAATAAGTTTCAACATAAACATTTGTGAACAGAAGACGTTAAGGTGCTTAAAAATCTATCTAACGAGTGCAGCCCTTCACCTGTGCCTTCTTAATGCAACAACAACTTCCGAACCTTACGTGACCTACCTCTTTGTGTCTCCCCAGCATGGACATCGGTGGTGGAGGGGGTCAGCTGCCTACCTCATCCCGTTGCCTGCGATGCGCTTGGCGAGTGTCCTCTGGAGGGCCTGGATCTGAAGAGTCCTGACCGGATTCCAGGTGTCTGGGGACAGATCCATGAAAACCTTCTTCATCCCGCTGCCCCTGAGATGCCCCGGTGTCAGGAAGGGGGGAGTCAGAAGGTGTAACCACAGCTACAGTCTCCTGGCTGGAAGGCCCGGGCATGCGTTCAAGCCCTTCCTCCTCCCTTGGGGTTCCTGTGGGCCCCTGGCTCACTCCGTGTGACGATGGTGCTTCTGCAGTGAGCTCCAGAAGCTCCGGCATCAGCCGGTCCTGCCAGTCCTGGGTGACCGCCTGCGTCCTATTCATGGTGGTCGAGCCCTCTGCGATGGCCACCTGAGTCAGGGGCCACCTGTCAATGGCAGTAGCAAGCGCCGTCTGAGCCTGGGCCAAGCTCTGCTGTCCCTCAGCCATGTGGCTGTGTTCTCTAGGGCTGCTGCCATAGCCCGCTGTGTCTCAGTGCTGTCCCGCTGGGTCTCCTGCAAGCCCTCGAGCCTCTCAGCCATAAGCTTGTTGACGTCCTCAGCTGTGGCCCGCTCTGACTCAGCCATTGCTTGTAACTTGCCACTCATGGTGAGGATTCCCTGCCCCAGGCTTTACACCGCGGGCACCACCCTTGCAGTGTTGGCCTGGGAAGCATGCAAGACAGGCAATAGCTGGGTCCACCTGAAAGGTTTGGGACTCCTCCCAACAGCCTCGCAGTCGGTCCAGTGTGGCCGTCAGCCCCTCCTGCGTTCCCTGGCTCTGTTGCTGCATCTCCAACAGCTGAGGGAGAAGTGATGTCAGAGGCCCAGCAAGTAGCCTGGGGCCAGCTGGGTCCTCATCTCCGGCAGACCCCCGCGTGCCAGAGGCCCCAGACATTCCCTCCTCCACCCGATGTACATTAGCAGATGTGTCGTGCTCACCAGAGAGTGACCCCGAAGCCTCACCACTAACTGGACCCATTGATGTGAGAGTATCTGGGATGGTGAGTTGTGAGGTGGAAGCTGACACCAAAAGAGGCGCCACCCTCGGAGGTCCCTTCACCAACTTCCTCTGAAGAGTCTTTAGAGCTGTCAGTCTCAGGATTGGCGGGAGTGGCAGTGGGGACCTCGATTCCAGTTGGCCCTGCTGCATCCGGATCTGCTCCTGCAACACAGGACACGAGGTTAAGTGCAAGGGAGGGAGAGGGATCTGGGATGCCAGAAAGTTACTTGACATTTCTCCATCGAACATAGAACAAAGCACAAAGAAAATGACAGCACAGGAACAGGCCCTTCAACCCTCCGAACCTGCAGCGACCATGCTGCCCATCTGAATTGTAACCCTTCTAGGGACCATATCCCCCTTTTCCCATTCATTCATGCATTTGTCAAGACGCCTCTTAAAAGTTCACTATTGTACCTGCTTCCATGACCTCCCCCGGCAGGGAATTCCAGGCACCCACCATCCTCTGTGTAAATAAACATGCCCCATACATCTCTTTTAAACCTTGCCCCTCGCCCCTTAAACCTATGACCCCTAGTAATTGACTCAAATTGAGTGACAGGTGCTCACTTCTCGACTCCAGTCTGACCACGCTGTGGCTGACAGATCAGATGTCATCCTCTCTGGTCAGCTCCAGTGCCCGCTCCTCAAAGAGGGAGAGGGCCCTGAGGTCAGAGTTACCACCCCCCTGTCTGTGCCCTCTCCCGACAGTTATGGAGTTCTGTCTCCTGTGGGGACAGAAGGAGCTATGAAAGAAGTGATGGCAATGATTCCTGCGGAGTATCAGGGTGTGGCCCTCTGAGGGCAAGCCCAGTGATACCCTTGGGGAGGAGGAAGGAGGTGCTTGGGGGGGGGGTCAGGGGCTGGAAGCATGCAGGGTGGGGGGATCTGGGCTGATTTGAGGCAAGATGCTAGATGGGGTTAAGCGCTCCCCCTTTCTGCCCGGATGAGGTCATTGACCTTCTTGCGACACTGCTTTGCTGTTCTGGGGGCCAGTGCCATGGCACTAATAGAGGCGGCTACTGCCTCACAGGCCACTTTGCCATCACCTCCCCTGGGTCTGAGTCCTGCTGAGGGGAAAAGGGTTCCCCGTCTCACCTCTGCGACATCCAGTAACCTGCTGAGGTCGTGCTCAGTGAAGCCGGGCGCTGGCTACTTTTCTACTTTTTCCTGCACTGCCTGTGCATCCTTGGGGTTTCAATGGAGCTGCCCCTCGTTAGGGCAGATCAGCCGCAGGCAGTCGGGGAGAGCATTCCAGCAAGTTAAATGCAGTTTGCTTGTTAGCATTGCGGGGAAGGCAAGTGAGCACTTGCAGGTGTGCTGATGGAGATGGGACGAGGTGGGGGGAGGGGGGGGGGTGGAATCAGTGCTTCTGTGATGATTGGGCGCAGGAGAGAGAAAGGGAGGTGCCAGATAGCCATCGGAGTCAGGGGGAGATGGGGGCCATGTGCAGGTGGGTGCCGGGTGGGGGGAAGGGGTGGCGGGGGGGAGGAGGGGGGGAGCGCTGCCACTCTGCCTGTGATCGGTGGGGGGGGTGGGGAAGGTGGTGCGTGACCTGTCTGGGTGATGGGGCGGTGGGGGGATAAGGGGGTCAGTAATGTTGTGGGGGCGGGGTCCAATATCCGCGGGGTCCAGGGGGAGGCATTGTCCAGCACGGGAGGGATGTGACAGGGGAGCAGCATTATTTTTTGTTGCGCGTGTGCAGTTGGAGGCTCCGATTGGAGCTGCAGGGTTTTGGGCGAGTTAAGCCCCGCCCACGGGCTTCTGCAGCGAGAATTGGACTCGCTCAAAATTTTGCAGGCAGAGTGTGTATGGCGGGGGCGGACTAAAAACATGCCCAAAAGATGGATCTGAAACTCTCCCAGTTTCAAGTCCACTCAGCACTTAGACAAAAAATGGTAAAATACCGCCCTATAGCGCGGTTCTGTAAATGAATATTTATCTTTTTTAATATTAACAAGCAGCCGGGAGATTTACAAAGAGAATATTAATATCGTCAATTGAGAATTATCAAAATGCTTTTAAACTTTCCTGATCTTTTACTGTTGAGTTTGTTATGTTTTATACAGACAGTCCATCAAGAACTGCATACTAATACTTATTTGTATATGGCGTAAACATCTGCTAAAACTGCTCATATATCTAAATGTTGGATATGCTCCCACATTCCTATACACACTGAGGGAGGAATAACTTTACACCCAGTACCTTTATCATGGGCAGATTTAATTGTGTGGGATCAGCTTACTCAGTCTTTTTGGGATCATGAGGAATAGCAGTAGATTTTCCTCGGGCTTGTGATAGAGTAGACTTTTATAGAACTAGATCCTGTACAGGTGGGCCAGGTCACATGAACAGGTATTCACCTATTTTTAATACATCCAATCCAGCATCCAGCCTCATTTTCAATGAAGCAGAATGGAAACTGCAAGGCATGTTGTGTGTTGAGAATAGAAGAGGCGCTGGAGGAGACTTGGGCACGAGCAAGTGTCAACGCTCAGTGGATGTAACCAACCAAATTTGTCTGGATCCACCCAGTAATGATCGATCTTGCAATATTCGATATTGCTTCAGGCGGGAAGCACACTTACCTAACACTCAATGGCACTTATTGGACTTGTGGGAACAAGGCATATGCATGGCTGCCAATCAGATGGAAGGGGTCATGTTACCATGGATGTGTCGCCCCATATATTTATCATTCTTAGCAGCTTCCTACTGGGAGAAAGCGACGTGCCTGTGTGGGAATAGACAATTTTCTTGGTGTATCGATGCCGCTGTTTGCATACGTAAGATTGTCAATGGAGATTGAAGCTCAGATCCATCAGAGATATTCTGTCACTTTATCCGAGAGCTGCTTAACGCTTTTGGTGATCTCTGAGCAGCTGCTTGCTGTGTTTTTGCCAAATAAATGTTACGTCTTGATACAGAGATATCTGCCTTGTGAGTTTTTATTGTCCATAGTTAAAGACAGAATTGGCCATCTCGATTTACCCAACAACACCATTGAAATCAATGTCCATTTGGAAACTAACAAACTCCAATCAGAAACAGCAATCTTCAACCTAAACAAAGATGATTACATCAATATGAGTGAACAGTGTAAATTGGATAAATTGACTGAGAGGTATGGCTGTAAATAAACGGCGGGGAAACTCTGAAAGGACCAATTCAAAATATCTACCAGAAGTACATTCCATGAGAAAAAGTGAGAGGGATCCATCAATGGCTCACTCTTTAGAGATGGCATTCGATTGAAAGAACATGCTTATAACATTGCAAAGATAGTAACATATTAGAGTAATGATTAGAAATGATTTGATTTATTATTGTCACATGTGTTGGTAAACAGTGAAAGGTATTGGTTCTTGCGCGCTATACAGACAGAGCATACTATTCATGGAGAAGGAAAGGAGAGAGTGCAGAATGTAGTGTTACAATAATAGCTTGGGTGAGAGAAAGATCAACTTAATGCAAGGTAGGTCCATGCAAAAGTCTGACGGCAGCAGGGAAGAAGCTGTTCTTGAGTTGATTGGTACGTGACCTCAGAGTTTTGTATCTTTTCCCAACGGAAGAAGGTGAGAGAGAATGTCTGGGGTGCGTGGGGTCCTTAACTATGCTGGCTGCTTTGTCAAGGCAGCGGGAAGTATAGACAGGGTCAATGGATGGGAGGCTGGTTTGCGTGATGGTTTGTGGAGTATTGGGAGCATTTAGAAACCAGCTGAAGGTGGTCAAAAAGGTAGTATTGATAAATATGATCATAGAATCATACGGTGCAGAAGAGGCCATTCAGCCCATCGTGTCTGCACCAAGCACAATCCCACATAGGCCCCATCCCCATAACCCCATTTATTTACCCTGCTAGCCCCCCTGACAATATGGCGCAATTAAACATGGCCAATCAACCCAAACCACACATCTTTGGAATATGGGAGGAAACTGGAGCACCCGGAGGAAACCCATGCAGACACGGGGAGAATGTACAAACTCCGCACAGACAGTGACCCGAGGTCGGAATTGAACCCAGCTCCCAGGCGCTGTGAGGCAGTAGTGCTAACCACTGTGCCATGGTAAATAGTGAAGGATAAACATGGAATAAGCCAACCAATGATCTAAAACAGATTGCAAGATCAATATTGGTATATAGCCCTGTTTACCAAAGGTAATGGAGATCTCGGGGGATGGGGTGGTTAAAGGGAATAATGGGGTATCAGTAGATGTACATTACCTGGATTTATAAAAGGCAGTTACAAAGTGCCACACAAATGGTTCAGAGGCAAGCTGATTGTGCAAAGATTTGGAGGTATTCTTTCAGCATGGAGAGAGGATTGGTTGACCAAGAAGCAGAGAAAGCAGAGAATGTTCATGCTTCTTTCATGTTGTCAGTGGTGGAGTTCCACAAAGGTTAGCGCTGGGCCCTCAGCCATTTACAATGTTTATTAATGTCTTAGGTCAAGGGGCTGTGAATCATGTATCTCAGTGCGCTGGTGATGAAAAGCTCGGTGGGAAGGTAAGCAGTGAGGAGGACACAGAGAGAGGCATCAAAGAGATAGAGACAGATTAAGTGAGTGGGCAACAAGATAGATTATAATGTAGGATAATGTGAAGTTATTCATAGAAAATCCAATTGTTTCAAATGGCGAGAAACTTGTAGGTTTTGATTTTCAAAGAGACTTGGGGTTGCTTAGAGCTGGAATGTAAACATTGAACAGACTGGGGCAGCAGGAAATGGGGAATGAAAATTAATATTGACTTCTGTTATCAGAGGAATAAAGAAGACTTGCTTGAATTGTACAGGATTTTGATAATAACACATCTGGAATATTTTTGAGGCTTTGGTATTGATATTTAAACCAAGATGTATTTGCAATGGAGGAAGAAGCGTGAAGGTTCATTAAATTGGTGCCTGGGTGAGGAGGGTCTTATGATTGGAGGCTGAGTAAATTGTGTCCATTTTCTATTGAATTCGAAGAATGATCAATGACCTCATTTAAACGTATAAGATTCAGGAGGGACTTCATAGGGTGGATACTGAGAGATCATTCCCACTGTTGGGGGAATTTAAAACATGGGGACACGGTCGAAGGATACGGGGCTGATCATTAAGAACTGAGATCAGGACAAATCTTTTCACTCAAAGGTGTGTGCATCTTTGGAATTCTCTATCCCAGAGGGCTGTGGATGCTCCATCATTAAATACATTTCAGGCTCGATATACCCATCTCTTGGAAACAAAGGGCCCGATTTTACCATTTTGATTCTAAGTGCTGAATCTGGACGCAATTCAGATCCGACTTGGAAAACTGTTCTCAGGCGCCCCCCATACGCACTCAGCCTGAAAAATGAATCGCAAGTCTGAATCGCGCCGTGGGTGGGGCTCACCGCGCCCGAAACACTGCTGCTGCGATCGGAGTTTAGAACTGCGCATGCTCAGTGAAAAAACAAATTGAAAATCGTGCCCCAGTCCCATTGCTCCCGGGCCGCAAAAAGCAGATAAAGTGGCCCGGGAGCGAAAAGCGGGAGCGATGGCCCCCACAGACATTGCCCCGCCCCCACAACATAACTGTCCCCTTTATCCACCCACCCCTCCCGCCACCCGGACTGATCGTGACCTGCTGCCCCCCTTCCTCCCCACCAATCACCCACACGGTGGCAGTGGTCCCCCTTGCACCTGCCCCCCCCCCCGTAGCAGAGAACCATCTGACCCATTTCCTCCCTCCCCAGCAGAGAATAATCGAGCCCCCCCCCCCCCATCAGAGACTGATCTAGCCTCCCTGCTCCCTCCCTCCCCACCAGAGAATGCTCGGGCCTCCCTTCTCCCCCCCCATCAGAGAATGATCTGGCCTCCCCCCCCCCATCTCCCCCCAAAGAATGATCTGGCTTCCCTCCCCCCCCCACCCCCCCCGCACCCCAATAGACAATGTTTGGGCCTCCCCCCCCTCCCCCTGCATCCCAACAGACAATGTTCGGGCCTCCCCCCCCCCCCCCCCCTGCACCCCAACAGAGAATGTTCGGGCCTCCCTACCCCCCCCCCCACCACACCCCAACAGAGAATGTTCGGGCCTACCCCCCCCCCCCCCTGCACCCAACAGAGAATGTTTGGGCCTCCCTACCCCCCCCACCCCACACCCCAACAGAGAATGTTCGGGCCTCCCCCCCCCCCCCCACCCCAACAGAGAATGCTCTGGCCCCCCTCCTCCCCTCCTCACCAGAGAATGACTGGGCCTCCCTCCTCCATCCCACCACCAGAGATTGATCCGGCCTACCTGCCCCACCGCCAGAGATATGTCTCACTCCTTCCCCCCAACCTGAGAATGATCTGGCTTCCCTCCTCCCCAACCCCACCCCCCCCACCACCCCACCTCACCAGAGAATGATTGGGCCTCCCTCCTCCCCTCACCCCCCACCACAGAATGTTTGGGCCTCACTCCGCAACCCCCCGCAACCAGAAAATGATTGGACCTCCCTCCTCCCCCCATCCCCCACCAGAGAATGATCGGGCCTCCCTGCCCCATCGCTTGAGATACATCTGACCCGTCTCCCTCCCGCCACCTGAGAATGATCTGGCCTTCCTCCTCCCCCTCTCCACCAGAGAATGATCTGGCCGCCCTCCCCCCACCCCCCACAACCGATCTGAGTTAGAGAGCCACCGGAAGCTCTGACTAACCTCTTCAGGATCTGGAGCGCCCGAAAAAGACCTTTACCGAGCATATCTGTTTGGTGCCGAATCTTGACGGGTGAATGCTATGGTAAAGGGGCGGGCAGCTCATTAATTCGATTTAAATACATGCAAATGCATTTAAATCGTCGTTGCACCCGTTTCGGGCGTATTTCAGATCGCGGCCATTTTCGGCCCTTGGTAAAGTGGGCAACTGCACGGAAATGGGCACGGATTGCGCTAATCACCTCACGCCCGACTTTACCAGGTTTTCGCGCCCGAAAGCGGACGGACGCAATGGTAAAAATGGGCCCAAGAAATATGGGAGAAGTCAGGTAAGTGGAGTTGAAGTCCAACATCCGCCATAATCATCTGAATGGCGGCACAGACTCAAAATGCTCCAGTGGGCTGCTTTTGCCTTGATGTTGTCGAGCATCTTGGGTTTGTTGGAGTTGCACTCATCCAGGCAAGTGGAGAGTATCCATCACACTCCTGACTTCAGCACGAATGATGGTGGACGATGGGGAGGCGGGGCGGGGGGGGGGAAGCAGTGAATTATTACAGCATGGTTCTCATCCTCTGATTTGCTTTTGCAACCACAGCATTGAATGCCTCCAGCATGGCTGGATGTTCTGAGCTCTGGTGAGGTTGGTCCCATCATTGCCCTCTCTGATAATCTGTTTGTGTCAAGTGCCCAGTGAAGCTTAATAGCTATAAGTATGTCAGGTCTTCAGAGGAAGCACTGCCCCACCAGAGGGGCGGCACGGTAGCACAGTGGTTAGCACTGCTGCTTCACAGCTCCAGGGACCTGAGTTCGATTCCCGGCTCGGGTCACTGTCTGTGTGGAGTTTGCACATTCTCCTCGTGTCTGCGTGGGTTTCCTCCGGGTGCTCCGGTTTCCTCCCACAGTCCAAAGATGTGCGGGTTAGGTTGATTGACCATGATAAAATTGCCCCTTAGTTTCCTGAGATGAGTAGTTTAGAGGGATTAGTGGATTAAATATGTAGGGATATGGGGGTGGGGCCTGGGTGGGATTGTGGTCGGTGCAGACTCGATGGGCCGAATGGCCTCTTTCTGCACTGTAGGGTTCTATGATTCTATGATTCAGACCGCTCAACTTGTCCAACTCAGCATCCCATTACAAACAGCCGCATGTTGTTCCACCATCACAATGGGGAACGACCCTTTGCGCAACCCCGCTTCCCCCCCTGCCCCCATACCCACCGTGCAGGAAATGGGAAATAACATCGTAAATTTCTGGAATCACTCAGTGACTCAATTCTTTTCCTCAGTGAATGGATTTCAGAATTAGAGTAAAGGGATATTTCAGCATATTCTTCAACTGCTCTCTGAACTTAGTCTGGGTCACAGCGTAAATGCAAGTGTTGGTGCAGCAACTCAAAGGCTGCAGCATGAAACCCAATTGGGCCACAAAAGGATGGAGATAAACAGATCGATACCCCAAGATAAAAATTCGGAACCATATAAAATAAAGCATTAACAGTGCCCATAAGATGATGAAATTTCCTGAGATTACAAAGAGTAAAATGATGGATTTCCTGCGACTCTCCATCTCTGGGTCTCTGGGACTCTCTCCATTGCTGTGAGTCCGGAGTCTCTTGCGGGCTCTGCTGCTCACTACAATGTGTCTGACGGTGAATCCATTGAGCAACAGAATCAGGACAAATGGGACTGCTGGATTTAGAATGTAATGGAGGAACTCGATTGGTCCCCAGATTCGAGATAATTGAACATGGAATGACACTTCACAAAACCAGAGGCTGAGCCTCCACCTATACTGAGGCAGGAACATAAAATACCAGAGAATATTCTTTAAGCAGCTCAGCACAGTCACTGTTCCCAGAACCACAGTTGCCGTTTTCTCACTGCAATATTTACTTTTCAGCTTCTGGCAGCAAATGGCAACAAATCGATCAAAGGTGAAAGTGACGGTGAAATAGACAGAACAGTCAGTAACTGCATAGAGCAGGACGGCGTGGATATTACAGATGGGGATGGACCCCCGGAAATAAAACTGTTCATCAAAAATAATCGGAATGTGTCTGAATATCAGGTCAACGATAACGACCAGTAGATCAGCTGCTGCCATGGCAACCAGGTAGTGAGTGACACATTTGGAGAGACCACACTTTCCTCGGGAGAGGATCATAATCGTCACTAAGTTAACTGTGAGGAAAGGAAAATCAAACATCAGGCTGGGATTAAAGGTACCAGTTTCATTGAGCTTTTACTGAGATTCTCAATTGTGTTTCTCTATCCATTGATTTATTCCATAAATGTGCTTGAAAGAACAGATGGGAAGGTCAGTAATGAGGTGGAATAAGGGAGAGCTTAAATGGCACATGCGATGTTACTGAAATTGGTGAACTAAATGTTGATTATAACCCGCCCCCACTTCCTCTTCCTCCCTGGTTGAAACATAATTACATTTCTTTTGTAACGATTACATCGCTAGGGCGGCACGGTGGCAAAGTGGTGAGAACTGCTGCCTCACAGCGCCA
This sequence comes from Mustelus asterias, assembly GCF_964213995.1. Classification (NCBI taxonomy): domain Eukaryota; kingdom Metazoa; phylum Chordata; class Chondrichthyes; order Carcharhiniformes; family Triakidae; genus Mustelus; species Mustelus asterias. The sequence continues at coordinate 2,738,602 of NC_135817.1, read as the reverse complement.
GGAACCCTGGTTCAATTCCTGGCTTGGGTCACTGTCTGTATGGAGTTTGTACGTTCTCCCCGTGTCTGTGTGGATTTCCTCGGGGTGCCCTGCTTTCCTGCCACACTCCAAAGATGTGCAGGTTAGGTTGATTGGCCATGTCAAATTGACCCGAGTTTCAGGGGGTTTAGCAGGCTAAATATGTGGGGTCACGGGAATAGTGTGGGATTGTTGTCGGTGCAGGCTCGATGGGCCGAATAGCCTCCTTCTGTACTGTAGGGATTCTATGATTCTAAACACCCCTCGGGATGATGATGTTTTAGGTGCCAGAATCTCTGGCCGGAAGCCAATACTATTGACTGTGTGATAATTTTTAACCCCACCATTTTCCATTAGCTCCAGCAACAACTTGCTGTCCCAGATGCAGTGAGAGTCCAAAGTGAAGAAATCACAGAATCATAGAGTCCCTACAGTGCAGAAGGAGGCCATTCAGCCCATTGAGTCTGCACCAACCCGCAATCCCACCCAGGACGTATTCCTGTAACCCCTCACATTTACCCTGATGATCCCCCTGACACTAAGTGGCAATTTAGCATGGCCAATCTACCTAACCCGCACATTTTGGACTTTTGGAGGAAATGTTAGCCCCCGGAGGAAACTCAGACAGCCACCCAAGTGACTAACAAATTTCTGCACCATGTTAATGACATGATTGGAAAGTCTGTCCCTTGAGCTCTGTATTTATCTCAATCAGAGGGAGAAATTTTAACACTTTGAAATTAGTTATTTGATGCAGTTTTAATTGTAGTCCATACAACATCTCCTCCACCCCTCACCCAGCTCCACCCCCACACGAAAGATCACCCCAGCTGCTGCACACTTTGTTCCTCTCTCCTCCTCCTAATTTCACCTGGCTCAGTCCTGGGAAATAATTTCCAGCCAACGGAATAAAGTCATGGCCCGACCGAATTACAAAAGTGCAAAACCTTTACCACCGCTGGTTGCAGCTGCTTGGACCAGCAGTGAAAGAGTCTCCCAAAAACCACAACACAGTGTAACTCCGGCGAACTTAGTGAGGCCAAGCTCACTGTGTTGCTGCACTGCCTTTCATTAGCTTCTTCTCTCCAAGGAGATCAGTCCCAACCTCTCCAACCTGTTCTCATAACTGAAGTTTCTCAACGCTGGAACATTCTTGTAAATCTCTTCTGCACTCTCTCTAATGTGTTCACATCCTTCCTACAGTGTGCTGCTCAGAACCGTATACAGTATTCCAGCTGAGGTCTAACTAGTGTCTTGTATAATGAATCAGAAAATAGTGGGTAATTTCAGCAGGTCCGCAGAATGAAACAGAGTTAACGTTTCATGTTGCATTGGTCCTTTTACAAGATTAGCAGGATCGATAAAAGCACAAAAATGGAAGACTAAATGACATAAGCAGTTATAGAATTAACAGCTGGATAGAGAGACTTACCAGGGATACCAACAATAGCCAGGATAGGATAGTAAAAGTGTTGAATAATACTCAGTCCATAATAGATCCGCCTTTCCAATGTATTCCATGGCGAATCCGAAGATATCGCGACAAGCCAATCGGATAGGTCCCTGCTCATTGTTGGAACATTCCAATCTATTGTCCTCAGATTCTGATCCATTGTTGGAATATTCCAATCGAGTCTCCTCAGATTCTGATCTCTCCTCTCCCTGTCTCCGGAGCTGCGGATCCCTGTCACTGATGGGGGTGATGCTCCCGCTGACACTCTGGATAACACGTTGAGAGAATTCCCATATTAATAGAGGCGGGAAACACTCCAGAGACAGACTTAGATCTACTGAGACAGACATTAATTACAGTCACTGAACAAAGAGGTTCAGTTAACCCCTTTCAATGAACACTTTTTATATTACAATAAAATCGACCATTTACCCATCAGGGTGGGATGTTCTATGGTTTGCAGAGGAAAAGATAGGTAAAAATATTGAAAACACTGCCAACATGGAAAAGGGATTTGTGCTGAAGACAGGATGGAAAATATACATGTCTAAGTCAGCCTGGTGTCTTTACAGTTTGTTTTAACTTCTAAGAATGGTTGGACCAATGAAATGGCCATTGCTGAACACATGATGTTAGTTCTGAATGTTTCTGAGCAGTTTAAAAATGACAACACATTAAACCGCTGGATTGTAACACTCCTGACATCGTACAAACATTGCAGCCAATCCAACACAATGGATTAGCAAAGGAGATACCTGCACTGGCCAGCTATGGTCAAAGACAGAGCTATTTATCACTCATTGGCCGGAATGTTACCGGCACGCCCGCCACAATTCCAGGGGCGGGCGAGGCTCGGAGAACGGCATTCTCCGTTTACCTCGGGCGGGATCGCACGTACCTCGGGCCGACGTGCCGGAAACATTCCGCCCAGCAACTTCAACTTTGTCAAAATGTTTCTGCAGTTACCTGCTCAAAATACAACGGATTTTAACAAGTGACTTCATTTGCTATCTCGACCTGAAACCATCCAAACACATGAGCTGTTTCTTAAATTAAACAGCCTTAGAATTTTATCTTTAGTTATTGTTTAACAAAGAACAAAGAAAATTACAGCACAGGAACAGGCCCTTCGGCTCTCCGAGCCTGCACCGACCATGCTGCCCCGACTGAACTAAAACCCCCTACCCTTCCATATCCCTCTATTCCCATCCTATTCATTTATTTGTCAAGATGCCAATATCACTATTGTATCTGCTTCCACTACCTCCCCAGGCAGCGATTTCCAGGCACCCACCGCCCTCTGTGTAAAAAACTTGCCTCGTTCATCTCCTTTAAACCTTAAACCTGTGCCCCGTAGTAATTGACTCTTCCACCCTGGGAAAAAAGCCTCTGACTGTCCACTCTGTCCATGCCCCTCATAATGGTGTATTGTTCTATCAGGTCGCCCCTCAACCTCCATCGTTCCAGTGAGAACAAACAAAGTTTCTTCAACCTCTCCTCATAGCTAATGTCCTCCATACCAGGCAACATCCTGGTAAATCTTTTCTGCACCCTCTCCAAAGCCTCCACATCCTTCTGGTAGTGTGGTGACCAGAATTGAACACTATATTCCAAGTGCAGCCTAACTCAGGTTCTATAAAGCTGCAACATGACTTGCCAATTTTTAAACTCAATGCCCCAGCCAATGAAGACACGCATGCCGTATGCCTTCTTGACTACCTTCTCCACCTGCGTTGCCACTTTCAGTGGCCTGTGCACCCAGAACCCTCTGCCTATCAACACTCTTAAGGGTTCTGCCATTTACTGTATATTTCCCATCTGTATTAGACCTCCCAAAATGCGTTGCCTCAGATTTCTAGAGTCCCTAGAATGCAGAAGGAGGCCATTTGGCCCATCGAGTCTGCACCGACAACAATCCCACACAGGCCCTATCCTTGTAACCCCACGTAATGCCCCTGATACTAAGGGGCAATCCCAATGAGATTGTTCTTCGTAACCCCAAGAATTAACCACACTACTTCCCCTAACCAACACATCTTGGGACATTAAGGGGCAACTTAGCATGGCCAATCCACATTGACAATTTAGCATGGCCAATCCACACAAACTGCACATCTTTGCAGTGTGGGAGGAAACCCGGAGGAATCCCATGCAGACACGGGGAGAATGTGCAAACTCCACACAGACAGTCACCCAAGGCCGCAATTGAACCTGGGTCCCTGGCGTCGTGAGGCAGCAGTGCTAACCACTGTGCCACCGTGCCTCACTAATTTGTCTGGGTTAAACTCCATCTGCCATCTCTCCACCCAAGTCTCCAACTGATCTCTATCCCGCTGTGTCATCTGATGGTCCTCATCGCTATCTGCAATTCCACCATCCTTCGTGTTGCCCGCAAACTTACTAAGTTAAACCAGTTACATTTTCGTCCAAATCATTTATATACATTACAAACAACAAAGGCCCCAGCACTGATCCCTGAGGAAGACCACTTGTCACAGCTCTCCATTCAGAAATGCACCCTTCCACTGCTACCCTCTGTCTTCTATGACAGAGCCAGTTTTGTATCCTCCTCAGATTTCGTGCGACTTCATCTTCTGTACCAGTCTGCCATCAGGGACCTTGTCAAAGGCCTGACTGAGATCCATGTAGACAACATTCACTGCCCTAACTACATCAATCATCTTCGTCACTTCCTCGAAAAACTCAATCAAGTTAGTGAGACACGGCCTCCCCTTCCCAAAATCATGTTGCCCTCGCTAGTATGTCCACTTGTTTCCAAGTGGGAGTAAACTCGATCTTGAAGGATCTTTTCCAGTAATTTCCCTACCACTAACGTAAGGCTCACCGGCCTGTAATTACCTGGATTATCCTTGCTACCCTTCTTAAACAAAGGAACAACATTGGCTATTATCCAATTCTCTGGGACCTCCCCTGTAGTAAGAAGTTTAACAACACCAGGTTAAAGTCCAAAAGGTTTATTTGGTAGCAAAAGCCACACAAGCTTTCGGAGCTCTAAGCCCCTTCTTCAGGTGAGTGGGAATTCTGTTCACAAACAGAGCATATAAAGACACAGACTCAATTTACATGAATAATGGTTGGAATGCGAATACTTACAACTAATCAAGTCTTTAAGAAACAAAACAATGTGAGTGGAGAGAGCATCAAGACAGGCTAAAAAGATGTGTATTGACTCCAGACAAGACAGCCAGTGAAACTTTGCAGGTCCATGCAACTGTGGGGGTTACAAATAGTGTGACATGAACCCAATATCCCGGTTGAGGCCGTCCTCGTGTGTGCAGAACTTGGCTATCAGTTTCTGCTCAGCGACTCTGCGCTGTCGTGTGTCGCGAAGGCCGCCTTGGAGAACGCTTACCCGAATATCAGAGGCCGAATGCCCGTGACCGCTGAAGTGCTCCCCAACAGGAAGAGAACAGTCTTGCCTGGTGATTGTCGAGCGGTGTTCATTCATCCGTTGTCGCAGTGTCTGCGTAGTTTCCCCAATGTACCATGCCTTGGGACATCCTTTCTTGCAGCGTCCTTTCTCGCTTTCTCATTGTATCCTTGTTGGATACAATGAGATTCCATTCTCGCCTGTTCCTTCAGAAGGAACACCTCAAATGATCGCAGGTGAGGTGCCTTAAGATTGGAGGATGGCAAATGCTGTGCCTTTGTTTAAGAAGGGCTGCAGGGAAAAGCCTGGGAACTACAGGCCGGTGAGTCTCACATCTGTGGTGGGTAAGTTGCTGGAAGTTATTCTGAGAGACAGGATCTACAAGCATTCAGAGAGGCAATGTCTGATTAGCAACAGTCAGCATGTCTTTGTGAGTGGAAAATCATGTCTCACAAATTTGATTGAATTTTTTGAAGGGGTAACCAAGAAGGTAGATGAGGGCAGTGCAGTTGATGTTGTCTACATGGAATTTAGCAAGGCCTTTGACAAGGTACCGCATGGTGGGTTATTGCATAAGGTTAAATCTCATGAGATCCAGGGTGAGTTAGCCAAATGAATACGAAATTGGCTTGATAACAGAACACAGAGTGTGGTTGTAGAGGGATGTTTTTCAAATTGGAGGCCTGTGACCAGTGGTGTGCCTGAGGGATCGGTGCTGGGTGCGCTATTATTTGTCATTTATGTTAATATTTGTATGAGAATTTAGTAGGTATCGTCAGTAAGTTTGCAAATTACACCAAGATTTGTGGCATAGTGGACAGTGAAGGAGGTTATCTAGGATTGCAATGGGATCTTGATCAATTGGGCCACTGGGCTGATGAATGGCAGATGGAGATTAATTTAGATAAATGCGAGGTGATGCATTTTGGTAGATTGAACCAGGGCAGGACTTACTCAGTTAATGGTAGAGCGTTGAAGAGAGTTAAAGAAGAAACAAATCTAGGGGTACAGGTTCATAGCTCCTTGAAAGTGGAGTCTCAGGTGATCAGAGTGGTGAAGAAGTCATTCAGCATGCTTGGTTTCATTGGTCAGAACATTGAATACAAAAGTTGAAGTTGTACAAGACATTGGTAAGGCCACACTTGGAATGCTGTGTACAGCTCTGATCCCCCTATTGTGGAAAGGATATTATTAAACTAGAAATAGTGGAGAAAAGATTTACTAGGATGCTACTGGGACTTGATGGTTTGAGTTATAAGGAGAGGCTGGAAAATCTAGGATTTTTTCTCTGGAGCGTAGGAGGCTTAGGGGTGATCTTTGATTTGATTTATTATTGTCACATGTATTAACATACAGTGAAAAGTATTGTTTCTTGGGTGCTATACAGACAAAACATACCATTCACGGAAAAGGAAAGGAGAGAATGCAAAATGTGGTGTTACAGTCATAGCTAGGGTGTAGAGAAAGGTAAACTTAATGCAAAGTAGAAGCTGTTCTTGAGTCGGTTGGTACATGACTTCAAACTTTTGTATCTTTTTCCCGACGGAAGATGCTGGAAGAGACAATGTCCAGGGTGTGTGGGGTCCTTAACTATGCTGGTTGCTTTGCCAAGGCAGCGGAAAGTGTAGACAGAGTCAATAGATGGGAGGCTGGTTTACATGATGGATTGGGCTACATTCACGATCTTTGTAGTTTCTTGCGGTCTTGGGCAGAGCAGGAGCCATACCAAGAATGCTCTCTATGGTGCTTCAGTAAACGTTGGTGAGAGTTGTAGCTGACATGCCAAATTTCCTTAGTCTTCTGAAAAAGTAGAGGTGTTGGTGGGCTTTCTTAAGTATAATGTCATCATGGGGGGACCAGGACAGGTTGTTGGTGATCTGGACACCTAAGAACCTGAAGCTCGACCCTTTCTACTTCGTCCCTGTTGATGTACGCAGGGGCATGTTCTCCTTTACGCTTCCTGAAGTCATTGACAATCTCCTTCGTTTTGTTGACATTGAGGGAGAGATTATTGTTGTTGCACCAGTTCACCAGATTCCCAATCTCATTCCTGTACTTTGTCTCATCATAGTTTGAGATCCGAACCACTACAGTGGTGCCGTCTGCAAACTTGAAAATCGAGTTGGAGGGGAATTTGGCCACACATAGGTGTATAAGGAGTATAGTAGGGGGCTGAGAACACAGCCTTGTGGGGCACTGGTGTTGAGGACGATTGTGGAGGAGGTGTTGTTGCCTGTCCTTACTGACTGTGGTCTGTGACTTTGGAAGTTCAGGATCCAGTTGCAGATGGAGGTGCCGAGGCCCAGGCCATGGAGTTTGGAGATGAGTTTCATGGAAATAATAGTGTTGAAGGCTGAGCTGTCATCAATAAATAGGAGTCTAACATAGGTGTCATGGAATCATAGAAACCCTACAGTGCAGAATGAGGCCATGTGGCCCATCGAATCTGCACTGACAACAATCCCACCCAGACTCTATCCCTGTCATCCCGCAAATGTACCCCACTATTCCCTCTATGCTACACATCCAAGGAAACTGAGGGGCAATTTAGCATGGCCAATCAACCTAAGCTGCACATCTTTGGACTGTGGGAGGAAATCTGAGTCCCCAGAGGAAACCCATGCAGACACGGGGAGAACATGCAAACTCCACATAGACAGTTGGGAATCACACCCGGGTCCCTGGAGCTGTGTGGCAGCAGTGCTAACCACTGTGCCACTGTGTCCTTGTTATCAAGTGTTCCAGGATTGAGTGCAGATCCAGGGAGATGGTATCTGCTGTGGACCTGTTGCAGCGGTAGGCAAACCGTAGTGCATCCAGGTAGTCCGGGAGGCTGGAATTGTTCGTGCCATGACTAGCCTGTTGAAGCACTTCATAATGATGGATGTCAGAGCCACCGGCCGATAGTCATTAAGGCACGCTGCTTGGTTTTTCTTAGATACCGGGATGACTGTCATCTTCTTGAAGCAGATAGGGACCTCAGATTGTTGTAAAGAGAGGTTGAAGATGTCTGTGAATACCCCCGCCAGCTGCTCTGTGCAGGATCTGAGTGCTTGAATGGGTACCCCATCCGGGCCAGTCGCTTTCCGTGGGTTGACCTTCGAGAAAGCTGCTCTCACCTCTGCAATGGTGACCCCAGATACAGGTTCATCCAGGACTTCCAGGGTGGAGGGCATGCTCTCGCTGACCTTTGCTCAAAACGGGCGTAGAATGCATTGAGCTCATCAGGAAGGGGTACGTCTTATAGCGGTCTATAAAATAATGAGGGGCATTGATCAGCTGGATTGGCAATTTATTTTCCCAAAGGTAGGGGAGTCCAAAACTAGAGGGCATAAGTTTAAGGCGAGAGGGGAGAGATGCAAAAGGGTCAGAGGGGCAATTTGTTCACACAGAGGGTGGTGAGTGTCTGGAACAAGCTGCCAGAGTTTGTAGTAGAGGTGGGTACAATGTTGTCTTTTAAAACCGTTTTGACAATTACATTGGTACGATAGGTATAGAGCCATATGAGCCAATTGCGGGCAATTGGGACTAGCTTAGGGGTTGAAGAAAGGGGCAGCATGGACAAGTTGGGCCAAAGGTTCTGTTTCCATGCTGTAAACCTCTGTGACTCTATAAATGCAGATAATGAAAATATAACAAAACTTACTCCAACTTGTATATCAAAGAAAGAGTTTAATAAAGAAACTTCATTACTCCCAACTTGGGGCCACACCCTGGGCCACTCCAAGCTCCCCACAATTCCAAACAGGTTCTTTGTTATAGTGAGTCAGTTAACTATTACATAATTCTGTAATTGGTTCCATGGTTTACTGGGTCAGCTGACACAGTTTTTTTTCCATTGGTCACATTACATCCAATACAACGTTGTCACCAGTTACATTCTGACATCGCCTGTGTGTGAAACAGTTGCCTCCGACAGTGTGCCATGGTATGCTTTGTACATCAGTAGCTTACATCTCCTTTCTCTGCAGTGCAGTTCTGTACTTAAGGCATAAACTGCATCTAGATTGTGGGTGGCACAGTGGTTAGCACTGCTGCCTCACAGTGCCAGGGACCTTGGTTCAATTCCGATCTCGGGTCACTGTGTGGAGTTTGCACATTCTCCCCATGTCTGCGTGGGTTTCCTCCAGGTGCTCTGGTTTCCTCCCACACTCCAGAGATATGCGGATTAGGAGGATTGGCCACGCTAAATTGCCTCTTAGTATCAGGGGTATTGGCAGGGTAAATATGTGGGTCTATGGGAATAGGGCCTGGGTGGGATTGTGGGTGGTGCAGACTCGATGGGCCGAATGGCCTCCCTCTGCACTGTAGGATTCTATCATTCTGTAATTCTAGATTGCATTATTTCAATGTTTTGTAAATGCCAATCTATTGCACAGCTGATTTGGCTCTTATTTTCAGAAAGTTAAAAAACATCCAACAGATTGGAAAGTAGCAAACATAACACCTCAGCTCAAGAAGGTAGGGAGGCAGAAATCAGGTGTTCAGGCCCAGTACAGAAACTACGACTTCTTTTGTGAAGTTAGCCCAGACCCTAAATTTATATTTGATTTTGGCATTGGTGAACATAAAATATTTCACTCCAGATGTGATTCTAGTGACGCACTCGAAAGCTTTTATCAAACAAAGTTTATTTATTTAGACACTTAGAATATACAAAAAAGAATTAACATAACTTTTACCAATTACAAAACGTAAATATGTTAGAATGTAACCGGTGACAACCGCATATTGGGTGTAATGTGACCAATGGTAAGCTGTAAGGGTCAGCTGACCCAGTAAACCATGGAACCAATTACAGGATGATGTGATGGTCAGCTGACCAGATGACTCATTATAAATAAGAACTGTTTGGCACTGTGGGGAGCTTTGATTGGCCCAGGGCAAGCCCCAAGTTTGGAGTAATGAAGTTTCTTTATTAAACTCTTTCTTTGGTTTATAAGTTAGAATAAGCTTTCTTATATTTTTGTTGTCTGCATTTGAAGAGTTCCTTCTGGAAAAACATTGGTAGCAAAGGAAAACCCATCGTAACTTGGTGTTTGTTTTTGAAGAGGTGCTCCAACCATGGCAGAAGGTGGAAGGAAACCGGTGGGATTGGATTGTCCCCCTGTCTTTTCAGATGCCGAACCATATCGGCAATGGAAGGCAGGGGTGGGAATGTGGACCCTTGTCACCACAACACCGAAAAACAGCAAGGTGTGGCATTGGCTTTGTCACTTCCAATTGGGAGCAAGATACAGAGCAAAGCATTGTCTGATTGGGCAGCAGATGCCCTAAATAGAGAAGAAGGGCGACAGCTCCGGCTGCAATAGTTTCAGCAATACGATGAGTTCTTGGGCCTTGGTGGGATTGGGGTTGGTGCAGACTTGATGGTCCGAATGGCCTCCTTCTGCACTGCAGGGATTCTAGGATTCTATGATTCAAGACTGCATTATTTCTATGTTTTGTAAATGGGGCGGCACGGTGGCACAGTGGTTAGCACTGCTGCCTCACAGCGCCAGGGGCCCGGGTTCATTTCCCAGCTTGGGTCACTGTCTGTGTGGAGTTTGCATGTTCTCCCCGTGTCTGCGTGGGTTTCCCCCGGTGTTCCGGTTTCTGCCCACAGACTGAAGGACATGCTGGTCAGGTGCAATGATCCAAACAAGCGCCGGAACGTGGCGACTGGGAGAAATTCACAGTAACTTCATTGTAGTGTTAATGTAAGTCTCACTTGTGACTAATAAATAAACTTTTCAAATCCAGATAATGACAATATAACAAAACTTACTCCAATTTATAAATGAAAGAAGGAGTTTAATAAAGAAACTTCATTACTCCCAAATTGGGGCCGTGCCCTGGGCCATTCCAAGCTCCCCACAATTCCAAACAGGTTCTTATTTATAGTGAGCCAGCTGGTCAGCTGACTATTATATCATTCTGAAATTGGTTCCATGGTTTACTGGGTCAGCTGACCCTTACAGCTGATTACCATTGGTCACATTACATCCAGTACAAAGTTGTCAACGGTTACATTCTAACATCGCCTGTGTGTGAATAAGTTGCCTCCTCCAGTGTGCCATGGTATGCTTTGTACATCAGTAGCTGTCATCTCCTTTCTCTGCTGTGTCGTTCCATACTTATGGCATACACTTCATCTAGGTTGTGGGTGGTATGGTGGCACAGTGGTTAGCACTGCTCCCTCACAATGCCAGGGACACAGGTTCGATTCCAATCACGGCTCACTGTGTGGAGTTTGGGCATTCTCTCCGTGTCTGCGTGGGTTTCCTCCAGGCGCTCCGGTTTCAAAGAACAAAGAACAATACAGCACAGGAATTGGCCCTTCGGCCCTCCAAGCCTGCGCCGCACATGTGCCCAATTAGAACATTCGTTTGTATCCTTCTATTCCCTGTCTGTCCATGTGGCTGTCTAGATAAGTCTTAAACGATCCCTGCATATCCGCCTCAATCACCTTGTTTGGCAGTGCATTCCAGGCCCCCACCACCCTCTGAGTAAAATACATCCCCCTGACATCTGTGTTGAACCTTGCCCCCTCACATTCAACCTGTGACCCCTTGTGTTCGTCACCTCCGACCTGGGAAAAAGCTTCCCACTGTTCACCCTATCTATGCCCTTCATAATTTTATACACCTCTATTAGGTCGCCCCTCATCCTCCGTCTTTCCAGGGAGAACATCCCCAGTTTACCCAATCTCTCCTCATAGCTAAGACCCTCCATACCAGGCAACATCCTGGTAAACCTTTTCTGTACTCTATCCAAAGCCTCCACGTCCTTCTGGTAGTGTGGCGACCAGAACTGGACGCAGTATTCCAAATGTGGCCTAACCAACGTTCTATACAGCCGCAACACCATATGCCAACTTTTATATTCTATGCCCCGTCCAATAAAGGCAAGCATGCCATATGCCTTCTTGACCACCTTCTCCACCTGTGCTGCCACCTTTAAGGATGTGTGGACTTGTACACCCAGATCCCTCTGTGTGTCGATACTCCTGATGGTTCTGCCATTTATTGTATAGCTCCCCCTTACATTAGATCTACCGAACTGCATCACTTCGCATTTATCTGGATTAAATTCCATCTGCCATTTCTTCGCCCAATGTTCCAGCCTATCTATATCCTGCTGTATTCTCTGACAATGTTCATCACTATCTGCAACTCCAGCAATCTTTGTGTCGTCTGCAAACTTACTGATCACACCAGCTACATCTTCCTCCAAATCATTTATATATATATATATGACAAACAGCAGAGGTCCCAGTACAGAGCCCTGCGGAACTTTTTCTGTATTTTGTAATATTCTGTAATATTCGGTAATATTCTGTAATATTATGAAATATTCTGTATTTCCACTCCATCTGATGAAGGAGCAGTGCACCGAAAGCTTATGGTATTTGCTCCCAAATAAACCTGTTGGACTTTAACCTGGTGTTGTGAGAGTTCTTACTGTGAACTCCACTAGTCACAGACCTCCAACTGGAAAAAGACCCCTCCACTGCTACCCTCTGTCTTCTATGGTTAAGCCACTTCTCCACCCATCTAGCAAGTTCACCTTTTATCCTGTGAGATTTAACCTTTTGCACCAGCCTGCCATGAGGGACCTTGTCAAACGCTTTACTAAAATCCATATAGACGACATCCACGGCCCTTCCCTCGTCAATCGTTTTTGTCACCTCCTCCAAAAACTCAACCAAATTTGTGAGGCATGACCTCCCTCGTACAAAACCATGCTGTCTATCGCGAATGAGGTTATTCAGTTCTAAATGCGCATATATCCTATCTCTAAGAATCTTCTCCAACAATTTCCCTACCATGGTCGTCAAGCTCACTGGCCTATAATTACCCGGGTTATCCTTGCTACCCTTCTTAAATAACGGGACCACGTTTGCTATCCGCCAATCCTCTGGGACCTCACCTGTGAGAAGTGAAGAGACAAAGATTTCTGTTAGAGGCCCAGCAATTTCATCTCTTGCCTCCCTGAGGAGTCTAGGATAGATGCCATCCGGCCCTGGGGATTTGTCTGTCTTAATGTTTCCTAAAAAACCTAACACTTCCTCCCTTGTAATTGAGATTTTTTCTAACGGGTCAACACATCTCTCTGACACACTACCAGTCAACATGTCCCTCTCCTTTGTGAATACTGATGCAAGTATTTGTTTAGGATCTCACCTACCTCCTTTGGTTCTAAGCATAATTCCCCTCCTTTGTCCCTGAGAAGTCCATTCTTTCCCTAACAACCCTCTTGTTCCGAACATATGTATAAAATGCCTTAGGATTCTCCTTAATCCTGTCTGCCAAGGACACAGACCACAGACCTCCCACAGACCAAAGAAGTGCAGGTTATGTTGATTGGCCGTGCGAAATTGACCCTAGTTTTAGGGGGATTAGCAGGGTAAATATGTGGGATGACGGGAACAGGGCCTGGGTGGGATTGTGGTCGGTGCAGACTCGATGATCAAATGGCCTCCCCCTGCACTGTCGGGATTCTATGATTCTAGATTGTATTATGTCAATGTTTTGTAAATGTCTGTCCATTGCACAGCTGATTTGGTTCTGATTTTCAAAAAGTTAAAAAACATCCAACAGATTGGAAAGTAGCAAACATAACAGCTCTGTTCAAGAAGGTAGGGAGGCAGGAATCAGGTGTTAAGGCCCAGGACAGAAACTCCCAGTTCTTTTGTGAAGTTAACCTCCACCCAAAATTTTACATCTGATTTTGGCATTGGTGAGCATAAAATATTTCACTCCAGATATGACACCAGTGACCGACTAGGAAGCTACATTTAAAAAATTTTTTTTATTTGCACAATTAGAATTTACGAAAAAGAATTAACATAACTTTTACCAATTACATGAAGTGAATATTTTAGAATTAACCAGTGACAACTTTGTATTGGATGTAATGTGACCAAGGGTAACAAGCTGTAAGGGTCAGCTGACCCAGTAAATCGTGGAACCAATTACAAAATGATGTGATGGCCAGCTGACCAGCTGACCTATTATAAGTAAGAACCTGTTTTGGAATTGTGGGGAACTTGGAATGGCCCAGGACCCAAGTTTGGAGAAATTAAGTTTCTTTATTAAACCCTTTCTTTGATTTATAAGCTGGAGTCAGCTTTGTTATATTTTTGTTATCTGCAATTGACGAGTTCCTTGTGAAAAAACATTGGGAGCAGAGGAAAACCCATCGTAACTTGGTGTTTGTTTTGAAAAGAGGTGCTCCAACCATGGCAGAAGGTGGAAGGAAACCGGTGGGATTGGATTGTCCCCCTGTCTTTTCAGATGCCGAACCATATCGGCAATGGAAGGCAGAGGTGGGAATGTGGTCCCTTGTCACCACAACACCGAAAAAAAGCAAGGTATGGCATTGGCTTTGTCACTTCCAATTGGTAGTACGATAAGGAGCAAAGTATTGTCCGATTGGACAGCAGATGCCCTGAATAAAGAAGAAGGGCGACAGCTCCGGCTGCAATAGTTTTGTCAAAAAGATGAGTTCTTGGAGAATGATGAAGGATGGATGATGTTTGACAGGGTAAGAAGACAAGATACCCAGTCCATGGAAGAGTATATCGTGGATTTTGATAGGGGCCATAACAGGCTAATGAAATTTAATTTGGAGATTCCAGATGCAGTCTTGGCCTTTAAGTTGTTGGACTGTGCATGTCTGTCACAAATGGATACTCTTTTAGTCATGACTGGAGTGCAATTAAGGGGAACAGAGGCCCTCTTTGATCCAATGTCAGCATCATTAAAAGGTTTTTTGGGAAACAATCGTTCCCGCCACCTTGTTCAATACAGACAGGAATGCCATAGCGCCCAGAACAGAGGAGTCAATGGTGACTCAGCAGCGTGCCAGACCAAATGGAACACGATGGCCTCTAAACAGAGACAGTTATGTTAATAATAGACCCAGTGTTGAAAATGGTTGGAACTGATTTGAAAATGGGGAAAGAAGACGCACATGGGAAACTGATAAAAGAAGTTTAAATCGAAGGAATGCTCGAGGAATTGTGAATTGTTGTTTCCAATCAGATTCCCCGTACCACCACATTGTAAACTGTCTGAAAAGAAGAAATTGTGTCTTTGAAACCAAAAAGACTCAGAATACCTGGAAACCGACAGTGACGAGGATAAGGACCAGGAAGGCATTGTTTTGGTGGCAGAAAAGTTGAGTCCCATAATGAGCGTCCTGATGATAGACTCTTTCAACTCTGCTGTTTTAGATAGTGGATGTAAGTCCACTGTCTGCGGCCAAGATTGGCTGAATTGGTATTTAGGGTCTCTTGATCATAAAGACTGAAAGAAACTAAAAGAGCATGATTGTTCCACCTGCTTTAGATTTGGAGATGACAACACTTTAACATCCTCCAAGAGCGTACAATCCTACTTCCCTGTAGGATTGCGGGAATCAGGTTATTTAGAAGTACAGATGTAGTTTCCAGTGATATACCTTTGTTGTTAAGCAGCTCTGCAATGAAGAAAGTTCAGATGACCATCGATTTGAAACAGGATAAAGCCATGTTATTTGAGAAAACTGTGGGACTATATTTTACAAGATCTGGCCATTATTGTCTTTCTTTAAGCAAATCAACATTATCAGACCAAAGGATTCATGACACATTAGTGTCGCTAACAGACAACAGCATGATGGACAAAAAGAAGATTATTCTGAAACTCCATAAGCAGTTTGGTCCTCCAGCACCACAGAGACTGAGAGCACTGCTGCAGGATGCAGGTGTGCTGGACAAAGGATATAATGATCTCATAGAACAAATATCATCCCAGTGTGAAATTTGCATAAAATACAGAAGGACACCCCCACGTCCAGTTGTGAGTCGAACATGAGCACGAGATTTCAATGATGTTGTGGGGATGGATCTAAAGAGCTGGGACAAGGATGAAGGCGTCTACCTATTGTAGACATGGCACCCAGTTTAGCATATCCACGGTGATTTACAGCAAAGATGAAAAGAGCATTGCAGATAAAATTATGACCCACTGGACTGAAATAGGATTGGGGGCACTGTCTAAATTTTTGACAGACAATGGGGGTGAATTCGCAAATGATGGGTTTTAAGATATGCACGAAAATGTAAATATTGTAATAATGCACACTGCAGCCGAGAGCCCATTCAGCAATGGCCCCTATGAAAAGAATGATGTGGAGATGGCGGCATTGGACTGGGGTGGGCACAGTATGAAGTCTCACAACACCAGGTTAAAGTCCAACAGGTTTATTTGGTATCACCAGCTTTCAGAGCGCTGCTCCTTCATCAGGTGAGTAGACAAAGGCACAATTGCAAGATAATGGTTGCAGTGTGAGTCTTTTACAGCTAATCAAGTCTCTACAAGTACAGACAATGCGAGTGGATAATCGCAGGTTAAAGAGATGTGAATTGTCTCAAGTCAGGACAGTTAGCAGGGTTTTGCAAGCCCAGGGCAAATGGTGGGGGGTTACACGTCGTGTGACATGGCTTGAGACATTCACACCTCTTCAACTTATAACTATCCACTCGCATTGTCTGCACCTGTAGAGACTTGATTGCCTGTTAAGATTTAAAATCCAACCATTATCTTGCAATTGTGCCTTTGTCGAGATATGCCGTGTTTGTGAACCCAACTGTCCACTCACCTGATTAAGGAGCAGCACTCTGAAAGCTTATGATACCAAATAAACCTGTTGGACTTGATCCTGGTCCTATGAGACTTTTTACTCTGTGAAAGGAATCACGCACTTATAGATGATATGTTGCATAAAGTTTTGGCGGATCACCCGGCCTATAAATTGCAGGTTGCATTAGCATGGGCAGTGCATGCAAAAAATTCTCCACAGGTGGGGGGCTATTGTGCATACCAGTTGGTATACGGGAGGAATCCAAAGCTGCCGTCAGTATTAACAGATGCTCCCCTGAATCAAAAAGGGACAAGAATTTGCTTCATGTTTTCTGCACACTTAAACGCTATGCATGCAGGGAGAAAAGCCTTCATTAAGGCTGAGGTTTCAGAACAGATAAGAAGGGCCCTAAGACATCACATAAGACCATCAGGGTATACTTTTAGAAAGGGGATCGGATCTACAATAAAAGAGAGGGCAAGAAAAGTGTGGAAAGGACCTGCGAAAGTGATAGGAACAGATGGCAAGGTAGTTATAGTACAACACGGTACCCAGATAGTGCGAGCCCACTCTTCGAGAGTAGTGGGACTTGGGTATGAATTTGGAATATCTGAGCAAGATGCAGAAGTGCAGGAGACACCTTGTACCTCGCATGCACATATCCTGAGCTACTATGAGGATCTGTCAACTATAGATGAGAGGAAATCTGATGATAAACAAAGTACCAGTGAAGCAGGGGATGAAGCTGCTACTTCAAAGTTTCGGCTACCCAAAGTAGGCACAGTGGTATCATACATACCCAAAGGGTCAAGGGAGTGGAGGGAGGCCACTATATTGGGGAAAGCAGGAAATGCCTCAAGAAAGTACAAATACTGGCTCAACATCCAAGAGCGAGGGCAAGAAGTCAAAGCTATAGATTGGGAAAATGGTATGGACAGATGGAAGCAAAAAAAGTGCGACCTAAGTCCTGAGGCTGAGACAGGAAGCATTTATGAACCCAGGAAAAAGTCCCAAAACTGTGACTGAAGGTGTGTCAACAGAGAACAGCAGTCTGAGAGTAGCAGCCCTGACAGAAACAGACACAGCAATAAAAGCCGGAGTTTAACAGGAATGCTAGGAATCAAACCAATGATAGGGATAGGAGTAGAAGCCCCCAAGATCAGGAAGTATTGATAGCTGCAAACAAAATGGAGCTTGTGGAAGTAAGAGAGGCCAAACAATTGGAGCTGGACAGTTGGAAGGAGTTTGGGGTGTACACCGAGGTACCAGATGAAGGGCAGCCTGCTTTGTCCTATAGGTGGGTTTGCACAGAGAAAGTTTTGAAAAATGCCATGTATAAAGCTCAAGCCAGATGAGTAGCTCGTGGGTATGAGGAACACTTGGATGGGAGAGACATCAGGGTTGATTCACCCTCAGCAGCGAAAGTGACACTGAACATTTTCTTCTCTGTTTTATCTTCTAATAATTCGATGTGTAAATCAATTGACATCAAAGCAGCATCACTGCAGGGCGAAACATTTCAGAGAAGAGTTTTTTTGAGGTCACCCAAGGAAGCAGGTAATACACAGGGAAATGTGTGGAAATTGAACAAATGTGTATATGGGTTCAGTGATGCATCAAGGGTTTGGTATTTCACTGTACGATCTGTATTTCTGATGACTGGCTGCATCCAGTGAAAAGCAGATCCAGCAATGTTTTACTGGAAGGCGAAAGGAAAATTAGCTGGAATCTGTATAATGCATGTGGATGATTTCCTGTGGGGTGGAACAGAAGAATTTGGAAAAAGGATTATTGAGAAGCTGAAAACAGAATTTAAAGCAGCAAGTCGAACAGCTGGTGCTTTTCGATATCTTGGTTTTAATATCCGACAAAGTACCTCTGGTGAAATGATGAGTACAGTAAGAAGTCTCACAACACCAGGTTACTGTGACTTCTTACCAGACTTCTTACTGTGCTTACCCCAGTCCAAAGCCGGCATCTCCATAAAATGATGAGTCAACAGGGACATTCAAGTGGTGCTGGATTCATAATATTCCTGGTAGGTAAGGAAGGAAAATGTTGGCCCCTGGCCTGGGAAGCAAAGAAAATAAAAAGGGGTATTCAAATGTACATTGGCGGCTTAAACCCTCGTGTTAATGGAGGCGTTGGGTGTGGGGATATATTTATCTGACACATTAACAGAATTATTTTTTATGGGCACATCAGGTAAGAAAGTACCAATTGAGTGTTACGTGGACAATCGGTCTTAATGGGACAATGTTCACTCAACAAAAGGTGTCACAGAAAAATTACTAAGAATTGGTTTGGCCAGCATTAAACAAATGCTGGAAAACAAGGAGGTTTCCAAATTTAACTGGGTCGGTACAAATCTATAGGTATCCGACTGTTTTACAAAAAAGCGTGCAGATACTGGAAAGTTATTGAGAATACTGGAGGACGGTGGTCTTAAATTATTTTGAAAAAAATATCTTTGGAGTGTGGGAGGAAACCAGAGCACCCGGAGTAAACCCCTGTAGACACAGGGAGAATGTGGCAAACTCCACACAGACAGCGACCTGAGGCCGGAATTGAACCCAGGTCCCAGGCACTGTGAGGGTGAAATATCAAATTAACTTTGGATATTGGATCTCCTGTTGGGAAATGAGTTAGGGCAGGTGATGGATGTAAGTGTGAGGGAAGACTTTGGATCCAGTGATCATAATGCCATTAGTTTCAATCTGATCGTGGATAAGGATAGATCTGGTCCTCGGGTCGAAGTTCTGAACTGGAAAAAGACCAAATTTGATGAAATGAGAAGAGATCTGGGAAGTGTGGATTGGCACAGGCTGTTCTCTTGTAAGGATGTAAATGGAAAGTGAGAGGCCTTCAAAGGAGAAATTTTGAGAATGCAGAGTTTGTATGTCCCTGTCAGGATTAAAGGCAAAGTAAATAGGAATAAGGAACCTTGGTTCTCGAGGGAGATTGTAACACTGATTAAGAGGAAGAGAGAGTTGTATGAAATGTACAGGCAGCAAGGAACTGATCAGATGCTTGAGGAGTATAAAAAGTGCAAGGAGCTACTTAAGAGGGAAATCAGGAGGGCTGAAAGAAGACATGAGGTTGCTTTGGCAGACAGAGTGAAGGAAAATCCAAAGAGCTTCTATAGGTATGTTCGGAGCAAAAGGATAGTGAGGGATAAAATTGGTCCTCTTGAAGACCAGAGTGGTAGACTGTGTATGGAACCAAAAGAGATGGGGGAGATACTAAATGGTTTTTTTGCATCTGTATTTACTGAGGAAACGGGCATGGAGTCAACGGAAATAGGGCAAACAGGTCGGGAGGTCATGGAACCTTTACAGATTAAAGGGGAGGAGGTGCTTGCCGTCTTGAGGCAAATCAGATTGGATAAATCCCCAGGACCAGACAGGGTATTCCCACGGACCTTGAGGGAAGCTAGTGTTGAACTTGCAGGGGCCCTGACAGACATATTTAAAATGTCAGTACTCCTGGTGGAGGTGCAGGCTGATTGGAGGGTGGCTCATGTTGTTCTGTTGTTTAAAAAAGGTTCCAAAAGAAATCCGGGAAATTATAGGCCAGTAAGTTTGATGTCGGTGGTGGGCAAGTTATTGGAAGGTGTGATAAGGGATAGGATCGACAAATATTTGGATAGACAGGGACTTATTAGGGAGAGTCAACATGGCTTTGTGCGTGGTAGGTCATGTTTGACCAATCTATTAGAGTTTTTTGAGGAGGTTACCAGGAAAGTGGATGAAGGAAAGGTGGTGGATATTGTCTACCTGGATTTCAGCAAGACCTTTGACAAGGTCCCTCATGGGAGGTTAGTTAGGAAGGTTAAGTCGTGGGATATACATGGGGAGGTAGTAAATTGGATTAGACACTGGCTCAATGGAAGAAGCCACAGAGTGGTTGTGGAGGATCTTTTCTCTGAGTGGAGGCCTGTGACTAGTGGTATGCCGCAGGGATCGGTGTTGGGTCCATTGTTGTTTGTCATCTGTATCAATAATCTGGATGATAATGTGGTAAATTGGATCAGCAAATTTGCTGATGATACAAAGATTGGAGGTGTAGTGGACAGCGAGGAAGGTTTTCAAAGCTTGCAGAGGGATTTGGACCAATTAGAAAAATGAGCTGAACAATGGCAAATGGAATTTAACGCAGACAAGTGTGAGATATCGCACTTTGGAAGGACAAACCAAAGTAGAACGTACAGGGTAAATGGTAGGACTCTGAAGAGTGCAGTTGAACAGAGGGATCTGGGAATACAGGTACAGAATTCCCTAAAAGTGACGTCACAGGTGGATAGGGTCGTAAAGGGTGCCTTTGGTACATTGCCCTTTATAAATCGGAGTATCGAGTATAAAAGTTGGAGTGTTATGGTAAGGCTATATAAGGCATTGGTGAGGCCGAATTTAGAGTATTGTGTACAGTTTTGGTCACCTAGTTACAGGAAGGATGTAAATAAGGTTGAAAGAGTGCAGAGAAGGTTCACAAGGATGTTGCCGGGACTTGAGAAGCTGAGTTACAGAGAGAGATTGAATAGGTTGGGACTTTATTCCCTGGAGTGTAGAAGAATGAGGGGAGATTTGATAGAGGTGTATAAGATTTTGATGGGTATAGATAGAGTGAATGCCAGCAGGCTTTTCCCACTGAGGCTAGGGGAGAAAAAAACCAAAGGGCATGGGTTAAGGGTGAAAGGAGAAAAGTTTAAAGGGAATATTAGGGGGGCTTCTTCACGCAGAGAGTGGTGGGAGTGTGGAATGAGCTGCCAGATGAAGTGGTGAATGCAGGGTCACTTTTAACATTTAAGAAAAACTTGGACGGGTTCATGGATGAGAGGGGTGTGGAGGGATATGGTCCAAGTGCAGGTCAGTGGTGCTCAGCAAAAAATGGTTCGGCACAGACACGAAGGGCCAAAAGGCCTGTTTCTGATCTGTAATTTTCTATGGTTCTGTGGTTCTAACTTACCAGTGATCTAAAACGGGTTGCAAGATCAATATTGGTATAGAGCCCTGTTAGATAATGGAGATCTTGGGGGATGGGGTGGTAAAGGGAATAATGGGGAATCAGTAGATGTACATTTCCTGGATTTATAAAAGGCAGTTACAAAGTGCCACACAATTGGTTCAGAGGCAAGATGACTGTGCATAGATTTGGAGGTATTCTCTCAGCATGGATAGAGGATTGATTGACAGAGAGGATGCAGAGAATGTTCATG
This sequence comes from Mustelus asterias, assembly GCF_964213995.1. NCBI lineage: Eukaryota > Metazoa > Chordata > Chondrichthyes > Carcharhiniformes > Triakidae > Mustelus > Mustelus asterias. The sequence goes on along the minus strand of NC_135817.1, from coordinate 2,716,915 downwards.
TTTCTTTCATGTTGTCAGTGGTGGATGACCACAAAGGTCAGTGCTGGGCCCTCAGCCATTTACAATGTTTATTAATGTCTTAGGTCAAGGGGCAGTGAGTCATGTATCTCAGTGCGCTGGTGATGAAAAGCTCGGTGGGAAGGTAAGCAGTGAGGAGGACACAAAGAGAGGCATCAAAGAGATAGAGACAAATGACGTGAATGGGCAACAAGATAGATTAGAATGGAGGGAAATGTGAAGTTATTCACAGAAAATGCAATTGTTTCAAATGGTGAGAAACTTGCAGCTTTTGATTTTCAAAGAGGCTTGGAGTTGCTTCGCGATTGAATAAGTATTTAGCAGACAGGAGCAGCAGGTAATGAGGATGGCAAAGTGAATAATGACTTCTATTGTCAGTGGATTGGTGTACAGGAATAAAGAAGACTCGCTTCAATTGTACAGGGTTTTGATAATAACACATCTGGAATATTTTTGAGGTTTTGGTATTGACATTTAAATCAAGAAGTATTTGCAATGGAGGGAGAACAGTGAAGGTGCATTAAATCAGTGCCTGGGATGAGGGCGGTGGCATATGATTAGAGGCTGAGTAAATTGTGTCCATTTTCAATTGAATTCAAAGAATGATCATTAATCTCATTTGAACGTACAAGATTGAGAAGGGACTTCATAGGATGGATGCTGGGAGATCATTCCCACTGTTGGGGGAATATAAAATATGGGGACATGGTCGAAGGATACGGGGCTGAGCATTTAAGATTGAGATGAGGAGAAATTATTTCACTGAAAGAGTTGTGAATCTTTGGAATTCTCTATCCCAGAAGGCTGTGGATGCTCCATCATTAAATACATTGAAGGCTTGGTTAGACAGATATACCATCTCTTGGAAACACGGAATATGGGAGAAGGCAGATGTGTGCAGTTAAAGCACAATATCAGCCATGATCATATTGAATAGCAACACAGACTCAAAATGGTCCAGTGGGCTGCTTTTCCCTGGATGGTATCGAGCTTCTTGAGTGTTGTTGGAGTTGCCTTCATCCAGGCAAGTGGAGAGTATCCATTACACTCCTGACTTCAGCACCAACGATGGTGGACAATGGCGGGGGGGGGGGGGGGGGGCGGGGGGGGGTGGGGGCGGGGGCGGCGGGTGGAGCGGGGGGTGCGGAAGCAGTGAATTATTACAGCAGGATTCTAATCCTCTGATTTGCTGTTGCAACAACAGCATTGAATGCCTCCAGCATTGCTGGATGTTCTGAGCTCTGGTGAGGTTGGTCCTATGATTGTCCTCTCTGATAATCTGTTTGGGTCGAGTGCCCAGTGAAGCTCAATAGCTCTAAGTATGTGAGGGTTTCATAGGAAATGCTGTCTGACCAGACTTCTCAACATGTCCAACTCACCTTCCCATTAGGAGCAGCCGCATGTTGTTCCACCATCACAACGGGGAACGACCCACTGCACAAACCCCCTCCCCCCCACCCCACGTGTTGGAAATGGGAAATAACGCAGCAAATTTCTGGAATCACTCAGTGACTCAATTCTGTTCCTCAATGAATGGATTTCAGAATTGGAGTAAAGGGATATTTCAGCATATTCTTCAACTGCTCTCTGAACTTAGTCTGGGTCACAGCGTAAATGCAGGTGTTGGTGCAGCAACTCAAGAGCTGCAGCATGAAACCCAATTGGGCCACAAAAGGAGGGAGAAAAATAGATCGATACCCCAAAATTGACATTCGGTACCATATAAAATAAAGCATTAACAGTGCCCATAAGATGATGAAATTGCCTGAGATTACAAAGAGTAAAATCATGGATTTTCTGCGACTCTCCATCTCTGGGTCTCTGGGACTCTCTCCACTGCTGTGAGTCCGGAGTCTCCTGCGGGCTCTGCTGCTCACTACAATGTGTCTGACGGTGAATCCATTGAGCAACAGAATCAGGACAAATGGGACTGCTGGATTTAGAATGTAATGGAGGAACTCGATTGGTCCCCAGATTCGAGATAATTGAACTTGGAATGACACTTCACAAAACCAAATATTGGTCCTCAATCTATACTGAGGCAGGAACATAAAATACCAGAGAATATTCTTTAAGCAGCTCAGCACAGTCACTGTTCCCAGAACCACAGTTGCCGTTTTCTCACTGCAATATTTACTTTTCAGCTTCTGGCAGCAAATGGCAACAAATCGATCAAAGGTGAAAGTGACGGTGAAATAGACAGAACAGTCAGTAACTGCATAGAGCAGGACGGCGTGGATATTACAGATGGGGATGGACCGCCGGAAATAAAACTGTTCATCAAAAATAATCGGAATGTGTCTGAATATCAGGTCAACGATAACGACCAGTAGATCAGCTGCTGCCATGGCAACCAGGTAGTGAGTGACACATTTGGAGAGACCACACTTTCCCCGGGAGAGGATGATAATCGTCACTAAGTTAACTGTGAGGAAAGGAAAATCAAACATCAGGCTGGGATTAAAGGTACCAGTTTCACTGAGGTTTTACTGAGATTCTCAATTCTGTGGCTCTATCCATTGATTTATTCCATGGATGTACTTGAAAGAACAAATGGGAAGATCTGTAATAAGGTGGAATACGGGAAAACTTAAATGGCATATGTGATATTACTGAAATTGTTGAACTAAATGTTGATGAGAACCCATCCCTACTTCTTATTCCTCCCTTGCTGAAACATAATTACACCGCTTTTGTAATGATTACATTGCTCGGGCAGCTCAGTGGCACGGTGGTTAGCACTGCTGCCTCACAGTGCCAGGAACCCGGGCTCAATTCCTGGCTTGGATCACTATCTGTATGGAGTTTGTACGTTCTCCCCGTGTCTTTGTGGGTTTCCTCCAGGTGCTCCGCTTTCCTGCCACACTCCAAAGATGTGTAGGTTAGGTTGATTGGCCATGATGAATTGACCCGAGTTTTGGAGGGGAATAGCTGGGTAAATATGAGGGGTTATATAGGATGGACGTAGGGAAGTTGTTTCCATTAGCAGGGGAGACTAGGACGCGGGGGTACAGCCTTAGAATAAAAGGGAGTCACTTTAGAACAGAGATGAGGAGAAATTTCTTCAGCCAGAGAGTGGTAGGTCTGTGGAATTCATTGCCACAGAGGGCTGTGGAGGCCGAGACGTTGAGCGTCTTCAAGACAGAAATTGATAAATTCTTGATTTCTCGAGGAATTAAGGGCTATGGGGAGAGAGCGGGTAAATGGAGTTGAAATCAACCATGATTGAATGGTGGAGTGGACTCGATGGGCCGAATGGCCTTACTTCCGCTCCTATGTCTTATGGTCTTATGGTTATGGGGATAAGGTGCGATTGTTGTCAATGGAGGCTCCATGGGCTAAATGGCTTCCTTCTGTACTGTAGGGATTCTATGATTCAAAGCACCCCTTAGGATGATGATGTTTTAGGTGCCTGAATCTCTGGCCAGAAGCCAATACTATTGACTGTGTGATAATGTTTAACCCCACCATTTTCCTGCAGCTTGCAGTCTCAGATGCAGTGAGAGTCCAAAGTAAAGAATCACAGAATCATAGAATCCCTCCAGTGCAGCAGGAGGCAATTCGGCCCATTGAGTCTGCACCAATCCAAATCCCACCCAGGACTTTTTCCTGTAACCCCTCATATACACCCTGATAATCCCCCTGAACAAAGTGGCAATTCAGCATGGCCAATCAACCTAACCCGCACATCTTTGGACTGTGGGTGGAAACTCACACATCCACCGAAGTGACTAACAAATCTCTGCTTCATTTGAATGACGTGATTGGAAGGTCTGTCCATCGAGCTCTGTATTTATCTCAGAGGGAGAACTTTAACAATTTGAAATTAGTAATTTGATGCAGTTTTAATTGTAGTCCATACATCATCTCCTCTACCCCTCACCCAGTTCCACCCTCACAACGAAGATCACCCCAGCTGCTGCACACTTTGTTCCTCTCTCCCTCCAACTTTCACCTGGATCACTCCTGGGTACCAGACAGTTTCCCCGCTTCTCTCGCCCCCTCGGCTCCCACCCCCACGTTCCCCACAGCCTATCAACATAGTTAGAATATCAGAGTTTGGAATTGAATGAGGGATTAATTTCAGATTAAGACAGGGATGAATCTACTGAAGTGATGTGTGCAGGCCGGTGCACGTGAGTGTGTGTGCAGGGAGGAATCCAGCAGTCTGGGGGTAGGAGCTCAGACAGGAGGAAGCAATGGAGGAACCCCAGTGAAATGAAGCAAGGCTGGTCAGAAGAGCTGAGGATGTTGATTGGGGGGAGGTGGGGCGGGTGGTGTAGGGAAGTGTACAAACGTGGGCAAGAGGGACGGGACTACAGTGTGAAGAGGAGCTGCGATGGTGAGGGAGAAGGTTGTCGTGATGGAGTAAGTTGGGAGAGTGCCTGATTGAGGGGGAGAGAGTAAGAGGGGACTTGAAGTATCCGGAAATCAATAGTATTTTCACACTTGGGTTGGTATAAAGGACAGTGCCTGCTGGGAGCAAACTTAAAGAAGCATAAAAGATCGTAAAAATGGGCAATAATTTCCAGCCAGTGGAATAAATCCATGGCCCGATGGAATTACAAGAGTTTAAAGTGTAAAATCTTTATCACCTTTGTTGCAAGTGCTTGGATCGGCAGTGAAAGAGTCTCCCAAAAATCACAACACAATGTAACTCCAGCGAAAAGAGTGAGGCCAATCCCTCCATTTTGTTGCATTGCCTTTTATTAGCTTCTTCTCTCCAACGAGAACAGTCCCAACCTCTCCAATCTATTCTCATAACTGAAGTTTCTAAATCTTGGGAGCATTCTTGTAAATCTCGTCTGTACTCTCTCCAATGTGTTCACATCGTTCCTATCATCTGGTGCTCAGAACTGTACACAATATTCCAGCTGAATACAAGAAGTGTCTTGTACAACGACATCAGAAAATACTGCATAAATTCAGTAGGTCCGCAGAATGAAACAGAGTTAACGTTTCAAGCTGTATTGAGCCTTTTACAAGAATAGGAGGACCTATAAAAGCACAAAGTTAGAAGACTAAGTGACATAAACAGTTATAGAATTAACAGCTGGATAGAGAGACTTACCAGGGATACCAATAATAGCCAGGATAGGATAGTAAAAGTGTTGAATAATCCTCAGTCCATAAAAGATCCGCCTTTCCAATGTATTCCATGGCGAATCCGAAGATATAACGCCAAGCCAATAGGATAGGTCCCTGCTCATTGTTGTGACATTCCAATCTATTGTCCTCAGATTCTGATCCATTGTTGGAATATTCCAATCGAGTCTCCTCAGATTCTGATCTCTCCTCTCCCTGTCTCCGGAGCTGCGGATCCCTGTCACTGATGAAGGTGATGCTCCCGCTGACACTCTGGATAACACATTGAGAGAATTCCCATATTAGTAGAGGCGGGAAACCCTCCAGAGACAGAATTAGTTCTACGGAGACTGACATTAATTACAGTCACTGAACAAACAGGTTCAGTTAACCCCTTTCAATGAACACTTTTTATATTACAATAAAGTAGTCCATTTATCCACCTGGGTGGGATGTTCGATGGTTTGCAGAGGAAAAGATAGGTAAAAATATCAGAAACACAGGCCAACATGGAAATGGGATTTGTGCCAGAGAACATTGGGGTTGTAAGTGTCCCATGCTGATGACAGGATCGAGAATATACATTTCTAAATCAGCCTGGTCTCTTTACAATTTGTTTTTACTTTTCAGAATTGTTGGACCAGTGAAATGGCCTTTGCTGAACACATGATGTTAGTTCGGAATGTTTCTGAGCAGTTTAAAAATGACAACACATTAAACCGCTGGATTGTAACACTCCTTACATCGTACAATCATTGCAGCCAATCCAACACAATGGATTAGCAAAGGAGACACCTGCACTGGCCAGCTATGGTCAAAGACAGAGCTATTTATCACTCATTGGCCGGAGTTTTACCGGCACACTCACCACGATTCCGGCTGCGGGCGAGGCTCGGGGAACGGCATTCTCCGTTTGTCTCGGGCGGGATCGTACAAACCTCGGGCGGACGTGCCGGTAACATTCCGCCCATCATCTCCAACTTTTTTGCAATGTTTCTGCAGTTACCTGCTCAAAATACAAAAGATTTTAACAAGGAACTCCATTTGCTGACTATCTCGACCTGAAACCATCCAGCCGCAGGAGCTGTTTCTTAAATTAAACAGCTTTAGAATATTATCTTTAGTTGTTGTTCAACAAAAAGCAATGAAAAATACAGCAGAGGAACTGGCCCTTCGGTCCTCCGAGCCTGCACCGACCTTGCTACTCGACTGGACTAAAACCCCCCACTCTTCCAGGGACCATATCCCTCTATTCCCATCCTATTCATGTATTTGTCAAGATGCCCGTTAATAGTCACTATCGAATCTACTTCCACTACCTCCTCCGGCAGCGAGTTCCAGGCACCCACTGCCCTCTGTGTAAAAAACCTTGCCTTGTATATCTCCTCTAAACCATGCCCCTCGCACCTTAACCCTATGCCCCCGAGCAATTGACTCTTCCACCCTGGGAAAAAGCTTCTGACTATCTACTCTGTCCATGCCCCTCATAATCTTGCAGACTTCATTCAGGACGCCCCTCAACCTCTGTCGTTGCAGTGAGAGCAAACCAAGTTTCTCCAACCTCTCCTCATTGCTAATGCCCTCCATACCAGGCAACATCCAGATAAATCTTTTCTGTACACTCTCAAAAGCCTCAAAAGCCATCCTTCTGTAGTGTGGCGACCAGAATTGAACACAATATTGCAAGTGCAGCCGAACTAAGTTTTTATAAAGCTGTAAAGTATGTCAGTTTTTAAACTCCACACCTCAGCCGATGAAGGCAAGCATGTTGTATGACTTCTTGACTACCTTCTCCACCTGCATTGCCACTTTCAGTGAGCTGTGCACCTGTACACCCAGATCCCTCTGCCTATCAATACTCTTAAGTGTTCTGCCATTTACTGTATATTTCCCATCTGTATTAGATCTTACGAAACTGCATGACCTCACATTTCTAGAATGCAGAAGGTGGCCATTTGGCCCATCGAGTCTGCACTGACAACAGTCCCACCCAGGTCCTATCCTTGTTTCACCACACAAAGCCCCTGACACAAAGGGGCAATCCAAATCAGGCGTGTTCCCCGTAACCCCAAGTACTTACACCACTACTCCCCCTAACCTACGCATCTTGGGACACTAGGGCACAATTTAGCATGGCCAATCCGCCCAACCTGCACATCTTTGGAGTGTGGCAGGAAACCGGAGCACCCGGAGGAAACCCATGCAGACACGGGGAGGATATACAAACTCCACACAGACAGTCAGCCAAGGCCGGAATTGAACCCGGGTCCCTGGCGCTGTGAGGCAGCAGTGCTAACCACTGTGGCACCGTGCCTCCCTAATTTGTCTGGCTGGTTTTCTACCCATAATTCTCACACCTTAGAGAAGCAGAGAGAGTGGATAGATAAAGAAAAGAGAAACAAGACAAAGAAGGTAGGAGTAATGGTAACACGTCAGTTAGCTGGTCTAATTGAGCAAGTTGTCGTCTCGACTAAGAAGTGGAGAGAAGATAAAGAAAGGATTAGAGAATTAGAATTCCCGAGTGAGGGAATTGGAAAGCAAAACCAGGTTTTAGAAGAAAAAGAATGGGGAGGGTTAACTGTTCCTCTACCTCCTCATGAGTCCACACAGATGACCATCAATTTGAAACAGGATAAAGCCATGTTATTTGAGAAAACTGTGGGACTATATTTTACAAGATCTGGCCATTATTGTCTTTCTTTGAGCGAATCAAAATTATCAGACCAAAGGATTCATGACACATTAGTGTCGCTAACAGACAGCAGCATGATGGACAAAAAGAAGATTATTCTGAAACTCCATAAGCAGTTTGGTCCTCCAGCACCACAGAGACTGAGAGCACTGCTGCAGGATGCAGATGCGCTGGACAAAGGATATAATGATCTCATAGAACAAATATCATCCCAGTGTGAAATGTGCATAAAATATAGAAGGACACCCACGCGTCCTGTCGTGAGTCTACCATGAGCACGAGATTTCAATGATGTAGTGGGGGTGGATCTAAAGAGCTGGGACAAGGATGAAGGCGTCTATCTATTGTGGACATGGCACCCAGTTTAGCATATCCACGGTGATTTACAGCAAAGATAAAAAGAGCATTGTAGATAAAATTATGACCCACTGGACTGAAATAGGATTGGGGGCACTGTCTAAATGTTTGTGAGACATGGGGGGTGAATTCACAAATGATGAGTTTTAAGATATGCACAAAAGTTTAAATATCGTAATAATGGACACTGCAGCCGAGAGCCCATTCAGCAATGGCCTCTGTGAAAGGAATGATGTGGAGATACCGGCATTGGACTGGGGTGGGCACAGTATGAAGTCTCACAACACCAGGTTAAAGTCCAACAGGTTTATTTGGTATCGCCAGCTTTCAGAGCGCTGCTCCTTCATCAGGTGAGTAGTCAAAGGCACAATTGCAAGATAATGGTTGCAGTGTGAGTCTTTACAGGTAATCAAGTCTCTACAAGTACAGACAATGTGAGTGGATAATCACAGGTTAAAGAGATGTGAATTGTCTCAAGTCAGGACAGTTAGCAGGGGTTTGCAAGCCCAGGGCAAATGATGGGGGGTTACACGTAGTGTGACATGGCTTGAGACATTCACACCTCCTAAACCGATAACTATCACTCACATTGTCTGCACCTGTAGAGACTTCATTAACTGTTAAGACTTGCATTCCAACCATTATCTTGTAATTGTGCCTTTATCTACGGGCCTGATTTTACCAAAACTTCGCGCCCGTTTTCGGGCACGAAATCGATGTAAAGTTGGGCATTGGGCCTATACCGCGATCTGCACCCCATTCCGAGCAGATCGCGGCTTTACCGACACCCGATTCGGGTGCGGGTCCGGCCTGTGCCTGAATCGGGCGGCCCGACGATTTAAATGCACTTGCATGCATTTAAATCGACTTAATGAACCGCGTGCCAAACTCGACCGCCGATTTCCACTTTACCTTCTTCTGGCACGATCCGCGTCCGCGCTGTTACCGACCTGCAAAATAAAAGTCTGAAGTCGCCGCTGCAGCTTCCGAAGAGCGTGGTCAGAGACTGCAACGGCTCTCTGACCCAGGTCATCCTCTGGTCGGGGTGGGAGGGGGGTGAGAGGACGAGAGGGGGTGTGACGTCTCATCCCCTGGGGGTGGGGGGGGTGGGGGGGGGCGGTGGGAGGGGAGGGGGTGTGACGTCTCATCCCCTGGGGGAGGGGGTGGGAGGGGAGGGGGTGTGACCGATCATACCCTGGAGGGGAGGAGAGAGGGTGTGATGTATCATCCCCTGGGGGGGCGGGGAGGAGAGGGGGTGTGACGTCTCATCCCGTGGGGGGGTGGGGGGGGGAGTTGGGAGGGGAAGGGGTGTGACCGATCATCCCCTGCGGGGGGAGGAGAGGGGGTGTGATGTCTCATCCTCTGGTCGGGGGGGGGGTTCCGCTGCGCTGTCTGTGGCCGATCCCTCCTGGCACCATCACTGGTACACTACCAGCCCCAGATTACGCTTCCCTGCAGGTGTGAGAGAGCGGGAAAGATATGTGTTTGTGAACCCAACTGTCCACTCACCTGATTAAGGAGCAACACTCTGAAAGCTTATGATACCAAACAAACCTGTTGGACATTATCCTGGTGCTGTGAGTCTTCTTGCTCTGTGAAAGGAATCACGCACTTATAGATGTGTTGCATAAAACTTTGGCGGATCACCCGGCCTATAAATTGCAGGTTGCATTTGCATGGGCAGTGCCCGCAAAAAATTCTCCACAGGTGGGGGGCTATTGTGCATACCAGTTGGTATATGGGAGGAATCCAAAGCTGCCGTCAGTATTAACAGATGCTCCCCCTGGCGCTCCATGTTTTCTGCACACTTAAACACTATGCATGCAGGGAGAAAAGCCTTCATTAAGGCTGAGGTTTCAGAACAGATAAGAAGGGCCCTGAGACATCACATAAGACCATCAGGGGTGTACTTTGAGAAAGGAGATAGGATCTACTATAAAAGAGAGGGCAAGAAAAGAGTGGAAAGGACCTGGGAAAGTGATAGGAACAGACGGCAAGGTAGTTATAGTCCAACACGGTAACCAGATAGTGCGAGTCCACTCTTCGAGAGTAGTGGGACTTGGGTATGAATTTGGAATATCTGAGCAAGATGCAGAAGCGCAGGAGACACCTTGTACCTTACATGCACAAAGGATATTATGAGGATCTGTCAACTATTGATGGGAGGGAATCTGACGATCAACAAAGTACCAGTGAAGCAGGGGATGAAGGTGCTACATCAAAGTTTCAGCTACCCAAAGTAGGCAGAGTTGTATCATACATACCCAAGGGGTCAAGCGAGTGTAGGGATGCCACTATATTAGGGAAAGCAGGAAATGCCTCAAGAAAGGACAAACACTGTCTCCAAGTCCAAGAGCGATAGATTGGGAAAATGGGGTGTACAGATGGAAGCAAAAAAAGCACGACCTAGGTCCTGAGGCTGAGACAGGAACCCAGGAAAAAGTCCCAAATCTGTGACTGAAGGTGTGTCAACAGAGAACAGCAGTCTGAGAGGAGCAGCCCTGACAGAAACAGACACGGCAGTAGAAGCCGGAGTTTAACAGGAATGCTCAGAATCAAACCAATGATAGGAATAGGAGTAGACGCCCCATGATCAGGAAGCATTGATAGCTGCAAGCAAAATGGAACTTGCAGAATTAAGAGAGGCCAAACAAAGGGAGCTGGACAGTTGGAAGGAGTTTGGGGTGTACACCGAGGTACCAGATGAAGGGCAGCCTGCTTTGTCCCATAGGTGGGTTTGCACAGAGAAAGTTTTGCAAAATGGGACGTATAAAGTTAAAGCCAGATGAGTAGCTCGTGGGTATGAGGAACATTTGGATGGGAGAGACATTAGGGATGATTCACCCTCAGCAGGGAAAGTGACACTGAACATTTTTTTGCTTTGTTTTATCTTCTAATAATTGGATGTGGAAATCAATTGATATGAAAGCAGCATCTCTGCAGGGCGAAACATTTCAGAGAGAAGATATTTTGAGGCCACCCAAAGAAGTAGGTAATACACAGGGAAATTTGTGGAAATTGTATCTGGGTTAAGTGATGCATCATGGTTTGGTATTTCTCTGTCCGATCTGTATTTTTGAAGACTGGCTGTGTCCAGTTAAAAGCAAATCCAGCAATGTTTCCCTGGATGGCTAAAGGAAAATTAGCTGGAATTTTTATAATGCGTGTTGATAAGTTCCTTATGGGGGGCACAGAAGAATTTGGAAAAAGGATTATTGAGATGCTAAAAACAGAATTTAAATTAGGGAATCGAGCAGCTGGTGCTTTTCGATATCTTGTCTTGATATCCGACAAAGTACATCTGGGTGTAACGATGAACCAACAGGGTTTTCTAAATAGTATTGATCCCAATCCCATCACCAGAGACAGGTCAATGGAAAAAGAGGAACGGGCCAACAAAAAAGAACCAGAGTTGTTGAGGAGAATGATAGGACAGCTAAATTGGCTATGCACACAGACAAGACCAGATGGGAGCTACAATGTCCTCGAGCTCAGTAACATGTTGAAGCGCGCCATATTCAGAGAGATCTTGCAGGTGAATAAAACATTTAAAAAGTTGACGTTAGAAGAGTGTATAAATAAATCCCAAGCATCAGGAGAACTGGAAGCTATGAAATTGGCTGTGTTTAGTGATGCTTCACATGCCAGTCTACCAGATGGACATTCAAGCGGTACTGGATTCATTATATTCCTGGTAGGTAAGGAAGGAAAATGTTGCCCCCTGGCCTGGGAAGCAAAGAAAATAAAAAGGATAGTCAGAAGTACATTGGTGGCTGAAACCCTCGCGTTTGTGGTGGCATTGGATATGGGGATATATTTGTCTGGCGCATTAACAGAATTATGTTTTATGGGCACATCAGGTAAGAAAGTACCAATTGAGTGTTACGTGGACAATCGGTCTGAATGGGACAATGTTCACTCAACAAAAAGTGTAACAGAAAAACGACGAAGAATTGATTTGGCCAGCATTGAACAAATGCTGGAAATCAAGGAGGTTTCCAAACTTAACTGGGTCGGTACAAATCTACAGGCATTCGACTGTTTTACAAAAAGGTGTGCAGATACTGGAAAGTGATTAAGAATACTGGAGGATGGTTGTCTTTAATTATTTTGAAAAAAAATTAAAATAAAAGGAATTTTTTAGAATGTAACCGGTGACATTTCATTGGATGTAATGTGACCATTGGTAACAGATTGTAAGGGTCAGCTGACCCAGTAAACCATGGAACCAATTACAGAGTGATGTAATAGACGGCTGACCAGCTGACTCACTATAAATAAGAACCTGTTTGGAATTGTGCGGAGCTCGGAGTGGCCCAGGGCGTGCCCCCAAGTTTGGAGCAATGAAGTTTCTTTATTTAGCGCCTTCTGTGATTGAAAAGTTGGAGTAAATTTTGATATATTTTTATTATCTGCATTTTGAAGAGTTCCTTCTGAGCAGACAGGCACTGGACTTCATATTGGCGGCGAAGGGTGGAACATGTGATTTAATGTCTGAACTTCTATACCTCGGCCTGGAGCAGCAGCTGCTTCATCTGGTTAGGCCTCAGTCAGCACATGGTCCCCTCCACCCCCAACCCCGGAACACCAGCACTCCGTTGAGTCGCTGACTACAGCCCGCAGCAAGACAATAACACTGCAGATTGCCATGGAGGGGAGGGTGAGTTCGAGCCCTCACACTGCCTCCCACACTGTGCGACAGCACTGCCCAGGAGGGGGGGGGGGGGGGTAGCGGGAGCCCTCGAGGCTGCCTCACACAGAGCACGACAGTACTACCTGGGGAAGGGGGGGGAGAAGCAGCAGCCCTCAAGGCTGCATCTCACAGTGTGCGACAGCGCTGCCAGCGATGGGAGAAGAGGAAGTGGGAGCTCTTGAGGCTCCTCCTACAGTGCACTACAGTGCTGCCCGGTGGGGGCGGTGGGGGAGGGGGGGGGGGGACTCCCTGACGGAACCTCACCCAGAGAGCTGTGAGGATATAGAAGCCCCCCTCTGACCCCCACCCCGGATATCACTGGTCCATGGGCCAACTGAAGGCAGCAGGAGGAAAGCCACCAGGCATCACCAGGGCCTGCCTGCAACAGCCCCCGTGCTCCGCCAACAGCACTTACCTCCTCACGCCAGTTCAAGGCTGCCACCCCAGGTTGAGACATTTGAATACCTACTCTGATTTGCGCCAAAGTTACATCAAGCCACAGAGGTGGGAGACACGGACGTGGGTGGAGATTGCCGTGTGAATTCCGATAATGGCATGCAAATGTATGTAAACGCATGCTAATCAGCGGCCCGCCGGTTTTCTGCGGGTTCCTTGTGGCAACATTTCCCTCCGGCTGGGAGCTACGTGCGGGTCGTAAAAGCTGGCGGGGATCCCGCAAAATGGCCGACACGCACATCCCCCGGCCCAACCCAACAGAAAAGTTGCCGGTCGCGATGGAAGAATCGTGGCCAATAATCTTCAACCGAAGCCAAGGTGATCACATTGATACGAGTGAACAGCATAAATTGGATAAATTGACTGAGAGGTATGGCTGCAAATAAACAGCGGGGAAACTCTGAAAGGAACAATTCAAAATATCTACCAGAAGGACATTCCATGAGAAAAAGTGAGAGGGATCCACCCATGGCTCAGTCTTTAGAGATGGCATTAGATTGAAAGAACATGCTTATAACATTGCAAAAATATGAGAGTAATGGAGTATTGGGAGCACTTCGAAACCAGCAAAAGTTGACCAAAAAGATAGCATTGATAAATATGATCATAGAATCATACAGTGCAGAAGAGGCCCTTCAGCCCATCGTGTCTGCACCAACCACTATCCCACATCGGCCCCATCCCCATAACCCCATTTATTTACCCTGCTCGTCCCCCTGACACTAAAGGACAATTTAACATGGCCAATCAACCTAAACCACACATCTTTGGAGTGTGGGAGGAAACCAGAGCACCCGGAGTAAACCCATGTAGACACAGGGAGAATGTGGCAAACTCCACACAGACAGCGACCCGAGGCTGGAATTGAACCCAGGTCCCAGGCACTGTGAGGGTGAAATATCAAATAAACTAACCAATGATCTAAAACAGATTGCAAGAGCAATATTGGTATATAGCCCTGTTTGTCAAAGGTAATGGAGATCTTGGGGGATGGGGTGGTAAAGGGAATAATGGGGAATCAGTAGATGTACATTTCCTGGATTTATAAAAGGCAGTTACAAAGTGGCACACAATTGGTTCAAAGGCAAGATGATTGTGCATAGATTTGGAGGTATTCTCTCAGCATGGATAGAGGATTGGTTGACAGAGAGGAAGCAGAGAATGTTCATGTTTCTTCCATGTTGTCAGTGGTGGATTACCACAAAGGTTAGTGCTGGGCCCTCAGCCATTTACAATGTTTATTAATGTCTTGGGTCAAGGGGCAGTGAGTCATGAATCTCAGTGCGCTGGTGATAAAAAGCTCAGTTTGAAGGTAAGCAACGAGGAGGACACAGAGAGAGGCATCAAAGAGATATAGACAAATGACGTGAATGGGCAACAAGATCGATTATAATGTAGGGAATTATGAAGTTATTAATAGAAAATGCAATTATTTCCAATGGTAAGAAACCTGCAGGTTTTGATTTTCAAAGAGGCTTGGGGTTGCTTCGAGATTGAATAAATATTTAGCAGACAGGAGCAGCAGGTAATGAGGATGGCAAAGTGAATAATGACTCCTATTGTCAGGGGATTGGTGTACAGGAATGAAGAAGACTCGCTTCAATTGTACAGGGTTTTGATAATAACACATCTGGAATATTTTTGAGGCTTTGGTATTGACATTTAAATCAAGAAGTATTTGCAATGGAGTGAGAACAGTGAAGGTGCATTAAATCAGTGCCTGGGATGAGGGCGGTGGCATATGATTAGAGGCTGAGTAAATTGTGTCCATTTTCAATTGAGTTCAAAGAATGATCATTAATCTCATTTAAAGGTACAAGATTGAGAAGGGACTTCACAGGATGGATGCTGAGAGATCATTCCCACTGTTGGGGGAATATAAAATATGGGAACACGGTCGAAGGATACGGGGCTGAGCATTTGTGATTGAGATGAGGAGAAATTATTTCACTTAAAGGGTTGTGAATCTTTGGAATTCTCTATCCCAGAAGGTTGTGGATGTTCCATCATTAAAGACATTGAAGGCTCGGTTAGACACAGATACCATCTCTTGGAAACACGGAATATGGGAGAAGGCAGATGTGTGCAGTTAAAGCACAATATCAGCCATGACCATATTGAATAGCGTCACAGACTCAAAATGGTCCAGTGGGCTGCTTTTCCCTGGATGGTATCGAGCTTCTTGAGTGTTGTTGGAGTTGCACTCATCCAGGCAAGTGGAGAGTATCCATCACACTCCTGACTTCAGCACTAACGATTGTGGACAATAGAGGGGCGGGGGGGGGGGGGGGGGCGGCGGGGGAAGCTGTGAATTATTACAACAGGATTCTAATCCTCTGATTTGCTGTTGCAACAACAGCATTGAATGCTCCAGCATGGCTGGGTGTTCTGAGCTCTGGTGAGGTTGGTCCCATGATTGCCCTCTCTGATAATCTGTTGGTGTCAAGTGCCCAGTGACGCTCAATAGCTAGAATTATGTCAGGATTTCAGAGGAAATGCTGTCTGACCAGACTGCTCAACATGTCCATCTCACCTTCCCATTAGGAGCAGCTGCATGTTGTTCCACCATCACAACGGGGAACGACCCACTGCACAAACCCCTTCCCCGCCACCGCCCCCCCCCCTCCACCACTCACTATGCAGGAAATGGGAAATAACGTCGCAAATTTCTGGAATCACTCAGTGACTCAATTCTGTTCCTCAATGAATGGATTTCAGAATTAGAGTAAAGGGATATTTCAGAACATCCTTCAACTGTTCTCTGAACTTAGTCTGGGTCACAGCGTAAATGCAAGTGTTGGTGCAGCAACTCAACATCTGCAGCATGAAACCCAATTGGCGCACATAAGCATGGAGATAAACCAATCGATACCCCAAACTGTGCATTCGGAACCATGTGACATAAAACATTATCAGTGCCCATAAGATAATGAAATTGCCTGAGATAGCAAAGAGTAAAATGATGGATTTCCTGCGACTCTCCATCTCTGGGTCTCTGGGACTCTCTCCACTGCTGTGAGTCCGGAGTCTCCTGCGGGCTCTGCTGCTCACTACAATGTGTCTCACGGTGAATCCATTGAGCAACAGAATCAGGACAAATGGGACTGCTGGATTTAGAATGTAATGGAGGAACTCGATTATTCCCCAGATTCGAGATATCTGAACATGGAATGACACTTCACAAAACCAGAGGCTGAACCTCCACCTATACTGAGGCAGGAACATAAAATACCAGAGAATATTCTTTAAGCAGCTCAGCACAGTCACTGTTCCCAGAACCACAGTTGCCGTTTTCCCACTGCAATATTTACTTTTCAGCTTCTGGCAGCAAATGGCAACAAATCGATCAAAGGTGAAAGTGACGGTGAAATAGACAGAACAGTCAGTAACTGCATAGAGCAGGACGGCGTGGATATTACAGATGGGGATGGACCCCCGGAAATAAAACTGTTCATCAAAAATAATCGGAATATGTCTGAATATCAGGTCAACGATAACGACCAGTAGATCAGCTGCTGCCATGGCAACCAGGTAGTGAGTGACACATTTGGAGAGACCACACTTTCCCCGGGAGAGGATGATAATCGTCACTAAGTTAACTGTGAGGAGAGGAAAATTGAACATCAGGCTGGGATTAAAGGTACCGGTTTCATTGAGCTTTTACTGAGATTCTCAATTGTGTTTCTCTATCCATTGATTTATTCCATGGATGTACTTGAAAGAACAGTTGGGAAGATCTGTAATAAGGTGGAATATGGGAAAACTTAAATGGCAACTGTGATGTTACTGAAATTGTTGAACTAAATGTTGATTAGAACCCATCCCTGCGTCTTATTCCTCTCTGGCTGAAACATAATTACATCGCTTTTGTAATGATTACATTGCTCGGGCAGCTCAGTGGCACAGTGGTTAGCACTGCTGCCTCACAGCGCCAGGAACCCGGGCTCAATTCCTGGCTTGGGTCACTGTCTGTATGGAGTCTGTACGTTCTCCCCGTGTCTGTGTGGGTTTCCTCCGGGTGCTCCGCTTTCCTGCCACACTCCAAAGATGTGCAGGTTAGGTTGATTTGCCATGAGGAATTGACCCGAGTTTCGGAGGGGATTAGCTGGGTAAGTATGTGGGGTTACGGGGATAGGGTGCGATTGTTGTCAGTGCAGGCTCGATGGGCTAAATGGATTCCTTCAGTACTGTAGGGATTCTATGATTCCAAACACCCCTCGGGATGATGATGTTTTAGGTGCCAAAATCTCTGGCCAGAAGCCAATGTTACTGACAGTGTGATAATGTTTAAACCCACCATTTTCCTGCAGCTTGCTCTCCCAGATGCGGTGAGAGTCCAAAGTAAGGAATCACAGAATCATAGAATCCCTCCAGTGCAGAAGGAGGCAATTTGGCCCATCGAGTCTGCACCAATCCCAATCCCACCCAGGACTTTTTCCTGTAACCCCTCATATACACCCTGATAATCCCCCTGAACAAAGTGGCAATTCAGCATGGCCAATCAACCTAACCCGCACATCTTTGGACTGTGGGTGGAAACTCACACATCCACCGAAGTGACTAACAAATCTCTGCTTCATTTGAATGACGTGATTGGAAGGTCTGTCCATCGAGCTCTGTATTTATCTCAGAGGGAGAACTTTAACAATTGGAAATTAGTAATTTGATGCAGTTTTAATTATGGTCCATACAACATCTCCTCTACCCCTCACCCAGTTCCACCCTCACAACAAAGATCACCCCAGCTGCTGCACACTTTGTTCCTCTCTCCCTCCAACTTTCACCTGGATCACTCCTGGGTACCAGACAGTTTCCCCACCTGTCTCGCCCCCTCGGCTCCCACCCCCACGTTCCCCACACCCTATCAACATAGTTAGAATATCAGAGTTTGGAATTGAATGAGGGAATAAGTTCAGATTAAGACAGGGACGAATCTACAGAAGTGATGTGTGCAGGCCGGTGCACGTGAGTGTGTGTGCAGGGAGGAATCCAGCAGACTGGGGGTTGGAGCTCAGACAGGAGGAAGCTATGGAGGAACCCCAGTGAAATGAAGCAAGGCTGGTCAGAGAGCTGAGGATGTTGACTGGGGGGAGGTGGGGGCGGGCGGTGTGGGGAAGTGTACAAACGTGGGCAAGAGGGACAGGAGTACAGGGTGAAGAGGAGCTGCTATGGTGAGGTAGAACGTTGTCGTGATGGAGTAAGATGGGAGAGTGCCTGATTGAGGGGGAGAGAGTAAGAGGGGTCTTGAAGTATCCGGAAATCAATAGTATTTTCACACTTGGGTTGGTATAAAGGACAGGGCCTGCTGGGAGCAAACTTAAAGCAGCATAAAAGATCGTAAAAATGGGCAATAATTTCCAGCCAATGGAATAAATCCATGGCCCGATGGAATTACAAGAGTTTAAAGTGTAAAATCTTTATCACCTTTGTTGCAAGTGCTTGGATCGGCAGTGAAAGAGTCTCCCAAAAACCACAACACAATGTAACTCCAGCGAAAAGAGTGAGGCCAATCCCTCCATTTTGTTGCATTGCCTTTTATTAGCTTCTTCTCTCCAAGGAGAACAGTCCCAACCTCTCCAATCTATTCTCAAAACAGAAGTTTCTAAATCTTGGAAGCATTCTTGTAAATCTCATCTGTACTCTCTCCAATGAGTTCACATCCTTCCTGTAGTCTGGTGCTCAGAACTGTACACAATATTCCAGCTGAATACAAGAAGTGTCTTGTACAACGACATCAGAAAATACTGGATAAATTCAGCAGGTCCGCAGAATGAAACAGAGTTAACGTTTCATGTTGTATTGATCCATTTACAAGATTAGCAGGATCTATAAAAGCAGAAAGTTGGAAGGCTAAGTGACATAAACAGTTATAGAATTAACAGCTGGATAGAGAGACTTACCAGGGATACCAACAATAGCCAGGATAGGATAGTAAAAGTGCTGAATAATCCTCAGTCCATCATAGATCCGAGTTTCCAATGTATTCCATGGCGAATCCAAAGAGATCGCGACAAGCCAATAGGATAGGTCCCTGCTCATTGTTGTAACATTCCAATCTATTGTCCTCAGACTCTGATCCATTGTTGGAATATTCCAATCGAGTCTCCTCAGATTCTGATCTCTCCTCTCCCTGTCTCCGGAGCTGCGGATCCCTGTCTCTGATGAAGGTGATGCTCCCGCTGACACTCTGGATAACACATTGAGAGAAGTCCCATATTAGTAGAGGCGGGAAACCCTCCAGAGACAGAATTAGATCTACGGAGACTGACATTAATTACAGTCACTGAACAAACAGCTTCAGTTAACCCCTTTCAATGAACACTTTTTATATTACAATAAAGTAGTCCATTCACCCACCTGGGTGGGATGTTCGATGGTTTGCAGAGGAAAAGATAGGTAAAAATATCAGAAACACTGGCCAACATGGAAATGGGATTTGTGCCAGAGAACATTAGGGTTATAAGTGACCCATGCTGATGGCAGGATAGAGGATATACATTTCTAAGTCAGCCTGGTCTCTTTACAATTTGTTCTTACTTTTCAGAATGTTTGGACAAATGAAATGGCCATTGCTGATCATATGGTGTTAGTTCTGAATGTGTCTAAATTTAAAGATGACAACACATTAAACCGCTGGATTGTAACACACCCTGCATTGTACAATCATTGCAGCCAATCCAGCACAATGGATTAGCAAAGGAGACACCTGCACTGGCCAGCTATGGTCAAAGACAGAGCTATTTATCACTCATTGGCCGGAGTTTTACCGGCACGCCCACCACGATTCCGGGGGCGGGCGAGGCTCGGGGAACGGCATTCTCCGTTTGTCTCGGGCGGGATCGTACAAACCTCGGGCGGACGTGCCAGTAAAATTCCGCCCATCATCTCCAACTTTTTTGCAATGTTTCTGCAGTTACCTGCTCAAAATACAAAAGATTTTAACAAGGGACTTCATTTGCAGACTATCTCGACCTGAAACCATCCAGCCGCAGGAGCTGTTTCTTAAATTAAACAGCTTTAGAATATTATCTTTAGTTGTTGTTCAACAAAAAGCAATGAAAAATACAGCAGAGGAACAGGCCCTTCGATCCTCCGAGCCTGCACCGACCTTGCTACTCGACTGAACTAAAACCCCCCACTCTTCCAGGGACCATATCCCTCTATTCCCATCCTATTCATGTATTTGTCAAGATGCCCGTTAATAGTCACTATCGAATCTACTTCCACTACCTCCTCCGGCAGCGAGTTCCAGGCACCCACTGCCCTCTGTGTAAAAAACCTTGCCTCGTATATCTCCTCTAAACCATGCCCCTCACAACTTAACCCTATGCCCCCGAGCAATTGACTCTTCCACCCTGGGAAAAAGCTTCTGACTATCTACTCTGTCCATGCCCCTCATAATCTTGCAGACTTCATTCAGGTCGCCCCTCAACCTCTGTCGTTGCAGTGAGAGCAAACCAAGTTTCTCCAACCTCTCCACACCAGGCAAAATCCTGGTAAATCTTTTCTGTACCCTCTCCAAAGCCTCCACATCCTTCTGTAGTGTGGCGACCAGAATTGTACACTGTGTTTGCAAGTGCAGCCTAACTAAGTTTTTATGAAGCTGTAAAGTATGTCAGTTTTTAAACTCCACACCTCAGCCGATGAAGGCAAGCATGTTGTATGCCTTCTTGACTACCTTCTCCACCTGCATTGCCACTTTCAGTGAGCTGTGTACCTGTACACCCAGATCCCTCAGCCTATCAATACTCTTCAGTGTTCTGCCATTTACTGTATATTTCCCATCTGTACTAGATCTTACAAAATGCATGACCTCACGTTTCTAGAATGCAGAAGGTGGCCATTTGGCCCATCAAGTCTGTACCGACAACAATCCCACCCAGGTCCTATCCTTGTTTCACCACACAAAGCCCCTGACACAAAGGGGCAATCCCAACCAGGTGTGTTCCCCGTAACCCCAAGTACTTACACCACTACTCCCCCTAACCTACGCATCTTGGGACACTAGGAGGCAATTTAGCATGGCCAATCCACCCAACCTGCACATCTTTGTAGTGTGGGAGGAAACCGGAGCAACCGGAGGAAACCCATGCAGACACGGGGAGGATATGCAAACTCCACACAGACAGTCAGCCAAGGCCGGAATTGAACCCGGGTCCCTGGCGCTGTGAGGCAGCAGTGCTAACCACTGTGGCACCATACCTCCCTAATTTGTCTGGCTGGTTTTCTCCCCATACTTCTCACACCTGAGAGCAGAGAGAGTGGATAGATAAGGAAAAGAGAAACAAGACAAAGAAGGTAGGAGTAATGGTAACACGTCAGTCAGCTGGTCTAATTGAGCAAGTCGTCGTCTCGACTAAGAAGTGGAGAGAAGATAAAGAAAGGATGAGAGAATTAGAATCCCCGAGTGAGGGAATTGGAAAGCAAAACAAGGTTTTAGAAGAAAAAGAATGGGGAGGGTTAACTGTTCCTCTACCTCCTTATGAGTCCACACAGATGACCATCAATTTGAAACAGGATAAAGCCATGTTATTTGAGAAAACTGTGGGACTATATTTTACAAGATCTGGCCATTATTGTCTTTCTTTGAGCGAATCAAAATTATCAGACCAAAGGATTCATGACACATTAGTGTCGCTAACAGACAGCAGCATGATGGACAAAAAGAAGATTATTCTGAAACTCCATAAGCAGTTTGGTCCTCCAGCACCACAGAGACTGAGAGCACTGCTGCAGGATGCAGATGCGCTGGACAAAGGATATAATGATTCATAGAACAAATATCATCCCAGTGTGAAATGTGCATAAAATATAGAAGGACACCCACGCGTCCTGTCGTGAGTCTACCATGAGCACGAGATTTCAATGATGTAGTGGGGGTGGATCTAAAGAGCTGGGACAAGGACAAAGGCGTCTATCTATTGTGGACATGGCACCCAGTTTAGCATATCCACGGTGATTTACAGCAAAGATAAAAAGAGCATTGTAGATAAAATTATGACCCACTGGACTGAAATAGGATTGGGGGCACTGTCTAAATGTTTGTGAGACATGGGGGGTGAATTCACAAATGATGAGTTTTAAGATATGCACGAAAGTTTAAATATCGTAATAATGCACACTGCAGCCGAGAGCCCATTCAGCAATGGCCTCTGTGAAAGGAATGATGTGGAGATACCGGCATTGGACTGGGGTGGGCACAGTATGAAGTCTCACAACACCAGGTTAAAGTCCAACAGGTTTATTTGGTATCGCCAGCTTTCAGAGCGCTGCTCCTTCATCAGGTGAGTAGTCAAAGGCACAATTGCAAGATAATGGTTGCAGTGTGAGTCTTTACAGGTAATCAAGTCTCTACAAGTACAGACAATGTGAGTGGATAATCACAGGTTAAAGAGATGTGAATTGTCTCAAGTCAGGACAGTTAGCAGGGGTTTGCAAGCCCAGGGCAAATGGTGGGGGGTTACACATAGTGTGACATGGCTTGAGACATTCACACCTCCTAAACCGATAACTATCACTCACATTGTCTGCACCTGTAGAGACTTCATTAACTGTTAAGACTTGCATTCCAACCATTATCTTGTAATTGTGCCTTTATCTACGGGCCTGATTTTACCAAAACTTCGCGCCCGTTTTCGGGCACGAAATCGATGTAAAGTTGGGCATTGGGCCTATACCGCGATCTGCACCCCATTCCGAGCAGATCGCGGCTTTACCGACACCCGATTCGGGTGCGGGTCCGGCCTGTGCCTGAATCGGGCGGCCCGACGATTTAAATGCACTTGCATGCATTTGAATCGACTTAATGAACCGCGTGCCAAACTCGACCGCCGATTTCCACTTTACCTTCTTCTGGCACGATCCGCGTCCGCGCTGTTACCGACCTGCAAAATAAAAGTCTGAAGTCGCCGCTGTAGCTTCCGAAGAGCGTGGTCAGAGACTGCAACGGCTCTCTGACCCAGGTCATCCTCTGGTCGGGGTGGGAGGGGGGTGAGAGGACGAGAGGGGGTGTGACGTCTCATCCCCTGGGGGTGGGGGGGGTGGGGGGGGGCAGTGGGAGGGGAGGGGGTGTGACGTCTCATCCCCTGGGGGAGGGGGGGGTGGGGGGGGCGGTGGGAGGGGAGGGTGTGTGACGTCTCATCCCCTGGGGGTGGGGGGGGTGGGGGGGGGCGGTGGGAGGGGAGGGGGTGTGACGTCTCATCCCCTGGGGGAGGGGGTGGGAGGGGAGGGGGTGTGACCGATCATACCCTGGAGGGGAGGGGAGGGGGTGTGACGTCTCATCCCCTGGGGGAGGGGGTGGGAGGGGAGGGGGTGTGACCGATCATACCCTGGAGGGGAGGAGAGGGGGTGTGACGTATCATCCCCTGGGGGGGCGGGGAGGAGAGGGGCTGTGACGTCTCATCCCGTGGGGGGGTGGGGGGGGGGGGAGTTGGGAGGGGAAGGGGTGTGACCGATCATCCCCTGCGGGGGGAGGAGAGGGGGTGTGATGTCTCATCCTCTGGTCGCGGGGGGGGGGGTTCCGCTGCGCTGTCTGTGGCCGATCCCTCCTGGCACCATCACTGGTACACTACCAGCACCAGATTACGCTTCCCTGCAGGTGCGAGAGAGCGGGAAAGATATTTGTGAACCCAACTGTCCACTCACCTGATTAAGGAGCAACACTCTGAAAGCTTATGATACCAAACAAACCTGTTGGACATTATCCTGGTGCTGTGAGTCTTCTTGCTCTGTGAAAGGAATCACGCACTTATAGATGTGTTGCATAAAACTTTGGCGGATCACCCGGCCTATAAATTGCAGGTTGCATTTGCATGGGCAGTGCCCGCAAAAAATTCTCCACAGGTGGGGGGGGCTATTGTGCATACCAGTTGGTATATGGGAGGAATCCAAAGCTGCCGTCAGTATTAACAGATGCTCCCCCTGGCGCTCCATGTTTTCTGCACACTTAAACACTGTGCATGCAGGGAGAAAAGCCTTCATTAAGGCTGAGGTTTCAGAACAGATAAGAAGGGCCCTGAGACATCACATAAGACCATCAGGGGTGTACTTTGAGAAAGGAGATAGGATCTACTATAAAAGAGAGGGCAAGAAAAGAGTGGAAAGGACCTGGGAAAGTGATAGGAACAGACGGCAAGGTAGTTATAGTCCAACACGGTAACCAGATAGTGCGAGTCCACTCTTCGAGAGTAGTGGGACTTGGGTATGAATTTGGAATATCTGAGCAAGATGCAGAAGCGCAGGAGACACCTTGTACCTTACATGCACAAAGGATATTATGAGGATCTGTCAACTATTGATGGGAGGGAATCTGACGATCAACAAAGTACCAGTGAAGCAGGGGATGAAGGTGCTACATCAAAGTTTCAGCTACCCAAAGTAGGCAGAGTTGTATCATACATACCCAAGGGGTCAAGCGAGTGTAGGGATGCCACTATATTAGGGAAAGCAGGAAATGCCTCAAGAAAGGACAAACACTGTCTCCAAGTCCAAGAGCGATAGATTGGGAAAATGGGGTGTACAGATGGAAGCAAAAAAAGCACGACCTAGGTCCTGAGGCTGAGACAGGAACCCAGGAAAAAGTCCCAAATCTGTGACTGAAGGTGTGTCAACAGAGAACAGCAGTCTGAGAGGAGCAGCCCTGACAGAAACAGACACGGCAGTAGAAGCCAGAGTTTAACAGGAATGCTCAGAATCAAACCAATGATAGGAATAGGAGTAGAAGCCCCATGATCAGGAAGCATTGATAGCTGCAAGCAAAATGGAACTTGCAGAATTAAGAGAGGCCAAACAAAGGGAGCTGGACAGTTGGAAGGAGTTTGGGGTGTACACCGAGGTACCAGATGAAGGGCAGCCTGCTTTGTCCCAAAGGTGGGTTTGCACAGAGAAAGTTTTGCAAAATGGGACGTATAAAGTTAAAGCCAGATGAGTAGCTCGTGGGTATGAGGAACATTTGGATGGGAGAGACATTAGGGATGATTCACCCTCAGCAGGGAAAGTGACACTGAACATTTTTTTGCTTTGTTTTATCTTCTAATAATTGGATGTGGAAATCAATTGATATGAAAGCAGCATCTCTGCAGGGCGAAACATTTCAGAGAGAAGATATTTTGAGGCCACCCAAAGAAGTAGGTAATACACAGGGAAATTTGTGGAAATTGTATCTGGGTTAAGTGATGCATCATGGTTTGGTATTTCTCTGTCCGATCTGTATTTTTGAAGACTGGCTGTGTCCAGTTAAAAGCAAATCCAGCAATGTTTCCCTGGATGGCTCAAGGAAAATTAGCTGGAATTTTTATAATGCGTGTTGATAAGTTCCTTATGGGGGGCACAGAAGAATTTGGAAAAAGGATTATTGAGATGCTGAAAACAGAATTTAAATTAGGGAATCGAGCAGCTGGTGCTTTTCGATATCTTGTCTTGATATCCGACAAAGTACATCTGGGTGTAACGATGAACCAACAGGATTTTCTAAATAGTATTGATCCCAATCCCATCACCAGAGACAGGTCAATGGAAAAAGAGGAACGGGCCAACAAAAAAGAACCAGAGTTGTTGAGGAGAATGATAGCACAGCTAAATTGGCTATGCACACAGACAAGACCAGATGGGAGCTACAATGTCCTCGAACTCAGTAACATGTTGAAGCGCGCCATATTCAGAGAGATCTTGCAGGTGAATAAAACATTTAAAAAGTTGACGTTAGAAGAGTGTATAAATAAATCCCAAGCATCAGGAGAACTGGAAGCTATGAAATTGGCTGTGTTTAGTGATGCTTCACATGCCAGTCTACCAGATGGACATTCAAGAGGTACTCGATTCATAATATTCCTGGTAGGTAAGGAAGGAAAATGTTGCCCCCTGGCCTGGGAAGCAAAGAAAATAAAAAGGATAGTCAGAAGTACATTGGTGGCTGAAACCCTCGCGTTTGTGGTGGCATTGGATATGGGGATATATTTGTCTGGCGCATTAACAGAATTATGTTTTATGGGCACATCAGGTAAGAAAGTACCAATTGAGTGTTACGTGGACAATCGGTCTGAATGGGACAATGTTCACTCAACAAAAAGTGTAACAGAAAAACGACTAAGAATTGATTTGGCCAGCATTGAACAAATGCTGGAAAACAAGGAGGTTTCCAAACTTAACTGGGTCGGTACAAATCTACAGGCATTCGACTGTTTTACAAAAAGGTGTGCAGATACTGGAAAGTTATTAAGAATACTGGAGGATGGTTGTCTTTAATTATTTTGAAAAAAAATTAAAATAAAAGGAATTTTTTAGAATGTAACCGGTGACATTTCATTGGATGTAATGTGACCATTGGTAACAGATTGTAAGGGTCAGCTGACCCAGTAAACCATGGAACCAATTACAGAGTGATGTAATAGACAGCTGACCAGCTGACTCACTATAAATAAGAACCTGTTTGGAATTGTGCGGAGCTCTGAGTGGCCCAGGGCGTGGCCCCAAGTTTGGAGCAATGAAGTTTCTTTATTTAGCGCCTTCTGTGATTGAAAAGTTGGAGTAAATTTTGATATATTTTTATTATCTGCATTTTGAAGAGTTCCTTCTGAGCAGACAGGCACTGGACTTCATATTGGCGGCGAAGGGTGGAACATGTGATTTAATGTCTGAACTTCTATACCTCGGCCTGGAGCAGCAGCTGCTTCATCTGGTTAGGCCTCAGTCAGCACATGGTCCCCTCCACCCCCAAACCCGGAACACCAGCACTCAGTTGAGTCGCTGACTACAGCCCGCAGCAAGACAATAACACTGCAGATTGCCATGGAGGGGAGGGTGAGTTCGAGCCCTCACACTGCCTCCCACACTGTGCGACAGCACTGCCCAGGAAGAGGGGGGGGGGCGGGAAGCGGGAGCCCTCGAGGCTGCCTCACACAGTGCACGACAGTACTACCTGGGGGAGGGGGGCGAGAAGCAGCAGCCCTCAAGGCTGCATCTCACAGTGTGCGACAGCGCTGCCAGCGATGGGAGAAGAGGAAGTGGGAGCTCTTGAGGCTCCTCCCACAGTGCACTACAGCGCTGCCCAGTGGGGGCGGTGGGGGAGAGGGGGGGGACTCCCTGACGGAACCTCACCCAGAGAGCTGTGAGGATATAGAAGCCCCCCTCTGACCCCCACCACGGATATCACTGGTCCATGGGCCAACTGAAGGCAGCAGGAGGAAAGCCACCAGGCATCACCAGGGCCTGCCTGCAACAGCCCCCGTGCTCCGCCAACAGCACTTACCTCCTCACGCCAGTTCAAGGCTGCCACCCCAGGTTGAGACATTTGAATACCTACTCTGATTTGCGCCAAAGTTACATCAAGCCACAGAGGTGGGAGACACGGACGTGGGTGGAGATTGCCGTGTGGATTCCGATAATGGCATGCAAATGTATGTAAACGCATGCTAATCAGCGGCCCGCCGGTTTTCTGCGGGTTCCTTGTGGCAACATTTCCCTCCGGCTGGGAGCTGCGTGCGGGTCGTAAAAGCTGGCGGGGAACCCGCAAAATGGCCGACACGCACATCCCCCGGCCCAACCCAACAGAAAGGTTGCCGGTCGCGATGGAAGAATCGTGGCCAATAATCTTCAACCGAAGCCAAGGTGATCACATTGATACGAGTGAACAGCATAAATTGGATAAATTGACTGAGAGGTATGGCTGCAAATAAACAGCGGGGAAACTCTGAAAGGAACAATTCAAAATATCTACCAGAAGTACATTCCATGAGAAAAAGTGAGAGGGATCCACCCATGGCTCAGTCTTTAGAGATGGCATTAGATTGAAAGAACATGCTTATAACATTGCAAAAATATGAGAGTAATGGAGTATTGGGAGCACTTCGAAACCAGCTAAAGGTGACCAAAAAGATAGCATTGATAAATATGATCATAGAATCATACAGTGCAGAAGAGGCCCTTCAGCCCATCGTGTCTGCACCAACCACTATCCCACACCGGCCCCATCCCCGTAACCCCATTTATTTACCCTGCTAGTCCCCCTGACACTATGGGGCAATTTAACCTGGCCAATCAACTTAAACCACACATCTTTGGAGTGTGGGAGGAAACCAGAGCACCCGGAGTAAACCCATGTAGACACAGGGAGAATGTGGCAAACTCCACACAGACAGCGACCCGAGGCTGGAATTGAACCCAGGTCCCAGGCACTGATAGGGTGAAATATCAAATAAACTAACCAATGATCTAAAACGGGTTGCAAGAGCAATATTGGTATATAGCCCTGTTTACCAAAAGGCTTTTTACTCTTATGTGAGGAATAAAAGAATGACCAGGGTGAGGTTAGGGCCGGTCAAGGACAGTAGTGGGAACTTATGTGTGGAGTCAGTAGAGATAGGCGAGGTGATGAATGAATACTTTTCTTCAGTGTTCACCAAGGAGAGGGGCCATGTCTTTGAGGAAGAGAAGGTGTTACAGGCTAACAGGCTGGAGGAAATAGATGTTTGGAGGGGGGATGTACTGGCAGTTTTGAATAAACTGAAGGTCAATAAGTCCCCTGGGCCTGATGAAATATATCCTCGGATTCTTTGGGAGGCAAGGGTTGAGATTGCAGAGCCTTTGGCTTTGATCTTTGGGTCCTCACTGTCCACAGGGATGGTGCCAGAGGACTGGAGAGTGGCGAATGTTGTACCTCTGTTTTAGAAAGGGCATAGAAATAACCCTGGTAATTATAGACCGGTTAGTCTTACTTCGGTGGTTGGTAAATTGATGGAAAAGGTCCTCAGGGATGGGATTTACGACCATTTAGAAAGATGCGGATTAATCCGGGATAGTCAGCACGGATTTGTGAAGGGCAAGTCGTGCCTCACAAATTTGGTTGAATTTTTTGAGGAGGTAACTAAGTGTGTTGATGAAGGTAGGGCAGTTGATGTCATATACATGGATTTTAGTAAGGCGTTTGATAAGGTCCCCATGGTCGGCTTATGATGAAAGTGAGGAGGTGTGGGATAGAGGGAAAGTTGGCCGATTGGATAGGTAACTGGCTGTCTGATCGAAGACAGAGGGTGGTGGTGGATGGAAAATTTTCGGACTGGAGGCAGGTTGCTAGTGGAGTGCCACAGGGATCATTGCTTGGTCCTCTGCTCTTTGTGATTTTTATTAATGACTTAGAGGAGGGGGCTGAAGGGTGGGTCAGTAAATTTGCTGATGACACCAAGATTGGTGGAGTAGTGGATGAGGTGGAGGGCTGTTGTACGCTGCAAAGAGACATAGATCGGATGCAAAGCTGGGCTGAAAAATGGCAAATGGAGTTCAACCCTGATAAATGTGAGGTGATTCATTTTGGTCGGACTAATTTAAATGTGGATTACAGGGTTAAAGGTAGGGTTCTGAAGACTGTGGAGGAACAGAGAGATCTTGGGGTCCATATCCACAGATCTCTAAAGGTTGCCACTCAAGTGGATAGAGCTGTGAAGAAGGCCTACAGTGTGTTAGCTTTTATTAACAGGGGGTTGGAGTTTAAGAGCCGTGGGGTTCTGCTGCAACTGTACAGGACCTTGGTGAGACCACATTTGGAATATTGTGTGCAGTTCTGGTCACCTCACTATAAGAAGGATGTGGAAGCGCTGGAAAGAGGAGCTTTACCAGGATGCTGCCTGGTTTGGAGGGTAGGTCTTATGAGGAAAGGTTGAGGGAGCTAGGGCTGTTGTCTCTGGAGCGGAGGAGGCTGAGGGGAGACTTAATAGAGGTTTATAAAATGATGAAGGGGATAGATAGAGTGAACGTTCAAAGACTATTTCCTCAGGTGGCTGGAGGTATTACAAGGGGGCATAACTATAGGGTTCATGGTGGGAGATATAGGAAGGATATCAGAGGTAGGTTCTTTACACAGAGAGTGGTTAGGGTGAGGAATGGACTGCCTGCAGTGATAGTGGAGTCAGACACTTTAGGAACATTTAAGCGGTTATTGGATAGGCACATGGAGCACACCAGGATGATAGGGAGTGGGATAGTTTGATCTTGGTTTCAGATAAAGCTCGGCACAACATCGTGGGCTGAAGGGCCTGTTCTGTGCTGTACTGTTCTATGTTCTATGTAATGGAGATCTTGGGGGATGGGGTGGTAAAGGGAATAATGGGGAATCAGTAGATGTACATTACCGGGATTTATAAAAGGCAGTTACAAAGTGTCACACAAATGGTTCAGAGGCAAGCTGATTGTGCATATATTTGGGGGTATTCTCTCAGCATGGATAGAGGATTGATTGACAGGGAGGAAGCAGAGAATGTTCATGTTTCTCTCATGTTGTCAGTGGTGGATGACCACAAAGGTCAGTGCTGGGACCTCAGCCATTTACAATGTTTATTAATGTCTTAGGTCAAGGGGCAGTGAGTCATGTATCTCAGTGCGCTGGTGATAAAAAGCTCGGTGGGAAGGTAAGCAGTGAGGAGGACACAGAGAGAGGCATCAAAGAGATAGAGACAGATTAAGTGAACGGGCAACAAATAGATTATAATGCAGAGAAATGTGAAGTTATTAATAGAAAATCCAATTCTTTCAAATGGCGAGGAACTTGTAGGTTTTGATTTTCAAAGAGACTTGGGGTTGCTTAGAGCTGGAATGTAAACATTTAGCAGACAGGGGCAGCCGGAAATGGGGAATGCAAAGTAAGTTTTGATCTCTATTGTCAGTGGATTGGTGTACAGGAATAAAGAAGACTTGCTTCAATTGTACAGGGTTTTGATAATAACACATCTGGAATATTTTTGAGGCTTTGGTATTGGCATTTAAACCAAGAAGTATCTGCAATGGAGGAAGAACAGTGAAGGTTCATTAAATTAGTGCCTGGAATGAGGGCGGTGTCTTATGACTAGAGGCTCAGTTAATTGTGTCTATTTTCTATTGAGTTGAAAGAATGATCAATGATCCCACTTAAACGTACAAGATTCAGAAAGGACTTCATAGGGTGGATGCTGAGAGATCATCCCCACTGTTGGGGGAATATAAAACATGGGGACACGGTCGAAGGATACGGGGCTGAGCATTTAAGATTGAGACGAGGAGAAATTATTTCACTCAAAGGGTTGTGAATCTTTGGAATTCTCTATCCCAGAAGGCTGTGGATGCTCCATCATTAAATACATTGAAGGCTTGGTTAGACTGATATACCATCTCTTGGAAACAAGGAATATGGGGGAAGGCAGGTATGTGCAGCGAAAGCCCCAAATCCGCCATGATCATATTGAATAGCGGCGCAGACTTGAAATGCTCCAGTGGGCTGCTTTTCCCTGGATGGTATCGAGCTTCTTGAGTGTTGTTGGAGTTGCCTTCATCCAGGCAAGTGGAGAGTATCCATTACACTCCTGACTTCAGCACTCACGATTGTGGACGATGGGGAGGCAAGCAGTGAATTATTACAGCCGGATTCTCATTCTCTGATTTGCTCTTGCAACATCAGCCTTGAATGCTTTCAGCATGGCTGGATGTTCTGAGCTCTGGTGAGGTTGGCCCATGATTGCCCTCTCTGATAATCCGCTCTGTCAAGTGCCCATTGAAGCTTAATAGCTATAAGAATGTCTGGTTTTCATAGGAAATGCTGTCAGACCAGACTGCTCAACATGTCCAACTCACCTTCCCATTAGAGGCAGCTACATGTTGTTCCACCATCACAATGGAGAACGACCCACTGCACAAACCCCCTCCGTCCCCCCCACCCACCATGCTGGAAATAGGAAATAACGTCGCAAATTTCTGGAATCACTCACTGACTCAATTCTGTTCCTCAATGATTGGATTTCAGAATTAGTGTAAAGGGATATTTCAGCATATTCTTCAACTGTTCTCTGAACTTAGTCTGGGTCACAGCGTAAATGCAAGTGTTGGTGCAGCAACTCAACAGCTGCAGCATGAAACCCAATTGGGCCACAAAAGAATGGAGATTAACAGATCGATACCCCAAAATGAACATTCTGTACCATATAAAATAAAGCATTATCAGTGCCCATAAGATGATGAAATTGCCTGAGATAACAAAGAGTAAAATGATGGATTTCCTGCGACTCTCCATCTCTGGGTCTCTGGGACTCTCTCCACTGCTGTGAGTCCGGAGTCTCCTGCGGGCTCTGCTGCTCACTACAATGTGTCTGACGGTGAATCCATTGAGCAACAGAATCAGGACAAATGGGACTGCTGGATTTAGAATGTAATGGAGGAACTCGATTATTCCCCAGATTTGAGATAATTGAACTTGGATTGAAACTTCACAAAACCAAACACTGACCCTCAACCTATACTGAGGCAGGAACATAAAATACCAGAGAATATTCTTTAAGCAGCTCAGCACAGTCACTGTTCCCAGAACCACAGTTGCCGTTTTCTCACTGCAATATTTACTTTTCAGCTTCTGGCAGCAAATGGCAACAAATCGATCAAAGGTGAAAGTGACGGTGAAATAGACCGAACAGTCAGTAACTGCATAGAGCAGGACGGCGTGGATATTACAGATGGGGATGGACTGCCGGAAATAAAACTGTTCATCAAAAATAATCGGAATGTGTCTGAATATCAGGTCGACGATAACGACCAGTAGATCAGCTGCTGCCATGGCAACCAGGTAGTGAGTGACACATTTGGAGAGACCACACTTTCCCCGGGAGAGGATGATAATCGTCACTAAGTTAACTGTGAGGAAAGGAAAATCAAACATCAGGCTGGGATTAAAGGTACCAGTTTCACTGAGGTTTTACTGAGATTCTCAATTCTGTGGCTCTATCCATTGAATTATTCCATGGATGTACTTGAAAGAACAAATGGGAAGATCAGTAATGAGGTTGAATACGGGAAAACGTAAATGGCATATGTGATGTTACTGAAATTGTTGAACTAAATGTTGATGAGAACCCATTCCTACTTCTTATTCCTCCCTGGCTGAAACATAATTACATCGCTTTTGTAATGATTACATTGCTCGGGCAGCTCAGTGCCACAGTGGTTAGCACTGCTGCCTCACAGCGCCAGGAACCCGGGCTCAATTCCTGGCTTGGGTCACTCTCTGTATGGAGTTTGTACGTTCTCCCCGTGTCTGTGTGGGTTTCCTCCGGGTGCTCCGCTTTCCTGCCACACTCCAAAGATGTGCAGGTTAGGTTGATTGGCCATGGTGAATTGACCCGAGTTTTGGAGGGGATTAGCTGGGTAAATATGTGGGGTTACGGGGATAGGGTGCGATTGTTGTCAATGCAGGCTCGATGGGCTAAATGGCTTCCTTCTGTACTGTAGGGATTCTATGATTCTAAACACCCCTCAGGATGATGATGTTTTAGGTGCCTGAATCTCTGGCCAGAAGCCAATACTACTGACTGTGTGATAATGTTTAACCCCACCATTTTCCTGCAGCTCCCAGATGCAGAGTCCAAAGTAAAGAATCACAGAATCATAGAATCCCTCCAGTGCAGAAGGAGGCAATTCGGCCCATCGAGTCTGCACCAATCCCAATCCCACCCAGGACTTATTCCTATAACACCTCATATTCACCCTGATAATCCCACTGACACAAAGTGGCAATTCAGCATGGCCAATCAACCTAACCCGCACATCTTTGGACTGTGGGTGGAAACTCACACATCCACCGAAGTGTCTAACAAATCTCTGCTTCATTTGAATGACGTGATTGGAAGGTCTGTCCATCGAGCTCTGTATTTATCTCAGAGGGAGAACTTTAACAATTTGAAATTAGTAATTTGATGCAGTTTTAATTGTAGTCCATACATCATCTCCTCTACCCCTCACCCAGTTCCACCCTCACAACAAAGATCACCCCAGCTGCTGCACACTTTGTTCCTCTCTCCCTCCAACTTTCACCTGGATCACCCCTGGGTACCACACGGTTTCCCCACTTGTCTCGCCCCCTCGGCTCCCACCCCCACGTTCCCCACACCCTATCAACATAGTTAGAATATCAGATTTTGGAATTGAATGAGGGATTAATGTCAGATTAAGACAGGGATGAATCTGCAGAATTGGTGTGTGCAGGCCGGTGCACGTGAGTGTGTGTGCAGGGAGGAATCCAGCAGACTGGCGGTAGGAGCTCAGACAGGAGGAAGCAATGGAGGAACCCCAGTGAAATGAAGCAAGGCTGGTCAGAAGAGCTGAGGATGTTGATTGGGGGGGGTGGGGCGGGTGGTGTAGGGAAGTGTACAAACGTGGGCAAGAGGGACGGGACTACAGTGTGAAGAGGAGCTGCGATGGTGAGGGAGAAGGTTGTCGTGATGGAGTAAGATGGGAGAGTGCCTGTTTGAGGGGGACAGAGTAAGAGGGGACTTGAAGTATCCGGAAATCAATAGTATTTTCACACTTGGGTTGGTATAAAGGACAGTGCCTGCTGGGAGCAAACTTAAAGAAGCATAAAAGATCGTAAAAATGGGCAATAATTTCCAGCCAGTGGAATAAATCCATGGCCCGATGGAATTACAAGAGTTTAAAGTGTAAAATCTTTATCACCTTTGTTGCAAGTGCTTGGATCGGCAGTGAAAGAGTCTCCCAAAAACCACAACACAATGTAACTCCAGCGAAAAGAGTGAGGCCAATCCCTCCATTTTGTTGCATTGCCTTTTATTAGCTTCTTCTCTCCAAGGAGAACAGTCCCAACCTCTCCAATCTATTCTCATAACTGAAGTTTCTAAATCTTGGAAGCATTCTTGTAAATCTCGTCTGTACTCTCTCCAATGTGTTCACATCGTTCCTATCATCTGGTGCTCAGAACTGTACACAATATTCCAGCTGAATACAAGAAGTGTCTTGTACAACGACATCAGAAAATACTGCATAAATTCAGTAGGTCCGCGGAATGAAACAGAGTTAACGTTTCAAGCTGTATTGATCCTTTTACAAGAATAGGAGGACCTATAAAAGCACAAAGTTAGAAGACTAAGTGACATAAACAGTTATAGAATTAACAGCTGGATAGAGAGACTTACCAGGGATACCAATAATAGCCAGGATAGGATAGTAAAAGTGTTGAATAATCCTCAGTCCATAAAAGATCCGCCTTTCCAATGTATTCCATGGCGAATCCGAAGATGTAATGCCAAGCCAATAGGATAGGTCCCTGCTCATTGTTGTGACATTCCAATCTATTGTCCTCAGATTCTGATCCATTGTTGGAATATTCCAATCGAGTCTCCTCAGATTCTGATCTCTCCTCTCCCTGTCTCCGGAGCTGCGGATCCCTGTCACTGATGAAGGTGATGCTCCCGCTGACACTCTGGATAACACATTGAGAGAATTCCCATATTAGTAGAGGCGGGAAACCCTCCAGAGACAGAATTAGTTCTACGGAGACTGACATTAATTACAGTCACTGAACAAACAGGTTCAGTTAACCCCTTTCAATGAACACTTTTTATATTACAATAAAGTAGTCCATTTATCCACCTGGGTGGGATGTTCGATGGTTTGCAGAGGAAAAGATAGGTAAAAATATCAGAAACACTGGCCAACATGGAAATGGGATTTGTGCCAGAGAACATTGGGGTTGTAAGTGTCCCATGCTGATGACAGGATGGAGAATATACATTTCTAAATCAGCCTGGTCTCTTTACAATTTGTTTTTACTTTTCAGAATGGTTGGACCAATGAAATGGCCATTGCTGAACACATGATGTTAGTTCTGAATGTTTCTGAATTTAAAAATGACAACACATTAAACCGCTGGATTGTAACACTCCTGACATCGTACAAACATTGCAGCCAATCCAACACAATGGATTAGCAAAGGAGACACCTGCACTGGCCAGCGATGGTCAAAGACAGAGCTATTTATTACTCATTGGCCGGAGTTTTACCGGCACGCCCACCACGATTCCGGGGGCGGGCGAGGCTCGGGGAACGGCATTCTCCGTTTGCCTCAGGCGGGATCGTACAAACCTCGGGCGGACGTGCCGGTAACATTCCGCCCATCATCTCCAACCTTTTCGCAATGTTTCTGCAGTTACCTGCTCAAAATACAAAAGATTTTAACAAGGGACTCCATTTGCTGACTATCTCGACCTGAAACCACCCAGCCGCAGGAGCTGTTTCTTAAATTAAACAGCTTTAGAATATTATCTTTAGTTGTTGTTCAACAAAAAGCAAAGACAAATACAGCAGAGGAACTGGCCCTTCGGTCCTCCGAGCCTGCACCGACCTTGCTACTCGACTGAACTAAAACCCCCCACTCTTCCAGGGACCATATCCCTCTATTCCCATCCTATTCATGTATTTGTCAAGATGCCCGTTAATAGTCACTATCGAATCTACTTCCACTACCTCCTCCGGCAGCGAGTTCCAGGCACCCACTGCCCTCTGTGTAAAAAAACTTGCCTCGTATATCTCCTCTAAACCATGCCCCTCGCACCTTAACCCTGTGCCCCCGAGCAATTGACTCTTCCACCCTGGGAAAAAGCTTCTGACTATCTACTCTGTCCATGCCCCTCATAATCTTGTAGACTTCATTCAGGTCGCCCCTCAACTTCTGTCGTTGCAGTGAGAGCAAACCAAGTTTATCCAACCTCTCCTCATATCTCATGCCCGACACACCAGGCAAAATCCTGGTAAATCTTTTCTGTACACTCTCCAAAGCCTCCACATCCTTCTGCAGTGTGGTGACCAGAATTGAACACAATATTGAAAGTGCAGCCTTACTAAGTTTTTATAAAGCTGTAACGTATGTCAGTTTTTAATCTCCACGCCTCAGCCGATGAAGGCAAGCATGTTGTATGACTTCTTGACTACCTTCTCCACCTGCATTGCCACTTTCAGTGAGCTGTGTACCTGTACACCCAGATCCCTCTGCTTATCAATACTCTTCAGTGTTCTGCCATTTACTGTATATTTCCCATCTGTATTAGATCTTACAAAATGCATTACCTCACGTTTCTAGAATGCAGAAGGTGGGCATTTGGCCCATCGAGTCTTCACCGACAACAATCCCACCCAGGTCCTATCCTTGTTTCACCACACAAAGCCCCTGAGACAAAGGGGCAATTCCAATCAGGCGTGTTCCCCGTAACTCCAAGTACTTACACCACTACTCCCCCTAACCTACACATCTTGGGACACTAGGAGGCAATTTGGCATGGCCAATCCATCCAACCTGCACATTTTTGGAGTGTGGGAGGAAACCGGAGCAACCAGCGGAAACCCACGCAGACACGGGGAGAATATGCAAACTCCACACAGTCAGCCAAGGCCGGAATTGAACCCCGGTCCCTGGCGCTGTGAGGCAGCTGTGCTAACCACTGTGGCACCGTGCCAATCTAATTTGTCTGGATTAAACTCCATCTGCCATCTCTCCACCCAAGTCTCCAACCGATACTGCCGAAGGCATACAACATGCTTGCCTTCACGTCCGCCTGAGGTTTGTACGATCCCGCCCAAGGCAAACGGAGAATGCCGTTCCCCGAGCCTCGCCCGCCCCCGGAATTGTGGTGGGCGTGCCGGTAAAACTCCGGCCAATAAGTAATAAATAGCTCTGTCTTTGACCATATCTGCAATTCCACCAACCTTTGTGCCATCCGCAAACTTACCAATCAAACCAGTTACATTTTCATCCAAATCATTTATACACATTTCAGACGGCAAAGGTCCCAGCACTGATCCCTGAGGAACGTCATTTGTCACAACCCTCCATTCAGAAAGGCACCTTTGCACTGCTATCCTCTGTTTTCAATGAGCGAGCCAGTTTTGTATCCATCTTGCCAGCTCACCTCTGATCCCATGCGACTTCACCTCCTGTACCAGTCTGCCATGATGAACCTTGTCAAAGGCCTTACTGAAGTCCATGTAGACAACATCCACGGCCCTACCCTCATCAATCATCTTCGTCACTTCCTCGCAAAACTCGATGAAGTTAGTGAGACAGGACCTCCGCTTCACAAAACCATGTTGCCTCTCGCTAAGACGTCCACTTGTTTCCAAGTGGGAGTAAATCCTGTCTCAAAGAATCCTCTCCAATAATTTCCTTACCACTGACATAAGGCTCACCGGCCTGTAATTCCCTGGATTATCCTTTTTAAACAGAGGAACAACATTGGCTATTCTCCAATCCTCTGGGACCTCCCCTGTAGCCAGTGAGGATACAAAGATTTCTCTCAAGGCCCCAGCCATTTCCTCCCTTGTCTCTCTCAGTATTCTGGGGTGTGGTCCCATCAGACCCTGGGGACTTGTCTACCTTAATGACAAGTCCCCAGGGGCTGATGGGATATACCCCCTTAACCTCCAAACAGCAAACTGGAGTTCAGTCTAACAGTCTCCCTTTCACATCCATCTCTTTTTACGATACGTGGATGATTTTCTGCATCCAAATCAGCCTCAACCTGCGACCATGTCCCAGGGACCAAGGCTAGACAAAGATATTTGAAAGCATCTTCATTGGACATTGAATCATTGTATTCTGTACTCACATGAAACCATAACTCTTATTTTTTGTCATGGTCTATGCCCTTGACCCTTGAAGTAAAATTTACCTATCAGTCACAAGTAAGGCTTACATTAACACTGCAATGAAGTTACTCTGAAATTCCCCTTGTCGCCACAGTCCAGCGCCAGTTCATGTCAATGCACCTAACCAACATGTCCTTCAGACTGTTGGAGGAAACCGGAGCACCCGGAGGAAATCCACACAGACACGGGGAGAGCGTGCAATTATAGAATAATGTGATGGGCAGCTGACCAGGTGAATCACTATAAATAACAACCTGTATAGAATTGTGGGGCTTGGATTGGCCCGGGGCAAGGTCCTAAGTTTGGAGTAATGAGGTTTCTTTGTTGTACCCTTTCTTTGATTTATAAGTTGGAGTAAGCTTTGTGATGTTTTCATTATCCACATTATGAAGAGTTCCTTTTGTATAAACATTGGGAGCACAGGAAAACCCATCGTAACTTGGTGTTTGTTTTTGAAGAAGTGCTCCAACCATGGCAGAAGGTGGAAGGAAACCGGTGGGATTGGATTGTCCCCCTGTCTTTTCAGATGCCGAACCATATCGGCAATGGAAGGCAGGGGTGGGAATGTGGACCCTTGTCACCACAACACCGAAAAAAAAGCAAGGTGTGGCATTGGCTTTGTCACTTCCAATTGGGAGTAAGATAAGGAGCAAAGCATTGTCTGATTGGCAGCAGATCCCTTAAATAAAGAAGAAGGGCGACAGCTCCGGCTACAATAGTTTTGCCAAAAAGATGAGTTCTTGGAGAATGATGAAGGATGGATGATGTTTGACAGGATTAGGAGACAAGATACCCAGTCCATGGAAGATATATCATGGATTTTGATAGGGGTCATAACAAGATAATGAAATTTAAGTTGGAGATTCTGGATGCAGTATTGGTCTTTAAGTTGTTGGACTGTGCATGTCTGTCACAAATGGATACTCTTTTAGTAATGACTGGAATACAATTAAGGGGAACAGAGACCCTCTTTGATCCAATGTCAGCATCATTAAAAAAGTTTTTCGGGAAACAATCGTTCCTCGCCACCTTGTTCAATACAGACCGGAATGCCATAGCGCCCAGAACAGAGGAGTCAATGGTGACTCAGCCGTGTGCCAGAGCAAATGGTACATGATGGCCTTTAACAAGAGGCCTGATGTCATGTTGTTAATATGTTAATCTGTTAATAGTTATGTTAATGACAGACCTGTTGTCGAAAGCGGTTATAACCGGTTTGAAAATGGGGAAAGAAGACGCACATGGGAAACTAATAAAAGACGTTTAAATCGAAGGAATGCGAGAGGGATTGTGAATCGCTGCTTCCAATGCGATTCCCCAGACCACCACATTGTAAACTGTCTGAAAAGAAGAAATCGTATCTTTGAAACCACATGTGACACAGAATATGTGGAAACCGACAGTGACGAGGATAAGGACCAGGAAGGCATTATCTTGGTGGCAGAAAAATTGAGTCCCATAATGAGCATCCTGATGATAGATTGTTTCAACTGCTCTGTTTTAGATAGTGGACATAATTTCACTGCTTGCGGCCAAGATTGGCTAAATTGTTATTTACGGTCTCTTGACCATAAAGACCAAAACAACAAGAAAGAGTACGATAGTTCCACCTGATTGAGATTTGGAGATGTCAGCTCTTTAACTTCCTCCAAAAGAGTGATACTTCCCTGTCGGATTGCGGGAATCAGTTTATTTACCAGTACAGATGTAGTTTCCACTGATATACTTTTACTGTTAAGCATGTCTGCAATGAAGGAAGCTCAGATAACCATCGATTTGAAACAGGATAAAGTTGTCATCTTTGGGAAAACTGTGGACCTACATTTTACAAGATCTGGCCATTATTGTCTTCCTTTAAGTGAACCAAATTTATCAGACCAAAGGATTCATGAGGCATTAGTGACGTCAACAGACAACAGCATGATGGACAAAAAGAAGATTATTCTGAAACTCCATAAGCAGTTTGGTCCTCCAGCACCACAGAGACTGAGAGCACTGCTGCAGGATGCAGGTCTGCTGGACAAAGGATATAATGGTCTCACAGAACAAATATAATCCCAGTGTGAAATATGCATAAAATACAGAAGGACACCCCCACGTCCAGTCATGAATCTACAATTAGCACGAGATTTCAATGATGTAGTGGGGATGGATCTAAAGATGTGGGAGAAGATCAAAGGCATCTATCTATTGCACTTTGTGGACATGCTCACCCGATTTAACATATCCACGGTGACTTCCCGCAAAGAAAAAAAGGCCATTATAGATAAAATGATGACCCACTGGATTGGAACAGGATTGGGGGCACCGTCTAAATTTTTGACTTAAAATGGGAGTGAATTTGCAAATGATGAGTTTCAAGATATGTGCGAAAATGTAAATATTGTAAGAATGCACACTGCAGCAGAGAACCCATTCAGCAATGGCCTGGGTGAAAGGAATCATGTTGTTATAGATGGCATGTTGCATAAAATCTTGGCGGATCAACTGGACAACAAATTGTAGGTTGCATTATCATGGGCAGTGCGGGGGGGGGGGGGGGGGCGGGGGGCGGTGGGGGGGGGGGGGGGGTGGCGGTGGGGGGGGGGGCGGTGGGGGGGGGGCGGTGGGGGGGGGGGCGGTGGGAGGGGGGGGGGGCTGGGAGGAGCTATAGTCCATACCAGTTGGTATACGGGAGGAATCCAAACATGCCGTCAGTATTAACAGATGTTTCCCCCAGTGCTAGAAGGGACAAGCATTGGCTCCATGTTTTCTGCACACTTGAACGCTATGCATGCAGGGAGAAAGGCCTTCATTAAGAATGAAGTTTCAGAACGGATAAGAAGGACCCTAAGGCATCGCATAAGACAATCGGGGGTATACTTTGAGAAAGGAGATAGGGTCTACTGTAAAGGAAAGGGCAAAGAATTGTGGGAAGCGCCGAGGAAAGTGATAGGAACAGACGGCAAGGTAGTTATTGTACAATACGGCAACGAGACAGTGTGAGCCCACTCTTTGAGAGTCGTGGGACTTGCACTTCTGAGCAAGATGCAGAAGTGCAGGAGGCATCATGTACCTCACATGCACATACCCTGAGCTATTGCGAGAGTCTGCCAACTATAGATGAGAGGGAATCTGATGATCAACAAAGTACCAGTGAAGCAGGAGATGAAGCTGCTCCTTCAAAGGTTCAGCCACCCAAAACAGGCAAAGTGGTATCATACATACCCGAAGGGTCAAGCGAGTGGAGGGAGGCCACTATAATCGGGAAAGCAGGAAAGGCCTCAGGAAGGTGCAAACACTGGCTCAACATCCAAGAGCGAGGGCAAGAAGCCAAAGCTATAGATTGGAATAATGGGGTGAACAGATGGAAGCAAAAAAGGCGAGACCTCAGTCCTGAGGATGAGACAGTGAGCACTCGTGAACCCAGGAAAAAGTGGTGAATCTGTGACTGTAGGCATGTCAATAGAGAACAGCGGTCTGAGAGTAACAGCCCTGACAGAAACAGACATGGTAGTATAGGCCGGAGTTTAACGAGGAATGTTGGGAATCAAACCAATGATAGGGATAGGAGTAGAAGCCCCCATGATCAGGAAGTATTGACAGCTGCAAACAAAATGGAGCTTGCAGAAGTAAGAGAGGCCAAACAAATGGAGCTGGACAGTTGGAAAGAGTTTGGGGTGTACACCGAGGTACCAGATGAAGGGCAGCCTGCTTTGTCCCAAAGGTGGGTTTGCGCAGATAAAGTTTTACAAGATGGGACATATAAAGCTAAAGGCAGATGAGTAGCTCGTGGGTATGAGGAACATTTGGATGTGAGAGACATTCGGGTTGATTCACCCACAGCAGGGAAAGTGACACTGAACATTTTGTTCGCTGTTTTCGCTTCTAATAATTGGATGTGGAAATCAATTGATATCAAAGCAGCATCTCTGCAGGGCGAAACATTTCAGAGAAAAGTTTTTTTGAGGACACCCAAAGAAGCAGGTAATACACACCGACATTTGTGTCAATTAAACAAATGTGTATTAGGGATAAGTGATGCATCAAGGGTTTGGTATTTCTCTGTGTGATCTGCATGGCTAAAGACTGGCTGTGTCCAGTTAAAAGCTGATCCAGCAATGTTTTACTGGAAGGCTAAAGGAAAGTTAACTGGGATTTTTATAATGCATGTGGATGACTTCCTATGGGGTGGAACAGAAGAATTTGGAAAAAAGATTGTTGAGAAGCTGAAAACAGAAC
The DNA here is from genome assembly GCF_964213995.1 of Mustelus asterias. NCBI lineage: Eukaryota > Metazoa > Chordata > Chondrichthyes > Carcharhiniformes > Triakidae > Mustelus > Mustelus asterias. The sequence continues at coordinate 2,673,956 of NC_135817.1, read as the reverse complement.
TTAAAGTAGGGAGTCGAGCAGCTGGTGCTTTTTGATATCTTGGTTTTAATATCCGACAAATACCTCTGCTGTAACGATGAGTCAACAGGGATATCTAAATAGTATTGATCACATTACCATCAGCAGAGAGAGGCCAATGTAAAGAGAGGATTGGGCCAACGAGAAAGAAAAATAGTTGTTGAGGAGTATGATAGGACAGCTAAATTGGATATGCACACAGACAAGATCGGATGGGAGCTATAATGTCCTAGAGCTCAGTAATATGTTGAAACACACCACACTCAGAGAGATCTTGCAGGGTAATAAAATATTTAACAAGTTAAAATTGGAGGAGCGTGTCGTTAAATTCCCAGCACTAGGGAAACTGGTAGATGTGAAATTGGTTGTGTTTAGGGATGCTTCAGATGCCATTCTACCAGATGAACATTCAAGCGGTGCTGGATTCATAATATGCCTGGAAGGTAACGAAGGAAAATGTTGCCCCTTGGCCTGGGAAGCAAAGAAAATAAAAAGGGGTATTCAAAAGTACATTGGCGGCTTAAAACCTCGTGTTAATGGAGGCGTTGGATATGGGGATATATTTATCTGACACATTAACAGAATTATTTTTTATGGGCACATCAGGTAAGAAAGTACCAATTGAGTGTTACATGGACAATCGGTCTGAATGGGACAATGTTTACTCAATAAAAAGTGTAACAGAAAAATGACTAAGAACTGATTGGACCAGCATTAAAAACATGCTGGAAAACATGGAAGTTTCCAAACTTAACTGGGTCGGTACAAATCTACAAGAATACTGGAGGATGGCCGCCTTCAATTACTTTGAAACAAAAATTAAAATAAAAGGAATCTGTTAGAATGTAAGTGGTGACAACTTTGTATTGGCTGTAACATGACCAATTGTAACAAGCTGTAAGGGTCAGCGACCCAATAAACCATGGAACCAATGACAGAGTAATGTAAGAATCAGCTGCCCAGCTGACTCATGATAAAAGAAACCTGTTTGGAATTGTGCGGAGCTTGGAGTGGCCCAGGGAGTAATGAAGTTTCTTTATTTAGCGCTTTCTGTGAGAGTTCCTTCTGAGGAGACAGGCTGTAGACTTCATACTGGCGGATAAGGGTGGAACATGTGGTTTAATGTCTGAACCTCTGCACCCCGGCCTGGAGCAGCAGCTGCTCCATTTGGTTTGGCCTCAGTCAGCACATGGTACACTCCGCACCCACCCCGGAACACCAGCACTTGGTCGAGTCCTGACCACACCCCACAGCAAGACAATGCCACTGCAAAGTGCCGTGGAGGGGGAGGGTGAGCGGCAACCCTCGAGGCTGCCTCCCACACTGCGCCACAGCGCTGCCTGGGAGGGAGGAGGGGAAGCGGGAGCCCTCAGGGCTGCCTCCCACCATGCACAACAGCGCTGCCCGGGGGTTGGGTGGGGGTAAGTGGGAGCACTTGTTGCTGCCTCCCACAGTGATTGACAGCGCTGCCCTGGAGGAGGGCGGGAGCGGGGGCAGAGTGAGCAGGGCTCCCTGACGGAACCTCACCCTGAAATCTGTGAGGAAGTAGAAGCCCCCTCACCCCACATCTCACTGGTCCATGGGCCAGCACCTGAAGGCAGCAGGAGGAAGGCCACCAGGCATCTCCAGGGCCTGCCTGCCACATCCCCCATGCTCCGTTAGCAGTACTTACCTCCTTACACCAGCTCAGGCTGCCATGCCTGGTTGAGACTTTTAAATACCTGCTCTGATTCGTGCCAAAGTCACATCAAACCACAGAGGTGGGAGATGGAGACGTGGGTGGAGATTGCTGTGTGGATTCTGATAATGGCATGCAAACGTATGTAAACTCATGCTAATCAGCGGACCACCGGTTTTCTGCGGGTTCCCGGTGGCACCATTTTTCCCTCTGGCTGGGAGATGCGCATGGGTCGAAAAGCTAGCAGGGAATAAAATGGCCGACATACGCATCTCCTGGCCCGACGTGCCAGAAATGTTGTGGGTCACGATGGGAGAATTGCGGCCGACAATTTTCAACCGAAACAAAGATGATTACATCGATACGAGTTAATAGCGTAAATTGGATAAATTGACTGAGAGGTATGGCTGTAAATAAACAGCGGGGAAACTCTGAAAGGAACAATTCAAAATATCTACCAGAAGTACATTCCATGAGAAAACGTGAGAGGGATCCATCCATGGCTCACTCTTTAGAGATGGCATTAGATTGAAAGAACATGTTTATAACATTGCAAAAATACGAGAGTAGTGGAGGACCGGGAGCACTTAGAAACCAAAGTGGTAGGTGACCGAAAAGATAGTATTGATAAATATGATCATAGAATTATACAGTGCAGAAGAGGTCCTTCAGCCCATTGTGTCGGCACCAACAACAGTCCCACGCAGGCCCCATCCCAGTCACACCATTTATTTGCCCCGCTGGACCTCCTGACACTGCGGGGCAATTTAACCTGGCCAATCAACCTAAACCACATATCTTTGAAGTCAATTATCTTCATCACTTCCTCGAAAAACTTGATCAAGTCAGTTGGACACGACCTCCCCTTCACAAAACCATGTTGCCTCTCGCTAATACATCCACTTATTTCCAAATAGGAGTAACTCCTGTCTCGAAGAATCCTCTCCAATAATTTCCTGACCACTGACGTTAGGCTCACTGGCCTGTATTAACCTGGATTATCCTTGCTACCCTTCTTAAACAAAGGAACTGCATTGGTTATTCTCCAACTCTCTGGGACCTCCCCTGTAGCCAGTGAGGATACAAAGATTTCTCTCAAGGCCCCAGCAGTTTCCTTCCTTGCCTCTCTCACTATTCTGGGGTATGTCCCATCAGGCCCTGGGGACTTGTCTACCTTCATGACAAGTCCCCAGGGCCTGATGGGATACACCCACTTAACCTCCAATCAGCAAACTGAACTCCAGTCTCGCAGCCTCCCCTTTCCATCCATCTCTCTCTCCGATACATGGATGATTTTCTGCATCTCAAACAGACTCAACCTGCAACCAAGTCCCAGGGACCAAGACTAGACAAAGAAACGTGAAAGTATCTGCATTGGACATTGAATGACTGGACTCACGTGAAACCATAACTCTTATTTTTTATCAAGGTCTATGCCCTCGGCCCCTTTCTTCACCTTATGGGTTTTTTCATTGTATAAATTCAGGACAGGATGGACTTTGCAAAACTCCTCCCTGTGTGTGTGAAGTAAACCAACCCTCATATTTCACCTTATCTCAGATTTGTTGTCGGATCATTAATAGATGATCGGATCACTCCAACACCATACTGTTGACAGAAATGTGTCGCCACCTATTCTAAAAGAACAAAAATCGAAAACATCTTTCTGTTTGCAGACAGTTGTTGGGAGGAGAAATCAGGACTGTTTTTAATCATCTACCTTCTTCCAGTAACATTGGTTAGAAGTCTCTCAACACCACATCTCCACATTGTAACACCAGTGTGACTTGCTGTTTTATTTTGACGGAGAGATGGATAATTCTTTTAATGATGCGGCAGCGCGTTTATCAATGGTGATGGGATAACTTCGAGATGTGTAGTAATTTTCATCTCTTGGAAAACTGGGGTTAATAAATGACAAAGAGCAGCAATATTTGAATGAAGCATCCCAGCTGATAAAACTGATCTCTGCTCCATCAACAGCCTTTACCATGTCTCGATATTGGATCCGGTGCCTGTGCTGTTGGTCTTTTCGACAACTCAGCAAGGATTTGGCGTTCTTGTTGAAGTGTTGGTCTCCGTCTGCCTGGGCATCAGTTATTCTTCGTCTTCTTCCTACTGGTCATTAAAAAAATGAATGTGATGTGGGGATTGTAGGCAAGGCCAGTACTTGTTGCCAATTGCCCTAGTACTGAATGCCTCACTCATCAGAAGAGTTAACGACTATGCTGTCGGTCTGGAGTCACATGTAAATCAGACCTGGTCAGGATGGCAGATTTCCTTCCCTAAAGGACATTAGTGAACCTGGTGAGTTTAATGACGATCAGCGATGGTTTAAAAGTCATCATCAGGCTTTTAGTTCCAGATTCCAGATTTTGGGCGACACGGTGGCACAGTGGTTAGCGCTGCTGCCTCACAGCTCCAGTGACCTGGGTTCGATTCCCGGCTTGGGTCACTGTCTGTGTGGAGTTTACACGTTCTCCCCGAATCTGCGTGAGTTTTCTCCAGGTGCTCCGGTTTCCTCTCACAGCCCAAGAATGTGCGGGTTAGGTTGATTAGCCATGTTAAATTGCCCCTTAGTGTCCAGGGATGCATCGGTTAGATGTGGGGTTGCAGGAATAGGGCATGAGGTGATTGTTGTCAGTGCAGACTCGATGGGCTGAATGGCCTCCTTCTGTACTGTAGGATTTCGATGATGTCCATGATTCCAATTGAAATTAAACCTCCAGTCTGCCATGATGGGATTTGAACCAAGGCCCCAGAGCCCTCGCCTGGTCTATGGATCGCTAATCCATCGGAAGTAGCATTACATCACTGCCTCCACAAGTTGCAGGATGTGCTTGGAAAAGTGCCATCTACTTTCTACTGTTGAATTGCCCCACAGCTGATTTCTGGTCAGCTGTGAGATGTGTAAATCAGGGTGAACATGAGACAAGGTTTGAGTCCTTCTTTGTCGCTCGGCATTTCAACTGCATTCTATGGACAATATTCTATAAATCTGTACTCCACCTTGGTAATATGGTCATGAGGTGAGGACAGTGAAGCCAAAACTTTCAGAAAGTTGCTGAAACTCCTTGGAGGCAAATTGGTTTCCATGATCAGAATTCACTCTGAGATGAATCCCTTATTCAGTGACAGGACTTGTACTGCTCAGCATTGTTGTAGCTCTGAATCATTTCACCTTTCTGTTAAAATGCAACGAGTAACAATAGTTTGTCAATAATCTGTCTGTCCAGAGTGATAGTCGGATACAAAGAGATTCCATTCTCACCTGGTTCTTCAGAAGGAACTCGGGTCAGGTGGATTGGCAACGCTAAATTGAACCTAGTGTCAGGTGGATTGGCAGGATAAATATGTGGGGCGATGGGAATAGGACCTTGGTGGGATTGTGGTCAGTGCCGACTTGATGGTCCGAATGGCCTCCTTCTGCACTGCAGGGATTCTATGATTCTATGATTCAAGACTACATTATTTCTATGTTTTGTAAATGGGATGGCATGGTGGCACAGTGGTTAGCACTGCTGCCTCACAGCGCCAGGGACCCGGGTTCATTTCCCAGCTTGGGTCACTGTCTGTGTGGAGTTTGCATGTTCTCCCCGTGTCTGCGTGGGTTTCCCCCGGTGTTCCGGTTTCTGCCCACAGACTGAAGGACGCGCTGGTCACGTGCATTGATCAAATCCAGATAATGACAATATAACAAAACTTACTCCAATTTATAAATGAAGGAAAGAGTTTAATAAAGAAACTTCATTACTCCCAAATTGGGGCCATGCCCTGGGCCATTCCAAGCTCCCCACAATTCCAAACGGGTTCTTATTTGTAGTGAGTCAGCTGGTCAGCTGACTATTATATCATTCTGAAATTGGTTCCATGGTTTACTGGGTCAGCTGACCCTTACAGCTGATTACCATTGGTCACATTACATCCAGTACAAAGTTGTCAACGGTTACATTCTAACATCGCCTGTGTTTGAATAAGTTGCCTCCTCCAGTGTGCCGTGGTATGCTTTGTACATCAGTAGCTGTCATCTCCTTTCTCTGCTGTGTCATTCCATACTTATGGAATACACTGCACCTAGATTGTGGGTGGTATGGTGGCACAGTGGTTAGCACTGCTGCCTCACAATGCCAGGGACCCAGGTTCGAGTCCAATCACGGCTCACTGTCTGTGTGGAGTTTGGGCATTCTCTCCGTGTCTGCGTGGGTTTCCTCCAGGCGCTCCGGTTTCAAAGAACAAAGAACAAAGAACAATACAGCACACGAATAGGCCCTTCGGCCCTCCAAGCCTGCGCCGCTCATGTGCCCAACTCGACCATTCGTTTGTATCTCTCTATTCCCAGTCTGTTCATGTGGCTATCTAGATAAGTCTTAAATGATCCCAGCGTGTCCGCCTCAATCACCTTGCTTGGCAGTGCATTCCAGGCCCCCACCACCTTCTGTGTAAAATAGGTCCCCCTGACATCTGTGTTAAACCTTGCCCCCCTCACCTTCAACCTGTGACCCCTTGTGTTCGTCACCTCCGACCTGGGAAAAAGCTTCCCACTGTTCACCCTATCTATGCCCTTCATAATTTTATACACCTCTATTAGGTCACCCCTCATCCTCCGTCTCTCCAGGGAGAACATCCCCAGTTTACCCAATCTCTCCTCATAGCTAAGACCCTCCATACCAGGCAACATCCTGGTAAACCTTTTCTGTACTCTCTCCAAATCCTCCACGTCCTTCTGGTAGTGTGGTGATCAGAACTGGATGCAGTATTCCAAATGTGGCCTAACCAACGTTCTATACATCTGCAACATCATATGCCAGCTTTTATATTCTATGCCCCGTCCAATAAAGGCAAGCATGCCATATGCCTTCTTGCCCACCCTCTCCACCTGTGCTGCCACCTTTAAGGATCTGTGGACTTGTACACCAGGTCCCTCTGTGTGTCTATACTCCTGATGGTTCTGCCATTCATTGTATAGCTCCCCCTTACATTAGATCTACCGAAATGCATCACTTCGCATTTATCTGGATTGAACTCCATCTGCCATTTCTTCGCCAAATGTTCCAGCCTATCTATATCCTGCTGTATTCTCTGACAATGTTCATCACTATCCGCAACTCCAGAAATCTTTGTGTCATCCGCAAACTTATTGATCACACCAACTACATCTTCCTCCAAATCATTTATATATATCACAAACAGCAGAAGTCCCAGTACAGAGCCCTGCGGAACTCCACTAGTCACAGATCTCCAACCGGAAAAAGACCCCTCCACTGCTCCCCTCTGTCTTCTATGGCTAAGCCAGTTCTCCACCCATCTAGCTAGCTCACCTTTTATCCTGTGAGATTTAACCTTTTGCACCAGCCTGCCATGAGGGACCTTGTCAAACGCTTTACTAAAATTCATATAGACGACATCCACGGCCCTTCCCTCGCCAATTGTTTTTGTCACCTCCTCCAAAAACTCAACCAAATTTGTGAGGCATGACCTCCCTCATACAAAACCATGCTGTCTATCACTAATGAGATTATTCAGTTCTAAATGCGCATATATCCTATCTCTAAGAATCTTCTCCAACAATTTCCCTACCACGGACAACAGGCTCACCGGTCTATAATTACTCAGGTTATCCTTGCTACCCTTCTTAAATAACGGGACCACATTTGCTGCCCTCCAATCCTCTGGGACCTCACTTGTGTCCAGTGAAGAGACAAAGATTTCTGTTAGAGGCCCAGCAATTTCATCTCTTGCCTCCCTGAGGAGCCGAGGATAGATGCCATCCGGCCCTGGGGATTTGTTTGTCTGTCTTAATGTTTCCTAAAAAACCTAACACTTCCTCCCTTGTAATTGAGATATTTCTAACGGGTCAACACATCTCTCTGAGACACTACCAGTCAACATGTCCCTCTCCTTTGTGAATACTGATGCAAAGTATTAGTTTCGGATCTCACCTACTTCCTTTGGTTCTAAGCATAATTCCCCTCTTTTGTCCTGAGAGGTCCGATTCTTTCCCTAACAACCCTCTTGTTCCTAACGTATGTATAAAATGCCTCAGGATTCTCCTTAATCCTGTCTGCCAAGGACACAGACCACAGACCTCCCACAGACCAAAGAAGTGCAGGTTATGTTGATTGGCCATGCGAAATTGACCCTAGTTTTAGGGGGATGAGCAGGGTAAATATGTGGGATGACGGGAACAGGTCCTGGGTGGGATTGTGGTCGGTGCAGACTCGATGGTCAAATGGCCTCCCCCTGCACTGTCGGGATTCTATGATTCTAGATTGTATTATGTCAATGTTTTGTAAATGTCTGTCCATTGCACAGCTGATTTGGCTCTGATTTTCAAAAAGTTAAAAAACATCCAACAGATTGGAAAGTAGCAAACATAACAGCTCTGTTCAAGAAGGTAGGGAGGCAGGAATCAGGTGTTGAGGCCCAGGACAGAAACTTCCAGTTCTTTTGTGAAGTTAACCTCCACCCGAAATTTTACATCTGATTTTGGCATTGGTGAGCATAAAATATTTCACTCCAGGTATGATTCCAGTGACCGACTAGGAAGCTACTATAAAAAATAAAGATTTATTTGCACAATTAGAATTTACGAAAAAGAATTAACATAACTTTTACCAATTACAAGAAGTGAATATTTTAGAATTAACCAGTGACAACTTTGTATTGGATGTAATGTGACCAAGGGTAACAAGCTGTAAGGGTCAGCTGACCCAGTAAATCACAGAACCAATTACAAAATGATGTGATGGTCAGCTGACCAGCTGACCTATTATAAGTAAGAACCTGTTTTGGAATTGTGGGGAACTTGGAATGGCCCAGGACCCAAGTTTGGAGAAATGAAGTTTCTTCATTAAACTCTTTCTTTGATATATAAGTTGGAGTCAGCTTTGTTATATTTTTGTTGTCTGCAATTGACGAGTTCCTTGTGAAAAAACATGGGGAGCAGAGGAAAACCCATCATAATTTGGTGTTTGCTTTTCAAGAGGTGCTCCAACCATGGCAGAAGGTGGAAGGAAACCGGTGGGATTGGATTGTCCCCCTGTCTTTTCAGATGCCGAACCATATCGGCAATGGAAGGCAGGGGAGGGAATGTGGACCCTTGTCACCAAAATATCGAAAAAAAAACAAGGTATGGCATTGGCTTTGTCACTTCCAATTGGGAGTAAGATAAGAAGCAAAGCATTTTCTGATTGGACAGCAGATGCCCTAAATAAAGAAGAAGGGCGACAGCTCCGGCTGCAATAGTTTTGCCAAAAAGATGAGTTCTTGGAGAATGATGAAGGATGGATGATGTTTGACAGGATTAGGAGACAAGATACCCAGTCCATGGCAGAGTATATCATGGATTTTGATAGGGGCCATAACAGGCTAATGAAATTTAATTTGGAGATTCCAGATGCAGTATTGGCCTTTAAGTTGTTGGACTGTGCATGTCTGTCGCAAATGGATACTCTTTTAGTCATGACTGGAGTGCAATTAAGGGGAACAGAGCCCCTCTTTGATCCAATGTCAGCATCATTAAAAAGGTTTTTCGGGAAACAATCGTTCCTCGCCACCTTGTTCAATACAGACAGGAATGCCATAGCGCCCAGAACAGAGGAGTCAATGGTGACTCAGCAGCGTGCCAGACCCAATGGCACATGATGGCCTCTAAACAGAGACAGTTATGTTAATAACAGACCCAGTGTTGAAAATGGTTGGAACTGATTTGAAAATGGGGAAAGAAGACGCACATGGGAAACTGATAAAAGACGTTTAAATCGAAGGAATGCTCGAGGAATTGTGAATTGTTGTTTCCAATGAGATTCCCCGTACCACCACATTGTAAACTGTCTGAAAAGAAGAAATTGTGTCTTTGAAACCAAAAAGACTCAGAATACCTGGAAACCGACAGTGACGAGGATAAGGACCAGGAAGGCATTCTTTTGGTGGCAGAAAAGTTGAGTCCCATAATGAGCGTCCTGATGATAGACTCTTTCAACTCTGCTGTTTTAGATAGTGGATGTAAGTCCACTGTCTGCGGCCAAGATTGGCTGAATTGTTATTTAGGGTCTCTTGATCATAAAGACTGAAAGAAACTTAAAGAGCATGATTGTTCCACCTGCTTTAGATTTGGAGATGACAACACTTTAACATCCTCGAAAAGGGTACTTCCCTGTAGGATTGTGGGAATCAGTTTATTTATAAGTACAGATGTAGTTTCCAGTGATATACCTTTGTTGTTAAGCAGCTCTGCAATGAAGAAAGTTCAGATGACCATCGATTTGAAACAGGATAACGCCATGTTATTTGAGAAAACTGTGGGACTATATTTTACAAGATCTGGCCATTATTGTCTTTCTTTAAGCAAATCAACATTATCAGACCAAAGGGTTCATGACACATTAGTGTCGCTAACAGACAACAGCATGATGGACAAAAAGAAGATTATTCTGAAACTCCATAAGCAGTTTGGTCCTCCAGCACCACAGAGACTGAGAGCACTGCTGCAGGATGCAGGTGTGCTGGACAGAGGATATAATGATCTCAGAGACCAAATATCATCCCAGTGTGAAATTTGCATAAAATACAGAAGGACACCCCCGCGTCCAGTCGTGAGTCTAACATGAGCACAAGATTTCAATGATGTAGTGGGGGTGGATCTAAAGAGCTGGGACAAGGATGAAGGCGTCTACCTATTGTGGACATGGCACCCAGTTTAGCATATCCACGGTGATTTACAGCAAAGATAAAAAGAGCATTGCAGATAAAATTATGACCCACTGGACTGAAATAGGATTGGGGGCACCGTTTAAATTGTTGACAGACAATGGGGGCGATTTCGCAAATGATGAATTTTAAGATATGCACGAAAATGTAAATATCGTAATAATGCACACTGCAGCCGAGAGCCCATTCAGCAATGGCCTCTGTGAAACGAATGATGTGGCGATGCCGGTGTTGGACTGGGTTGAGCACAATATGAAGTCTCACAACACCAGGTTAAAGTCCAACAGGTTTATTTGGTGTCACCAGCTTTCAGAGCGCTGCTCCTTCATCAGGTGAGTAGACAAAGGCACAATTGCAAGATAATAGTTGCAGTGTGATTCTTTTAGAGGTAATCAAGTCTCTACAGGTACAGACAATGCGAGTGGATAATCACAGGTTAAAGAGGTGTGAATTGTCTCAAGTCAGGACAGTCAGTAGGGTTTTGTAAGCCCAGGGCAAATGGTGGGGGGTTACACGTCGTGTGGCATGGCTTGAGACATTCACACCTCTTCAACCTATAACTATCCACTCGCACTGTCTGCACCTGTAGAGACTCGATTGCCTGTTAAGATTTGCAATCCTACCATTATCTTGCAATTGTGCCTTTGTCGAGATGTGCCGTGTTTGTGAACCCAACTGTCCACTCACCTATTAAGGAGCAGCACTCTGAAAGCTTATGATACCAAATAAACCTGTTGGACTTGATCCTGGTGCTATTAGACTTCTTACTCTGTGAAAGGAATCATGCACTTATAGATGAAATGTTGCATAACATTTTGGCGGATCACCCGGCCTATAAATTGCAGGTTGCATTAGCATGGACAGTGCATGCAAAAAATTCTCCACAGGTCGGGGGCTATTGTGCTACCAGTTGGTATATGGGAGGAATCCAAAGCTGCCGTCAGTATTAACAGATGCTCCCCTGATGCAAAAAGGGACAAGAATTTGCTTCATGTTTTCTGCACACTTAAACGCTATGCATGCAGGGAGAAAAGCCTTCATTAAGGCTGAGGTTTCAGAACAGATAAGAAGGGCCCTAAGACATCGCATAAGACCATCGGGGGTATACTTTGAGAAAGGGGATCGGATCTACAATAAAAGAGAGGGCAAGAAAAGAGTGGAAAGGACCTGGGAAAGTGATAGGAACAGACGGCAATGTAGTTATAGCACAACATGGTAACCAGATAGTGCGAGCCCACTCTTCGAGAGTAGTGGGACTTGGGTATGAATTTGGAATATCTGAGCAAGATGCAGAAGTGCAGGAGACACCTTGTACCTCGCATGCACATATCCTGAGCTACTATGAGGATCTGTCAACTATAGATGAGAGGGAATCTGATGATAAACAAAGTACCAGTGAAGCAGGGATGAAGCTGCTACTTCAAAGTTTCAGCTACCCAAAGTAGGCACAGTGGTATCATACATACCCAAAGGGTCAAGGGAGTGGAGGGAGGCCACTATATTCGGGAAAGCAGGAAATGCCTCAAGAAAGTACAAACACTGGCTCAACATCCAAGAGCGAGGGCAAGAAGTCAAAGCTATAGATTGGGAAAATGGTATGGACAGATGGAAGCAAAAAAAGTGCGACCTAATTCCTGAGGCTGAGACAGTAAGCATTTGTGAACCCAGGAAAAAGTCCCGAATCTGTGACTGAAGGTGTGTTAACAGAGAACAGCAATCTGAGAGTAGCAGCCCTGACAGAAACAGACACGGCAATAAAAGCTGGAGTTTAACAGGAAGGCTAGGAATCAAACCAATGATAGGAATAGGAGTAGAAGCCCCCAAGATCAGAAAGTATTGATAGCTGCAAGCAAAATGGAGCTTGTGGGAGTAAGAGAGGCCAAACAGAGAGAACTGGACAGTTGGAAGGAGTTTGGGGTGTACACCGAGGTACCAGATGAAGGGCAGCCTGCTTTGTCCCATAGGTGGGTTTGCACAGAGAAAGTTTTGCAAAATGCCACGTATAAAGCTCAGGCCAGATGAGTAGCTCGTGGGTATGAGGAACACTTGGATGGGAGAGACATTAGGGTTGATTCACCCTCATCAGGGAAAGTGACACTGAACATTTTCTTCTCTGTTTTATCTTCTAATAATTGGATGTGTAAATCAATTGATATCAAAGCAGCATCTCTGCAGGGCGAAACATTTCAGAGAAGAGTTTTTTTGAGGTCACCCAAGGAAGCAGGTAACAAATTTGTGGAAATTGAACAAATGTGTATATGGGTTAAGTGATGCATCAAGGGTTTGGTATTTCGCTGTACGATCTGTATTTGTGAAGACTGGCTGCGTCCAGTGAAAAGCAGATCCAGCAATGTTTTACTGGAAGGCGAAAGGAAAATTAGCTGGAATCTGTATAATGCATGTGGATGATTTCCGCTAGGGGTGGCACAGAAGAATTTGGAAAAAGGATTATTGAGAAGCTGAAAACAGAATTTAAAGCAGGAAGTCGAGCAGCTGGTGCTTTTCGATATCTTGGTTTTAATATCCGACAAAGTACCTCTGCTGTAACGATGAGCCAACAGGCATATCTAAATAGTATTGAACCCATTCCCATCACCGGAGAGAGGCCAATCGGAAAACAGGAATGGGCCAACGAAAAAGAAACAGGGTTGTTGAGGAGTAAGATCGGACAGATAAATTGGCTATGCGCACAGACAAGACTGGATGGGAGCTATAATGCCCTCGAGCTCAGTAATATGTTGAAACACGCCACAGTCAGAGAGATCTTGCAGGTGAATAGAACATTTGAAAAGTTAAAATTAGGGGAGTGTGTAATTAAATTTCCAGCACCAGGAGAACTGGAAGATATGAAATTGGTTGTGTTTAGTGATGCTTCACATGCCAATCTACCGGATGGACATTCAAGAGGTGCTGGATTCATCATATTCCTGGTAGGTAAGGAAGGAAAATGTTGCCCCCTGGCCTGGGAAGCAAAGAAAATAAAAAGGACAGTCAGAAGTACATTGGTGGCTGAAACCCTCGCGTTTGTGGAGGTGTTGGATATGGGGATATATTTGTCTGGCACATTAACAGAATTATGTTTTATGGGCACATCAGGAAAGAAAGTACCAATTGAGTGTTACGTGGACAATCGGTCTGAATGGGACAATGTTCACTCAACAAAAAGTGTAACAGAAAAATGACTAAGAATTGTTTTGGCCAGCATTGAACAAATGCTGGAAAACAAGGAGGTTTCCAAACTTAACTGGGTCGGTACAAATCGACAGGTATCTGACTGTTTTACAAAAAGGTGTGCAGATACTGGAAAGTTATTACGAATACTGGAGGATGGTGGTCTTAAATTATTTTGAAAAAAAATGAAAATAAAGGGAATCTGTTAGAATGTAACTGGTGATAACTTTGCACTGGATGTAATGTGAGCACAGGTAACAAAGTGTAAGGGTCAGCTGACTCGGTAAACCATGGAACCAATTACAGAGCGATGTAATAGACAGCTGACCAGCTGACTCACTTTAAATAAGAACCTGTTTGGAATTGTGTGGAGCTCGGAGAGGCCCAGGGCGTGGCCCCAAGTTTGGAGCAAGGAAGTTTCTTTATTTAGTGCTTTCTGTGATTGAAAAGTTGGAGTAAATTTTGTTATATTTTTATTAACTGCATTTTGAAGAGTTCGTTCTGAGCAGTTGGCACTCGTCTTCTTATTGGCGGCGAAGGGTGGAACATGTGATTTAATGTCTGAACTTCTATACCTCGGCCTGGAGCAGCAGCTGCTTCATCTGGTTAGGCCTCAGTCAGCACATGGTCCCCTCCACCCCCAACCCCGGAACACCAGCACTCAGTTGAGTCGCTGACTACAGCCCACAGCAAGACAATAACACTGCAAATTGCCATGGAGGGGAGGGTGAGTGGGAGTCCTCAAGGCTTCCTCCCACACTGCGCTACAGTGCTGCCCAGAGGGGGAAGCGGGAGCCCTCGAGGCTGCAACTTGCGCTGCGTGACAGCACTGCCCAGGAGTGGGGGAGAAGCGGGAGCCCTTGAGGCTGCCTCCCACAGTGCGCTACACGCTGCCTGGTGTTGGGGGGAAGAGGGAGGGTGAGCGGGACTCCCTGACGGAACCTCACCCAGAGAGCTGTGAGGATATAGAAGACCCCCCCCGACCCCCATCCCAGATATCACTGGTTGATAGGCCAACAACTGAAGGCAGCAGGAGGAAAGCCACCAGGCATCACCAGCGCCTGCCTGCAACAGCCCCCGTGCTCCGCTAGCAGCACTTACCTCCTCACGCCAGTTCAAGGCTGCCACCCCAGGTTGAGACTTTTGAATACCTACTCTGATTCGCGCCAAAGTTACATCAAGCCAAAGAGGTGGGAGACATGGACGTAGGCGGAGATTGCCGTGTGGATTCCAATAATGGCATGGAAATGTATGTAAACTCAGGCTAATCAGCGGCCCGCTGGTTTTCTGTGGGTTCCTTGCGGCAACATTTTTCTCCGGCTGGGAGATGCGCGTGGGTTGTAAAAGCTGGCAGGGAACCTGCAAAATGGCCGACACGGACATCCCCCAGCCCAATCCAATAGAAAGGTTGTGGGTCACGATTGAAGAATTGTGGCCAATAATCTTCAACCGATATAAAGATGATTACATCGATACGAGTGAATAGCGTAAATTGGATAAATTGACTGAGAGGTATGGCTGCAAATAAACAGCAGGGAAACTCTGAAAGGAACAATTCAAAATATCTACCAGAAGTACATTCCATGAGAAAAAGTGAGAGGGATCCACCCATGGCTCAGTCTTTAGAGATGGCATTAGATTGAAAGAACATGCTTTATAACATTGCAAAAATATGAGAGTAATGGAGTATTGGGAGCACTTAGAAACCAGCAAAAGGTGACCAAAAAGATAGTATTGATAAATATGATCATAGAATGATACAGTGCAGAAGAGGCCCTTCAGCCCATCGTGTCTGCACCAACCACTATCCCACATCGGCCCCATCCCCATAACCCCATTTATTTACCCTGCTCGTCCCCCTGACACTAAAGGACAATTTAACATGGCCAATCAACCTAAACCACACATCTTTGGAGTGTGGGAGGAAACCAGAGCACCCGGAGTAAACCCATGTAGACACAGGGAGAATGTGGCAAACTCCACACAGACAGCGACCCGAGGCTGGAATTGAACCCAGGTCCCAGGCACTGTGAGGGTGAAATATCAAATAAACTAACCAATGATCTAAAACAGATTGCAAGAGCAATATTGGTATATAGCCCTGTTTGTCAAAGGTAATGGAGATCTTGGGGGATGGGGTGGTAAAGGGAATAATGGGGAATCAGTAGATGTACATTTCCTGGATTTATAAAAGGCAGTTACAAAGTGGCACACAATTGGTTCAGAGGCAAGATGATTGTGCATAGATTTGGAGGTATTCTCTCAGCATGGATAGAGGATTGGTTGACAGAGAGGAAACAGAGAATGTTCATGTTTCTTCCATGTTGTCAGTGGTGGATTACCACAAAGGTTATTGCTGGGCCCTCAGCCATTTACAATGTTTATTAATGTCTTGGGTCAAGGGGCAGTGAGTCATGAATCTCAGTGCGCTGGTGATAAAAAGCTCAGTTTGAAGGTAAGCAACGAGGAGGACACAGAGAGAGGCATCAAAGAGATATAGACAAATGACGTGAATGGGCAACAAGATCGATTATAATCTACGGAATTATGAAGTTATTAATAGAAAATGCAATTATTTCCAATGGTAAGAAACCTGCAGGTTTTGATTTTCAAAGAGGCTTGGGGTTGCTTCGAGATTGAATAAATATTTAGCAGACAGGAGCAGCAGGTAATGAGGATGGCAAAGTGAATATTGACTTCTATTGTCAGGGGATTGGTGTACAGGAATAAAGAAGACTTGCTTCAATTGTACAGGGTTTTGATAATAACACATCTGGAATATTTTTGAGGCTTTGGTATTGACATTTAAATCAAGAAGTATTTGCAATGGAGGGAGAACAGTGAAGGTGCATTAAATCAGTGCCTGGGATGAGGGCGGTGGCATATGATTAGAGGCTGAGTAAATTGTGTCCATTTTCAATTGAGTTCAAAGAATGATCATTAATCTCATTTAAAGGTACAAGATTGAGAAGGGACTTCACAGGATGGATGCTGAGAGATCATTCCCACTGTTGGGGGAATATAAAATATGGGAACATGGTCGAAGGATATGGGGCTGAGCATTTGTGATTGAGATGAGGAGAAATTATTTCACTTAAAGGGTTGTGAATCTTTGGAATTCTCTATCCCAGAAGGTTGTGGATGCTCCATCATTAAATATATTGAAGGCTCGGTTAGACACAGATACCATCTCTTGGAAACACGGAATATGGGAGAAGGCAGATGTGTGCAGTTAAAGCACAATATCAGCCATGACCATATTCGATAGCGACACAGACTCAAAACGCTCCAGTGGGCTGCTTTTCCCTGGATGGTATCGAGCTTCTTGAGTGTGGTTGGAGTTGCACTCATCCAGGCAAGTGGAGAGTATCCATCACACTCCTGACTTCAGCACTAACGATTGTGGACAATAGAGGGGCGGAGGGGGGGGGGGAAGCAGAGAATTATTACAACAGGATTCTAATCCTCTGATTTGATGTTGCAACAACAGCATTGAATGCCTCCAGCATGGCTGGGTGTTCTGAGCTCTGGTGAGGTTGGTCCCATGATTGCCCTCTCTGATAATCTGTTGGTGTCAAGTGCCCAGTGAAGCTCAATAGCTAGAATTATGTCAGGATTTCAGAGGAAATGCTGTCTGACCAGACTGCTCAACATGTCCATCTCACCTTCCCATTAGGAGCAGCTGCATGTTGTTCCACCATCACAACGGGGAACGACCCACTGCACAAACCCCTTCCCCGCCACCCCCCCCCCCTCCACCACTCACTATGCAGGAAATGGGAAATAACGTCGCAAATTTCTGGAATCACTCAGTGACGCAATTCTGTTCCTCAATGAATGGATTTCAGAATTAGAGTAAAGGGATATTTCAGAACATCCTTCAACTGTTCTCTGAACTTAGTCTGGGTCACAGCGTAAATGCAAGTGTTGGTGCAGCAACTCAACATCTGCAGCATGAAACCCAATTGGCGCACATAAGCATGGAGATAAACCAATCGATACCCCAAACTGTGCATTCGGAACCATGTGACATAAAACATTATCAGTGCCCATAAGATAATGAAATTGCCTGAGATAGCAAAGAGTAAAATGATGGATTTCCTGCGACTCTCCATCTCTGGGTCTCTGGGACTCTCTCCACTGCTGTGAGTCCGGAGTCTCCTGCGGGCTCTGCTGCTCACTACAATGTGTCTCACGGTGAATCCATTGAGCAACAGAATCAGGACAAATGGGACTGCTGGATTTAGAATGTAATGGAGGAACTCGATTGGTCCCCAGATTCGAGATATCTGAACTTGGAATGACACTTCACAAAACCAGAGGCTGTCCCTCCACCTATACTGAGGCAGGAACATAAAATACCAGAGAATATTCTTTAAGCAGCTCAGCACAGTCACTGTTCCCAGAACCACAGTTGCCGTTTTCCCACTGCAATATTTACTTTTCAGCTTCTGGCAGCAAATGGCAACAAATCGATCAAAGGTGAAAATGACGGTGAAATAGACCGAACAGTCAGTAACTGCATAGAGCAGGACGGCGTGGATATTACAGATGGGGATGGACCCCCGGAAATAAAACTGTTCATCAAAAATAATCGGAATATGTCTGAATATCAGGTCAACGATAACGACCAGTAGATCAGCTGCTGCCATGGCAACCAGGTAGTGAGTGACACATTTGGAGAGACCACACGTTCCCCGGGAGAGGATGATAATCGTCACTAAGTTAACTGTGAGGAGAGGAAAATTGAACATCAGGCTGGGATTAAAGGTACCGGTTTCATTGAGCTTTTACTGAGATTCTCAATTGTGTTTCTCTATCCATTGATTTATTCCATGGATGTACTTGAAAGAACAGTTGGGAAGATCTGTAATAAGGTGGAATATGGGAAAACTTAAATGGCAACTGTGATGTTACTGAAATTGTTGAACTAAATGTTGATGAGAACCCATTCCTACTTCTTATTCCTCTCTGGCTGAAACATAATTACATCGCTTTTGTAATGATTACATTGCTCGGGCAGCTCAGTGGCACAGTGGTTAGCACTGCTGCCTCACAGCGCCAGGAACCCGGGCTCAATTCCTGGCTTGGGTCACTGTCTGTATGGAGTCTGTACGTTCTCCCCGTGTCTGTGTGGGTTTCCTCCGGGTGCTCCGCTTTCCTGCCACACTCCAAAGATGTGCAGGTTAGGTTGATTTGCCATGAGGAATTGACCCGAGTTTCGGAGGGGATTAGCTGGGTAAGTATGTGGGGTTACGGGGATAGGGTGCGATTGTTGTCAGTGCAGGCTCGATGGGCTAAATGGATTCCTTCAGTACTGTAGGGATTCTATGATTCCAAACACCCCTCGGGATGATGATGTTTTGGGTGCCAAAACCTCTGGCCAGAAGCCAATGTTACTGACAGTGTGATAATGTTTAAACCCACCATTTTCCTGCAGCTTGCTCTCCCAGATGCGGTGAGAGTCCAAAGTAAGGAATCACAGAATCATAGAATCCCTCCAGTGCAGAAGGAGGCAATTTGGCCCATCGAGTCTGCACCAATCCCAATCCCACCCAGGACTTTTTCCTGTAACCCCTCATATACACCCTGATAATCCCCCTGAACAAAGTGGCAATTCAGCATGGCCAATCAACCTAACCCGCACATCTTTGGACTGTGGGTGGAAACTCACACATCCACCGAAGTGACTAACAAATCTCTGCTTCATTTGAATGATGTGATTGGAAGGTCTGTCCATCGAGCTCTGTATTTATCTCAGAGGGAGAACTTTAACAATTGGAAATTAGTAATTTGATGCAGTTTTAATTATGGTCCATACAACATCTCCTCTACCCCTCACCCAGTTCCACCCTCACAACAAAGATCACCCCAGCTGCTGCACACTTTGTTCCTCTCTCCCTCCAACTTTCACCTGGATCACTCCTGGGTACCAGACGGTTTCCCCACTTGTCTCGCCCCCTCGGCTCCCACCCCCACGTTCCCCACACCCTATCAACATAGTTAGAATATCAGAGTTTGGAATTGAATGAGGGAATAAGTTCAGATTAAGACAGGGACGAATCTACAGAAGTGATGTGTGCAGGCCGGTGCACGTGAGTGTGTGTGCAGGGAGGAATCCAGCAGTCTGGGGGTTGGAGCTCAGACAGGAGGAAGCTATGGACGAACCCCAGTGAAATGAAGCAAGGCTGGTCAGAGAGCTGAGGATGTTGACTGGGGGGAGGTGGGGGCGGGCGGTGTGGGGAAGTGTACAAACGTGGGCAAGAGGGACAGGAGTACAGGGTGAAGAGGAGCTGCTATGGTGAGGTAGAACGTTGTCGTGATGGAGTAAGATGGGAGAGTGCCTGATTGAGGGGGAGAGAGTAAGAGGGGTCTTGAAGTATCCGGAAATCAATCGTATTTTCACACTTGGGTTGGTATAAAGGACAGGGCCTGCTGGGAGCAAACTTAAAGCAGCATAAAAGATCGTAAAAATGGGCAATAATTTCCAGCCAATGGAATAAATCCATGGCCCGATGGAATTACAAGAGTTTAAAGTGTAAAATCTTTATCACCTTTGTTGCAACTGCTTGGATCGGCAGTGAAAGAGTCTCCCAAAAACCACAACACAATGTAACTCCAGCGAAAAGAGTGAGGCCAATCCCTCCATTTTGTTGCACTGCCTTTTATTAGCTTCTTCTCTCCAAGGAGAACAGTCCCAACCTCTCCAATCTATTCTCAAAACAGAAGTTTCTAAATCTTGGAAGCATTCTTGTAAATCTCATCTGTACTCTCTCCAATGAGTTCACATCCTTCCTGTCGTCTGGTGCTCAGAACTGTACACAATATTCCAGCTGAATACAAGAAGTGTCTTGTACAACGACATCAGAAAATACTGCATAAATTCAGCAGGTCCGCAGAATGAAACAGAGTTAACGTTTCATGTTGTGTTGATCCATTTACAAGATTAGGAGGATCTATAAAAGCACAAAGTTGCAAGACTAAGTGACATAAACAGTTATAGAATTAACAGCTGGATAGAGAGACTTACCAGGGATACCAACAATAGCCAGGATAGGATAGTAAAAGTGCTGAATAATCCTCAGTCCATAATAGATCCGAGTTTCCAATGTATTCCATGGCGAATCCGAAGATATAACGCCAAGCCAATAGGATAGGTCCCTGCTCATTGTTGTAACATTCCAATCTATTGTCCTCAGATTCTGATCCATTGTTGGAATATTCCAATCGAGTCTCCTCAGATTCTGATCTCTCCTCTCCCTGTCTCCGGAGCTGCGGATCCCTGTCACTGATGAAGGTGATGCTCCCGCTGACACTCTGGATAACACATTGAGAGAATTCCCATATTAGTAGAGGCGGGAAACCCTCCAGAGACAGAATTAGTTCTACGGAGACTGACATTAATTACAGTCACTGAACAAACAGGTTCAGTTAACCCCTTTCAATGAACACTTTTTATATTACAATAAAGTAGTCCATTTATCCACCTGGGTGGGATGTTCGATGGTTTGCAGAGGAAAAGATAGGTAAAAATATCAGAAACACTGGCCAACATGGAAATGGGATTTGTGCCAGAGAACATTGGAGTTGTAAGTGTCCCATGCTGATGACAGGATCGAGAATATACATTTCTAAATCAGCCTGGTCTCTTTACAATTTGTTCTTACTTTTCAGAATGGTTGGACCAATGAAATGGCCATTGCTGAACACATGATGTTAGTTCTGAATGTTTCTGAGCAGTTTAAAAATGACAACACATTAAACCGCTGGATTGTAACACTCCTTACATCGTACCAACATTGCAGCCAATCCAACACAATGGATTAGCAAAGGAGAGACCTGCACTGGCCAGCGATGGTCAAAGACAGAGCTATTTATTACTCATTGGCCGGAGTTTTACCGGCATGCCCACCACGATTCCGGGGGCGGGGGAGGCTCAGGGAATGGCATTCTCCGTTTGTCTCGGGCGGGATCGTACAAACCTCGGGCGGACGTGCCGGTAACATTCCGCCCATCATCTCCAACTTTTTTGCAATGTTTCTGCAGTTACCTGCTCAAAATACAAAAGATTTTAACAAGGAACTCCATTTGCTGACTACCTCGACCTGAAACCACCCAGCCGCAGGAGCTGTTTCTTAAATTAAACAGCTTTAGAATATTATCTTTAGTTGTTGTTTAACAAAAAGCAAAGAAAAATACAGCAGAGGAACTGGCCCTTCGATCCTCCGAGCCTGCACCGACCTTGCTACTCGACTGAACTAAAACCCCCCACTCTTCCAGGGACCATATCCCTCTATTCCCATCCTATTCATGTATTTGTCAAGATGCCCGTTAATAGTCACTATCGAATCTACTTCCACTACCTCCTCCGGCAGCGAGTTCCAGGCACCCACTGCCCTCTGTGTAAAAAACCTTGCCTTGTATATCTCCTCTAAACCATGCCCCTTGCACCTTCACCCTATGCCCCCGAGCAATTGACTCTTCCACCCTGGGAAAAAGCTTCTGACTATCTACTCTGTCCATGCCCCTCATAATCTTGCAGACTTCATTCAGGTCGCCCCTCAACCTCTGTCGTTGCAGTGAGAGCAAACTAAGTTTCTCCAACCTCTCCTCGTTGCTAATGCCCTCCACACCAGGCAAAATCCTGGTAAATCTTTTCTGTACCCTCTCCAAAGCCTCCACATCCTTCTGTAGTGTGGCGACCAGAATTGTACACTGTGTTTGCAAGTGCAGCCTAACTAAGTTTTTATGAAGCTGTAAAGTGTGTCAGTTTTTAAACTCCACACCTCAGCCGATGAAGGCAAGCATGTTGTATGCCTTCTTGACTACCTTCTCCACCTGCATTGCCACTTTCAGTGAGCTGTGTACCTGTACACCCAGATCCCTCTTCTTATCAATACTCTTATGTGTTCTGCCATTTACTGTATATTTCCCATCTGTACTAGATCTTACAAAATGCATGACCTCACGTTTCTAGAATGCAGAAGGTGGCCATTTGGCCCATCAAGTCTGTACCGACAACAATCCCACCCAGGTCCTATCCTTGTTTCACCACACAAAGCCCCTGACACAAAGGGGCAATCCCAACCAGGCGTGTTCCCCGTAACCCCAAGTACTTACACCACTACTCCCCCTAACCTACGCATCTTGGGACACTAGGAGGCAATTTAGCATGGCCAATCCACCCAACCTGCACATCTTTGTAGTGTGGGAGGAAACCGGAGCAACCGGAGGAAACCCATGCAGACACGGGGAGGATATGCAAACTCCACACAGACAGTCAGCCAAGGCCGGAATTGAACCCGGGTCCCTGGCGCTGTGAGGCAGCAGTGCTAACCACTGTGGCACCATACCTCCCTAATTTGTCTGGCTGGTTTTCTCCCCATACTTCTCACACCTGAGAGCAGAGAGAGTGGATAGATAAGGAAAAGAGAAACAAGACAAAGAAGGTAGGAGTAATGGTAACACGTCAGTCAGCTGGTCTAATTGAGCAAGTCGTCGTCTCGACTAAGAAGTGGAGAGAAGATAAAGAATGGATGAGAGAATTAGAATCCCCGAGTGAGGGAATTGGAAAGCAAAACAAGGTTTTAGAAGAAAAAGAATGGGGAGGGTTAACTGTTCCTCTACCTCCTTATGAGTCCACACAGATGACCATCAATTTGAAACAGGATAAAGCTATGTTATTTGAGAAAACTGTGGGACTATATTTTACAAGATCTGGCCATTATTGTCTTTCTTTGAGCGAATCAAAATTATCAGACCAAAGGATTCATGACACATTAGTGTCGCTAACAGACAGCAGCATGATGGACAAAAAGAAGATTATTCTGAAACTCCATAAGCAGTTTGGTCCTCCAGCACCACAGAGACTGAGAGCACTGCTGCAGGATGCAGATGCGCTGGACAAAGGATATAATGATTCATAGAACAAATATCATCCCAGTGTGAAATGTGCATTAAATATAGAAGGACACCCACGCGTCCTGTCGTGAGTCTACCATGAGCACGAGATTTCAATGATGTAGTGGGGGTGGATCTAAAGAGCTGGGACAAGGACAAAGGCGTCTATCTATTGTGGACATGGCACCCAGTTTAGCATATCCACGGTGATTTACAGCAAAGATAAAAAGAGCATTGTAGATAAAATTATGACCCACTGGACTGAAATAGGATTGGGGGCACTGTCTAAATGTTTGTGAGACATGGGGGGTTGAATTCACAAATGATGAGTTTTAAGATATGCACGAAAGTTTAAATATCGTAATATTGCACACTGCAGCCGAGAGCCCATTCAGCAATGGCCTCTGTGAAAGGAATGATGTGGAGATACCGGCATTGGACTGGGGTGGGCACAGTATGAAGTCTCACAACACCAGGTTAAAGTCCAACAGGTTTATTTGGTATCGCCAGCTTTCAGAGCGCTGCTCCTTCATCAGGTGAGTAGTCAAAGGCACAATTGCAAGATAATGGTTGCAGTGTGAGTCTTTACAGGTAATCAAGTCTCTACAAGTACAGACAATGTGAGTGGATAATCACAGGTTAAAGAGATGTGAATTGTCTCAAGTCAGGACAGTTAGCAGGGGTTTGCAAGCCCAGGGCAAATGGTGGGGGGTTACACGTAGTGTGACATGGCTTGAGACATTCACACCTCCTAAACCGATAACTATCACTCACATTGTCTGCACCTGTAGAGACTTCATTAACTGTTAAGACTTGCATTCCAACCATTATCTTGTAATTGTGCCTTTATCTACGGGCCTGATTTTACCAAAACTTCGCGCCCGTTTTCGGGCACGAAATCGATGTAAAGTTGGGCATTGGGCCTATACCGCGATCTGCACCCCATTCCGAGCAGATCGCGGCTTTACCGACACCCGATTCGGGTGCGGGTCCGGCCTGTGCCTGAATCGGGCGGCCCGACGATTTAAATGCACTTGCATGCATTTAAATCGACTTAATGAACCGCGTGCCAAACTCGACCGCCGATTTCCACTTTACCTTCTTCTGGCACGATCCGCGTCCGCGCTGTTACCGACCTGCAAAATAAAAGTCTAAAGTCGCCGCTGCAGCTTCCGAAGAGCGTGGTCAGAGACTGCAACGGCTCTCTGACCCAGGTCATCCTCTGGTCGGGTTGGGAGGGGGGTGAGAGGACGAGAGGGGGTGTGACGTCTCATCCCCTGGGGGTGGGGGGGGTGGGGGGGGGGCGGTGGGAGGGGAGGGGGTGTGACGTCTCATCCCCTGGGGGAGGGGGTGGGAGGGGAGGGGGTGTGACCGATCATACCCTGGAGGGGAGGAGAGGGGGTGTGATGTATCATCCCCTGGGGGGGCGGGGAGGAGAGGGGGTGTGACGTCTCATCCCGTGGGGGGGTGGGGGGGGGGGGGGAGTTGGGAGGGGAAGGGGTGTGACCGATCATCCCCTGCGGGGGGAGGAGAGGGGGTGTGATGTCTCATCCTCTGGTCGGGGGGGGGGTTCCGCTGCGCTGTCTGTGACCGATCCCTCCTGGCACCATCACTGGTACACTACCAGCCCCAGATTACGCTTCCCTGCAGGTGCGAGAGAGCGGGAAAGATATGTGTTTGTGAACCCAACTGTCCACTCACCTGATTAAGGAGCAACACTCTGAAAGCTTATGATACCAAACAAACCTGTTGGACATTATCCTGGTGCTGTGAGTCTTCTTGCTCTGTGAAAGGAATCACGCACTTATAGATGTGTTGCATAAAACTTTGGCGGATCACCCGGCCTATAAATTGCAGGTTGCATTTGCATGGGCAGTGCCCGCAAAAAATTCTCCACAGGTGGGGGGCTATTGTGCATACCAGTTGGTATATGGGAGGAATCCAAAGCTGCCGTCAGTATTAACAGATGCTCCCCCTGGCGCTCCATGTTTTCTGCACACTTAAACACTATGCATGCAGGGAGAAAAGCCTTCATTAAGGCTGAGGTTTCAGAACAGATAAGAAGGGCCCTGAGACATCACATAAGACCATCAGGGGTGTACTTTGAGAAAGGAGATAGGATCTACTATAAAAGAGAGGGCAAGAAAAGAGTGGAAAGGACCTGGGAAAGTGATAGGAACAGACGGCAAGGTAGTTATAGTCCAACACGGTAACCAGATAGTGCGAGTCCACTCTTCGAGAGTAGTGGGACTTGGGTATGAATTTGGAATATCCGAGCAAGATGCAGAAGCGCAGGAGACACCTTGTACCTTACATGCACAAAGGATATTATGAGGATCTGTCAACTATTGATGGGAGGGAATCTGACGATCAACAAAGTACCAGTGAAGCAGGGGATGAAGGTGCTACATCAAAGTTTCAGCTACCCAAAGTAGGCAGAGTTGTATCATACCTACCCAAGGGGTCAAGCGAGTGTAGGGATGCCACTATATTAGGGAAAGCAGGAAATGCCTCAAGAAAGGACATACACTGTCTCCAAGTCCAAGAGCGATAGATTGGGAAAATGGGGTGTACAGATGGAAGCAAAAAAAGCACGACCTAGGTCCTGAGGCTGAGACAGGAACCCAGGAAAAAGTCCCAAATCTGTGACTGAAGGTGTGTCAACAGAGAACAGCAGTCTGAGAGGAGCAGCCCTGACAGAAACAGACACGGCAGTAGAAGCCAGAGTTTAACAGGAATGCTCAGAATCAAACCAATGATAGGAATAGGAGTAGAAGCCCCATGATCAGGAAGCATTGATAGCTGCAAGCAAAATGGAACTTGCAGAATTAAGAGAGGCCAAACAAAGGGAGCTGGACAGTTGGAAGGAGTTTGGGGTGTACACCGAGGTACCAGATGAAGGGCAGCCTGCTTTGTCCCATAGGTGGGTTTGCACAGAGAAAGTTTTGCAAAATGGGACGTATAAAGTTAAAGCCAGATGAGTAGCTCGTGGGTATGAGGAATATTTGGATGGGAGAGACATTAGGGATGATTCACCCTCAGCAGGGAAAGTGACACTGAACATTTTTTTGCTTTGTTTTATCTTCTAATAATTGGATGTGGAAATCAATTGATATGAAAGCAGCATCTCTGCAGGGCGAAACATTTCAGAGAGAAGATATTTTGAGGCCACCCAAAGAAGTAGGTAATACACAGGGAAATTTGTGGAAATTGTATCTGGGTTAAGTGATGCATCATGGTTTGGTATTTCTCTGTCCGATCTGTATTTTTGAAGACTGGCTGTGTCCAGTTAAAAGCAAATCCAGCAATGTTTCCCTGGATGGCTAAAGGAAAATTAGCTGGAATTTTTATAATGCGTGTTGATAAGTTCCTTATGGGGGGCACAGAAGAATTTGGAAAAAGGATTATTGAGATGCTGAAAACAGAATTTAAATTAGGGAATCGAGCAGCTGGTGCTTTTCGATATCTTGTCTTGATATCCGACAAAGTACATCTGGGTGTAACGATGAACCAACAGGGTTTTCTAAATAGTATTGATCCCAATCCCATCACCAGAGACAGGTCAATGGAAAAAGAGGAACGGGCCAACAAAAAAGAACCAGAGTTGTTGAGGAGAATGATAGGACAGCTAAATTGGCTATGCACACAGACAAGACCAGATGGGAGCTACAATGTCCTCGAGCTCAGTAACATGTTGAAGCACGCCATATTCAGAGAGATCTTGCAGGTGAATAAAACATTTAAAAAGTTGACGTTAGAAGAGTGTATAAATAAATCCCAAGCATCAGGAGAACTGGAAGCTATGAAATTGGCTGTGTTTAGTGATGCTTCACATGCCAGTCTACCAGATGGACATTCAAGAGGTACTCGATTCATAATATTCCTGGTAGGTAAGGAAGGAAAATGTTGCCCCCTGGCCTGGGAAGCAAAGAAAATAAAAAGGATAGTCAGAAGTACATTGGTGGCTGAAACCCTCGCGTTTGTGGTGGCATTGGATATGGGGATATATTTGTCTGGCGCATTAACAGAATTATGTTTTATGGGCACATCAGGTAAGAAAGTACCAATTGAGTGTTACGTGGACAATCGGTCTGAATGGGACAATGTTCACTCAACAAAAAGTGTAACAGAAAAACGACTAAGAATTGATTTGGCCAGCATTGAACAAATGCTGGAAAACAAGGAGGTTTCCAAACTTAACTGGGTCGGTACAAATCTACAGGCATTCGACTGTTTTACAAAAAGGTGTGCAGATACTGGAAAGTTATTAAGAATACTGGAGGATGGTTGTCTTTAATTATTTTGAAAAAAAATTAAAATAAAAGGAATTTTTTAGAATGTAACCGGTGACATCATTTCATTGGATGTAATGTGACCATTGGTAACAGATTGTAAGTGTCAGCTGACCCAGTAAACCATGGAACCAATTACAGAGTGATGTAATAGACAGCTGACCAGCTGACTCACTATAAATAAGATCCTGTTTGGAATTGTGCAGAGCTCGGAGTGGCCAAGGGCGTGCCCCCAAGTTTGGAGTAATGAAGTTTCTTTATTTAGCGCCTTCTGTGATTGAAAAGTTGGAGTAAATTTTGATATATTTTTATTATCTGCATTTTGAAGAGTTCCTTCTGACCAGACAGGCACTGGACTTCATATTGGCGGCGAAGGGTGGAACATGTGATTTAATGTCTGAACTTCTATACCTCGGCCTGGAGCAGCAGCTGCTTCATCTGGTTAGGCCTCAGTCAGCACATGGTCCCCTCCACCCCCAACCCCGGAACACCAGCACTCAGTTGAGTCGCTGACTACAGCCCACAGCAAGACAATAACACTGCAGATTGCCATGGAGGGGAGGGTGAGTTCGAGCCCTCACACTGCCTCCCACACTGTGCGACAGCACTGCCCAGGAGGCGGGGGGGGTGGGGGGGGGGGGGGAAGCGGGAGCCCTCGAGGCTGCCTCACACAGAGCACGACAGTACTACCTGGGGAAGGGGGGGGAGAAGCAGCAGCCCTCAAGGCTGCATCTCACAGTGTGCGACAGCGCTGCCAGCGATGGGAGAAGAGGAAGTGGGAGCTCTTGAGGCTCCTCCCACAGTGCACTACAGCGCTGCCCGGTGGGGGCGGTGGGGGAGGGGGGGGGGACTCCCTGACGGAACCTCACCCAGAGAGCTGTGAGGATATAGAAGCCCCCCTCTGACCCCCACCACGGATATCACTGGTCCATGGGCCAACTGAAGGCAGCAGGAGGAAAGCCACCAGGCATCACCAGGGCCTGCCTGCAACAGCCCCCGTGCTCCGCCAACAGCACTTACCTCCTCACGCCAGTTCAAGGCTGCCACCCCAGGTTGAGACATTTGAATACCTACTCTGATTTGCGCCAAAGTTACATCAAGCCACAGAGGTGGGAGACATGGACGTAGGCGGAGATTGCCGTGTGGATTCCAATAATGGCATGGAAATGTATGTAAACGCATGCTAATCAGCGGCCCGCCGGTTTTCTGCGGGTTCCTTGTGGCAACATTTCCCTCCGGCTGGGAGCTGCGTGCGGGTCGTAAAAGCTGGCGGGGAACCCGCAAAATGGCCGACACGCACATCCCCCGGCCCAACCCAACAGAAAGGTTGCCGGTCGCGATGGAAGAATCGTGGCCAATAATCTTCAACCGAAGCCAAGGTGATCACATTGATACGAGTGAACAGCATAAATTGGATAAATTGACTGAGAGGTATGGCTGCAAATAAACAGCGGGGAAACTCTGAAAGGAACAATTCAAAATATCTACCAGAAGTACATTCCATGAGAAAAAGTGAGAGGGATCCACCCATGGCTCAGTCTTTAGAGATGGCATTAGATTGAAAGAACATGCTTATAACATTGCAAAAATATGAGAGTAATGGAGTATTGGGAGCACTTCGAAACCAGCTAAAGGTGACCAAAAAGATAGCATTGATAAATATGATCATAGAATCATACAGTGCAGAAGAGGCCCTTCAGCCCATCGTGTCTGCACCAACCACTATCCCACACCGGCCCCATCCCCGTAACCCCATTTATTTACCCTGCTAGTCCCCCTGACACTATGGGGCAATTTAACCTGGCCAATCAACTTAAACCACACATCTTTGGAGTGTGGGAGGAAACCAGAGCACCCGGAGTAAACCCATGTAGACACAGGGAGAATGTGGCAAACTCCACACAGACAACAACTCGAGGCCAGAATTGAACCCAGGTCACTGGCACTGTGAGGGTGAATTATCAAATAAACTAACCAATGATCTAAAACGGGTTGCAAGAGCAATATTGGTATATCGCCCTGTTTACCAAAAGGCTTTTTACTCTTATGTGAGGAATAAAAGAATGACCAGGGTGAGGTTAGGGCCGGTCAAGGACAGTAGTGGGAACTTATGTGTGGAGTCAGTAGAGATAGGCGAGGTGATGAATGAATACTTTTCTTCAGTGTTCACCAAGGAGAGGGGCCATGTTTTTGAGGAAGAGAAGGTGTTACAGGCTAACAGGCTGGGGGAAATAGATGTTTGGAGGGGGGATGTACTGGCAGTTTTGAATAAACTGAAGGTCAATAAGTCCCCTGGGCCTGATGAAATATATCCTCGGATTCTTTGGGAGGCAAGGGTTGAGATTGCAGAGCCTTTGGCTTTGATCTTTGGGTCCTCACTGTCCACAGGGATGGTGCCAGAGGACTGGAGAGTGGCGAATGTTGTACCTCTGTTTTAGAAAGGGCATAGAAATAACCCTGGTAATTATAGACCGGTTAGTCTTACTTCGGTGGTTGGTAAATTGATAGAAAAGGTCCTCAGGGATGGGATTTACGACCATTTAGAAAGATGCGGATTAATCCGGGATAGTCAGCACGGATTTGTGAAGGGCAAGTCGTGCCTCACAAATTTGGTTGAATTTTTTGAGGAGGTAACTAAGTGTGTTGATGAAGGTAGGGCAGTTGATGTCATATACATGGATTTTAGTAAGGCGTTTGATAAGGTCCCCATGGTCGGCTTATGATGAAAGTGAGGAGGTGTGGGATAGAGGGAAAGTTGGCCGATTGGATAGGTAACTGGCTGTCTGATCGAAGACAGAGGGTGGTGGTGGATGGAAAATTTTCGGACTGGAGGCAGGTTGCTAGTGGAGTGCCACAGGGATCATTGCTTGGTCCTCTGCTCTTTGTGATTTTTATTAATGACTTAGAGGAGGGGGCTGAAGGGTGGGTCAGTAAATTTGCTGATGACACCAAGATTGGTGGAGTAGTGGATGAGGTGGAGGGCTGTTGTACGCTGCAAAGAGACATAGATCGGATGCAAAGCTGGGCTGAAAAATGGCAAATGGAGTTCAACCCTGATAAATGTGAGGTGATTCATTTTGGTAGGACTAATTTAAATGTGGATTACAGGGTTAAAGGTAGGGTTCTGAAGACTGTGGAGGAACAGAGAGATCTTGGGGTCCATATCCACAGATCTCTAAAGGTTGCCACTCAAGTGGATAGAGCTGTGAAGAAGGCCTACAGTGTGTTAGCTTTTATTAACAGGGGGTTGGAGTTTGAGAGCCGTGGGGTTCTGCTGCAACTGTACAGGACCTTGGTGAGACCACATTTGGAATATTGTGTGCAGTTCTGGTCACCTCACTATAAGAAGGATGTGGAAGCGCTGGAAAGAGGAGCTTTACCAGGATGCTGCCTGGTTTGGAGGGTAGGTCTTATGAGGAAAGGTTGAGGGAGCTAGGGCTGTTCTCTCTGGAGCGGAGGAGGCTGAGGGGAGACTTAATAGAGGTTTATAAAATGATGAAGGGGATAGATAGAGTGAACGTTCAAAGACTATTTCCTCAGGTGGCTGGAGGTATTACAAGGGGGCATAACTATAGGGTTCATGGTGGGAGATATAGGAAGGATATCAGAGGTAGGTTCTTTACACAGAGAGTGGTTAGGGTGAGGAATGGACTGCCTGCAGTGATAGTGGAGTCAGACACTTTAGGAACATTTAAGCGGTTATTGGATAGGCACATGGAGCACACCAGGATGATAAGGAGTGGGATAGCTTGATCTTGGTTTCAGATAAAGCTCGGCACAACATCGTGGGCTGAAGGGCCTGTTCTTTGCTGTACTGTTCTATGTTCTATGTAATGGAGATCTTGGGGGATGGGGTGGTAAAGGGAATAATGGGGAATCAGTAGATGTAAATTACCTGGATTTATAAAAGGCTGTTACAAAGTGTCACACAAATGGTTCAGAGGCAAGCTGATTGTGCATATATTTGGGGGTATTCTCTCAGCATGGAGAGAGGATTGACTGACAGGGAGGAAGCAGAGAATGTTCATGTTTCTTTCATGTTGTCAGTGGTGGATGACCACAAAGGTCAGTGCTGGGCCCTCAGCCATTTACAATGTTTATTAATGTCTTAGGTCAAGGGGCAGTGAGTCATGTATCTCAGTGCGCTGGTGATGAAAAGCTCGGTGGGAAGGTAAGCAGTGAGGAGGACACAGAGAGAGGCATCAAAGAGATAGAGACAGATTAAGTGAACGGGCAACAAGATAGATTATAATGCAGAGAAATGTGAAGTTATTAACAGAAAGTCCAATTCTTTCAAATGGCGAGGAACTTGTAGGTTTTGATTTTCAAAGAGACTTGGGGTTGCTTAGAGCTGGAATGTAAACATTTAGCAGACGGGGCAGCAGGAAATGGGGAATGCAAAATCAGTATTGATCTCTATTGTCAGGGGATTGGTGTACAGGAATAAAGAAGACTTGCTTCAATTGTACAGGGTTTTGATAATAACACATCTGGAATATTTTTGAGGCTTTGGTATTGGCATTTAAACCAAGAAGTATCTGCAATGGAGGAAGAACAGTGAAGGTTCATTAAATTAGTGCCTGGAATGAGGGCGGTGTCTTATGACTAGAGGCTCAGTTAATTGTGTCTATTTTCTATTGAGTTGAAAGAATGATCAATGATCCCACTTAAACGTACAAGATTCAGAAAGGACTTCATAGGGTGGATGCTGAGAGATCATCCCCACTGTTGGGGGAATATAAAACATGGGGACACGGTCGAAGGATACGGGGCTGAGCATTTAAGATTGAGACGAGGAGAAATTATTTCACTCAAAGGGTTGTGAATCTTTGGAATTCTCTATCCCAGAAGGCTGTGGATGCTCCATCATTAAATACATTGAAGGCTTGGTTAGACTGATATACCATCTCTTGGAAACAAGGAATATGGGGGAAGGCAGGTATGTGCAGCGAAAGCCCAAAATCCGCCATGATCATATTGAATAGCGGCGCAGACTTGAAATGCTCCAGTGGGCTGCTTTTCCCTGGATGGTATCGAGCTTCTTGAGTGTTGTTGGAGTTGCCTTCATCCAGGCAAGTGGAGAGTATCCATTACACTCCTGACTTCAGCACTCACGATTGTGGACGATGGGGAGGCAAGCAGTGAATTATTACAGCCGGATTCTCATTCTCTGATTTGCTCTTGCAACATCAGCCTTGAATGCTTTCAGCATGGCTGGGTGTTCTGAGCTCTGGTGAGGTTGGCCCATGATTGCCCTCTCTGATAATCCGCTCTGTCAAGTGCCCATTGAAGCTTAATAGCTATAAGAATGTCTGGTTTTCATAGGAAATGCTGTCAGACCAGACTGCTCAACATGTCCAACTCACCTTCCCATTAGAGGCAGCTACATGTTGTTCCACCATCACAATGGAGAATGACCCACTGCACAAACCCCCTCCGTCCCCCCCACCCACCATGCTGGAAATAGGAAATAACGTCGCAAATTTCTGGAATCACTCACTGACTCAATTCTGTTCCTCAATGATTGGATTTCAGAATTAGTGTAAAGGGATATTTCAACATATTCTTCAACTGTTCTCTGAACTTAGTCTGGGTCACAGCGTAAATGCAAGTGTTGGTGCAGCAACTCAACAGCTGCAGCATGAAACCCAATTGGGCCACAAAAGAATGGAGATTAACAGATCGATACCCCAAAATGAACATTCTGTACCATATAAAATAAAGCATTAACAGTGCCCATAAGATGATGAAATTGCCTGAGATTACAAAGAGTAAAATGATGGATTTCCTGCGACTCTCCATCTCTGGGTCTCTGGGACTCTCTCCACTGCTGTGAGTCCGGAGTCTCCTGCGGGCTCTGCTGCTCACTACAATGTGTCTGACGGTGAATCCATTGAGCAACAGAATCAGGACAAATGGGACTGCTGGATTTAGAATGTAATGGAGGAACTCGATTATTCCCCAGATTTGAGATAATTGAACATGGAATGACACTTCACAAAACCAGAGGCTGAGCCTCCACCTATACTGAGGCAGGAACATAAAATACCAAAGAATATTCTTTAAGCAGCTCAGCACAGTCACTGTTCCCAGAACCACCGTTGCCGTTTTCTCACTGCAATATTTACTTTTCAGCTTCTGGCAGCAAATGGCAACAAATCGATCAAAGGTGAAAGTGACGGTGAAATAGACAGAACAGTCAGTAACTGCGTAGAGCAGGACGGCGTGGATATTACAGATGGGGATGGACTGCCGGAAATAAAACTGTTCATCAAAAATAATCGGAATGTGTCTGAATATCAGGTCGACGATAACGACCAGTAGATCAGCTGCTGCCATGGCAACCAGGTAGTGAGTGACACATTTGGAGAGACCACACTTTCCTCGGGAGAGGATGATAATCGTCACTAAGTTAACTGTGAGGAAAGGAAAATCAAACATCAGGCTGGGATTAAAGGTACCAGTTTCACTGAGGTTTTACTGAGATTCTCAATTCTGTGGCTCTATCCATTGAATTATTCCATGGATGTACTTGAAAGAACAAATGGGAAGATCAGTAATGAGGTTGAATACGGGAAAACGTAAATGGCATATGTGATGTTACTGAAATTGTTGAACTAAATGTTGATTAGAACCCATTCCTACTTCTTATTCCTCCCTGGCTGAAACATAATTACATCGCTTTTGTAATGATTACATTGCTCGGGCAGCTCAGTGCCACAGTGGTTAGCACTGCTGCCTCACAGCGCCAGGAACCCGGGCTCAATTCCTGGCTTGGGTCACTCTCTGTATGGAGTTTGTACATTCTCCCCGTGTCTGTGTGGGTTTCCTCCGGGTGCTCCGCTTTCCTGCCACACTCCAAAGATGTGCAGGTTAGGTTGATTTGCCATGAGGAATTGACCCGAGTTTCGGAGGGGATTAGCTGGGTAAGTATGTGGGGTTACGGGGATAGGGTGCGATTGTTGTCAGTGCAGGCTCGATGGGCTAAATGGATTCCTTCAGTACTGTAGGGATTCTATGATTCCAAACACCCCTCGGGATGATGATGTTTTAGGTGCCAGAATCTCTGGCCAGAAGCCAATGTTACTGACAGTGTGATAATGTTTAAACCCACCATTTTCCTGCAGCTTGCTCTCCCAGATGCGGTGAGAGTCCAAAGTAAGGAATCACAGAATCATAGAATCCCTCCAGTGCAGAAGGAGGCAATTTGGCCCATCGAGTCTGCACCAATCCCAATCCCACCCAGGACTTTTTCCTGTAACCCCTCATATACACCCTGATAATCCCCCTGAACAAAGTGGCAATTCAGCATAGCCAATCAACCTAACCCGCACATCTTTGGACTGTGGGTGGAAACTCACACATCCACCGAAGTGACTAACAAATCTCTGCTTCATTTGAATGACGTGATTGGAAGGTCTGTCCATCGAGCTCTGTATTTATCTCAGAGGGAGAACTTTAACAATTTCAAATTAGTAATTTGATGCAGTTTTAATTATGGTCCATACAACATCTCCTCTACCCCTCACCCAGTTCCACCCTCACAACAAAGATCACCCCAGCTGCTGCACACTTTGTTCCTCTCTCCCTCCAACTTTCACCTGGATCACTCCTGGGTACCAGACGGTTTCCCCACCTGTCTCGCCCCCTCGGCTCCCACCCCCACGTTCCCCACACCCTATCAACATAGTTAGAATATCAGAGTTTGGATTTTAATGAGGGAATAAGTTCAGATTAAGAC
Source organism: Mustelus asterias (assembly GCF_964213995.1). Taxonomy (NCBI): domain Eukaryota; kingdom Metazoa; phylum Chordata; class Chondrichthyes; order Carcharhiniformes; family Triakidae; genus Mustelus; species Mustelus asterias. Next base: position 2,638,447 of record NC_135817.1, on the reverse strand, counting down.
AGGGACGAATCTACAGAAGTGATGTGTGCAGGCCGGTGCACGTGAGTGTGTGTGCAGGGAGGAATCCAGCAGTCTGGGGGTTGGAGCTCAGACAGGAGGAAGCTATGGAGGAACCCCAGTGAAATGAAGCAAGGCTGGTCAGAGAGCTGAGGATGTTGACTGGGGGGAGGTGGGGGCGGGCGGTGTGGGGAAGTGTACAAACGTGGGCAAGAGGGACAGGAGTACAGGGTGCAGAGGAGCTGCTATGGTGAGGTAGAACGTTGTCGTGATGGAGTAAGATGGGAGAGTGCCTGATTGAGGGGGAGAGAGTAAGAGGGGTCTTGAAGTATCCGGAAATCAATAGTATTTTCACACTTGGGTTGGTATAAAGGACAGGGCCTGCTGGGAGCAAACTTAAAGCAGCATAAAAGATCGTAAAAATGGGCAATAATTTCCAGCCAATGGAATAAATCCATGGCCCGATGGAATTACAAGAGTTTAAAGTGTAAAATCTTTATCACCTTTGTTGCAACTGCTTGGATCGGCAGTGAAAGAGTCTCCCAAAAACCACAACACAATGTAACTCCAGCGAAAAGAGTGAGGCCAATCCCTCCATTTTGTTGCATTGCCTTTTATTAGCTTCTTCTCTCCAAGGAGAACAGTCCCAACCTCTCCAATCTGTTCTCAAAACAGAAGTTTCTAAATCTTGGAAGCATTCTTGTAAATCTCATCTGTACTCTCTCCAATGAGTTCACATCCTTCCTGTAGTCTGGTGCTCAGAACTGTACACAATATTCCAGCTGAATACAAGAAGTGTCTTGTACAACGACATCAGAAAATACTGCATAAATTCAGCAGGTCCGCAGAATGAAACAGAGTTAACGTTTCATGTTGTATTGATCCATTTACAAGATTAGCAGGATCTATAAAAGCAGAAAGTTGGAAGGCTAAGTGACATAAACAGTTATAGAATTAACAGCTGGATAGAGAGACTTACCAGGGATACCAACAATAGCCAGGATAGGATAGTAAAAGTGTTGAATAATCCTCAGTCCACGATAGATCCGCATTTCCAATGTATTCCATGGCGAATCCGAAGATATCGCGACAAGCCAATAGGATAGATCCCTGCTCATTGTTGTAACATTCCAATCTATTGTCCTCAGATTCTGATCCATTGTTGGAATATTCCAATCGAGTCTCCTCAGATCCTGATCTCTCCTCTCCCTGTCTCCGGAGCTGCGGATCCCTGTCTCTGATGGGGGTGATGCTCCCGCTGACACTCTGGATAACACATTGAGAGAATTCCCATATTAGTAGAGGCGGGAAACCCTCCAGAGACAGAATTAGATCTACGGAGACTGACATTAATTACAGTCACTGAACAAACAGCTTCAGTTAACCCCTTTCAATGAACACTTTTTATATTACAATAAAGTAGTCCATTTACCCACCTGGGTGGGATGTTCGATGGTTTGCAGAGGAAAAGATAGGTCAAAATATCAGAAACACTGGCCAACATGGAAATGGGATTTGTGCCAGAGAACATTGGGGCTGTAAGTGTCCCATGCTGATGACAGGATCGAGAATATACATTTCTAAATCAGCCTGGTCTCTTTATAATTTGTTTTTACTTTTCAGAATGGTTGGACCAATGAATTGGCCATTGCTGAACACATGATGTTAGTTCTGAATGTTTCTGAATTTAAAAATGACAGCACATTAAACCGCTGGATTGTAACACTCCTTCCATTGTACAAACATTGCAGCCAATCCAACACAATGGATTAGCAAAGGAGACACCTGCACTGGCCAGCTATGGTCAAAGACAGAGCTATTTATCACTCATTGGCCGGAGTTTTACCGGCACGCCCACCAGGATTCCGGGGGCGGGTGAGGCTCGGGGAACGGCATTCTCCGTTTGCCTCAGGCGGGATCGTACAAACCTCGGGCGGACGTGCCGGTAACATTCCGCCCATCATCTCCAACCTTTTCGCAATGTTTCTGCAGTTACCTGCTCAAAATACAAAAGATTTTAACAAGGGACTCCATTTGCTGACTATCTCGACCTGAAACCACCCAGCCGCAAGAGCTGTTTCTTCAATTAAACAGCTTTAGAATATTATCTTTAGTTGTTGTTTAACAAAAAGCAAAGAAAAATACAGCAGAGGAACTGGCCCTTCGGTCCTCCGAGCCTGCACCGACCTTGCTACTCGACTGAACTAAAACCCCCCACTCTTCCAGGGACCATATCCCTCTATTCCCATCCTATTCATGTATTTGTCAAGATGCCCGTTAATAGTCACTATCGAATCTACTTCCACTACCTCCTCCGGCAGCGAGTTCCAGGCACCCACTGCCCTCTGTGTAAAAAAACTTGCCTCGTATATCTCCTCTAAACCTTGCCCCTCGCACCTTAACCCTATGCCCCCGAGCAATTGACTCTTCCACCCTGGGAAAAAGCTTCTGACTATCTACTCTGTCCATGCCCCTCATAATCTTGTAGACTTCATTCAGGTCGCCCCTCAACCTCTGTCGTTGCAGTGAGAGCAAACCAAGTTTCTCCAACCTCTCCTCATATCTCATGCCCTACACACCAGGCAAAATCCTGGTAAATCTTTTCTGTACACTCTCCAAAGCCTCCACATCCTTCTGCAGTGTGGTGACCAGAATTGAACACAATATTGAAAGTGCAGCCTAACTAAGTTTTTATAAAGCTGTAACGTATGTCAGTTTTTAAACTCCACGCCTCAGCCGATGAAGGCAAGCATGTTGTATGCCTTCTTGACTACCTTCTCCATCTGTATTGCCACTTTCAGTGAGCTGTGTACCTGTACACCCAAATCCCTCTGCCTATCAATACTCTTAAGTGTTCTGCCATTTACTGTATATTTCCCATCTGTATTAGATCTTACAAAATGCATTACCTCACGTTTCTAGAATGCAGAAGGTGGGCATTTGGCCCATCGAGTCTGCACCGACAACAATCCCACCCAGGTCCTATCCTTGTTTCACCACACAAAGCCCCTGAGACAAAGGGGCAATCCCAATCAGGCGTGTTTCCCGTAACTCAAAGTACTTACACCACTACTCCCCCTAACCTACACATCTTGGGACACTAGGAGGCAATTTGGCATGGCCAATCCATCCAACCTGCACATTTTTGGAGTGTGGGAGGAAACCGGAGCAACCAGCGGAAACCCACGCAGACACGGGGAGAATATGCAAACTCCACACAGTCAGCCAAGGCCGGAATTGAACCCCGGTCCCTGGCGCTGTGAGGCGGCTGTGCTAATCACTGTGGCACCGTGCCAATCTAATTTGTCTGGATTAAACTCCATCTGCCATCTCTCCACCCAAGTCTCCAACCGATACTGCCGAAGGCATACAACATGCTTGCCTTCACGTCCGCCTGAGGTTTGTACGATCCCGCCCAAGGCAAACGGAGAATGCCGTTCCCCGAGCCTCGCCCGCCCCCGGAATTGTGGTGGGCGTGCCGGTAAAACTCTGGCCAATATGTAATAAATAGCTCTGTCTTTGACCGTAGCTGAGGGTCCTCATCGCTATCTGCAATTCCACCAACCTTTGTGTCATCCGCAAAGTTACCAATCAAACCAGTTACATTTTCCTCCAAATCATTTCTACACATTTCAGACGGCAAAGGTCCCAGCACTGATCCCTGAGGAACGCCATTTGTCACAACCCTCCATTCAGAAAGGCACCTTTGCACTGCTATCCTCTGTCTTCAATGAGCGAGCCAGTTTTGTATCCATCTTGCCAGCTCACCTCTGATCCCATGCGACTTCACCTTCTGTACCAGTCTGCCATGATGAACCTTGACAAAGGCCTTACTGAAGTCCATGTAGACAACATCCACGGCCCTACCCTCATCAATCATCTTCGTCACTTCCTCGAAAATCTCGATGAAGTTAGTGAGACAGGACCTCCGCTTCACAAAACCATGTTGCCTCTCGCTAAGACGTCCAATTGTTTCCAAGTGGGAGTAAATCCTGTCTCAAAGAATGCTCTCCAATAATTTCCTTACCACTGACATAAGGCTCACCGGCCTGTAATTCCCTGGATTATCCTTTATTGAACAGAGGAACAACATTGGCTATTCTCCAAACCTCTGGGACCTCCCCTGTAGCCAGTGGTGATACAAAGATTTCTCTCAAGGCCCCAGCCATTTCCTCCCTTGTCTCTCTCAGTATTCTGGGGTGTGTCCCATCAGACCCTGGGGACTTGTCTACCTTAATGACAAGTCCCCAGGGGCTGATGGGATATACCCCCTTAACCTCCAAACAGCAAACTGGAGTTCAGTCTAACAGTCTCCCTTTCACATCCATCTCTCTTTACGATACGTGGATGATTTTCTGCATCCAAATCAGCCTCAACCTGCGACCATGTCCCAGGGACCAAGGCTAGACAAAGCTATTTGAAAGCATCTTCATTGGACATTGAATCATTGGACTCTGTACTCACATGAAACCATAACTCTTATTTTTTGTCATGGTCTATGCCCTTGACCCTTGAAGTAAAATTTACCTATCAGTCACAAGTAAGGCTTACATTAACACTGCAATGAAGTTACTGTGAAATTCCCCTTGTCGCCACACTCCGGTGCCAGTTCATGTCAATGCACCGAACCAACATGTCCTTCAGACTGTGGGAGGAAACTGGAGAACCCGGAGGAAATCCACACAGACACGGGGAGAGCGTGTAATTACAGAATGATGTGATGGGCAGCTGACCAGGTGACTCACTATAAATAACAACCTGTATAGAATTGTGGGGCTTGAATTGGCCCGGGGCAAGGTCCTAAGTTTGGAGTAACGAGGTTTCTTTATTGTACCCTTTCTTTGATTTATAAGTTGGAGTAAGCTTTGTTATATTTTCATTATCCACATTATGAAGAGTTCCTTTTGTATAAACATTGGGAGCACAGGAAAACCCATCGTAACTTGGTGTTTGTTTTTGAAGAAGTGCTCCAAACATGGCAGAAGGTGGAAGGAAACCGGTGGGATTGGATTGTCCCCCTGTCTTTTCAGATGCCGAACCATATCGGCAATGGAAGGCAGGGGTGGGAATGTGGACCCTTGTCACCACAACACCGAAAAAACAGCAAGGTATGGCATTGGCTTTGTCACTTCCAATTGGGAGAAAGATACGGAGCAAAGTATTGTCTGATTGGGCAGCAGATGCCCTAAATAAAGAAGAAGGGCGACAGCTCCGGCTGCAATAGTTTCGCCAAAAAGATGAGTTCTTGGAGAATGATGAAGGATGGATGATGTTTGACAGGATTAGGAGACAAGATTCCCAGTCCATGGAAGATATATCATGGATTTTGATAGGGGTCATAACAAGATAATGAAATTTAAGTTGGAGATTCTGGATGCAGTATTGGTCTTTAAGTTGTTGGACTGTGCATGTCTGTCACAAATGGATACTCTTTTAGTAATGACTGGAGTACAATTAAGAGGAACAGAGCCCCTCTTTGATCCAATGTCAGCATCATTAAAAAAAAAATTCGGGAAACAATCGTTCCCGCCACCTTGTTCAATACAGACTGGAATGCCATAGCGCCCAGAACAGAGGAGTCAATGGTGACTCAGCCGTGTGCCAGACCCAATGGCACACAAAGGCCTTTAAACAGAGGCCTTATGTTATGTTGTTAATATGTTAATCTGTTAATAGTTATGTTAATAACAGACCTCATGTTGAAAGCTGTTATAACTGGTTTGAAAATGGGGAAAGAAGACGCACATGGGAAACTGATAAAAGACGTTTAAATCGAAGGAATGTGAGAGGGATTGTGAATCGCTGCTTCCAATGCGATTCCCCAGACCACCACATTGTAAACTGTCTGAAAAGAAGAAATCGTATCTTTGAAACCACATGTGACACAGAATATGTGGAAACCGACAGTGACGAGGATAAGGACCAGGAAGGCATTGTTTTGGTGGCAGAAAGATTGAGTCCCATAATGAGCGTCCTGATGATAGATTCTTTCAACTGCTCTGTTTTAGATAGTGGACATAATTTCACTGCTTGCGGCCAAGATTGGCTAAATTGTTATTTACGGTCTATTGACCATAAAGTCCAAAACAACATAAAAGAGTACGATAGTTCCACCTGATTGAGATTTGGAGATGTCAGCTCTTTAACTTCCTCCAAAAGAGTGATACTCCCCTGTCGGATTGCGGGAATCAGTTTATTTATCAGCACAGATGTAGTTTCCAGTGATATACTTTTGTTGTTCAGCAGGTCTGCAATGAAGGAAGCTCAGATAACCATCGATTTGAAACAGGATAAAGTTGTCGTCTTTGGGAAAACTGTGGACCTACATTTTACAAGATCTGGCCATTACTGCCTTCCTTTAAGTGAACCAAATTTATCAGACCAAAGGATTCATGAGGCATTAGTGTCGCTGACAGACAACAGCATGGTGGACAAAAGAAGATTATTCTGAAACTCCATAAGCAGTTTGGTCCTCCAGCACCACAGAGACTGAGAGCACTGCTGCAGGATGCAGGTCTGCTGGACAGAGGATATAATGATCTCATAGAACAAAGATCAGCCCAGTGTGAAATTTGCATAAAATACAGAAGGACACCCTCAAGTCCAGTCGTGAATCTACAGTTAGCACGAGATTTCAATGATGTAGTGGGGATGGATCTAAAGATATGGGAGAAGAACAAAGGCATCTATCTATTGCACTTTGCGGACATGCCCACCCGATTTAACATATCCACGGTGACTTCCAGCAAAGAAAAAAAGACCATTATAGATAAAATGATGACCCACTGGATTGGAACAGGATTGGGGGCACCGTCTAAATTTTTGACTTAAAATGGGGGTGAATTTGCAAATGATGAGTTTCAAGATATGTGCGATAATGTAAATATTGTAACAATGCACACTGCAGCAGAGAACCCATTCAGGAATGGCCTGGGTGAAAGGAATCATGTTGCTATAGATGGCATGTTGCATAAAATTTTGGCGGATCAACTGGACTACAAATTGTAGGTTGCATTATCATGGGCAGTGCACGTGAAAACTTTGTTACAAATGGTGGCGGTGGCGGGGGGTGGGGGGGGGGGGGGGTTGGGGGGGAGAAGGAGCTATAGTCCGTACCATTTGGTATACGGGAGGAATCCAAACCTGCCATCAGTATTAACAGATGTTTCCCCCAGTGCTAGAAGGGACAAGCATTGGCTCCATGTTTTCTGCACACTTGAACGCTATGCATGCAGGGAGAAAGGCCTTCATTAAGGCTGAAGTTTCAGAACGGATAAGAAGGACCCTAAGGCATCGCATAAGACAATCGGGGGTATACTTTGAGAAAGGAGATAGGGTCTACTGTAAAGGAAAGGGCAAAGAATTGTGGGAAGCGCCGAGGAAAGTGATAGGAACAGACGGCAAGGTAGTTATTGTACAACACGGCAACCAGACAGTGCGAGCCCTCTCTTTGAGAGTCGTGGGACTTGCACTTCTGAGCAAGATGCAGAAGTGCAGGAGGCATCGTGTACCTCACATGCACATATCCTGAGCTATTACGATAGATGTCAACTATAGATGAGAGGGAATCTGATGATCAACAAAGTACCAGTGAAGCAGGAGATGAAGCTGCTACTTCAAAGGTTCAGCCACCCAAAACAGGCAAAGTGGTATCATACATACCCGAAGGGTCAAGCGAGTGGAAAGAGGTCACTATAATCGGGAAAGCAGGAAAGGCCTCAGGAATGTACAAACACTGGCTCAACATCCAATAGCGAGGGCAAGAAGCCAAAGCTATAGATTGGGAAAATGGTATGGACAGATGGAAGCAAAAAAGGCGAGACCTCAGTCCTGAGGCTGAGACAGTAAGCACTTGTGAACCCAGGAAAAAGTGATGAATCTGTGACCGAAGGTTTGTCAACAGAGAACAGCGGTCTGAGAGTAGCAGCCCTGACAGAAACAGACACGGCAGTAGAGCCCGGAGCTGAACGAGGAAGGCTAGGAATCAAACCAATGATAGGAGTAGAAGCCCCCATGATCAGGAAGTATTGATAGCTGTAAACAAAATGGAGCTTGTGGAAGTAAGAGACGCCAAACAAAGGGAGCTGGACAGTTGGAAGGAGTTTGGGGTGCACACCGAGGTACCAGATGAAGGGCAGCGTGCTTTGTCCCATAGGTGGGTTTGCACAGAGATTGTTTTACAAGATGGGACGTAAAAAGCTAAAGGCAGATGAGTAGCCCGTGGGCATGAGGAATACTTAGATGGGAAAGACATTCGGGTTGATTCACCCTCAGCAGGGAAAGTGACACTGAACATTTCTTTCGCTGTTTTAGCTTCTAATAATTGGATGTGGAAATCAATTGATATCAAAGCAGCATCTCTGCAAGGCGAAACATTTCAGAGAAAAGTTTTTTTGAGGACACCCAAAGAAGCAGGTAATACACACCGACATTTGTGTCAGTTAAACAAATGTGTATTAGGGATAAGTGATGCATCAAGGGTTTGGTATTTCTCTGTACGATCTGCATGGCTAAAGACTGGCTGTGTCCAGTTAAAAGCTGATCCAGCAATGTTTTACTGGAAGGCTAAAGGAAAGTTAGCTGGGATTTTTATAATGCATGTGGATGACTTCCTCTGGGGTGGAACAGAAGAATTTGGAAAAAAGATTATTGAGAAGCTGAAAACAGAATTTAAAGTAGTGAGTCGAGCAGCTGGTGCTTTTTGATATCTTGGTTTTAATATCTGACAAAATACCTCTGGTGTAACGATGAGTCAACAGGGATATCTAAATAGTATTGATCACATTCCCATTACCAGAGAGAGGCCAATGTAAAGAGAGGAGTGGGCCAATGAGAAAGAAAAATAGTTGTTGAGGAGGAAGATAGGACAGCTGAATTGAATATGCACACAGACAAGACCGGATGGGAGCTATAATGTCCTAGAGCTCAGTAATATGTTGAAACACACCACACTCAGAGAGATCTTGCAGGGTAATAAAATATTTAACAAGTTAAAATTGGAGGAGTGTGTAGTGAAATTCCCAGCACTAGGAAAACTGGTAGATGTGAAATTGGTTGTGTTTAGTGATGCTTCACATGCCAATCGAATAGGTGGACATTCAAGAGGTGCTGGATTCATAATATTCCTGGTAGGTAAGGAAGGAAAATGTTGCCCCTTGGCCTGGGAAGCAAAGAAAATAAAAAGGGGTATTCAAAAGTACATTGGTGGCTTAAACCCGAGTGTTAATGGAGGCGTTGGATATGGGGATATATTTATCTGACACATTAACAGAATTATTTTTTATGGGCACTTCAGGTAAGAAAGTACCAATTGAGTGTTACATGGACAATCGGTCTTTATGGGACAATGTTTACTCAATAAAAAGTGTAACAGAAAAATGACTAAGAATTGATTGGGCCAGCATTAAAAACATGCTGGAAAACATGGAAGTTTCCAGACTTAACTGGGTCGGTACAAATCTACGGGTATCCGGCTGTTTTACAAAAAGGGGTGCAGGTACTGGAAAGTTATTAAGAATACTGGAGGATGGTTGTCTTCAATTACTTTGAAACAAAAATTAAAATAAAGGGAGACTGTCAGAATGTAAGTGGTGACAACTTTGTATTGGCTGTAACATGGCCAATTGTAACAAGCTGTAAGGGTCAGCGACCCAATAAACCATGGAACCAATGACAGAGTAATGTAAGAATCAGCTGACCAGCTGACTCATGATAAAAGAAACCTGTTTGGAATTGTGCGGAGCTTGGAGTGGCCCGGGGAGTTATGAAGTTTCTTGATTAGCGCTTTCTGTGATTGAAAAGTTGGAGTAAATTTTGTTCTATTTTTATTATCTGCATTTTGAAGAGTTCCTTCTGAGGAGACCGGCACTGGACTTTATATTAGCGGAAAAGGGTGGAACATGTGATTTAATGTCTGAGCCTCTGCACCCCGGCGTGGAGCAGCAGCTGCTCCATTTGGTTTGGCCTCAGTCAGCACATGGTACACTCCGCACCCACCCCGGAACACCAGCACTTGGTCGAGTCCTGACCACACCCTACAGCAAGACAATGCCACTGCAAAGTGCCGTGGAGGGGGAGGGTGAGCGGCAGCCGTCGAGGCTGCCTCCCACACTGCGCCACAGCGCTGCCCGGGAGGGAGGAGGGGAAGCGGGAGCCCTCAGGGCTGCCTCCCACCATGCACAACAGCGCTGCCCGGGGGGTGGGTGGGGGTAAGCGGGAGCACTTGTTGCTGCCTCCCACAGTGATTGACAGCGCTGCCCTGGAGGAGGGCGGGAGTGGGGGCAGAGTGAGCAGGGCTTCCTGACGGAACCTCACCCTGAAATCTGTGAGGAAGTAGAAGACCCCCCAACATACATCTCACTGGTCCATGGACCAGCACCTCAAGGCAGCAGGAGGAAGGCCACCAGGCATCTCCAGGGCCTGCCTGCCACATGCCCCATGCTCCGTTGGCAGTACTTACCTCCTTACACGAGTTCAGGCTGCCACGCCAGGTTGAGACTTTTAAATACCTGCTCTGATTCCATAAGACCATAAGACCATAAGACATAGGAGCGGAAGTAAGGCCATTCGGCCCATCGAGTCCACTCCACCATTCAATCATGGTTGATTTCAACTCCATTTACCCGCTCTCTCCCCATAGCCCTTAATTCCTCGAGAAATCAAGAATTTATCAATTTCTGTCTTGAAGACGCTCAACGTCTCGGCCTCCACAGCCCTCTGTGGCAATGAATTCCACAGACCCACCACTCTCTGGCTGAAGAAATTTCTCCTCATCTCTGTTCTAAAGTGACTCCCTTTTATTCTAAGGCTGTGCCCCCGCGTCCTAGTCTCCCCTGTTAATGGAAACAACTTCCCTACGTCCATCCTATCTAAGCCGTTCATTATCTTGTAAGTTTCTATCAGATCTCCCCTCAACCTCCTAAACTCCAATGAATATAATCCCACGATCCTCAGACGTTCATTGTATGTCAGGCCTACCATTCCTGGGATCATCCGTGTGAATCTCCGCTGGACCCGCTCCAGTGCCAGTATGTCCTTCCTGAGGTGTGGGGCCCAAAATTGCTCACAGTACTCCAAATGGGGCCTAACCAGTGCTTTATAAAGCCTCAGAAGTACATCCCTGCTTTTGTATTCCAAGCCTCTTGAGATAAATGACAACATTACATTTGCTTTCTTAATTACGGACTCAACCTGCAAGTTTACCTTTAGAGAATCCTGGACTAGGACTCCCAAGTCCCTTTGCACTTTAGCATTATGAATTTTGTCACCGTTTAGAAAATAGTCCATGCCTCTATTCTTTTTTCCAAAGTGTACGACCTCGCACTTGCCCACGTTGAATTTCATCAGCCACTTCTTGGACCACTCTCCTAAACTGTCTAAATCTTTCTGCAGCCTCCCCACCTCCTCAATACTACCTGCCCCTCCACCTATCTTTGTATCATCGGCAAACTTGGCCAGAATGCTCCCAGTCCCGTCATCTAGATCGTTAATATATAAAGAGAACAGCTGTGGCCCCAACACTGAACCCTGCGGGACACCACTTGTCACCGGTTGCCATTCTGAGAAAGAACCTTTTATCCCAACTCTCTGCCTTCTGTCTGACAGCCAATCGTCAATCCATGTTAGTACCTTGCCTCGAATACCATGGGCCCTTATTTTACTCATGCCAAAGTCACATCATACCACAGCGGTGGGAGATGGAGACGTGGGTGGAGATTGCTGTGTGGATTCCGATAATGGCATGCAAACGTATGTAAACTCATGCTAATCAGCGGACCACCGGTTTTCTGCGGGTTCCCGGTGGCACCATTTTTCCCTCCGGCTGGGAGATGCGCGTGGGTCGAAAAGCTGGCAGGGAATAAAATGGCCGACATGCGCATCTCCTGGCCCGACGTGCCAGAAACGTTGTGGGTCACGATGGGAGAATTGCGGCCGACAATTTTCAACCGAAACAAAGATGATTACATTGATACGAGTGAATGGCGTAAATTGGATAAATTGACTGAGAGGTATGGCTGTAAATAAACAGCGGGGAAACTCTGAAAGGAACAATTCAAAATATCTACCAGAAGTACATTCCATGAGAAAACGTGAGAGGGATCCATCCATGGCTCACTCTTTCGAGATGGCATTAGAGTGAAAGAACATGTTTATAACATTGCAAAAACACGAGAGTAGTGGAGGACCGGGAGCACTTAGAAACCAAAGTGGTAGGTGACCGAAAAGATAGTATTGATAAATATGATCATAGAATTATACAGTGCAGAAGAGGTCCTTCAGCCCATTGTGTCGGCACCAACAACAGTCCCACGCAGGCCCCATCCCAGTCACACCATTTATTTGCCCCGCTGGACCTCCTGACACTGCGGGGCAATTTAACCTGGCCAATCAACCTAAACCACATATCTTTGAAGTCAATTATCTTCATCACTTCCTTGAAAAACTTGATCAAGTCAGTTGGACACGACCTCCCCTTCACAAAACCATGTTGCCTCTCGCTAATACATCCACTTAGTTCCAAATAGGAGTAACTCCTGTCTCGAAGAATCCTCTCCAATAATTTCCCGACCACTGACGTTAGGCTCACTGACCTGTATTAACCTGGATTATCCTTGCTACCCTCCTTAAACAAAGGAACTGCATTGGTTATTCTCCAACTCTCTGGGACCTCCCCTGTAGCCAGTGAGGATACAAAGATTTCTCTCAAGGCCCCAGCAGTTTCCTTCCTTGCCTCTCTCACTATTCTGGGGTATGTCCCATCAGGCCCTGGGGACTTGTCTACCTTCATGACAAGTCCCCAGGGCCTGATGGGATACACCCACTTAACCTCCAATCAGCAAACTGAACTCCAGTCTCGCAGCCTCCCTTTTCCATCCATCTCTCTCTCCGATACATGGATGATTTTCTGCATCTAAAACAGACTCAACCTGCAACCAAGTCCCAGGGACCAAGACTAGACAAAGAAACGTGAAAGTATCTGCATTGGACATTGAATGACTGGACTCTGGACTCACGTGAAACCATAACTCTTATTTTTTATCAAGGTCTATGCCCTCGGCCCCTTTCTTCACCTTATGGGTTTTTTCATTGTATAAATTCAGGACAGGATGGACTTTGCAAAACTCCTCCCTGTGTGTGTGAAGTAAACCAACCCTCATATTTCACCTTATCTCAGATTTGTTGTCGGATCATTAATAGATGATCGGATCACTCCAACACTAAACTGTTGACAGAAATGTGTCGCCACCTATTCTAAAAGAACAAAAATCGAAAACATCTTTCCGTTTGCAGACAATTGTTGGGAGGAGAAATCAGGACTGTTTTTAATCATCTACCTTCTTCCAGTAACATTGGTTAGAAGTCTCTCAACACCACATCTCCACATTGTAACACCAGTGTGACTTGCTGTTTTATTTTGACGGAGAGATGGATAATTCTTTTAATGATGCGGCAGCGCGTTTATCAATGGTGATGGGATAACTTCGAGATGTGTAGTAATATTCATCTCTTGGAAAACTGGGGTTAATAAATGACAAAGAGCAGCAATATTTGAATGAAGCATCCCAGCTGATAAAACTGATCTCTGCTCCATCAACAGCCTTTACCATGTCTCGATATTGGATCCGGTGCCTGTGCTGTTGGTCTTTTCGACAACTCAGCAAGGATTTGGCGTTCTTGTTGAAGTGTTGGTCTCCGTCTGCCTGGGCATCAGTTATTCTTCGTCTTCTTCCTACTGGTCATTAAAAAAATGAATGTGATGTGGGGATTGTAGGCAAGGCCAGTACTTGTTGCCAATTGCCCTAGTACTGAATGCCTCACTCATCAGAAGAGTTAACGACTATGCTGTCGGTCTGGAGTCACATGTAAATCAGACCTGGTCAGGATGGCAGATTTCCTTCCCTAAAGGACATTAGTGAACCTGGTGAGTTTAATGACGATCAGCGATGGTTTAAAAGTCATCATCAGGCTTTTAGTTCCAGATTCCAGATTTTGGGCGACACGGTGGCACAGTGGTTAGCGCTGCTGCCTCACAGCTCCAGTGACCTGGGTTCGATTCCCGGCTTGGGTCACTGTCTGTGTGGAGTTTACACGTTCTCCCCGAATCTGCGTGAGTTTTCTCCAGGTGCTCCGGTTTCCTCTCACAGCCCAAGAATGTGCGGGTTAGGTTGATTAGCCATGTTAAATTGCCCCTTGGTGTCCAGGGATGCATTGGTTAGATGTGGGGTTGCAGGAATAGGGCATGAGGTGATTGTTGTCAGTGCAGACTCGATGGGCTGAATGGCCTCCTTCTGTACTGTAGGATTTCGATGATGTCCATGATTCCAATTGAAATTAAACCTCCAGTCTGCCATGATGGGATTTGAACCAAGGTCCCAGAGCATTATGTGGTGTATGGATTGCTAATCCATCGAAAATAGCATTACATCACTGCCTCCCCAAGTTGCAGGATGTGCTTGGAAAAGTGCCATCTACTTTCTACTGTTGAATTGCCCCACAGCTGATTTCTGGTCAGCTGTGAGATGTGTAAATCAGGGTGAACATGAGACAAGGTTTGAGTCCTTCTTTGTCGCTCGGCATTTCAACTGCATTCTATGGACAATATTCTATAAATCTGTACTCCACCTTGGTAATATGGTCATGAGGTGAGGACGGTGAAGCCAAAACTTTCAGAAAGTTGCTGAAACTCCTTGGAGGCAAATTGGTTTCCATGATCAGAATTCACTCTGAGATGAATCCCTTATTCAGTGACAGGACTTGTACTGCTCAGCATTGTTGTAGCTCTGAATCATTTCACCTTTCTGTTAAAATGCAACGAGTAACAATAGTTTGTCAATAATCTGTCTGTCCAGAGTGATAGTCGGATACAAAGAGATTCCATTCTCACCTGGTTCTTCAGAAGGAACTCGGGTCAGGTGGATTGGCAACGCTAAATTGAACCTAGTGTCAGGTGGATTGGCAGGATAAATATGTGGGGCGATGGGAATAGGACCTTGGTGGGATTGTGGTCGGTGCCGACTTGATGGTCCGAATGGCCTCCTTCTGCACTGCAGGGATTCTATGATTCTATGATTCAAGACTACATTATTTCTATGTTTTGTAAATGGGATGGCATGGTGGCACAGTGGTTAGCACTGCTGCCTCACAGCGCCAGGGACCCGGGTTCATTTCCCAGCTTGGGTCACTGGCTGTGTGGAGTTTGCATGTTCTCCCCGTGTCTGCGTGGGTTTCCCCCGGTGTTCTGGTTTCTGCCCACAGACTGAAGGACGTGCTGGTCACGTGCATTGATCAAATCCAGATAATGACAATATAACAAAACTTATTCCAATTTATAAATGAAGGAAAGAGTTTAATAAAGAAACTTCATTACTCCCAAATTGGGGCCATGCCCTGGGCCATTCCAAGCTCCCCACAATTCCAAACGGGTTCTTATTTATAGTGAGTCAGCTGGTCAGCTGACTATTATATCATTCTGAAATTGGTTCCATGGTTTACTGGGTCAGCTGACCCTTACAGCTGATTACCATTGGTCACATTACATCCAGTACAAAGTTGTCAACGGTTACATTCTAACATCGCCTGTGTTTGAATACGTTGCCTCCTCCAGTGTGCCGTGGTATGCTTTGTACATCAGTAGCTGTCATCTCCTTTCTCTGCTGTGTCATTCCATACTTATGGAATACACTGCACCTAGATTGTGGGTGGTATGGTGGCACAGTGGTTAGCACTGCTGCCTCACAATGCCAGGGACCCAGGTTCGAGTCCAATCACGGCTCACTGTCTGTGTGGAGTTTGCGCATTCTCTCCGTGTCTGCGTGGGTTTTCTCTGGGTGCTCCGGTTTCAAAGAACAAAGAACAAAGAACAATACAGCACACGAATAGGCCCTTCGGCCCTCCAAGCCTGCGCCGCTCATGTGCCCAACTCGACCATTCGTTTGTATCTCTCTATTCCCAGTCTGTTCATGTGGCTATCTAGATAAGTCTTAAATGATCCCAGCGTGTCCGCCTCAATCACCTTGCTTGGCAGTGCATTCCAGGCCCCCACCACCTTCTGTGTAAAATAGGTCCCCCTGACATCTGTGTTAAACCTTGCCCCCCTCACCTTCAACCTGTGACCCCTTGTGTTCGTCACCTCCGACCTGGGAAAAAGCTTCCCACTGTTCACCCTATCTATGCCCTTCATAATTTTATACACCTCTATTAGGTCACCCCTCATCCTCCGTCTCTCCAGGGAGAACATCCCCAGTTTACCCAATCTCTCCTCATAGCTAAGACCCTCCATATCAGGCAACATCCTGGTAAACCTTTTCTGTACTCTCTCCAAATCCTCCACGTCCTTCTGGTAGTGTGGTGATCAGAACTGGACGCAGTATTCCAAATGTGGCCTAACCAACGTTCTATACATCTGCAACATCATATGCCAGCTTTTATATTCTATGCCCCGTCCAATAAAGGCAAGCATGCCATATGCCTTCTTGCCCACCCTCTCCACCTGTGCTGCCACCTTTAAGGATCTGTGGACTTGTACACCAGGTCCCTCTGTGTGTCTATACTCCTGATGGTTCTGCCATTCATTGTATAGCTCCCCCTTACATTAGATCTACCGAAATGCATCACTTCGCATTTATCTGGATTGAACTCCATCTGCCATTTCTTCGCCCAATGTTCCAGCCTATCTATATCCTGCTGTATTCTCTGACAATGTTCATCACTATCCGCAACTCCAGAAATCTTTGTGTCGTCCGCAAACTTATTGATCACACCAACTACATCTTCCTCCAAATCATTTATATATATCACAAACAGCAGAGGTCCCAGTACAGAGCCCTGCGGAACTCCACTAGTCACAGATCTCCAACCGGAAAAAGACCCCTCCACTGCTCCCCTCTGTCTTCTATGGCTAAGCCAGTTCTCCACCCATCTAGCTAGCTCACCTTTTATCCTGTGAGATTTAACCTTTTGCACCAGCCTGCCATGAGGGACCTTGTCAAACGCTTTACTAAAATTCATATAGACGACATCCACGGCCCTTCCCTCGCCAATTGTTTTTGTCACCTCCTCCAAAAACTCAACCAAATTTGTGAGGCATGACCTCCCTCATACAAAACCATGCTGTCTATCACTAATGAGATTATTCAGTTCTAAATGCGCATATATCCTATCTCTAAGAATCTTCTCCAACAATTTCCCTACCACGGACAACAGGCTCACCGGTCTATAATTACTCAGGTTATCCTTGCTACCCTTCTTAAATAACGGGACCACATTTGCTGCCCTCCAATCCTCTGGGACCTCACTTGTGTCCAGTGAAGAGACAAAGATTTCTGTTAGAGGCCCAGCAATTTCATCTCTTGCCTCCCTGAGGAGCCGAGGATAGATGCCATCCGGCCCTGGGGATTTGTTTGTCTGTCTTAATGTTTCCTAAAAAACCTAACACTTCCTCCCTTGTAATTGAGATATTTCTAACGGGTCAACACATCTCTCTGAGACACTACCAGTCAACATGTCCCTCTCCTTTGTGAATACTGATGCAAAGTATTAGTTTCGGATCTCACCTACTTCCTTTGGTTCTCAGCATAATTCCCCTCTTTTGTCCTGAGAGGTCCGATTCTTTCCCTAACAACCCTCTTGTTCCTAACGTATGTATAAAATGCCTTAGGATTCTCCTTAATCCTGTCTGCCAAGGACACAGACCACAGACCTCCCACAGACCAAAGAAGTGCAGGTTATGTTGATTGGCCATGCGAAATTGACCCTAGTTTTAGGGGGATTAGCAGGGTAAATGTGTGGGATGACGGGAACAGGGCCTGGGTGGGATTGTGGTCGGTGCAGACTCGATGGTCAAATGGCCTCCCCCTGCACTGTCGGGATTCTATGATTCTAGATTGTATTATGTCAATGTTTTGTAAATGTCTGTCCATTGCACAGCTGATTTGGCTCTGATTTTCAAAAAGTTAAAAAACATCCAACAGATTGGAAAGTAGCAAACATAACAGCTCTGTTCAAGAAGGTAGGGAGGCAGGAATCAGGTGCTGAGGCCCAGGACAGAAACTCCCAGTTCTTTTGTGAAGTTAACCTGCACCTGAAATTTTACATCTGATTTTGGCATTGGTGAGCATAAAATATTTCACTCCAGGTATGATTCCAGTGACCGACTAGGAAGCTACTATCAAAAAAAAAAGATTTATTTGCACAATTAGAATTTACAAAAAAGAATTAACATAACTTTTACCAATTACAAGAAGCGAATATTTTAGAATTAACCAGTGACAACTTTGTATTGGATGTAATGTGACCAAGGATAACAAGCTGTATGGGTCAGCTGACCCAGTAAATCGTGGAACCAATTACAAAATGATGTGATGGTCAGCTGACTAGCTGACCTATTATAAGTAAGAACCTGTTTTGGAATTGTGGGGAACTTGGAATGGCCCAGGACCCAAGTTTGGAGAAATGAAGTTTCTTCATTAAACTCTTTCTTTGATATATAAGTTGGAGTCAGCTTTGTTATATTTTTGTTGTCTGCAATTGACGAGTTCCTTGTGAAAAAACATGGGGAGCAGAGGAAAACCCATCATAATTTGGTGTTTGCTTTTCAAGAGGTGCTCCAACCATGGCAGAAGGTGGAAGGAAACCGGTGGGATTGGATTGTCCCCCTGTCTTTTCAGATGCCGAACCATATCGGCAATGGAAGGCAGGGGAGGGAATGTGGACCCTTGTCACCAAAATATCGAAAAAAAAACAAGGTATGGCATTGGCTTTGTCACTTCCAATTGGGAGTAAGATAAGAAGCAAAGCATTTTCTGATTCGACAGCAGATGCCCGAAATAAAGAAGAAGGGCGACAGCTCCGGCTGCAATAGTTTTGCCAAAAAGATGAGTTCTTGGAGAATGATGAAGGATGGATGATGTTTGACAGGATTAGGAGACAAGATACCCAGTCCATGGCAGAGTATATCATGGATTTTGATAGGGGCCATAACAGGCTAATGAAATTTAATTTGGAGATTCCAGATGCAGTATTGGCCTTTAAGTTGTTGGACTGTGCATGTCTGTCGCAAATGGATACTCTTTTAGTCATGACTGGAGTGCAATTAAGGGGAACAGAGCCCCTCTTTGATCCAATGTCAGCATCATTAAAAAGGTTTTTCGGGAAACAATCGTTCCTCGCCACCTTGTTCAATACAGACAGGAATGCCATAGCGCCCAGAACAGAGGAGTCAATGGTGACTCAGCAGCGTGCCAGACCAAATGGAACACGATGGCCTCTAAACAGAGACAGTTATGTTAAGAATAGACCCAGTGTTGAAAATGGTTGGAACTGATTTGAAAATGGGGAAAGAAGACGCACATGGGAAACTGATAAAAGACGTTTAAATCGAAGGAATGCTCGAGGAATTGTGAATTGTTGTTTCCAATGAGATTCCCCGTACCACCACATTGTAAACTGTCTGAAAAGAAGAAATTGTGTCTTTGAAACCAAAAAGACTCAGAATACCTGGAAACCGACAGTGACGAGGATAAGGACCAGGAAGGCATTGTTTTGGTGGCAGAAAAGTTGAGTCCCATAATGAGCGTCCTGATGATAGACTCTTTCAACTCTGCTGTTTTAGATAGTGGATCTACGTCCACTGTCTGCGGCCAAGATTGGCTGAATTGTTATTTAGGGTCTCTTGATCATAAAGACTGAAAGAAAATAAAAGAGCATGATTGTTCCACCTGCTTTAGATTTGGAGATGACAACACTTTAACATCCTCCAAGAGCGTACAATCCTACTTCCCTGTAGGATTGCGGGAATCAGTTTATTTAGAAGTACAGATGTATTTTCCAGTGATATACCTTTGTTGTTAAGCAGCTCTGCAATGAAGAAAGTTCAGATGACCATCGATTTGAAACAGGATAAAGCCATGTTATTTGAGAAAACTGTGGGACTATATTTTACAAGATCTGGCCATTATTGTCTTTCTTTAAGCAAATCAACATTATCAGACCAAAGGATTCATGACACATTAGTGTCGCTAACAGACAACAGCATGATGGACAAAACGAAGATTATTCTGAAACTCCATAAGCAGTTTGGTCCTCCAGCACCACAGAGACTGAGAGCACTGCTGCAGGATGCAGGTGTGCTGGACAAAGGATATAATGATCTCATAGAACAAATATCATCCCAGTGTGAAATTTGCATAAAATACAGAAGGACACCCCCACGTCCAGTTGTGAGTCTAACATGAGCATGAGATTTCAATGATGTTGTGGGGATGGATCTAAAGAGCTGGGACAAGGATGAAGGCGTCTACCTATTGTGGACATGGCACCCAGTTTAGCATATCCACGGTGATTTACAGCAAAGATGAAAAGAGCATTGCAGATAAAATTATGACCCACTGGACTGAAATCGGATTGGGGGCACTGTCTAAATTTTTGACACACAATGGGGGTGAATTCGCAAAAGATGAATTTTAAGATATGCACGAAAATGTAAATATCGTAATAATGCACACTGCAGCCGAGAGCCCATTCAGCAATGGCCCCTATGAAAGGAATGGTGTGGAGATGGCGGCATTGGACTGGGGTGGGCACAGTATGAAGTCTCACAACACCAGGTTAAAGTCCAACAGGTTTATTTGGTATCACGAGCTTTCAGAGCGCTGCTCCTTCATCAGGTGAGTAGACAAAGGCACAATTGCAAGATAATAGTTGCAGTGTAAGTCTTTACAGGTAATCAGGTCTCTACAGGTACAGACAATGCGAGTGGATAATCACAGGTTAAAGAGGTGTGAATTGTCTCAAGTCAGGACAGTTAGTAGGATTTTGCAAGCCCAGGATAAATGGTGGGGGGTTACACGTCGTGTGACATGGCTTGAGACATTCACACCTCTTCAACCTATAACTATCCACTCGCATTTTCTGCACCTGTAGAGACTTGATTGCCTGTTAAGATTTGCAATCCAACCATTATCTTGCAATTGTGCCTTTGTCGAGATGTGCCGTGATTGTGAACCCAACTGTCCACTCACCTGATTAAGGAGCAGCGCTCTGAAAGCTTATGATACTAAATAAACCTGTTGGACTTGATCCTGGTGCTAATAGACTTTTTACTCTGTGAAAGGAATCACGCACTTATAGATGATATGTTGCATAAAGTTTTGGCGGATCACCCGGCCCATAAATTGCAGGTTGCATTAGCATGGGCAGTGCATGCAAAAAATTCTCCACAGGTGGGGGGCTATTGTGCATACCAGTTGGTATACGGGAGGAATCCAAAGCTGCCGTCAGTATTAACAGATGCTCCCCTGATGCAAAAAGGGACAAGAATTTGCTTCAAGTTTTCTGCACACTTAAACGCTATGCATGCAGGGAGAAAAGCCTTCATTAAGGCTGAGGTTTCAGAACAGATAAGAAGGGCCCTAAGACATCGCATAAGACCATCAGGGTATACTTTGAGAAAGGGGATAGGATCTACTATAAAAGAGTGGGCAAGAAAAGAGTGGAAAGGACCTGGGAAAGTGATAGGAACAGACGGCAAGGTAGTTATAGTACAACACGGTACCCAGACAGTGCGAGCCCACTCTTCGAGAGTAGTGGGACTTGGGTATGAATTTGGAATATCTGAGCACGATGCAGAAGTGCAGGAGACACCTTGTACCTCGCATGCACATATCCTGAGCTACTATGAGGATCTGTCAACTATAGATGAGAGGGAATCTGATGATAAACAAAGTACCAGTGAAGCAGGGGATGAAGCTGCTACTTCAAAGTTTCAGCTACCCAAAGTAGGCACAGTGGTATCATACATACCCAAAGGGTCAAGGGAGTGGAGGGAGGCCACTATATTGGGGAAAGCAGGAAATGCCTCAAGAAAGTACAAACACTGGCTCAACATCCAAGAGTGAGGGCAAGAAGTCAAAGCTATAGATTGGGAAAATGGTATGGACAGATGGAAGCAAAAAAAGTGCGACCTAATTCCTGAGGCTGAGACAGGAAGCATTTGTGAACCCAGGAAAAAGTCCCGAATCTGTGACTGAAGGTGTGTTAACAGAGAACAGCAGTCTGAGAGTAGCAGCCCTGACAGAAACAGACACGGCAATGAAAGCTGGAGTTTAACAGGAAGGCTAGGAATCAAACCAATGATAGGAATAGGAGTTGAAGCCCCCAAGATCAGGAATTATTGATAGCTGCAAGCAAAATGGAGCTTGTGGGAGTAAGAGAGGCCAAACAGAGAGAACTGGAAAGTTGGAAGGAGTTTGGGGTGTACACCCCGAGGTACCAGATGAAGGGCAGCCTGCTTTTTCCCTAGGTGGGTTTGCACAGAGAAAGTTTTGCAAAATGCCATGTATAAAGCTGAAACCAAATGAGTAGCCCGTGGGTATGAGGAACACTTGGATGGGTGAGACATTAGGGTTGATTCACCCTCAGCAGGGAAAGTGACACTGAACATTTTCTTCTCTGTTTTATCTTCTAATAATTGGATGTGTAAATGAATTGATATCAAAGCAGCATCTCTGCAGGGCAAAACATTTCAGAGAAGAGTTTTTTTGAGGTCACCCAAGGAAGCAGGTAATACACAGGGAAATGTGTGGAAATTGAACAAATGTGTATATGGGTTAAGTGATGCATCAAGGGTTTGGTATTTCACTGTACGATCTGTATTTGTGAAGACTGGCTGCATCCAGTGAAAAGCAGATCCAGCAATGTTTTACTGGAAGGCGAAAGGAAAATTAGCTCGAATCTGTATAATGCATGTGGATGATTTCCTGAAGGTGGCACCGAAGAATTTGGAAAAAGGATTATTGAGAAGCTGGAAACAGAATTTAAAGCAGGAAGTCGAGCAGCTGGTGCTTTTCGATATCTTGGTTTTAATATCCGACAAAGTACCTCTGCTGTAATGATGAGCCAACAGGGATATCTAAATAGTATTGATCCCATTCCCATCACCAGAGAGAGGTCAATCGGAAAACAGGAATGGGCCAAAGAAAAAGAAACAGGGTTGTTGAGGAGTAAGATCGGACAGATAAATTGGCGATGCACACAGACAAGACTGGATGGGAGCTATAATGTCCTCGAGCTCAGTAATATGTTCAAACACGCCATAGTCAGAGAGATCTTGCAGGTGAATAGAACATTTGAAAAGTTAAAATTAGGGGAGTGTGTAATTAAATCCCCAGCACTAGGAGAACTGGACGATATGAAATTGGTTGTGTTTAGGGATGCTTCACATGCCAATCTACCAGATGGACATTCAAGAGGTGCTGGATTCATAATATTCCTGGTAGGTAAGGAAGGAAAATGTTGCCCCCTGGCCTGGGAAGCAAAGAAAATGAAAAGGATAGTCAGAAGTACATTGATGGCTGAAACCCTCGCGTTTGTGGAGGCGTTGGATATGGGGATATATTTGTCTGACACATTAACAGAATTATGTTTTATGGGCACATCAGGAAAGAAAGTACCAATTGAGTGTTATGTGGACAATCGGTCTGAATGGGACAATGTTTACTCAACAAAAAGTGTAACAGAAAAATGACTAAGAATTGATTTGGCCAGCATTGAACAAATGCTGGAAAACAAGAAGGTTTCCAAACTTAACTGGGTTGTTACAAATCTACAGGTATCCGACTGTTTTACAAAAAAGAGTGCAGATACTGGAAAGTTATTAAGAATACTGGAGGATGGTGGTCTTAAATTATTTTGAAAAAAAATTAAAATAAAGGGAATCTGTTAGAATGTAACTGGTGATAACTTTGCACTGGATGTAATGTGAGCACAGGTAACAAAGTGTAAGAGTCAGCTGACTCGGTAAACCATGGAACCAATTACAGAGTGATGTAATAGACAGCTGACCAGCTGACTCACTATAAATAAGAACCTGTTTGGAATTGTGCGGAGCTCGGAGTGGCCCAGGGCGTGGCCCCAAGTTTGGAGCAAGGAAGTTTCTTTATTTAGCGCTTTCTGTAATTGAAAAGTTGGAGTAGATTTTGTTATATTTTTATTATCTGCATTTTGAAGAGTTCCTTCTGAGCAGATGGGCACTAGACTTCATATTGGCGGCTAAGGGTGGAATATGTGATTTAATGTCTGAACTTCTATACCTCGGCCTGGAGCAGCAGCTGCTTCATCTGGTTAGGCCTCAGTCAGCACATGGTCCCCTCCACCCCCAACCCCGGAACACCAGCACTCAGTTGAGTCGCTGACCACAGCCCGCAGCAAGACAATAACACTGCAGATTGCCATGGAGGGGAGGGTGAGTGGGAGTCCTCAAGGCTTCCTCCCACACTGCGCTACAGTGCTGCCCAGAGGGGGAAGCGGGAGCCCTCGAGGCTGCAACTTGCGCTGCGTGACAGCACTGCCCAGGAGTGGGGGAGAAGCGGGAGCCCTTGAGGCTGCCTCCCACAGTGCGCTACAGCACTGCCTGGTGTTGGGGGGAAGAGGGAGGGTGAGCGGGACTCCCTGACGGAACCTCACCCAGAGAGCTGTGAGGATATAGAAGACCCCCCGACCCCAGATATCACTGGTTGATAGGCCAACAACTGAAGGCAGCAGGAGGAAAGCCACCAGGCATCACCAGCGCCTGCCTGCAACAGCCCCCGTGCTCCGCTAGCAGCACTTACCTCCTCACGCCAGTTCAAGGCTGCCACCCCAGGTTGAGACTTTTGAATACCTACTCTGATTCGCGCCAAAGTTACATCAAGCCAAAGAGGTGGGAGACATGGACGTGGGCGGAGATTGCCGTGTGGATTCCAATAATGGCATGGAAATGTATGTAAACTCAGGCTAATCAGCGGCCCGCTGGTTTTCTGTGGGTTCCTTGCGGCAACATTTTTCTCCGGCTGGGAGATGCGCGTGGGTCGTAAAAGCTGGCGGGGAACCTGTGAAATGGCCGACACACACATCCCCCGGCCCAACCCAACAGAAAATCTGCCGGTCGCGATGGAAGAATCGTGGCCAATAATCTTCAACCGATATAAAGATGATTACATCGATACGAGTGAACAGTGTAAATTGGATAAATTGACTGAGAGGTATGGCTGCAAATAAACAGCAGGGAAACTCTGAAAGGAACAATTCAAAATATCTACCAGAAGTACATTCCATGAGAAAAAGTGAGAGGGATCCACCCATGGCTCAGTCTTTAGAGATGGCATTAGATTGAAAGAACATGCTTTATAACATTGCAAAAATATGAGAGTAATGGAGTATTGGGAGCACTTAGAAACCAGCAAAAGGTGACCAAAAAGATAGTATTGATAAATATGATCATAGAATGATACAGTGCAGAAGAGGCCCTTCAGCCCATCGTGTCTGCACCAACCACTATCCCACATCGGCCCCATCCCCATAACCCCATTTATTTACCCTGCTCGTCCCCCTGACACTAAAGGACAATTTAACATGGCCAATCAACCTAAACCACACATCTTTGGAGTGTGGGAGGAAACCAGAGCACCCGGAGTAAACCCATGTAGACACAGGGAGAATGTGGCAAACTCCACACAGACAGCGACCCGAGGCTGGAATTGAACCCAGGTCCCAGGCACTGTGAGGGTGAAATATCAAATAAACTAACCAATGATCTAAAACAGATTGCAAGAGCAATATTGGTATATAGCCCTGTTTGTCAAAGGTAATGGAGATCTTGGGGGATGGGGTGGTAAAGGGAATAATGGGGAATCAGTAGATGTACATTTCCTGGATTTATAAAAGGCAGTTACAAAGTGGCACACAATTGGTTCAGAGGCAAGATGATTGTGCATAGATTTGGAGGTATTCTCTCAGCATGGATAGAGGATTGGTTGACAGAGAGGAAGCAGAGAATGTTCATGTTTCTTCCATGTTGTCAGTGGTGGATTACCACAAAGGTTAGTGCTGGGCCCTCAGCCATTTACAATGTTTATTAATGTCTTGGGTCAAGGGGCAGTGAGTCATGAATCTCAGTGCGCTGGTGATAAAAAGCTCAGTTTGAAGGTAAGCAACGAGGAGGACACAGAGAGAGGCATCAAAGAGATATAGACAAATGACGTGAATGGGCAACAAGATCGATTATAATGTAGGGAATTATGAAGTTATTAATAGAAAATGCAATTATTTCCAATGGTAAGAAACCTGCAGGTTTTGATTTTCAAAGAGGCTTGGGGTTGCTTCGAGATTGAATAAATATTTAGCAGACAGGAGCAGCAGGTAATGAGGATGGCAAAGTGAATAATGACTCCTATTGTCAGGGGATTGGTGTACAGGAATGAAGAAGACTCGCTTCAATTGTACAGGGTTTTGATAATAACACATCTGGAATATTTTTGAGGCTTTGGTATTGACATTTAAATCAAGAAGTATTTGCAATGGAGGGAGAACAGTGAAGGTGCATTAAATCAGTGCCTGGGATGAGGGCGGTGGCATATGATTAGAGGCTGAGGAAATTGTGTCCATTTTCAATTGAGTTCAAAGAATGATCATTAATCTCATTTAAAGGTACAAGATTGAGAAGGGACTTCACAGGATGGATGCTGAGAGATCATTCCCACTGTTGATTTATGATAATGTGATTTATATAAATGATCTGGAAGAAGGAGTAACTGGGGTGATCAGTAAGTTTGCGGACGACACAAAACTGGCAGGACTTGCAGATAGTGAGGAACATTGTCAGAGGCTACAGAAGGATATAGATAGGCTGGAAATTTGGGCAAGGAAATGGCAGATGGAGTTCAATCCTGATAAATGCGAAGTGATGCATTTTGGTGGGAATAATGTAGGGAGGAGCTACACGATAAATGGAAGAACCATAAAGGGTGTAGAGACGCAGAGGGACCTGGGTGTGCAAGTCCACAGATCTTTGAAGGTGACGTCACAGGTGGAGAAGGTGGTGAAGAAGGCATATGGCATGCTTGCCTTTATAGGACGGGGCATAGAGTATAAAAGTTGGGGTCTGATGTTGCAGATGTTTCGAACGTTGGTTCGGCCGCATTTGGAATACTGCGTCCAGTTCTGGTCGCCACACTACCAGAAGGACGTGGAGGCTTTGGAGAGAGTACAGAGGAGGTTTACCAGGATGTTGCCTGGTATGGAGGGGCTTGGTTATGAGGAGAGATTGGGGAAACTGGGGTTGTTCTCCTTGGAAAGTCGGAGGATGAGGGGAGACTTAATAGAGGTGTATAAAATTATGAAAGGCATAGATAGGGTGAACGGTGGGAAGCTTTTCCCCGGGTCGGTGGTGACGTTCACGAGGGGTCATAGGTTCAAGGTGAAGGGGGGGAGGTTTAACACAGATATCAGAAGGACATATTTCACACAGAGGGTCGTGGGGGCCTGGAATGTGTTGCCGGGCAAGGTGGTGGAGGCGGACACACTGGGAACGTTTAAGACTTATCTAGACAGCTATATGAACGGAGTGGGAATGGAGGGATACAAAAGAGTGGTCTAGTTTGGACCAGGGAGCGGCGCGGGCTAATTGTTCCTGGTTTCTCGTTTCAAGGCTTCATTCTACGATCATCTTGCTGGTGCCAGTACAGAGTGAGACTGCGGATAGTTGGGAACCTGTCTCGGGGGCAGGGAATTCATATGGTGTTCGTGGAAGTGGAAATGACTAGGGTTGGGAAGCATTTTCCGATCGGGGCCATTGTGATCTCCTGGACTCGTTTCGATCGCCTCAGGGGGTCGGAGAGGAATTTCCCAGATTTTTTTTTTTCCCCATATTGGCCCTGGGGTTTTTCACTCTGGGTTTTCGCCTCTCCCTGGAGATCACATGGTCTGGAATGGGGGGGTGGGGGTAGGTTAATAGGTTGTAATGAACAAAGCATCATAGCTGTGAGGGACAGCTCGGTGGATAGGATATTGGTATGTAGATAGGCTGGAAAATTGGGCGGGGATCCTGGATTCAGGATTCAATCCTGGACCGGGGAGCGGCGCGGGCTTGGAGGGCCGAAGGGCCTGTTCCTGTGCTGTATTGTTCTTTGTTCTTTGGGGGAATATAAAATATGGGAACACGGTCGAAGGATACGGGGCTGAGCATTTGTGATTGAGATGAGGAGAAATTATTTCACTTAAAGGGTTGTGAATCTTTGGAATTCTCTATCCCAGAAGGTTGTGGATGTTCCATCATTAAAGACATTGAAGGCTCGGTTAGACACAGATACCATCTCTTGGAAACACGGAATATGGGAGAAGGCAGATGTGTGCAGTTAAAGCACAATATCAGCCATGACCATATTGAATAGCGACACAGACTCAAAATGGTCCAGTGGGCTGCTTTTCCCTGGATGGTATCGAGCTTCTTGAGTGTTGTTGGAGTTGCACTCATCCAGGCAAGTGGAGAGTATCCATCACACTCCGGACTTCAGCACTAACGATTGTGGACAATGGAGGGGCGGGGGGGGGGGGGGGCGGCGGGGGAAGCTGTGAATTATTACAACAGGATTCTAATCCTCTGATTTGCTGTTGCAACAACAGCATTGAATGCTCCAGCATGGCTGGGTGTTCTGAGCTCTGGTGAGGTTGGTCCCATGATTGCCCTCTCTGATAATCTGTTGGTGTCAAGTGCCCAGTGACGCTCAATAGCTAGAATTATGTCAGGATTTCTGAGGAAATGCTGTCTGACCAGACTGCTCAACATGTCCATCTCACCTTCCCATTAGGAGCAGCTGCATGTTGTTCCACCATCACAACGGGGAACGACCCACTGCACAAACCCCTTCCTCGCCACCGCCCCCCCCCCTCCACCACTCACTATGCAGGAAATGGGAAATAACGTCGCAAATTTCTGGAATCACTCAGTGACTCAATTCTGTTCCTCAATGAATGGATTTCAGAATTAGAGTAAAGGGATATTTCAGAACATCCTTCAACTGTTCTCTGAACTTAGTCTGGGTCACAGCGTAAATGCAAGTGTTGGTGCAGCAACTCAACATCTGCAGCATGAAACCCAATTGGCGCACATAAGCATGGAGATAAACCAATCGATACCCCAAACTGTGCATTCGGAACCATGTGACATAAAACATTATCAGTGCCCATAAGATAATGAAATTGCCTGAGATAGCAAAGAGTAAAATGATGGATTTCCTGCGACTCTCCATCTCTGGGTCTCTGGGACTCTCTCCACTGCTGTGAGTCCGGAGTCTCCTGCGGGCTCTGCTGCTCACTACAATGTGTCTCACGGTGAATCCATTGAGCAACAGAATCAGGACAAATGGGACTGCTGGATTTAGAATGTAATGGAGGAACTCGATTATTCCCCAGATTCGAGATATCTGAACATGGAATGACACTTCACAAAACCAGAGGCTGAACCTCCACCTATACTGAGGCAGGAACATAAAATACCAGAGAATATTCTTTAAGCAGCTCAGCACAGTCACTGTTCCCAGAACCACAGTTGCCGTTTTCCCACTGCAATATTTACTTTTCAGCTTCTGGCAGCAAATGGCAACAAATCGATCAAAGGTGAAAGTGACGGTGAAATAGACAGAACAGTCAGTAACTGCATAGAGCAGGACGGCGTGGATATTACAGATGGGGATGGACCCCCGGAAATAAAACTGTTCATCAAAAATAATCGGAATATGTCTGAATATCAGGTCAACGATAACGACCAGTAGATCAGCTGCTGCCATGGCAACCAGGTAGTGAGTGACACATTTGGAGAGACCACACTTTCCCCGGGAGAGGATGATAATCGTCACTAAGTTAACTGTGAGGAGAGGAAAATTGAACATCAGGCTGGGATTAAAGGTACCGGTTTCATTGAGCTTTTACTGAGATTCTCAATTGTGTTTCTCTATCCATTGATTTATTCCATGGATGTACTTGAAAGAACAGTTGGGAAGATCTGTAATAAGGTGGAATATGGGAAAACTTAAATGGCAACTGTGATGTTACTGAAATTGTTGAACTAAATGTTGATTAGAACCCATCCCTGCGTCTTATTCCTCTCTGGCTGAAACATAATTACATCGCTTTTGTAATGATTATATTGCTCGGGCAGCTCAGTGGCACAGTGGTTAGCACTGCTGCCTCACAGCGCCAGGAACCCGGGCTCAATTCCTGGCTTGGGTCACTGTCTGTATGGAGTCTGTACGTTCTCCCCGTGTCTGTGTGGGTTTCCTCCGGGTGCTCCGCTTTCCTGCCACACTCCAAAGATGTGCAGGTTAGGTTGATTTGCCATGAGGAATTGACCCGAGTTTCGGAGGGGATTAGCTGGGTAAGTATGTGGGGTTACGGGGATAGGGTGCGATTGTTGTCAGTGCAGGCTCGATGGGCTAAATGGATTCCTTCAGTACTGTAGGGATTCTATGATTCCAAACACCCCTCGGGATGATGATGTTTTAGGTGCCAAAATCTCTGGCCAGAAGCCAATGTTACTGACAGTGTGATAATGTTTAAACCCACCATTTTCCTGCAGCTTGCTCTCCCAGATGCGGTGAGAGTCCAAAGTAAGGAATCACAGAATCATAGAATCCCTCCAGTGCAGAAGGAGGCAATTTGGCCCATCGAGTCTGCA
Organism: Mustelus asterias; assembly: GCF_964213995.1. Classification (NCBI taxonomy): domain Eukaryota; kingdom Metazoa; phylum Chordata; class Chondrichthyes; order Carcharhiniformes; family Triakidae; genus Mustelus; species Mustelus asterias. Next base: position 2,607,966 of record NC_135817.1, on the reverse strand, counting down.
CCAATCCCAATCCCACCCAGGACTTTTTCCTGTAACCCCTCATATACACCCTGATAATCCCCCTGAACAAAGTGGCAATTCAGCATGGCCAATCAACCTAACCCGCACATCTTTGGACTGTGGGTGGAAACTCACACATCCACCGAAGTGACTAACAAATCTCTGCTTCATTTGAATGACGTGATTGGAAGGTCTGTCCATCGGGCTCTGTATTTATCTCAGAGGGAGAACTTTAACAATTGGAAATTAGTAATTTGATGCAGTTTTAATTATGGTCCATACAACATCTCCTCTACCCCTCACCCAGTTCCACCCTCACAACAAAGATCACCCCAGCTGCTGCACACTTTGTTCCTCTCTCCCTCCAACTTTCACCTGGATCACTCCTGGGTACCAGACGGTTTCCCCACTTGTCTCGCCCCCTCGGCTCCCACCCCCACGTTCCCCACACCCTATCAACATAGTTAGAATATCAGAGTTTGGAATTGAATGAGGGAATAAGTTCAGATTAAGACAGGGACGAATCTACAGAAGTGATGTGTGCAGGCCGGTGCACGTGAGTGTGTGTGCAGGGAGGAATCCAGCAGTCTGGGGGTTGGAGCTCAGACAGGAGGAAGCTATGGAGGAACCCCAGTGAAATGAAGCAAGGCTGGTCAGAGAGCTGAGGATGTTGACTGGGGGGAGGTGGGGGCGGGCGGTGTGGGGAAGTGTACAAACGTGGGCAAGAGGGACAGGAGTACAGGGTGAAGAGGAGCTGCTATGGTGAGGTAGAACGTTGTCGTGATGGAGTAAGATGGGAGAGTGCCTGATTGAGGGGGAGAGAGTAAGAGGGGTCTTGAAGTATCCGGAAATCAATAGTATTTTCACACTTGGGTTGGTATAAAGGACAGGGCCTGCTGGGAGCAAACTTAAAGCAGCATAAAAGATCGTAAAAATGGGCAATAATTTCCAGCCAATGGAATAAATCCATGGCCCGATGGAATTACAAGAGTTTAAAGTGTAAAATCTTTATCACCTTTGTTGCAACTGCTTGGATCGGCAGTGAAAGAGTCTCCCAAAAACCACAACACAATGTAACTCCAGCGAAAAGAGTGAGGCCAATCCCTCCATTTTGTTGCATTGCCTTTTATTAGCTTCTTCTCTCCAAGGAGAACAGTCCCAACCTCTCCAATCTATTCTCATAACTGAAGTTTCTAAATCTTGGAAGCATTCTTGTAAATCTCATCTGTACTCTCTCCAATGAGTTCACATCCTTCCTGTAGTCTGGTGCTCAGAACTGTACACAATATTCCAGCTGAATACAAGAAGTGTCTTGTACAACGACATCAGAAAATACTGGATAAATTCAGCAGGTCCGCAGAATGAAACAGAGTTAACGTTTCATGTTATATTGATCCATTTACAAGATTAGCAGGATCTATAAAAGCAGAAAGTTGGAAGGCTAAGTGACATAAACAGTTATAGAATTAACAGCCGGATAGAGAGACTTACCAGGGATACCAACAATAGCCAGGATAGGATAGTAAAAGTGTTGAATAATCCTCAGTCCACGATAGATCCGCATTTCCAATGTATTCCATGGCGAATCCGAAGATATCGCGACAAGCCAATAGGATAGATCCCTGCTCATTGTTGTAACATTCCAATCTATTGTCCTCAGATTCTGATCCATTGTTGGAATATTCCAATCGAGTCTCCTCAGATCCTGATCTCTCCTCTCCCTGTCTCCGGAGCTGCGGATCCCTGTCTCTGATGGGGGTGATGCTCCCGCTGACACTCTGGATAACACATTGAGAGAATTCCCATATTAGTAGAGGCGGGAAACCCTCCAGAGACAGAATTAGATCTACGGAGACTGACATTAATTACAGTCACTGAACAAACAGCTTCAGTTAACCCCTTTCAATGAACACTTTTTATATTACAATAAAGTAGTCCATTTACCCACCTGGGTGGGATGTTCGATGGTTTGCAGAGGAAAAGATAGGTCAAAATATCAGAAACACTGGCCAACATGGAAATGGGATTTGTGCCAGAGAACATTGGGGCTGTAAGTGTCCCATGCTGATGACAGGATCGAGAATATACATTTCTAAATCAGCCTGGTCTCTTTATAATTTGTTTTTACTTTTAAGAATGGTTGGACCAATGAAATGGCCATTGCTGAACACATGATGTTAGTTCTGAATGTTTCTGAATTTAAAAATGACAACACATTAAACCGCTGGATTGTAACACTCCTTCCATTGTACAAACATTGCAGCCAATCCAACACAATGGATTAGCAAAGGAGACACCTGCACTGGCCAGCTATGGTCAAAGACAGAGCTATTTATCACTCATTGGCCGGAGTTTTACCGGCACGCCCACCACGATTCCGGGGGCGGGCGAGGCTCGGGGAACGGCATTCTCCGTTTGCCTCAGGCGGGATCGTACAAACCTCGGGCGGACGTGCCGGTAACATTCCGCCCATCATCTCCAACCTTTTCGCAATGTTTCTGCAGTTACCTGCTCAAAATACAAAAGATTTTAACAAGGAACTCCATTTGTTGACTATCTCGACCTGAAACCACCCAGCCGCAGGAGCTGTTTCTTAAATTAAACAGCTTTAGAATATTATCTTTAGTTGTTGTTTAACAAAAAGCAAAGAAAAATACAGCAGAGGAACTGGCCCTTCGGTCCTCCGAGCCTGCACCGACCTTGCTACTCGACTGAACTAAAACCCCCCACTCTTCCAGGGACCATATCCCTCTATTCCCATCCTATTCATGTATTTGTCAAGATGCCCGTTAATAGTCACTATCGAATCTACTTCCACTACCTCCTCCGGCAGCGAGTTCCAGGCACCCACTGCCCTCTGTGTAAAAAAACTTGCCTCGTATATCTCCTCTAAACCATGCCCCTCGCACCTTAACCCTGTGCCCCCGAGCAATTGACTCTTCCACCCTGGGAAAAAGCTTCTGACTATCTACTCTGTCCATGCCCCTCATAATCTTGTAGACTTCATTCAGGTCGCCCCTCAACCTCTGTCGTTGCAGTGAGAGCAAACCAAGTTTATCCAACCTCTCCTCATATCTCATGCCCTACACACCAGGCAAAATCCTGGTAAATCTTTTCTGTACACTCTCCAAAGCCTCCACATCCTTCTGCAGTGTGGTGACCAGAATTGAACACAATATTGAAAGTGCAGCCTAACTAAGTTTTTATAAAGCTGTAACGTATGTCAGTTTTTAAACTCCACGCCTCAGCCGATGAAGGCAAGCATGTTGTATGCCTTCTTGACTACCTTCTCCATCTGTATTGCCACTTTCAGTGAGCTGTGTACCTGTACACCCAAATCCCTCTGCCTATCAATACTCTTCAGTGTTCTGCCATTTACTGTATATTTCCCATCTGTATTAGATCTTACAAAATGCATTACCTCACGTTTCTAGAATGCAGAAGGTGGGCATTTGGCCCATCGAGTCTGCACCGACAACAATCCCACCCAGGTCCTATCTTTGTTTCACCACACAAAGCCCCTGAGACAAAGGGGCAATCCCAATCAGGCGTGTTCCCCGTAACTCCAAGTACTTACACCACTACTCCCCCTAACCTACGCATCTTGGGACACTAGGAGGCAATTTGGCATGGCCAATCCATCCAACCTGCACATTTTTGGAGTGTGGGAGGAAACCGGAGCAACCAGCGGAAACCCACGCAGACACGGGGAGAATATGCAAACTCCACACAGTCAGCCAAGGCCGGAATTGAACCCCGGTCCCTGGCGCTGTGAGGCAGCTGTGCTAATCACTGTGGCACCGTGCCAATCTAATTTGTCTGGATTAAACTCCATCTGCCATCTCTCCACCCAAGTCTCCAACCGATACTGCCGAAGGCATACAACATGCTTGCCTTCACGTCCGCCTGAGGTTTGTACGATCCCGCCCAAGGCAAACGGAGAATGCCGTTCCCCGAGCCTCGCCCGCCCCCGGAATTGTGGTGGGCGTGCCGGTAAAACTCCGGCCAATAAGTAATAAATAGCTCTGTCTTTGACCGTAGCTGAGGGTCCTCATCGCTATCTGCAATTCCACCAACCTTTGTGTCATCCGCAAAGTTACCAATCAAACCAGTTACATTTTCATCCAAATCATTTATACACAATTCAGACGGCAAAGGTCCCAGCACTGATCCCTGAGGAACGCCATTTGTCACAACCCTCCATTCAGAAAGGCACCTTTGCACTGCTATCCTCTGTCTTCAATGAGCGAGCCAGTTTTGTATCCATCTTGCCAGCTCACCTCTGATCCCATGCGACTTCACCTTCTGTACCAGTCTGCCATGATGAACCTTGACAAAGGCCTTACTGAAGTCCATGTAGACAACATCCACGGCCCTACCCTCATCAATCATCTTCGTCACTTCCTCGAAAAACTCGATGAAGTTAGTGAGACAGGACCTCCGCTTCACAAAACCATGTTGCCTCTCGCTAAGACGTCCAATTGTTTCCAAGTGGGAGTAAATCCTGTCTCAAAGAATGCTCTCCAATAATTTCCTTACCACTGACATAAGGCTCACCGGCCTGTAATTCCCTGGATTATCCTTTATTGAACAGAGGAACAACATTGGCTATTCTCCAAACCTCTGGGACCTCCCCTGTAGCCAGTGGTGATACAAAGATTTCTCTCAAGGCCCCAGCCATTTCCTCCCTTGTCTCTCTCAGTATTCTGGGGTGTGTCCCATCAGACCCTGGGGACTTGTCTACCTTAATGACAAGTCCCCAGGGGCTGATGGGATATACCCCCTTAACCTCCAAACAGCAAACTGGAGTTCAGTCTAACAGTCTCCCTTTCACATCCATCTCTCTTTACGATACGTGGATGATTTTCTGCATCCAAATCAGCCTCAACCTGCGACCATGTCCCAGGGACCAAGGCTAGACAAAGCTATTTGAAAGCATCTTCATTGGACATTGAATCATTGGACTCTGTACTCACATGAAACCATAACTCTTATTTTTTGTCATGGTCTATGCCCTTGACCCTTGAAGTAAAATTTACCTATCAGTCACAAGTAAGGCTTACATTAACACTGCAATGAAGTTACTGTGAAATTCCCCTTGTCGCCACACTCCGGTGCCAGTTCATGTCAATGCACCGAACCAACATGTCCTTCAGACTGTGGGAGGAAACTGGAGAACCCGGAGGAAATCCACACAGACACGGGGAGAGCGTGTAATTACAGAATGATGTGATGGGCAGCTGACCAGGTGACTCACTATAAATAACAACCTGTATAGAATTGTGGGGCTTGAATTGGCCCGGGGCAAGGTCCTAAGTTTGGAGTAACGAGGTTTCTTTATTGTACCCTTTCTTTGATTTATAAGTTGGAGTAAGCTTTGTTATATTTTCATTAACCACATTATGAAGAGTTCCTTTTGTATAAACATTGGGAGCACAGGAAAACCCATCGTAACTTGGTGTTTGTTTTTGAAGAAGTGCTCCAACCATGGCAGAAGGTGGAAGGGAACCGGTGGGATTGGATTGTCCCCCTGTCTTTTCAGATGCCGAACCATATCGGCAATGGAAGGCAGGGGTGGGAATGTGGACCCTTGTCACCACAACACCGAAAAAACAGCAAGGTATGGCATTGGCTTTGTCACTTCCAATTGGGAGAAAGATACGGAGCAAAGTATTGTCTGATTGGGCAGCAGATGCCCTAAATAAAGAAGAAGGGCGACAGCTCCGGCTGCAATAGTTTCGCCAAAAAGATGAGTTCTTGGAGAATGATGAAGGATGGATGATGTTTGACAGGATTAGGAGACAAGATTCCCAGTCCATGGAAGATATATCATGGATTTTGATAGGGGTCATAACAAGATAATGAAATTTGATTTGGAGATTCCGGATGCAGTATTCATAGAATCATAGAAACCCTACAATGCAGAAGGAGGCCATTCGGCCCATCGAGTCTGCACCGACCGCAATCCCACCCAGGCCCTACCCCCACATATTTACCCGCTAATCCCTCTAACCTACACATCTCAGGGGCAATTTTAACCTGGCCAATCAACCTAACCCGCACATCTTTGGACTGTGGGAGGAAACCGGAGCACCCGGAGGAAACCCACGCAAACACGAGGAGAATGTGCAAACTCCACACAGACAGTGACCCAAGCCGGGAATCGAACTCGGGACCCTGGAGCTGTGAAGCAGCAGTGCTAACCACTGTGCTACCGTGCCGCCCGTATTGGTCTTTAAGTTGTTGGACTGTGCATGTCTGTCACAAATGGATACTCTTTTAGTCATGACTGGAGTACAATTAAGAGGAACAGAGCCCCTCTTTGATCCAATGTCAGCATCATTAAAAAAAAAATTCGGGAAACAATCGTTCCCGCCACCTTGTTCAATACAGACTGGAATGCCATAGCACCCAGAACAGAGGAGTCAATGGTGACTCAGCCGTGTGCCAGACCCAATGGCACACAAAGGCCTTTAAACAGAGGCCTTATGTTATGTTGTTAATATGTTAATCTGTTAATAGTTATGTTAATAACAGACCTCATGTTGAAAGCTGTTATAACTGGTTTGAAAATGGGGAAAGAAGACGCACATGGGAAACTGATAAAAGACGTTTAAATCGAAGGAATGTGAGAGGGATTGTGAATCGCTGCTTCCAATGCGATTCCCCAGACCACCACATTGTAAACTGTCTGAAAAGAAGAAATCGTATCTTTGAAACCACATGTGACACAGAATATGTGGAAACCGACAGTGACGAGGATAAGGACCAGGAAGGCATTGTTTTGGTGGCAGAAAGATTGAGTCCCATAATGAGCGTCCTGATGATAGATTCTTTCAACTGCTCTGTTTTAGATAGTGGACATAATTTCACTGCTTGCGGCCAAGATTGGCTAAATTGTTATTTACGGTCTATTGACCATAAAGTCCAAAACAACATAAAAGAGTACGATAGTTCCACCTGATTGAGATTTGGAGATGTCAGCTCTTTAACTTCCTCCAAAAGAGTGATACTCCCCTGTCGGATTGCGGGAATCAGTTTATTTATCAGCACAGATGTAGTTTCCAGTGATATACTTTTGTTGTTCAGCAGGTCTGCAATGAAGGAAGCTCAGATAACCATCGATTTGAAACAGGATAAAGTTGTCGTCTTTGGGAAAACTGTGGACCTACATTTTACAAGATCTGGCCATTACTGCCTTCCTTTAAGTGAACCAAATTTATCAGACCAAAGGATTCATGAGGCATTAGTGTCGCTGACAGACAACAGCATGGTGGACAAAAGAAGATTATTCTGAAACTCCATAAGCAGTTTGGTCCTCCAGCACCACAGAGACTGAGAGCACTGCTGCAGGATGCAGGTCTGCTGGACAGAGGATATAATGATCTCATAGAACAAAGATCAGCCCAGTGTGAAATTTGCATAAAATACAGAAGGACACCCTCAAGTCCAGTCGTGAATCTACAGTTAGCACGAGATTTCAATGATGTAGTGGGGATGGATCTAAAGATATGGGAGAAGAACAAAGGCATCTATCTATTGCACTTTGCGGACATGCCCACCCGATTTAACATATCCACGGTGACTTCCAGCAAAGAAAAAAAGACCATTATAGATAAAATGATGACCCACTGGATTGGAACAGGATTGGGGGCACCGTCTAAATTTTTGACTTAAAATGGGGGTGAATTTGCAAATGATGAGTTTCAAGATATGTGCGATAATGTAAATATTGTAACAATGCACACTGCAGCAGAGAACCCATTCAGGAATGGCCTGGGTGAAAGGAATCATGTTGCTATAGATGGCATGTTGCATAAAATTTTGGCGGATCAACTGGACTACAAATTGTAGGTTGCATTATCATGGGCAGTGCACGTGAAAACTTTGTTACAAATGGTGGCGGTGGCGGGGGGTGGGGGGGGGGGGAGAAGGAGCTATAGTCCGTACCAGTTGGTATACGGGAGGAATCCAAACCTGCCATCAGTATTAACAGATGTTTCCCCCAGTGCTAGAAGGGACAAGCATTGGCTCCATGTTTTCTGCACACTTGAACGCTATGCATGCGGGGAGAAAGGCCTTCATTAAGGCTGAAGTTTCAGAACGGATAAGAAGGACCCTAAGGTATCGCATAAGACAATCGGGGGTATACTTTGAGAAAGGAGATAGGGTCTACTGTAAAGGAAAGGGCAAAGAATTGTGGGAAGCGCCGAGGAAAGTGATAGGAACAGACGGCAAGGTAGTTATTGTACAACACGGCAACCAGACAGTGCGAGCCCTCTCTTTGAGAGTCGTGGGACTTGCACTTCTGAGCAAGATGCAGAAGTGCAGGAGGCATCGTGTACCTCACATGCACATATCCTGAGCTATTACGAGGGTCTGTCAACTATAGATGAGAGGGAATCTGATGATCAACAAAGTACCAGTGAAGCAGGAGATGAAGCTGCTACTTCAAAGGTTCAGCCACCCAAAACAGGCAAAGTGGTATCATACATACCCGAAGGGTCAAGCGAGTGGAAAGAGGCCACTATAATCGGGAAAGCAGGAAAGGCCTCAGGAATGTACAAACACTGGCTCAACATCCAAGAGCGAGGGCAAGAAGCCAAAGCTATAGATTGGGATAATGGGGTGGACAGATGGAAGCAAAAAAGGCGAGACCTCAGTCCTGAGGCTGAGACAGTGAGCACTTGTGAACCCAGGAAAAAGTGATGAATCTGTGACCGAAGGTTTGTCAACAGAGAACAGCGGTCTGAGAGTAGTAGCCCTGACAGAAACAGACATGGCAGTAGAGCCCGGAGCTGAACGAGGAAGGCTAGGAATCAAACCAATGATAGGAATAGGAGTAGAAGCCCCCATGATCAGGAAGTATTGATAGCTGTAAACAAAATGGAGCTTGTGGAAGTAAGAGACGCCAAACAAAGGGAGCTGGACAGTTGGAAGGAGTTTGGGGTGCACACCGAGGTACCAGATGAAGGGCAGCGTGCTTTGTCCCATAGGTGGGTTTGCACAGAGATTGTTTTACAAGATGGGACGTATAAAGCTAAAGGCAGATGAGTAGCTCGTGGGCCTGAGGAATACTTGGATGGGAGAGACATTCGGGTTGATTCACCCTCAGCAGGGAAAGTGACACTGAACATTTCTTTCGCGGTTTTAGCTTCTAATAATTGGATGTGGAAATCAATTGATATCAAAGCAGCATCTCTGCAGGGCGAAACATTTCAGAGAAAAGTTTTTTTGAGGACACCCAAAGAAGCAGGTAATACACACCGACATTTGTGTCAGTTAAACAAATGTGTATTAGGGATAAGTGATGCATCAAGGGTTTGGTATATATCTGTACGATCTGCATGGCTAAAGACTGGCTGTGTCCAGTTAAAAGCTGATCCAGCAATGTTTTACTGGAAGGCTAAAGGAAAGTTAGCTGGGATTTTTATAATGCATGTGGATGACTTCCTCTGGGGTGGAACAGAAGAATTTGGAAAAAAGATTATTGAGAAGCTGAAAACAGAATTTAAAGTAGTGAGTCGAGCAGCTGGTGCTTTTTGATATCTTGGTTTTAATATCTGACAAAATACCTCTGGTGTAACGATGAGTCAACAGGGATATCTAAATAGTATTGATCACATTCCCATTACCAGAGAGAGGCCAATGTAAAGAGAGGAGTGGGCCAATGAGAAAGAAAAATAGTTGTTGAGGAGTAAGATAGGACAGCTGAATTGAATATGCACACAGACAAGACCGGATGGGAGCTATAATGTCCTAGAGCTCAGTAATATGTTGAAACACACCACACTCAGAGAGATCTTGCAGGGTAATAAAATATTTAACAAGTTAAAATTGGAGGAGTGTGTAGTGAAATTCCCAGCACTAGGAAAACTGGTAGATGTGAAATTGGTTGTGTTTAGTGATGCTTCACATGCCAATCGAATAGGTGGACATTCAAGAGGTGCTGGATTCATAATATTCCTGGTAGGTAAGGAAGGAAAATGTTGCCCCTTGGCCTGGGAAGCAAAGAAAATAAAAAGGGGTATTCAAAAGTACATTGGTGGCTTAAACCCGAGTGTTAATGGAGGCGTTGGATATGGGGATATATTTATCTGACACATTAACAGAATTATTTTTTATGGGCACTTCAGGTAAGAAAGTACCAATTGAGTGTTACATGGACAATCGGTCTTTATGGGACAATGTTTACTCAATAAAAAGTGTAACAGAAAAATGACTAAGAATTGATTGGGCCAGCATTAAAAACATGCTGGAAAACATGGAAGTTTCCAAACTTAACTGGGTCGGTACAAATCTACAGGTATCCGACTGTTTTACAAAAAGGGGTGCAGTTACTGGAAAGTTATTAAGAATACTGGAGGATGGTTGTCTTCAATTACTTTGAAACAAAAATTAAAATAAAGGGAGACTGTCAGAATATAACTGGTGACAACTTTGTATTGGCTGTAACATGGCCAATTGTAACAAGCTGGAAGGGTCAGCGACCCAATAAACCATGGAACCAATGACAGAGTCATGTAAGAATCAGCTGACCAGCTGACTCATGATAAAAGAAACCTGTTTGGAATTGTGCGGAGCTTGGAGTGGCCCGGGGAGTTATGAAGTTTCTTAATTAGCGCTTTCTGTGATTGAAAAGTTGGAGTAAATTTTGTTCTATTTTTATTATCTGCATTTTGAAGAGTTCCTTCTGAGGAGACCGGCACTGGACTTTATATTAGCGGAAAAGGGTAGAACATGTGGTTTAATGTCTGAACCTCTGCACCCCGGCCTGGAGCAGCAGCTGCTCCATTTGGTTTGGCCTCAGTCAGCACATGGTACACTCCGCACCCACCCTGGAACACCAGCACTTTGTCGAGTCCTGACCACACCCCACAGCAAGACAATGCCACTGCAAAGTGCCGTGGAGGGGGAGGGTGAGTGGCAGCCGTCGAGGCTGCCTCCCTCACTGCGCCACAGCGCTGCCCGGGAGGGAGGAGGGGAAGCGGGAGCCCTCTGGGCTGCCTCCCACCATGCACAACAGTGCTGCCGGGGGGGTGGGTGGGGGTAAGCGGGAGCACTTGTTGCTGCCTCCCACAGTGATTGACAGCGCTGCCCTGGAGGAGGGCGGGAGCGGGGGCAGAGTGAGCAGGACTCCCTGACGGAACCTCACCCAGAAATCTGTGAGGAAGTAGAAGCCCCCTCACCCCACATCTCACTGGTCCATGGGCCAGCACCTGAAGGCAGCAGGAGGAAGGCCACCAGGCATCTCCAGGGCCTGCCTGCCATACCCCCCATGCTCAGCTCGCAGTACTTACCTCCTTACACGAGCTCAGGCTGCCACGCCAGGTTGAGACTTTTAAATACTTACTCTGATTCGCGCCAAAGTCACATCAAACCACAGAGGTGGCAGATGGAGACGTGGGCGGAGATTGCCGTGTGGATTCCGATAATGGCATGCAAACGCATGTAAACTCATGCTAATCAGCGAACCACCGGTTTTCTGCGGGTTCCCGGCGGCGCCATTTTTCTCCGGCTGGGAGATGCGCGTGGGTCGAAATGCTGGCAGGGAATAAAATGGCCGACATACGCATCTCCTGGCCCGACGTGCCAGAAACGTTGTGGGTCGCAATGGGAGAATTGCGGCCGACAATTTTCAAGCGAAACAAAGATGATTACATCGATACGAGTGAACAGCGTAAATTGGATAAATTGACTGAGAGGTATGGCTGTAAATAAACAACGGGGAAACTCTGGAAGGAACAATTCAAAATATCTACCACAAGTACATTCCATGAGAAAAAGTGAGAGGGATCCATTATTGGCTCAGTCTTTAGAGATGGCATTAGATTGAAAGAACATGCTTATAACGTTGCAAAAATACGAGAGTAGTGGAGGACCGGGAGCACTTAGAAACCAAAGTGGTAGGTGACCAAAAAGATAATGTTGATAAATATGATCATAGAATTATACAGTGCAGAAGAGGTCCTTCAGCCCATTGTGTCGGCACCAACAACAGTCCCACGCAGGCCCCATCCCCATAACCCCATTTATTTGCCCTGCTGGACCTCCGGACACTGCGGGGCAAATTAACCTGGCCAATCAACCTAAACCACACATCTTTGAAGTCAATTATCTTCATCACTTCCTCGAAAAACTTGACCAAGTCTGTTGGACACGACCTCCCCTTCACAAAACCATGTTGCCTCTCACTAATACATCCACTTATTTCCAAATAGGAGTAACTCCTGTCTCGAAGAATCCACTCCAATAATTTCCCGACCACTGACGTTAGGCTCACTGGCCTGTATTAACCTGGATTATTCTTGCTATCCTTCTTAAACAAAGGAACTGCATTGGCTATTCTCCAGTCCTCCGGGACCTCCCCTGTCGCCAGTGAGGATACAAAGATTTCTCTCAAGGCCCCAGCAGTTTCCTTCCTTGCCTCTCTTACTATTCTGCGGTATGTCCCATCAGGCCCTGGGGACTTGTCTACCTTCATGACAAGTTCCCAGGGCCTGATGGGATACACCCACTTAACCTCCAATCAGCAAACTGAACTCCAGTCTAGCAGCCTCCCTTTTCCATCCATCTCTCTCTACGATACATGGATGATTTTCTGCATCTAAAACAGACTCAACGTGCAACCAAGTCTTAGGGACCAGGACTAGACAAAGAAACGTGAAAGTATCTGCATTGGACATTCAATGGCTGGACTCTGCAATCACGTGAAACCATAACTCTTTCATCAAGGTCTATGCCCTTGACCCCTTGCAGTGCAGACTCGATGGGCTGAATGGCCTCCTTCTGTACTGTTGGATTTCTATGATGTCCATGATTCCAATTGAAATTAAACCTCCAGTCTGCCATGATGTGATTTGAACCAAGGCCCCAGAGCCCTCGCCTGGTCTATGGATCGCTAATCCATCGGAAGTAGCATTACATCACTGCCTCCACAATTTGGAGGATGTGCTTGGAAAAGTGCCATCTACTTTCTACTGTTGAATTGCCCCACAGCTGATTTCTGGTCAGCTGTGAGATGTGTAAATCAGGGTGAACATTAGACAAGGTTTGAGTCCTTCTTTGTCTCTCGGCATTTCAACTGCATTCTATGGACAATATTCTACCGATCTGTACTCCACCTTGGTAATATGGTCATGAGGTGAGGACGGTGAAGCCACACTTTTCAGATAATTGCTCAAACTCCGTGAAGGCAAATTGGTTTCCATGATCAGAATTCACTCTGAGATGAATCCCTTATTCAGTGATAGGACTTGTACTGCTCGGCATTGTTGTAGCTCTGAATCATTTCACCTTTCTGTTAAAATGCAACGAGTAACAATAGTTTGTCAATAATCTGTCTGTCCAGAGTGATAGTCGGATACAAACAGACTCCATTCTCACCTGGTTCTTCAGAAGGAACTAGGATCAGGTGGATTGGCAACGCTAAATTGAACCTCGTGTCGGGAGGATTGACAGGATAAATATGTGGGGCGATGGGAACAGGGCCTTGGTGGGATTGTGGTCGGTGCAGACTTGATGGTCCGAATGGCCTCCTTCTGCACTGCAGGGATTCTATGATTCTATGATTCAAGACTGCATTATTTCTATGTTTTGTAAATGGGATGGCACGGTGGCACAGTGGTTAGCACTGCTGCCTCACAGCGCCAGGGGCCCGGGTTCATTTCCCAGCTTGGGTCACTGTCCGTGTGGAGTTTGCATGTTCTCCCCGTGTCTGCGTGGGTTTCCCCCGGTGTTCCGGTTTCTGCCCACAGACTGAAAGACATGCTGGTCACGTGCATTGATCCAAACAGGTGCCGGAACGTGGCGACTGGGAGAAATTCACAGTAACTTCATTGTAGTGTTAATGTAAGCCTCACTTGTGACTAATAAATAAACTTTTCAAATCCAGAAAATGACAATATTACAAAACGTACTCCAATTTATAAATGAAAGAAGGAGTTTAATAAAGAAACTTCATTACTCCCAAATTGGGGCCATGCCCTGGGCCATTCCAAGCTCCCCACAATTCCAAACAGGTTCTTATTTATAGTGAGTCAGCTGGTCAGCTGACTATTATATCATTCTGAAATTGGTTCCATGGTTTACTGGGTCAGCTGACACTTACAGCTGATTACCATTGGTCACATTACATCCAGTACAAAGTTGTCAACGGTTACATTCTAACATCGCCTGTGTGTGAATAAGTTGCCTCCTCCAGTGTGCCATGGTATGCTTTGTACATCAGTAGCTGTCATCTCCTTTCTCTGCTGTGTCGTTCCGTACTTATGGCATACACTTCATCCAGATTGTGGGTGGTATGGTGGCACAGTGGTTAGCACTGCTGCCTCACAATGCCAGGGGCCCAGGTTCGATTCCAATCACAGCTCACTGTCTGTGTGGAGTTTGCGCATTCTCTCCGTGTCTGCGTGGGTTTCCTCCGGGTGCTCCGGTTTCAAAGAACAAAGAACAATACAGCACAGGAACAGGCCCTTCGGCCCTCCAAGCCTGCGCCGCTCATGTGCCCAACTAGACCATTCATTTGTATCTCTCTATTCCCAGTCTGTTCATGTGGCTATCTAGATAAGTCTTAAACGATCCCAGCATGTCCGCCTCAGTCTCCTTGTTTGGCAGTGCATTCCAGGCCCCCACCACCTTCTGTGTAAAATATGTCCCCATGACATCTGTGTTGAACCTTGCCCCCCTCACCTTCAACCTGTGACCCCTTGTGTTTGTCACCTCCGACCTGGGAAAAAGCTTCCCACTGTTCACCCTATCTATGCCCTTCATAATTTTATACACCTCTATGAGGTCGCCCCTCATCCTCCGTCTTTCCAGGGAGAACATCCCCAGTTTACCCAATCTCTCCTCATAGCTAAGACCCTCCATACCAGGCAACATCCTGGTAAACCTTTTCTGTACTCTCTCCAAAGCCTCCACGTCCTTCTGGTAGTGTGGCGACCAGAACTGGACGCAGTATTCCAAATGTGGCCTCACCAACGTTCTATACAGCTGCAACATCATATGCCAACTTTTATATTCTATGCCCCGTCCAATAAAGGCAAGCATGCCATATGCCTTCTTGACCACCCTCTCCACCTGTGCTGCCACCTTTAAGGATCTGTGGACTTGTACACCCAGGTCCCTCTGTGTGTCTATACTCCTAATGGTTCTGCCATTTATTGTATAGCTCCCTCTTACATTAGGTCAACTGAAATGCATCACTTCGCATTTATCTGGATTAAATTCCATCTGCCATTTCTTCGCCCAATGTTCCAGCCTATCTATATCCTGCTGTATTCTCTGACAATGTTCATCACCATTCGCAACTCCAGCAATCTTTGTGTCGTCCGCAAACTTACTGATCACACCAGCTACATCTTCTTCCAAATCATTTATATGTATCACAAACAGCAGAGGTCAGAGCCCTGTGGAACTCCACTAGTATTTGGTATTTGCTACCAAATAAACCTGTTGGACTTTAACCTGGTGTTGTGAAACTTCTTACCGTGTTCACCCCAGTCCAACGCCGGCATCTCCACATCATGAACTCCACTGGTCACAGACCTCCAACTGGAAAAAGACCCCTCCACTGCTACCCTCTGTCTTCTATGGCTAAGCCAGTTCTCCACCCATCTAGCTCGCTCACCTTTTATCCCGTGAGATTTAACCTTTTGCAACAGCCTGCCATGAGGGACCTTGTCAAACGCTTTACTAAAATCCATATAGACGACATCCACGGCCCTTCCCTTGTCAATCGTTTTTGTCTCCTCCTCCAAAACCTCAACCAAATTTGTGAGGCATGACCTCCCTCGTACAAAACCATGCTGTATATCGTTAATGAGATTATTCAGTTCTAAATGCGCATATATCCTATCTCTAAGAATCTTCTCCAACAATTTCCCTACCACGGACGTCAAACTCAGCACCCTATAATTACCCGAGTTATCCTTGCTACCCTTCTTAAATAACAGGACCACATTTGCTAACCTCCAATCCTCTGAGACCTCACCTGTGTCCAGCGAAGTGACAAAGATTTCTGTTAGAGGCCCAGCAATTTCATCTCTTGCCTCCCTGAGGAGTCTAGGATAGATGCCATCCGGCCCTGGGGATTTGTCTGTCTTAATGTTTCCTAAAAAACCTCACACTTCCTCCCTTGTAATTCATATATTTCTAACGGGTCAACACATCTCTCTGAGACACTACCAGTCAACATGTCCCTCTCCTTTGTGAATACTGATGCAAAGTATTAGTTTAGGATCTCACCTACTTCCTTTGGTTCTGAGCATAATTCCCCTCCTTTGTCCCTGAGAAGTCCGTTCTTTCCCTAACAACCCTCTTGTTCGTAACATATGTATAAAATGCCTTAGGATTCTCTTTAATCCTGTCTGCCAAGGACACAGACCACAGACCTCCCACAGACCAAAGAAGTGCAGGTTATGTTGATTGGCCATGCGAAATTGACCCTAGTTTTAGGGGGATGAGCAGGGTAAATATGTGGGATGATGGAAACAGGTCCTGGGTGGGATTGTGGTCGGTGCAGACTCGATGGTCAAATGGCCTCCCCCTGCACTGTCGGGATTCTATGATTCTAGATTGTATTATGTCAATGTTTTGTAAATGTCTGTCCATTGCACAGCTGATTTGGTTCTGATTTTCAAAAAGTTAAAAAACATCCAACAGATTGGAAAGTAGCAAACATAACAGCTCAGGTCAAGAAGGTAGGGAGGCAGGAATCAGGTGTTAAGGCCCAGGACAGAAACTCCCGGTTCTTTTGTGAAGTTAACCTCCACCCAAAATTTTACATCTGATTTTGGCATTGGTGAGCATAAAATATTTCACTCCAGGTATGATTCCAGTGACTGACCAGGAAGCTATAATCAAAAAAATTTATTTATTTGCACAATTAGAATTTACAAAAAAGAATTAACATAACTTTTACCAATTAAAAGAAGTGAATATTTTAGAATTAACCAGTGACAACTTTGTATTGGATGTAATGTGACCAATGGTAACAAGCTGTAAAGGTCAGCTGACCCAGTAAATCACAGAACCAATTACAAAATGATGTGATGGTCAGCTGACCAGCTGACCTATTATAAGTAAGAACCTGTTTTGGAATTGTGGGGAACTTGGAATGGCCCAGGACCCAAGTTTGGAGAAATGAAGTTTCTTCATTAAACTCTTTCTTTGATATATAAGTTGGAGTCAGCTTTGTTATATTTTTGTTGTCTGCAATTGACGAGTTCCTTGTGAAAAAACATGGGGAGCAGAGGAAAACCCACCATAATTTGGTGTTTGCTTTTCAAGAGGTGCTCCAACCATGGCAGAAGGTGGAAGGAAACCGGTGGGATTGGATTGTCCCCCTGTCTTTTCAGATGCCGAACCATATCGGCAATGGAAGGCAGGAGTGGGAATGTGGACCCTTGTCACCACAACACCGAAAAACAGCAAGGTATGGCATTGGCTTTGTCACTTCCAATTGGGAGTACGATAAGAAGTAAAGGATTTTCTGATTGGGCAGCAGATGCCCTTGTAGCTCCTGCTACAATAGTTTTGTCAAAAAGATGAGTTCTTGGAGAATTATGAAGGATGGATGATGTTTGACAGGATTAGGAGACAAGATACCCAGTCCATGGCAGAGTATATCATGGATTTTGATAGGGGTCATAACAGGCTAATGAAATTTAATTTGGAGATTCCAGATGCAGTCTTGGCCTTTAAGTTGTTGGACTGTGCATGTCTGTCACAAATGGATACTCTTTTAGTCATGACTGGAGTACAATTAAGGGGAACAGAGGCCCTCTTTGATCCAATGTCAGCATCATTAAAAGGTTTTTCGGGAAACCTTGTTCAATACAGACAGGAATGCCATAGCGCCCAGAACAGAGGAGTCAATGGTGACTCAGCAGCGTGCCAGACCAAATGGAACACGATGGCCTCTAAACAGAGACAGTTATGTTAATAATAGACCCAGTGTTGAAAATGGTTGGAACTGATTTGAAAATGGGGAAAGAAGACGCACATGGGAAACTGATAAAAGAAGTTTAAATCGAAGGAATGCTCGAGGAATTGTGAATTGTTGTTTCCAATGAGATTCCCCGTACCACCACATTGTAAACTGTCTGAAAAGAAGAAATTGTGTCTTTGAAACCAAAAAGACTCAGAATACCTGGAAACCGACAGTGACGAGGATAAGGACCAGGAAGGCATTGTTTTGGTGGCAGAAAAGTTGAGTCCCATAATGAGCGTCCTGATGATAGACTCTTTCAACTCTGCTGTTTTAGATAGTGGATCTACGTCCACTGTCTGCGGCCAAGATTGGCTAAATTGTTATTTAGGGTCTCTTGATCATAAAGACTGAAAGAAACTAAAAGAGCATGATTGTTCCACCTGCTTTAGATTTGGAGATGACAACACTTTAACATCCTCCAAAAGGGTTCAATCCTACTTCCCTGTAGGATTGCGGGAATCAGTTTATTTATAAGTACAGATGTAGTTTCCAGTGATATACCTTTGTTGTTAAGCAGCTCTGCAATGAAGAAAGTTCAGATGACCATCGATTTGAAACAGGATAACGCCATGTTATTTGAGAAAACTGTGGGACTATATTTTACAAGATCTGGCCATTATTGTCTTTCTTTAAGCAAATCAACATTATCAGACCAAAGGATTCATGACACATTAGTGTCGCTAACAGACATCAGCATGATGGACAAAAGAAGATTATTCTGAAACTCCAGAAGCAGTTTGGTCCTCCAGCACCACAGAGACTGAGAGCACTGCTGCAGGATGCAGGTGTGCTGGACAAAGGATATAATGATCTCATAGAACAAATATCATCCCAGTGTGAAATTTGCATAAAATACAGAAGGACACCCCCACGTCCAGTTGTGAGTCGAACATGAGCACGAGATTTCAATGATGTAGTGGGGATGGATCTAAAGAGCTGGGACAAGGATGAAGGCGTCCACCTATTGTAGACATGGCACCCAGTTTAGCATATCCACGGTGATTTACAGCAAAGATAAAAAGAGCATTGCAGATAAAATTATGACCCACTGGACTGAAATAGGATTGGGGGCACTGTCTAAATTTTTGACAGACAATAGGGGTGAATTCGCAAATGATGAGTTTTAAGATATGCACGAAAATGTAAATATCGTAATAATGCACACTGCAGCCGAGAGCCCATTCAGCAATGGCCTCTGTGAAAGGAATGATGTGGAGATGCCGGCATTGGACTGGGGTGGGCACAGTATGAAGTCTCACAACACCAGGTTAATGTCCAACAGGTTTATTTGGTATCACCAGCTTTCAGAGCGCTGCTCCTTCATCAGGTGAGTAGACAAAGGCACAATTGCAAGATAATAGTTGCAGCGTGAGTCTTTACAGGTAATCAAGTCAGGACAGTTAGTAGGGGTTTGCAAGCCCAGGGCAAATGGTGGGGGGTTACATGTCGTGTGACATGGCTTGAGACATTCACACCTCTTCAACCTATAACTATCCACTCGCATTGTCTGCACCTGTAGAGACTTGATTGCCTGTTAAGATTTGCAATCCAACCATTATCCTGCAATTGTGCCTTTGTCGAGATATGCCGTGTTTGTGAACCCAACTGTCCACTCACCTATGAAGGAGCAGCGCTCTGAAAGCTTATGATACCAAATAAACCTGTTGGACTTGATCCTGGTGCTAATAGACTTCTTACTCTGTGAAAGGAATCACGCACTTATAGATGATATGTTGCATAAAGTTTTGGCGGATCACCCGGCCTATAAATTGCAGGTTGCATTAGCATGGGCAGTGCATGCAAAAAATTCTCCACAGGTGGGGGGCTATTGTGCATACCAGTTGGTATATGGGAGGAATCCAAAGCTGCCGTCAGTATTAACAGATGCTCCCCTGATGCAAAAAGGGTCAAGAATTTGCTTCATGTTTTCTGCACACTTAAACGCTATGCATGCAGGGAGAAAAGCCTTCATTAAGGCTGAGGTTTCAGAACAGATAAGAAGGGCCCTAAGACACCGCATAAGACCATCAGGGGTATACTTTGAGAAAGGGGATCGGATCTACAATAAAGGAGAGGGCAAGAAAAGAGTGGAAAGGTCCTGGGAAAGTGATAGGAACAGACGGCAAGGTAGTTATAGTACAACACGGTACCCAGACAGTGCGAGCCCACTCTTCGAGAGTAGTGGGACTTGGGTATGAATTTGGAATATCTGAGCAAGATGCAGAAGTGCAGGAGACACCTTGTACCTCGCATGCACATATCCTGAGCTACTATGAGGATCTGTCAACTATAGATGAGAGGGAATCTGATGATCAACAAAGTACCAGTGAAGCAGGGATGAAGCTGCTACTTCAAAGTTTCAGCTACCCAAAGTAGGCACAGTGGTATCATACATACCCAAAGGGTCAAGGGAGTGGAGGGAGGCCACTATATTGGGGAAAGCAGGAAATGCCTCAAGAAAGTACAAATACTGGCTCAACAACCAAGAGCGAGGGCAAGAAGTCAAAGCTATAGATTGGGAAAATGGTATGGACAGATGGAAGCAAAAAAAGTGCGACCTAATTCCTGAGGCTGAGACAGGAAGCATTTGTGAACCCAGGAAAAAGTCCCGAATCTGTGACTGAAGGTGTGTCAACAGAGAACAGCAGTCTGAGAGTAGCAGCCCTGACAGAAACAGACACGGCAATAAAAGCTGGAGTTTAACAGGAATGCTCGGAATCAACCCAATGATAGGAATAGGAATAGAAGCCTCCATGATCAGGAAGTATTGACAGCTGCAAACAAAATGGAGCTTGTAGAAGTAAGAGAGAGCAAGCAGAGAGAACTGGAAAGTTGGAAGGAGTTTGGGGTGTACACCGAGATACCAGATGAAGGGCAGCCTGCTTTGTCCCATAGGTGGGTTTGCACAGAGAAAGTTTTGCTAAATGCCATGTATAAAGCTCAAGCCAGATGAGTAGCTCGTGGGTATGAGGAACACTTGGATGGGAGAGGCATTAGGGTTGATTCACCCTCATCAGGGAAAGTGACACTGAACATTTTCTTCTCTGTTTTATCTTCTAATAATTCGATGTGTAAATCAATTGATATCAAAGCAGCATCTCTGCAGGGCGAAACATTTCAGAGAAGAGTTTTTTTGAGGTAACCCAAGGAAGCAGGTAATACACAGGGAAATGTGTAGAAATTGAACATAGAAACATAGAAACCCTACAGTGCAGAAGGAGGCCATTTGGCCCATCGAGTCTGCACCGACCACAATCCCACCCAGGCCCTACCCCCACATATTTACCCGCTAATCCCGCTAGCCTACGCATCTCAGGACTCTAAGGGGCAATTTTTAACCTGGCCAATCAACCTAACCTGCACATCTTTGGACTGTGGGAGGAAACCGGAGCACCCGGAGGAAACCCACGCAGACACAAGGAGAATGTGCAAACTCCACACAGACAGTGACCCGAGCCGGGAATCGAACCCGGGACCCTGGAGCTGTGAAGCAGCAGTGCTAACCACTGTGCTACCGTGCCGCCCCTATATGTATGTGTATATGGTGCCGCCCCTGTACAAATGTGTATATGGGTTAAGTGATGCATCAAGGGTTTGGTATTTCACTGTATGATCTGTATTTGTGAAGACTGGCTGTGTCCAGTGAAAAGCAGATCCAGCAATGTTTTACTGGAAGGCGAAAGGAAAATGAGCTGGAATCTGTATAATGCATGTGGATGATTTCCTGTGGGGTGGCACAGAAGAATTTGGAAAAAGGATTATTGAGAAGCTGAAAACAGAATTTAAAGCAGGAAGTCGAGCAGCTGGTGCTTTTCGATATCTTGGTTTTAATATCCGATAAAGTACCTCTGCAGTAACAATGAGCCAACAGGGATATCTAAATAGTATTGATCCCATTCCCATCACCAGAGAGAGGCCAATCGGCAAACAGGAATGGGCCAATGAAAAAGAAACAGGGTTGTTGAGGAGTAAGATAGGACAGATAAATTGGCTATGCACACAGACAAGACCGGATGGGAGCTATAATGTCCTCGAGCTCAGTAATATGTTGAAACACGCCACAGTCAGAGAGATCTTGCAGGTGAATAAAATATTTAACAAGTTAAAATTAGGGGAGTGTGTAGTTAAATCCCCAGCACCAGGAGAACTGGAAGATGTGAAATTGGTTGTGTTTAGGGATGCTTCACATGCCAACGTACCAGATGGACATTCAAGAGGTGCTGGATTCATCATATTCCTGGTAGGTAAGGAAGGAAAATGCTGCCCCCTGGCCTGGGAAGCAAAGAAAATAAAAAGGACGCTCAGAAGTACATTGGTGGCTGAAACCCTCGCGTTTGTGGAGACGTTGGATATGGGGATATATTTGTCTGGCACATTAACAGAATTATGTTTTATGGGCACATCAGGAAAGAAAGTACCAATTGAGTGTTACGTGGACAATCGGTCTGAATGGGTCAATGTTCGCTCAACAAAAAGTGTAACAGAAAAATGACTAAGAATTGATTTGGCCAGCATTAAACAAATGCTGGAAATCAAGGAGGTTTCCAAACTTAACTGGGTCGTTACAAATCTACAGGTATCCAACTGTTTTACAAAAAGGAGTGCAGATACTGGAAAGTTATTAAGAATACTGGAGGATGGTGGTCTTAAATTATTTTGAAAAAAAATGAAAATAAAGGGAATCTGTTAGAATGTAACTGGTGATAACTTTGCACTGGATGTAATGTGAGCACAGGTAACAAAGTGTAAGAGTCAGCTGACTCGGTAAACCATGGAACCAATTACAGAGTGATGTAATAGACAGCTGACCAGCTGACTCACTATAAATAACAACCTGTTTGGAATTGTGCGGAGCTCGGAGTGGCCCAGGGCGTGGCCCCAAGTTTGGAGCAAGGAAGTTTCTTTATTTAGCGCTTTCTGTAATTGAAAAGTTGGAGTAGATTTTGTTATATTTTTATTATCTGCATTTTGAAGAGTTCCTTCTGAGCAGATGGGCACTACTTCATATTGGCGGCTAAGGGTGGAATATGTGATTTAATGTCTGAACTTCTATACCTCGGCCTGGAGCAGCAGCTGCTTCATCTGGTTAGGCCTCAGTCAGCACATGGTCCCCTCCACCCCCAACCCCGGAACACCAGCACTCAGTTGAGTCGCTGACCACAGCCCGCAGCAAGACAATAACACTGCAGATTGCCATGGAGGGGAGGGTGAGTGGGAGTCCTCAAGGCTTCCTCCCACACTGCGCTACAGTGCTGCCCAGAGGGGGAAGCGGGAGCCCTCGAGGCTGCAACTTGCGCTGCGTGACAGCACTGCCCAGGAGTGGGGGAGAAGCGGGAGCCCTTGAGGCTGCCTCCCACAGTGCGCTACAGCACTGCCTGGTGTTGGGGGGAAGAGGGAGGGTGAGTGGGACTCCCAGAGAGCTGTGAGGATATAGAAGACCCCCCGACCCCAGATATCACTGGTTGATAGGCCAACAACTGAAGGCAGCAGGAGGAAAGCCACCAGGCATCACCAGCGCCTGCCTGCAACAGCCCCCGTGCTCCGCTAGCAGCACTTACCTCCTCACGCCAGTTCAAGGCTGCCACCCCAGGTTGAGACTTTTGAATACCTACTCTGATTCGCGCCAAAGTTACATCAAGCCAAAGAGGTGGGAGACATGGACGTGGGCGGAGATTGCCGTGTGGATTCCAATAATGGCATGGAAATGTATGTAAACTCAGGCTAATCAGCGGCCCGCTGGTTTTCTGTGGGTTCCTTGCGGCAACATTTTTCTCCGGCTGGGAGATGCGCGTGTGTTGTAAAAGCTGGCGGGGAACCTGTGAAATGGCCGACACACACATCCCCCGGCCCAACCCAACAGAAAATCTGCCGGTCGCGATGGAAGAATCGTGGCCAATAATCTTCAACCGATATAAAGATGATTACATCGATACGAGTGAACAGTGTAAATTGGATAAATTGACTGAGAGGTATGGCTGCAAATAAACAGCAGGGAAACTCTGAAAGGAACAATTCAAAATATCTACCAGAAGTACATTCCATGAGAAAAAGTGAGAGGGATCCACCCATGGCTCAGTCTTTAGAGATGGCATTAGATTGAAAGAACATGCTTTATAACATTGCAAAAATATGAGAGTAATGGAGTATTGGGAGCACTTAGAAACCAGCAAAAGGTGACCAAAAAGATAGTATTGATAAATATGATCATAGAATGATACAGTGCAGAAGAGGCCCTTCAGCCCATCGTGTCTGCACCAACCACTATCCCACATCGGCCCCATCCCCATAACCCCATTTATTTACCCTGCTCGTCCCCCTGACACTAAAGGACAATTTAACATGGCCAATCAACCTAAACCACACATCTTTGGAGTGTGGGAGGAAACCAGAGCACCCGGAGTAAACCCATGTAGACACAGGGAGAATGTGGCAAACTCCACACAGACAGCGACCCGAGGCTGGAATTGAACCCAGGTCCCAGGCACTGTGAGGGTGAAATATCAAATAAACTAACCAATGATCTAAAACAGATTGCAAGAGCAATATTGGTATATAGCCCTGTTTGTCAAAGGTAATGGAGATCTTGGGGGATGGGGTGGTAAAGGGAATAATGGGGAATCAGTAGATGTACATTTCCTGGATTTATAAAAGGCAGTTACAAAGTGGCACACAATTGGTTCAGAGGCAAGATGATTGTGCATAGATTTGGAGGTATTCTCTCAGCATGGATAGAGGATTGGTTGACAGAGAGGAAGCAGAGAATGTTCATGTTTCTTCCATGTTGTCAGTGGTGGATTACCACAAAGGTTAGTGCTGGGCCCTCAGCCATTTACAATGTTTATTAATGTCTTGGGTCAAGGGGCAGTGAGTCATGAATCTCAGTGCGCTGGTGATAAAAAGCTCAGTTTGAAGGTAAGCAACGAGGAGGACACAGAGAGAGGCATCAAAGAGATATAGACAAATGACGTGAATGGGCAACAAGATCGATTATAATGTAGGGAATTATGAAGTTATTAATAGAAAATGCAATTATTTCCAATGGTAAGAAACCTGCAGGTTTTGATTTTCAAAGAGGCTTGGGGTTGCTTCGAGATTGAATAAATATTTAGCAGACAGGAGCAGCAGGTAATGAGGATGGCAAAGTGAATAATGACTCCTATTGTCAGGGGATTGGTGTACAGGAATGAAGAAGACTCGCTTCAATTGTACAGGGTTTTGATAATAACACATCTGGAATATTTTTGAGGCTTTGGTATTGACATTTAAATCAAGAAGTATTTGCAATGGAGGGAGAACAGTGAAGGTGCATTAAATCAGTGCCTGGGATGAGGGCGGTGGCATATGATTAGAGGCTGAGTAAATTGTGTCCATTTTCAATTGAGTTCAAAGAATGATCATTAATCTCATTTAAAGGTACAAGATTGAGAAGGGACTTCACAGGATGGATGCTGAGAGATCATTCCCACTGTTGGGGGAATATAAAATATGGGAACACGGTCGAAGGATACGGGGCTGAGCATTTGTGATTGAGATGAGGAGAAATTATTTCACTTAAAGGGTTGTGAATCTTTGGAATTCTCTATCCCAGAAGGTTGTGGATGTTCCATCATTAAAGACATTGAAGGCTCGGTTAGACACAGATACCATCTCTTGGAAACACGGAATATGGGAGAAGGCAGATGTGTGCAGTTAAAGCACAATATCAGCCATGACCATATTGAATAGCGACACAGACTCAAAATGGTCCAGTGGGCTGCTTTTCCCTGGATGGTATCGAGCTTCTTGAGTGTTGTTGGAGTTGCACTCATCCAGGCAAGTGGAGAGTATCCATCACACTCCTGACTTCAGCACTAACGATTGTGGACAATGGAGGGGCGGGGGGGGGGGGCGGCGGGGGAAGCTGTGAATTATTACAACAGGATTCTAATCCTCTGATTTGCTGTTGCAACAACAGCATTGAATGCTCCAGCATGGCTGGGTGTTCTGAGCTCTGGTGAGGTTGGTCCCATGATTGCCCTCTCTGATAATCTGTTGGTGTCAAGTGCCCAGTGACGCTCAATAGCTAGAATTATGTCAGGATTTCAGAGGAAATGCTGTCTGACCAGACTGCTCAACATGTCCATCTCACCTTCCCATTAGGAGCAGCTGCATGTTGTTCCACCATCACAACGGGGAACGACCCACTGCACAAACCCCTTCCCCGCCACCGCCCCCCCCTCCACCACTCACTATGCAGGAAATGGGAAATAACGTCGCAAATTTCTGGAATCACTCAGTGACTCAATTCTGTTCCTCAATGAATGGATTTCAGAATTAGAGTAAAGGGATATTTCAGAACATCCTTCAACTGTTCTCTGAACTTAGTCTGGGTCACAGCGTAAATGCAAGTGTTGGTGCAGCAACTCAACATCTGCAGCATGAAACCCAATTGGCGCACATAAGCATGGAGATAAACCAATCGATACCCCAAACTGTGCATTCGGAACCATGTGACATAAAACATTATCAGTGCCCATAAGATAATGAAATTGCCTGAGATAGCAAAGAGTAAAATGATGGATTTCCTGCGACTCTCCATCTCTGGGTCTCTGGGACTCTCTCCACTGCTGTGAGTCCGGAGTCTCCTGCGGGCTCTGCTGCTCACTACAATGTGTCTCACGGTGAATCCATTGAGCAACAGAATCAGGACAAATGGGACTGCTGGATTTAGAATGTAATGGAGGAACTCGATTATTCCCCAGATTCGAGATATCTGAACATGGAATGACACTTCACAAAACCAGAGGCTGAACCTCCACCTATACTGAGGCAGGAACATAAAATACCAGAGAATATTCTTTAAGCAGCTCAGCACAGTCACTGTTCCCAGAACCACAGTTGCCGTTTTCCCACTGCAATATTTACTTTTCAGCTTCTGGCAGCAAATGGCAACAAATCGATCAAAGGTGAAAGTGACGGTGAAATAGACAGAACAGTCAGTAACTGCATAGAGCAGGACGGCGTGGATATTACAGATGGGGATGGACCCCCGGAAATAAAACTGTTCATCAAAAATAATCGGAATATGTCTGAATATCAGGTCAACGATAACGACCAGTAGATCAGCTGCTGCCATGGCAACCAGGTAGTGAGTGACACATTTGGAGAGACCACACTTTCCCCGGGAGAGGATGATAATCGTCACTAAGTTAACTGTGAGGAGAGGAAAATTGAACATCAGGCTGGGATTAAAGGTAGCGGTTTCATTGAGCTTTTACTGAGATTCTCAATTGTGTTTCTCTATCCATTGATTTATTCCATGGATGTACTTGAAAGAACAGTTGGGAAGATCTGTAATAAGGTGGAATATGGGAAAACTTAAATGGCAACTGTGATGTTACTGAAATTGTTGAACTAAATGTTGATTAGAACCCATCCCTGCGTCTTATTCCTCTCTGGCTGAAACATAATTACATCGCTTTTGTAATGATTACATTGCTCGGGCAGCTCAGTGGCACAGTGGTTAGCACTGCTGCCTCACAGCGCCAGGAACCCGGGCTCAATTCCTGGCTTGGGTCACTGTCTGTATGGAGTCTGTACGTTCTCCCCGTGTCTGTGTGGGTTTCCTCCGGGTGCTCCGCTTTCCTGCCACACTCCAAAGATGTGCAGGTTAGGTTGATTTGCCATGAGGAATTGACCCGAGTTTCGGAGGGGATAAGCTGGGTAAGTATGTGGGGTTACGGGGATAGGGTGCGATTGTTGTCAGTGCAGGCTCGATGGGCTAAATGGATTCCTTCAGTACTGTAGGGATTCTATGATTCCAAACACCCCTCGGGATGATGATGTTTTAGGTGCCAAAATCTCTGGCCAGAAGCCAATGTTACTGACAGTGTGATAATGTTTAAACCCACCATTTTCCTGCAGCTTGCTCTCCCAGATGCGGTGAGAGTCCAAAGTAAGGAATCACAGAATCATAGAATCCCTCCAGTGCAGAAGGAGGCAATTTGGCCCATCGAGTCTGCACCAATCCCAATCCCACCCAGGACTTTTTCCTGTAACCCCTCATATACACCCTGATAATCCCCCTGAACAAAGTGGCAATTCAGCATGGCCAATCAACCTAACCCGCACATCTTTGGACTGTGGGTGGAAACTCACACATCCACCGAAGTGACTAACAAATCTCTGCTTCATTTGAATGACGTGATTGGAAGGTCTGTCCATCGAGCTCTGTATTTATCTCAGAGGGAGAACTTTAACAATTGGAAATTAGTAATTTGATGCAGTTTTAATTATGGTCCATACAACATCTCCTCTACCCCTCACCCAGTTCCACCCTCACAACAAAGATCACCCCAGCTGCTGCACACTTTGTTCCTCTCTCCCTCCAACTTTCACCTGGATCACTCCTGGGTACCAGACAGTTTCCCCACCTGTCTCGCCCCCTCGGCTCCCACCCCCACGTTCCCCACACCCTATCAACATAGTTAGAATATCAGAGTTTGGAATTGAATGAGGGAATAAGTTCAGATTAAGACAGGGACGAATCTACAGAAGTGATGTGTGCAGGCCGGTGCACGTGAGTGTGTGTGCAGGGAGGAATCCAGCAGACTGGGGGTTGGAGCTCAGACAGGAGGAAGCTATGGAGGAACCCCAGTGAAATGAAGCAAGGCTGGTCAGAGAGCTGAGGATGTTGACTGGGGGGAGGTGGGGGCGGGCGGTGTGGGGAAGTGTACAAACGTGGGCAAGAGGGACAGGAGTACAGGGTGAAGAGGAGCTGCTATGGTGAGGTAGAACGTTGTCGTGATGGAGTAAGATGGGAGAGTGCCTGATTGAGGGGGAGAGAGTAAGAGGGGTCTTGAAGTATCCGGAAATCAATAGTATTTTCACACTTGGGTTGGTATAAAGGACAGGGCCTGCTGGGAGCAAACTTAAAGCAGCATAAAAGATCGTAAAAATGGGCAATAATTTCCAGCCAATGGAATAAATCCATGGCCCGATGGAATTACAAGAGTTTAAAGTGTAAAATCTTTATCACCTTTGTTGCAACTGCTTGGATCGGCAGTGAAAGAGTCTCCCAAAAACCACAACACAATGTAACTCCAGCGAAAAGAGTGAGGCCAATCCCTCCATTTTGTTGCATTGCCTTTTATTAGCTTCTTCTCTCCAAGGAGAACAGTCCCAACCTCTCCAATCTATTCTCAAAACAGAAGTTTCTAAATCTTGGAAGCATTCTTGTAAATCTCATCTGTACTCTCTCCAATGAGTTCACATCCTTCCTGTAGTCTGGTGCTCAGAACTGTACACAATATTCCAGCTGAATACAAGAAGTGTCTTGTACAACGACATCAGAAAATACTGGATAAATTCAGCAGGTCCGCAGAATGAAACAGAGTTAACGTTTCATGTTGTATTGATCCATTTACAAGATTAGCAGGATCTATAAAAGCAGAAAGTTGGAAGGCTAAGTGACATAAACAGTTATAGAATTAACAGCTGGATAGAGAGACTTACCAGGGATACCAACAATAGCCAGGATAGGATAGTAAAAGTGCTGAATAATCCTCAGTCCATCATAGATCCGCATTTCCAATGTATTCCATGGCGAATCCGAAGAGATCGCGACAAGCCAATAGGATAGGTCCCTGCTCATTGTTGTAACATTCCAATCTATTGTCCTCAGACTCTGATCCATTGTTGGAATATTCCAATCGAGTCTCCTCAGATTCTGATCTCTCCTCTCCCTGTCTCCGGAGCTGCGGATCCCTGTCTCTGATGAAGGTGATGCTCCCGCTGACACTCTGGATAACACATTGAGAGAAGTCCCATATTAGTAGAGGCGGGAAACCCTCCAGAGACAGAATTAGATCTACGGAGACTGACATTAATTACAGTCACTGAACAAACAGCTTCAGTTAACCCCTTTCAATGAACACTTTTTATATTACAATAAAGTAGTCCATTCACCCACCTGGGTGGGATGTTCGATGGTTTGCAGAGGAAAAGATAGGTAAAAATATCAGAAACACTGGCCAACATGGAAATGGGATTTGTGCCAGAGAACATTAGGGTTATAAGTGACCCATGCTGATGACAGGATAGAGGATATACATTTCTAAGTCAGCCTGGTCTCTTTACAATTTGTTCTTACTTTTCAGAATGTTTGGACAAATGAAATGGCCATTGCTGATCATATGGTGTTAGTTCTGAATGTGTCTAAATTTAAAGATGACAACACATTAAACCGCTGGATTGTAACACACCCTGCATTGTACAATCATTGCAGCCAATCCAGCACAA
The DNA here is from genome assembly GCF_964213995.1 of Mustelus asterias. Classification (NCBI taxonomy): domain Eukaryota; kingdom Metazoa; phylum Chordata; class Chondrichthyes; order Carcharhiniformes; family Triakidae; genus Mustelus; species Mustelus asterias. The sequence goes on along the minus strand of NC_135817.1, from coordinate 2,577,692 downwards.
TGGATTAGCAAAGGAGACACCTGCACTGGCCAGCTATGGTCAAAGACAGAGCTATTTATCACTCATTGGCCGGAGTTTTACCGGCATGCCCACCACGATTCCGGGGGCGGGGGAGGCTCGGGGAACGGCATTCTCCGTTTGTCTCGGGCGGGATCGTACAAACGTCGGGCGGACGTGCCAGTAACATTCCGCCCATCATCTCCAACTTTTTTGCAATGTTTCTGCAGTTACCTGCTCAAAATACAAAAGATTTTAACAAGGGACTTCATTTGCAGACTATCTCGACCTGAAACCATCCAGCCGCAGGAGCTGTTTCTTAAATTAAACAGCTTTAGAATATTATCTTTAGTTGTTGTTTAACAAAAAGCAATGAAAAATAGAGCAGAGGAACAGGCCCTTCGGTCCTCCGAGCCTGCACCGACCTTGCTACTCGACTGAACTAAAACCCCCCACTCTTCCAGGGACCATATCCCTCTATTCCCATCCTATTCATGTATTTGTCAAGATGCCCGTTAATAGTCACTATCGAATCTACTTCCACTACCTCCTCCGGCAGCGAGTTCCAGGCACCCACTGCCCTCTGTGTAAAAAACCTTGCCTTGTATATCTCCTCTAAACCATGCCCCTCACAACTTAACCCTATGCCCCCGAGCAATTGACTCTTCCACCCTGGGAAAAAGCTTCTGACTATCTACTCTGTCCATGCCCCTCATAATCTTGCAGACTTCATTCAGGTCGCCCCTCAACCTCTGTCGTTGCAGTGAGAGCAAACCAAGTTTCTCCAACCTCTCCTCGTTGCTAATGCCCTCCACACCAGGCAAAATCCTGGTAAATCTTTTCTGTACCCTCTCCAAAGCCTCCACATCCTTCTGTAGTGTGGCGACCAGAATTGTACACTGTGTTTGCAAGTGCAGCCTAACTAAGTTTTTATGAAGCTGTAAAGTATGTCAGTTTTTAATCTCCACGCCTCAGCCGATGAAGGCAAGCATGTTGTATGACTTCTTGACTACCTTCTCCACCTGCATTGCCACTTTCAGTGAGCTGTGTACCTGTACACCCAGATCCCTCAGCCTATCAATACTCTTCAGTGTTCTGCCATTTACTGTATATTTCCCATCTGTACTAGATCTTACAAAATGCATGACCTCACGTTTCTAGAATGCAGAAGGTGGCCATTTGGCCCATCAAGTCTGTACCGACAACAATCCCACCCAGGTCCTATCCTTGTTTCACCACACAAAGCCCCTGACACAAAGGGGCAATCCCAACCAGGCGTGTTCCCCGTAACCCCAAGTACTTACACCACTACTCCCCCTAACCTACGCATCTTGGGACACTAGGAGGCAATTTAGCATGGCCAATCCACCCAACCTGCACATCTTTGTAGTGTGGGAGGAAACCGGAGCAACCGGAGGAAACCCATGCAGACACGGGGAGGATATGCAAACTCCACACAGACAGTCAGCCAAGGCCGGAATTGAACCCGGGTCCCTGGCGCTGTGAGGCAGCAGTGCTAACCACTGTGGCACCATACCTCCCTAATTTGTCTGGCTGGTTTTCTCCCCATACTTCTCACACCTGAGAGCAGAGAGAGTGGATAGATAAGGAAAAGAGAAACAAGACAAAGAAGGTAGGAGTAATGGTAACACATCAGTCAGCTGGTCTAATTGAGCAAGTCGTCGTCTCGACTAAGAAGTGGAGAGAAGATAAAGAAAGGATGAGAGAATTAGAATCCCCGAGTGAGGGAATTGGAAAGCAAAACAAGGTTTTAGAAGAAAAAGAATGGGGAGGGTTAACTGTTCCTCTACCTCCTTATGAGTCCACACAGATGACCATCAATTTGAAACAGGATAAAGCCATGTTATTTGAGAAAACTGTGGGACTATATTTTACAAGATCTGGCCATTATTGTCTTTCTTTGAGCGAATCAAAATTATCAGACCAAAGGATTCATGACACACTAGTGTCGCTAACAGACAGCAGCATGATGGACAAAAAGAAGATTATTCTGAAACTCCATAAGCAGTTTGGTCCTCCAGCACCACAGAGACTGAGAGCACTGCTGCAGGATGCAGATGCGCTGGACAAAGGATATAATGATTCATAGAACAAATATCATCCCAGTGTGAAATGTGCATAAAATATAGAAGGACACCCACGCGTCCAGTCGTGCGTCTACCATGAGCACGAGACTTCAATGATGTAGTGGGGGTGGATCTAAAGAGCTGGGACAAGGACAAAGGCGTCTATCTATTGTGGACATGGCACCCAGTTTAGCATATCCACGGTGATTTACAGCAAAGATAAAAAGAGCATTGTAGATAAAATTATGACCCACTGGACTGAAATAGGATTGGGGGCACTGTCTAAATGTTTGTGAGACATGGGGGGTGAATTCACAAATGATGAGTTTTAAGATATGCACGAAAGTTTAAATATCGTAATAATGCACACTGCAGCCGAGAGCCCATTCAGCAATGGCCCCTGTGAAAGGAATGATGTGGAGATACCAGCATTGGACTGGGGTGGGCACAGTATGAAGTCTCACAACACCAGGTTAAAGTCCAACAGGTTTATTTGGTATCGCCAGCTTTCAGAGCGCTGCTCCTTCATCAGGTGAGTAGTCAAAGGCACAATTGCAAGATAATGGTTGCAGTGTGAGTCTTTACAGGTAATCAAGTCTCTACAAGTACAGACAATGTGAGTGGATAATCACAGGTTAAAGAGATGTGAATTGTCTCAAGTCAGGACAGTTAGCAGGGGTTTGCAAGCCCAGGGCAAATGGTGGGGGGTTACACATAGTGTGACATGGCTTGAGACATTCACACCTCCTAAACCGATAACTATCACTCACATTGTCTGCACCTGTAGAGACTTCATTAACTGTTAAGACTTGCATTCCAACCATTATCTTGTAATTGTGCCTTTATCTACGGGCCTGATTTTACCAAAACTTCGCGCCCGTTTTCGGGCACGAAATCGATGTAAAGTTGGGCATTGGGCCTATACCGCGATCTGCACCCCATTCCGAGCAGATCGCGGCTTTACCGACACCCGATTCGGGTGCGGGTCCGGCCTGTGCCTGAATCGGGCGGCCCGACGATTTAAATGCACTTGCATGCATTTAAATCGACTTAATGAACCGCGTGCCAAACTCGACCGCCGATTTCCACTTTACCTTCTTCTGGCACGATCCGCGTCCGCGCTGTTACCAACCTGCAAAATAAAAGTCTGAAGTCGCCGCTGCAGCTTCCGAAGAGCGTGGTCAGAGACTGCAACGGCTCTCTGACCCAGGTCATCCTCTGGTCGGGGTGGGAGGGGGGTGAGAGGACGAGAGGGGGTGTGACGTCTCATCCCCTGGGGGTGGGGGGGGTGGGGGGGGCGGTGGGAGGGGAGGGGGTGTGACGTCTCATCCCCTGGGGGAGGGGGTGGGAGGGGAGGGGGTGTGACCGATCATACCCTGGAGAGGAGGAGAGGGGGTGTGACGTATCATCCCCTGGGGGGGCGGGGAGGAGAGGGGCTGTGACGTCTCATCCCGTGGGGGGGTGGGGGGGGGGGAGTTGGGAGGGGAAGGGGTGTGACCGATCATCCCCTGCAGGGGGAGGAGAGGGGGTGTGATGTCTCATCCTCTGGTCGGGGGGGGGGGGGGTTCCGCTGCGCTGTCTGTGGCCGATCCCTCCTGGCACCATCACTGGTACACTACCAGCCCCAGATTACGCTTCCCTGCAGGTGCGAGAGAGCGGGAAAGATATGTGTTTGTGAACCCAACTGTCCACTCACCTGATTAAGGAGCAACACTCTGAAAGCTTATGATACCAAACAAACCTGTTGGACATTATCCTGGTGCTGTGAGTCTTCTTGCTCTGTGAAAGGAATCACGCACTTATAGATGTGTTGCATAAAACTTTGGCGGATCACCCGGCCTATAAATTGCAGGTTGCATTTGCATGGGCAGTGCCCGCAAAAAATTCTCCACAGGTGGGGGGGGGGCTATTGTGCATACCAGTTGGTATATGGGAGGAATCCAAAGCTGCCGTCAGTATTAACAGATGCTCCCCCTGGCGCTCCATGTTTTCTGCACACTTAAACACTGTGCATGCAGGGAGAAAAGCCTTCATTAAGGCTGAGGTTTCAGAACAGATAAGAAGGGCCCTGAGACACCACATAAGACCATCAGGGGTGTACTTTGAGAAAGGAGATAGGATCTACTATAAAAGAGAGGGCAAGAAAAGAGTGGAAAGGACCTGGGAAAGTGATAGGAACAGACGGCAAGGTAGTTATAGTCCAACACGGTAACCAGATAGTGCGAGTCCACTCTTCGAGAGTAGTGGGACTTGGGTATGAATTTGGAATATCTGAGCAAGATGCAGAAGCGCAGGAGACACCTTGTACCTTACATGCACAAAGGATATTATGAGGATCTGTCAACTATTGATGGGAGGGAATCTGACGATCAACAAAGTACCAGTGAAGCAGGGGATGAAGGTGCTACATCAAAGTTTCAGCTACCCAAAGTAGGCAGAGTTGTATCATACATACCCAAGGGGTCAAGCGAGTGTAGGGATGCCACTATATTAGGGAAAGCAGGAAATGCCTCAAGAAAGGACAAACACTGTCTCCAAGTCCAAGAGCGATAGATTGGGAAAATGGGGTGTACAGATGGAAGCAAAAAAAGCACGACCTAGGTCCTGAGGCTGAGACAGGAACCCAGGAAAAAGTCCCAAATCTGTGACTGAAGGTGTGTCAACAGAGAACAGCAGTCTGAGAGGAGCAGCCCTGACAGAAACAGACACGGCAGTAGAAGCCAGAGTTTAACAGGAATGCTCAGAATCAAACCAATGATAGGAATAGGAGTAGAAGCCCCATGATCAGGAAGCATTGATAGCTGCAAGCAAAATGGAACTTGCAGAATTAAGAGAGGCCAAACAAAGGGAGCTGGACAGTTGGAAGGAGTTTGGGGTGTACACCGAGGTACCAGATGAAGGGCAGCCTGCTTTGTCCCATAGGTGGGTTTGCACAGAGAAAGTTTTGCAAAATGGGACGTATAAAGTTAAAGCCAGATGAGTAGCTCGTGGGAATTAGGAACATTTGGATGGGAGAGACATTAGGGATGATTCACCCTCAGCAGGGAAAGTGACACTGAACATTTTTTTGCTTTGTTTTATCTTCTAATAATTGGATGTGGAAATCAATTGATATGAAAGCAGCATCTCTGCAGGGCGAAACATTTCAGAGAGAAGATATTTTGAGGCCACCCAAAGAAGTAGGTAATACACAGGGAAATTTGTGGAAATTGTATCTGGGTTAAGTGATGCATCATGGTTTGGTATTTCTCTGTCCGAAGACTGGCTGTGTCCAGTTAAAAGCAAATCCAGCAATGTTTCCCTGGATGGCTAAAGGAAAATTAGCTGGAATTTTTATAATGCGTGTTGATAAGTTCCTTATGGGGGGCACAGAAGAATTTGGAAAAAGGATTATTGAGATGCTAAAAACAGAATTTAAATTAGGGAATCGAGCAGCTGGTGCTTTTCGATATCTTGTCTTGATATCCGACAAAGTACATCTGGGTGTAACGATGAACCAACAGGGTTTTCTAAATAGTATTGATCCCAATCCCATCACCAGAGACAGGTCAATGGAAAAAGAGGAACGGGCCAACAAAAAAGAACCAGAGTTGTTGAGGAGAATGATAGGACAGCTAAATTGGCTATGCACACAGACAAGACCAGATGGGAGCTACAATGTCCTCGAGCTCAGTAACATGTTGAAGCGCGCCATATTCAGAGAGATCTTGCAGGTGAATAAAACATTTAAAAAGTTGACGTTAGAAGAGTGTATAAATAAATCCCAAGCATCAGGAGAACTGGAAGCTATGAAATTGGCTGTGTTTAGTGATGCTTCACATGCCAGTCTACCAGATGGACATTCAAGAGGTACTCGATTCATAATATTCCTGGTAGGTAAGGAAGGAAAATGTTGCCCCCTGGCCTGGGAAGCAAAGAAAATAAAAAGGATAGTCAGAAGTACATTGGTGGCTGAAACCCTCGCGTTTGTGGTGGCATTGGATATGGGGATATATTTGTCTGGCGCATTAACAGAATTATGTTTTATGGGCACATCAGGTAAGAAAGTACCAATTGAGTGTTACGTGGACAATCGGTCTGAATGGGACAATGTTCACTCAACAAAAAGTGTAACAGAAAAACGACGAAGAATTGATTTGGCCAGCATTAAACAAATGCTGGAAATCAAGGAGGTTTCCAAACTTAACTGGGTCGGTACAAATCTACAGGCATTCGACTGTTTTACAAAAAGGTGTGCAGATACTGGAAAGTGATTAAGAATACTGGAGGATGGTTGTCTTTAATTATTTTGAAAAAAAATTAAAATAAAAGGAATTTTTTAGAATGTAACCGGTGACATTTCATTGGATGTAATGTGACCATTGGTAACAGATTGTAAGGGTCAGCTGACCCAGTAAACCATGGAACCAATTACAGAGTGATGTAATAGACAGCTGACCAGCTGACTCACTATAAATAAGAACCTGTTTGGAATTGTGCGGAGCTCGGAGTGGCCCAGGGCGTGCCCCCAAGTTTGGAGCAATGAAGTTTCTTTATTTAGCGCCTTCTGTGATTGAAAAGTTGGAGTAAATTTTGATATATTTTTATTATCTGCATTTTGAAGAGTTCCTTCTGACCAGACAGGCACTAGACTTCATATTGGCGGCGAAGGGTGGAACATGTGATTTAATGTCTGAACTTCTATACCTCGGCCTGGAGCAGCAGCTGCTTCATCTGGTTAGGCCTCAGTCAGCACATGGTCCCCTCCACCCCCAAACCCGGAACACCAGCACTCAGTTGAGTCGCTGACTACAGCCCGCAGCAAGACAATAACACTGCAGATTGCCATGGAGGGGAGGGTGAGTTCGAGCCCTCACACTGCCTCCCACACTGTGCGACAGCACTGCCCAGGAAGAGGGGGGGGGGGGGGGGGGGGAAGCGGGAGCCCTCGAGGCTGCCTCACACAGTGCACGACAGTACTACCTGGGGGAGGGCGGCGAGAAGCAGCAGCCCTCAAGGCTGCATCTCACAGTGTGCGACAGCGCTGCCAGCGATGGGAGAAGAGGAAGTGGGAGCTCTTGAGGCTCCTCCCACAGTGCACTACAGCGCTGCCCGGTGGGGGCGGTGGGGGAGGGGGGGGGGGACTCCCTGACGGAACCTCACCCAGAGAGCTGTGAGGATATAGAAGCCCCCCTCTGACCCCCACCACGGATATCACTGGTCCATGGGCCAACTGAAGGCAGCAGGAGGAAAGCCACCAGGCATCACCAGGGCCTGCCTGCAACAGCCCCCGTGCTCCGCCAACAGCACTTACCTCCTCACGCCAGTTCAAGGCTGCCACCCCAGGTTGAGACATTTGAATACCTACTCTGATTTGCGCCAAAGTTACATCAAGCCACAGAGGTGGGAGACATGGACGTAGGCGGAGATTGCCGTGTGGATTCCAATAATGGCATGGAAATGTATGTAAACGCATGCTAATCAGCGGCCCGCCGGTTTTCTGCGGGTTCCTTGTGGCAACATTTCCCTCCGGCTGGGAGCTGCGTGCGGGTCGTAAAAGCTGGCGGGGAACCCGCAAAATGGCCGACACGCACATCCCCCGGCCCAACCCAACAGAAAGGTTGCCGGTCGCGATGGAAGAATCGTGGCCAATAATCTTCAACCGAAGCCAAGGTGATCACATTGATACGAGTGAACAGCATAAATTGGATAAATTGACTGAGAGGTATGGCTGCAAATAAACAGCGGGGAAACTCTGAAAGGAACAATTCAAAATATCTACCAGAAGTACATTCCATGAGAAAAAGTGAGAGGGATCCACCCATGGCTCAGTCTTTAGAGATGGCATTAGATTGAAAGAACATGCTTATAACATTGCAAAAATATGAGAGTAATGGAGTATTGGGAGCACTTCGAAACCAGCTAAAGGTGACCAAAAAGATAGCATTGATAAATATGATCATAGAATCATACAGTGCAGAAGAGGCCCTTCAGCCCATCGTGTCTGCACCAACCACTATCCCACACCGGCCCCATCCCCGTAACCCCATTTATTTACCCTGCTAGTCCCCCTGACACTATGGGGCAATTTAACCTGGCCAATCAACTTAAACCACACATCTTTGGAGTGTGGGAGGAAACCAGAGCACCCGGAGTAAACCCATGTAGACACAGGGAGAATGTGGCAAACTCCACACAGACAACAACTCGAGGCCAGAATTGAACCCAGGTCACTGGCACTGTGAGGGTGAATTATCAAATAAACTAACCAATGATCTAAAACGGGTTGCAAGAGCAATATTGGTATATAGCCCTGTTTACCAAAAGGCTTTTTACTCTTATGTGAGGAATAAAAGAATGACCAGGGTGAGGTTAGGGCCGGTCAAGGACAGTAGTGGGAACTTATGTGTGGAGTCAGTAGAGATAGGCGAGGTGATGAATGAATACTTTTCTTCAGTGTTCACCAAGGAGAGGGGCCATGTTTTTGAGGAAGAGAAGGTGTTACAGGCTAACAGGCTGGAGGAAATAGATGTTTGGAGGGGGGATGTACTGGCAGTTTTGAATAAACTGAAGGTCAATAAGTCCCCTGGGCCTGATGAAATATATCCTCGGATTCTTTGGGAGGCAAGGGTTGAGATTGCAGAGCCTTTGGCTTTGATCTTTGGGTCCTCACTGTCCACAGGGATGGTGCCAGAGGACTGGAGAGTGGCGAATGTTGTACCTCTGTTTTAGAAAGGGCATAGAAATAACCCTGGTAATTATAGACCGGTTAGTCTTACTTCGGTGGTTGGTAAATTGATGGAAAAGGTCCTCAGGGATGGGATTTACGACCATTTAGAAAGATGCGGATTAATCCGGGATAGTCAGCACGGATTTGTGAAGGGCAAGTCGTGCCTCACAAATTTGGTTGAATTTTTTGAGGAGGTAACTAAGTGTGTTGATGAAGGTAGGGCAGTTGATGTCATATACATGGATTTTAGTAAGGCGTTTGATAAGGTCCCCATGGTCGGCTTATGATGAAAGTGAGGAGGTGTGGGATAGAGGGAAAGTTGGCCGATTGGATAGGTAACTGGCTGTCTGATCGAAGACAGAGGGTGGTGGTGGATGGAAAATTTTCGGACTGGAGGCAGGTTGCTAGTGGAGTGCCACAGGGATCATTGCTTGGTCCTCTGCTCTTTGTGATTTTTATTAATGACTTAGAGGAGGGGGCTGAAGGGTGGGTCAGTAAATTTGCTGATGACACCAAGATTGGTGGAGTAGTGGATGAGGTGGAGGGCTGTTGTACGCTGCAAAGAGACATAGATCGGATGCAAAGCTGGGCTGAAAAATGGCAAATGGAGTTCAACCCTGATAAATGTGAGGTGATTCATTTTGGTCGGACTAATTTAAATGTGGATTACAGGGTTAAAGGTAGGGTTCTGAAGACTGTGGAGGAACAGAGAGATCTTGGGGTCCATATCCACAGATCTCTAAAGGTTGCCACTCAAGTGGATAGAGCTGTGAAGAAGGCCTACAGTGTGTTAGCTTTTATTAACAGGGGGTTGGAGTTTGAGAGCCGTGGGGTTCTGCTGCAACTGTACAGGACCTTGGTGAGACCACATTTGGAATATTGTGTGCAGTTCTGGTCACCTCACTATAAGAAGGATGTGGAAGCGCTGGAAAGAGGAGCTTTACCAGGATGCTGCCTGGTTTGGAGGGTAGGTCTTATGAGGAAAGGTTGAGGGAGCTAGGGCTGTTCTCTCTGGAGCGGAGGAGGCTGAGGGGAGACTTAATAGAGGTTTATAAAATGATGAAGGGGATAGATAGAGTGAACGTTCAAAGACTATTTCCTCAGGTGGCTGGAGGTATTACAAGGGGGCATAACTATAGGGTTCATGGTGGGAGATATAGGAAGGATATCAGAGGTAGGTTCTTTACACAGAGAGTGGTTAGGGTGAGGAATGGACTGCCTGCAGTGATAGTGGAGTCAGACACTTTAGGAACATTTAAGCGGTTATTGGATAGGCACATGGAGCACACCAGGATGATAAGGAGTGGGATAGCTTGATCTTGGTTTCAGATAAAGCTCGGCACAACATCGTGGGCTGAAGGGCCTGTTCTTTGCTGTACTGTTCTATGTTCTATGTAATGGAGATCTTGGGGGATGGGGTGGTAAAGGGAATAATGGGGAATCAGTAGATGTAAATTACCTGGATTTATAAAAGGCTGTTACAAAGTGTCACACAAATGGTTCAGAGGCAAGCTGATTGTGCATATATTTGGGGGTATTCTCTCAGCATGGAGAGAGGATTGACTGACAGGGAGGAAGCAGAGAATGTTCATGTTTCTTTCATGTTGTCAGTGGTGGATGACCACAAAGGTCAGTGCTGGGCCCTCAGCCATTTACAATGTTTATTAATGTTTTAGGTCAAGGGGCAGTGAGTCATGTATCTCAGTGCGCTGGTGATGAAAAGCTCGGTGGGAAGGTAAGCAGTGAGGAGGACACAGAGAGAGGCATCAAAGAGATAGAGACAGATTAAGTGAACGGGCAACAAGATAGATTATAATGCAGAGAAATGTGAAGTTATTAATAGAAAATCCAATTCTTTCAAATGGCGAGAAACTTGTAGGTTTTGATTTTCAAAGAGACTTGGGGTTGCTTACAGATGGAATGTAAACATTTAGCAGACGGGGCAGCAGGAAATGGGGAATGCAAAATAAGTATTGATCTCTATTGTCAGTGGATTGGTGTACAGGAATAAAGAAGACTTGCTTCAATTGTACAGGGTTTTGATAATAACACATCTGGAATATTTTTGAGGCTTTGGTATTGGCATTTAAACCAAGAAGTATCTGCAATGGAGGAAGAACAGTGAAGGTTCATTAAATTAGTGCCTGGAATGAGGGCGGTGTCTTATGACTAGAGGCTCAGTTAATTGTGTCTATTTTCTATTGAGTTGAAAGAATGATCAATGATCCCACTTAAACGTACAAGATTCAGAAAGGACTTCATAGGGTGGATGCTGAGAGATTATTCCCACTGTTGGGGGAATATAAAAGATGGGAACACGGTCGAAGGATACGGGGCTGAGCATTTAAGATTGGGATGAGGAGAAATTATTTCACTTAAAGAGTTGTGAATCTTTGGAATTCTCTATCCCAGAAGGCTGTGGATGCTCCATCATTAAATACATTGAAGGCTCGGTTAGACAGATATACCATCTCTTGGAAACAAGGAATATGGGGTAAGGCAGGTATGTGCAGCAAAAGCCCAAAATCCGACATGATCATATTGAATAACGGTGCAGACTTGAAACGTTCCAGTGGGCTGCTTTTCCCTGGATGGTATCGAGCTTCTTGAGTGTTGTTGGAGTTGCCTTCATCCAGGCAAGTGGAGAGTATCCATTACACTCCTGACTTCAGCACTCACGATTGTGGACGATGGGGAGGCAAGCAGTGAATTATTACAGCCGGATTCTCATTCTCTGATTTGCTCTTGCAACCTCAGCCTTGAATGCTTTCAGCTTGGCTGGGTGTTCTGAGCTCTGGTGAGGTTGGCCCATGATTGCCCTCTCTGATAATCCGCTCTGTCAAGTGCCCATTGAAGCTCAATAGCTATAAGAATGTCTGGTTTTCATAGGAAATGCTGTCTGACCAGACTGCTCAACATGTCCAACTCACCTTCCCGTTAGAGGCAGCTACATGTTGTTCCACCATCACAATGGAGAACGACCCACTGCACAAACCCCCTCCGTCCCCCCCACCCACCATGCTGGAAATAGGAAATAACGTCGCAAATTTCTGGAATCACTCACTGACTCAATTCTGTTCCTCAATGATTGGATTTCAGAATTAGAGTAAAGGGATATTTCAACATATTCTTCAACTGTTCTCTGAACTTAGTCTGGGTCACAGCGTAAATGCAAGTGTTGGTGCAGCAACTCAACAGCTGCAGCATGAAACCCAATTGGGCCACAAAAGAATGGAGATTAACAGATCGATACCCCAAAATGAACATTCTGTACCATATAAAATAAAGCATTAGCAGTGCCCATAAGATGATGAAATTGCCTGAGATTACAAAGAGTAAAATGATGGATTTCCTGCGACTCTCCATCTCTGGGTCTCTGGGACTCTCTCCACTGCTGTGAGTCCGGAGTCTCCTGCGGGCTCTGCTGCTCACTACAATGTGTCTGACGGTGAATCCATTGAGCAACAGAATCAGGACAAATGGGACTGCTGGATTTAGAATGTAATGGAGAAACTCGATTGGTCCCCAGATTCGAGATAATTGAACTTGGAATGACACTTCACAAAACCAAATATTGGTCCTCAACCTATACTGAGGCAGGAACATAAAATACCAGAGAATATTCTTTAAGCAGCTCAGCACAGTCACTGTTCCCAGAACCACCGTTGCCGTTTTCCCACTGCAATATTTACTTTTCAGCTTCTGGCAGCAAATGGCAACAAATCGATCAAAGGTGAAAGTGACGGTGAAATAGACCGAACAGTCAGTAACTGCATAGAGCAGGACGGCGTGGATATTACAGATGGGGATGGACCGCCGGAAATAAAACTGTTCATCAAAAATAATCGGAATGTGTCTGAATATCAGGTCGACGATAACGACCAGTAGATCAGCTGCTGCCATGGCAACCAGGTAGTGAGTGACACATTTGGAGAGACCACACTTTCCTCGGGAGAGGATGATAATCGTCACTAAGTTAACTGTGAGGAAAGGAAAATCAAACATCAAGCTGGGATTAAAGGTACCAGTTTCATTGAGCTTTTACTGAGATTCTCAATTGTGTTTCTCTATCCATTGATTTATTCCATGGATGTACTTGAAAGAACAAATGGGAAGATCTGTAATAAGGTGGAATACGGGAAACCTTAGATGGCATATGTGATGTTACTGAAATTGTTGAACTAAATGTTGATGAGAACCCATCCCTACTTCTTATTCCTCCCTCATAATTACACCGCTTTTGTAATGATTACATTGCTCGGGCAGCTCAGTGGCACGGTGGTTAGCACTGCTGCCTCACAGTGCCAGGAACCCGGGCTCAATTCCTGGCTTGGGTCACTCTCTGTATGGGGTTTGTACGTTCTCCCCGTGTCTGTGTGGGTTTCCTCCGGGTGCTCCGCTTTCCTGCCACACTCCAAAGATGTGTAGGTTAGGTTGATTGGCCATGATGAATTGACCTGAGTTTTGGAGGGGATTAGCTGGGTAAATATGTGGGGTTACGGGGTCGGGTGCGATTGTTGTCAATGGAGGCTCAATGGGCTAAATGGCCAAAGTAAAGAATCACAGAATCATAGGATCCCTCCAGTGCAGAAGGAGGTAATTCGGCCCATCGAATCTGCACCAATCTCAATCCCACCCAGGACTTATTCCTGTAACCCCTCATATTCACCCTGATAATCCCCCTGACACAAAGTGTCAATTCAGCATGGCCAATCAACCAAATCCGCACATCTTTGGACTGTGGGTGGAAACTCAAACATCCACCGAAGTGACTAACTAATCTCTGCTTCATTTGAATGACGTGATTGGAAGGTCTGTCCATCGAGTTCTGTATTTATCTCAGAGGGAGAACTTTAACAATTTGAAATTAGTAATTTGATGCAGTTTTAATTATAGTCCATACAACATCTCCTCTACCCCTCACCCAGTTCCACCCTCACAACAAAGATCACCCCAGCTGCTGCACACTTTGTTCCTCTCTCCCTCCAACTTTCACCTGGATCACTCCTGGGTACCACACGGTTTCCCCACTTGTCTCTCCCCCTCGGCTCCCACCCCCACGTTCCCCACACCCTATCAACATAGTTAGAATATCAGAGTTTGGAATTGAATGAGGGAATAAGTTCAGATTAAGACAGGGAGGAATCTACAGAAGTGATGTGTGCAGGCCGGTGCACGTGAGTGTGTGTGCAGGGAGGAATCCAGCAGACTGGGGGAATGAGCTCAGATAGGAGGAAGCTATGGAGGAACCCCAGTGAAATGAAGCAAGGCTGGCCAGAAGAGCTGAGGATGTTGACTGGGGGGAGGAGGGCGTACGGTGTGGGGAAGTGTACAAACGTGGGCAAGAGGGACGGGAGTACAGTGTGAAGATGAGCTGTGATGGCGAGGGAGAAGGTTGTCGTGATGGAGTAAGATGGGAGAGTGCCTGATTGAAGGGGAGAGAGTAAGAGGGGTCTTGAAGTATCCGGAAATCAATCGTATTTTCACACTTGGGTTGGTATAAAGGACAGTGCCTGCTGGGAGCAAACTTAAAGAAGCATAAAAGATCGTAAAAATGGGTAATAATTTCCAGCCAATGGAATAAATCCATGGCCCGATGGAATTACAAGAGTTTAAAGTGTAAAATCTTTGTCACCTTTGTTGCAACTGCTTGGATCGGCAGTGAAAGAGTCTCCCAAAAATCACAACACAATGTAACTCCAGCGAAAAGAGTGAGGCCAATCCCTCCATTTTGTTGCTGATGCGTGATTGATTCACACGGGAGGCTAGGACGTACCCGGGAATAAAGGCTTTTATTCACAACAAGATTGGAGCACACTGCTTAACAATATTATAAGAAGTTTAACAACACCAGGTTAAAGTCCAACAGGTTTATTTGGTAGCAAAAGCCACACAAGCTTTCGGAGCTGCAAGCCCCTTCTTCAGGTGAGTGGGAATTCTGTTCACAAACAGAGCATATAAAGACACAAACTCAATTTACATGAATAATGCTTGGAATGCGAATACTTACAACTAATCAAGTCTTTAAGAAACAAAACAGCATGAGTGGAGAGAGCATGAAGACAGGCTAAAAAGATGTGTATTGTCTCCAGACAAGACAGCCAGTGAAACTCTGCGGGGGTTACAAATAATACACAGAGTTTCACTGGCTGTCTTGTCTGGAGACAAGACACATCTTTTTAGCCTGTCTTGATGCTCTCTCCACTCATGCTGTTTTGTTTCTTAAAGACTTGATTAGTTGTAAGTATTCGCATTCCAATCATTATTCATGTAAATTGAGTTTGTGTCTTTATAAGCTCTGTTTGTGAACAGAATTCCCACTCACCTGAAGAAGGGGCTTGCAGCTCCGAAAGCTTGTGTGGCTTTTGCTACCAAATAAACCTGTTGGACTTTAACCTAGTGTTGTTAAACTTCTTACTGTGTTTACCCCAGTCCAACGCCGGCATCTCCAAATCATAACAATATTATCCCAGACTAAGGGCTACTAGGAAGTAGCAGTGATCTTTATACTCCTGTAAGAAGGCGGAGCCGAACGGAGTGTACCACATCAACAATAATAACAGGTGGAACACCCAAACCCTAACCCCAACAGTAACAAGAGTAACATATGTACAAGTACCCATCGTGGTAACCATCTATGGTTCACCATAGTTGCATTGCCTTTTATTAGCTCCTTCTCTCCAAGGAGAACAGTCCCAACCTCTCCAATCTATTCTCATAACTGAAGTTTCTAAATCTTGGAAGCATTCTTGTAAATCTCGTCTGTACTCTCTCCAATGTGTTCACATCCTTCCTATCGTCTGGTGCTCAGAACTGTACACAATATTCCAGCTGAATACAAGAAGTGTCTTGTACAATGACATCAGAAAATACTGGATAAATTCAGCAGGTCCGCAGAATGAAACAGAGTTAAGGTTTCATGTTGTATTGATCCTTTTACAAGATGAGCAGAATCAATAAAAGCAGAAAGGTGGAAGATTAAGTGACATAAACAGTTGTCGTATTAACAGCTGGATAGAGAGACTTACCAGGGATACCAACAATAGCCAGGATAGGATAGTAAAAGTGTTGAATAATCCTCAGTCCACGATAGATCTGCATTTCCAATGTATTCCATGGCGAATCCGAAGATATCGCGACAAGCCAATAGGATAGATCCCTGCTCATTGTTGTAACATTCCAATCTATTGTCCTCAGATTCTGATCCATTGTTGGAATATTCCAATCGAGCCTCCTCAGATTCTGATCTCTCCTCTCCCTGTCTCCGGAGCTGCGGATCCCTGTCACTGATGGGGGTGATGCTCCCGCTGACACTCTGGATAACACATTGAGAAAATTCCCATATTAGTAGAGGCGAGAAACCCTCCAGAGACAGAATTAGATCTACGGAGACTGACATTAATTACAGTCACTGAACAAACAGCTTCAGTTAACCCCATTCAATGAACACTTTTTATATTACAATAAAGTAGTCCATTTACCCACCTGGGTGGGATGTTCGATGGTTTGCAGAGGAAAAGATAGGTCAAAATATCAGAAACACTGGCCAACATGGAAATGGGATTTGTGCCAGAGAACATTGGGGTTGTAAGTGTCCCATGCTGATGACAGGATGGAGAATATACATTTCTAAATCAGCCTGGTCTCTTTACAATTTGTTTTTACTTTTCAGAATGGTTGGACCAATGAAACGGCCATTGCTGAACACATGATGTTAGTTCTGAATGTTTCTAAATTTAAAAATGACAACACATTAAACCGCTGGATTGTAACACACCCTGCATTGTACAAACATTGCACCTTTAACGCCTTTAACCCCTTTAACCCCTAGTAATTGACTCTTCCACCCTGGGAAAAAGCTTCTGACTGTCTACTCTGTCCATGCCCCTCATAATCTTGTAGACTTCTTTCAGGTCGCCCCTCAACCTCTGTCGTTGCAGTGGGAACAAACCAAGTTTCTCCAACTTTCCCTCAATTTTATGCCCTCCTTACAGGCAACATCCTGGTAAATCTTTTTTGTACCCTCTCCATTGCTTCCACGTCCTTTTGGTAATGTGGTAGAAACATAGAAAAACTACAGCACAAACAGGCCCTTCGGCCCACAAGTTGTGCCGAACACATCCCTACCTTCTAGACCTACCTATAACCCACCATCCTATTACGCTCCATGTACTCATCCAGGAGTCTCTTAAAAGACCCCATTGAGTTCGCCTCCACCACCACTGACGGCAGCCGATTCCACTCGCCCACCACCCTCTGTGTGAAAAACTTCCCCCTAACATCTCCCCTGTACCTACCCCCCCAGCACCTTAAACCTGTGTCCTCTCGTAGCAGACATTTCCACCCTGGGAAAAAGCCTCTGAGAGTCCACCCGATCTATGCCTCTCAACATCTTACACACCTCTATTAGGTCTCCTCTCATCCTTCGTCTCTCCAAGGAGAAAAGACCGAGCTCCCTCAGCCTATCCTCATAAGGCATGCCGCTCAATCCAGGCAACATCCTTGTAAATCTCCTCTGCACCCTTTCAATCTTTTCCACATCCTTCCTATAGTGAGACGACCAGAACTGAGCACAGTACTCCAAGTGGGGTCTGACGAGGGTCTTATATAGCTGCATCATTATCCCCGGACTCCTAAACTCAATCCCTCGATTGATAAAGGCCAGCACACCATACACCTTGTTAACCACCTCCTCCACCTGCGGGGCCGATTTCAGAGTCCTATGGACCCGGACCCCAAGGTCCTTCTGATCCTCTACAGTACTAAGAGTCTTTCCCTTTATATTGTACTCCTTCATCCCATTTGACCTACCAAAATGGACTACGACGCATTTATCTGGGTTGAAGTCCATCTGCCACTTGTCTGCCCAGTCTTGCATCCTATCTATGTCCCTCTGTAACTTCTGACATCCCTCCAGACTATCCACAACCCCACCAACCTTCGTGTTGTCGGCAAACTTACCAACCCATCCCTCCACTTCCTCATCCAGGTCATTTATGAAAATGACAAACAGCAAGGGTCCCAGAACAGATCCCTGGGGCACACCACTGGTGACCGACCTCCATTTAGAAAAAGACCCATCTAGACCGACTCTCTGCCTCCTTTGGGCAAGCCAGTTCTGGATCCACCGGGCAGCAGCTCTTTGGATCCCATGCCCTCTCACTTTTTCTAGAAGCCTTGCATGGGGGACCTTATCGGACGCCTTGCTAAAATCCATATAAACCACATCTACCGCCTTCCCTTCGTCAATGTGTTTAGTCACATTTTCGAAGAACTCCACCAGACTCGTAAGGCACGATGTGCCCTTGACAAAGCCATGCTGAGTATTCTTGAGCATACTAAACCTCTCTAAATGCTCATATATCCTGTCCCTCAGGATCTTCTCCATCAGTTTACCAACCACTGAGGTTAGACTCACCGGTCGGTAATTACCTGGGCTATCCCTATTCCCCTTCTTGAAAATAGGAATCACATCCGCAATCCTCCAATCCTCCGGCACCTCTCCCATCTCCATCGACGACGCAAAGATCATCGCCAGAGGCTCTGCAATCTCTTCCCTCGCCTCCCACAGTAACCTGGGGTGCATCCCATCCGGACCCGGCGACTTATCTATCTTGATGCCATTCAAAGATTCCAGCACAACCTCTTTCTTAAAGTCCGCATACTCAATCCTTTCAGTCCACCGCACACCCACAGTACATCCACCCAGGCCCTTCTCCTCTGTGAAAACCGAGGCAAAATACTCATTGACCAGAATTGGACACTATATTCAAGGTGCAGCCTCCCTAAGGTTCCATAAAACTGCAACATGATTTGTCAATGCCTCGGATGATGAAGGCAAGCATGCCAGATGCCTCCTTGGCTACCTTCTCCACCCGTGTTGCCAATTTCAGTGACCCAGACCCTCTGCTATCAATACTCTTAAGAGTTTTGCAGTTTACTGTATACTTCCCATCTGTATTAGACCTTCCAAAATGATCACCTGACATTTCGAGAATCCCTAGAGTGCAGAAGGAGGCCATTTGACCCATCGACTCTTCACCGAAAACAATCCCATCCAGGCCCTATCCTTGTAACCCCCAAGGGGCAATCCCCACCTGACCTGTTCCCCGTAACCCCAAATACTTACCCTGCTACTCTCCCTAACCTACGCATCTTGGGAAAACTAAGGAGCAATTTAGCATGTTCAATCCACCTCACCTACACATCTTTGGAGTGTGGAAGGAAACCAGAGCATCTGGAGGAAACCCATGCAGACATGGAGAGAATGTGCAAAATCCACAGAGACTGTCTCCCGAGGCAGGAATTGAACCTGGGTCCCCGGCACTGTGAGGCAGCAGTGCTAACCACTGTGCCACTGTGCTGCCTTAATTTGTCCGGATTGAACTCCACCTGCCATCTCTCCGCCCAAGTCTCCAACTGATCTACATCCTGCTGAATCCTCTGATGGCCCTCATCGCCATCCGCAATTCCATCAACCTTTGTTTCGTCCAAAAACATACTGATCAAATCAGTTACATTTTCCTCCAAATCATTTATGTATATTACAAGCAGCAAAGGTTCCAGAACTGATCCCTGAAGAATGCCACTTGTCATAGCCCTCCATTCAGAAACACACCTTTCCACTGCTACCCTCTGTCTTCTATGACTGAGTCAGTTCTGTATCCATCTTGCCAACTCACCTTTATTCCTCTGCGACTTCGCCTTCTGTACCAGTCTGCCATGAAGGACCTTGTCAAAGGCCTTACTGAAGTCCATGTAGGCAACATCCACTGCCCTATCCTCTTCAATCAAACTTCAATCGCATCCTCAAAAAACTCAATCAAGTTAGCGAGACATGACCTCCACTTCACAGAACCATGTTGCCTCTCACTAATGTTTCCACTTATTTCCAAGTGGGAGTAAATCCCGTCTCGAAGAATCTTCTCCAATAATTTTCTTACCACTAACATAAGGTTCACTGGCCTGTAATGACCTGGATTACCCATGCTACCCTTCTTAAACAAAGGAACAACACTGACTATTCTCCAATCCTCTGGGGCCTCCCCTGTAGCCAGTGAGAATACAAATATTTCTTTCAAGGCCCCAGCAATTTCCTCCCTTGCCTCTCTCAGTATTCTGGGGTACGTCCCATCAAGCCCTGGGGACTTGTCTACTTTAATGCCAAGTCCCCAGGGCCTGATGGGATATACCCACTTAAGCTCCAAACAGCAGACTTGACTCCAGCCCAGAAGCCTCCTTTTCAGAACCCTCTCTCTCTCTCAATGATACATGGATGATATTCTGCATCTAAAACAGATTCAACCTACAACCAGGTCCCAGGGACCAAGGCTAGAAAAAGAAACCTGAAAGCATCTTCATTGGAAATGGAATTACTGGACTCTGGACTCACGTGAAACCATAACTCTTATTTTTTATCATGGTCTACGCCCTCGACCCTTAAAGTAAAGTTTATTTATTATTTGCAAGCAATGCTTATGTTAACACTGCAATGAAGTTACTGCGAAATTCTCCAAGTCGCCACACTTCGGCACCAGTTCGGTCAATGCACCCTAACCAGAAGGTTTTTCAGACTGTGGGAGGAAACCGGAGCACCCGGAGGAAACCCACGCAGACAACATGCAAACTCCACACAGACAGTGACCCAAGCCGGGAATCGAACCCGGGTCCCTGGCGCTGTGAGGCAGCAGTGCAAACCATTGTGCCACCTTCACCTTATGGGTAATTTTTATTGAATAAATGCAGGAAAGTGTGGACTTTGCAAAAGCCCTTCCTGTATTTTGTGTGTGTGTGTGAAATAAACCAACCCTCTGAGTTCACCTTATCTCAGGTTTGTTATAGGATTATTAATAGATGATCGGATCACTCCAACACTAAACTGTTGACAGAACTGTGTCGCCACTTATGATTAAAGAAACAAAAATTGAAACTGTCATTCTGTTTACAGATGGTTGTGAGAGGAGAAATCAGATTAATCTACCTCCCGCCTGTAACCTAAGTAAGAAGTTTCACAATACCACATCTCCACATTGTAACATAAGTGTTACAGGCTGTTTTATTTTGAAGGAGAGGTGAATAATTCTTGTAATGATGTGGCAGCGAGTTTATTAACGATGGTGGGATAACTTCGAGATGTGTAGTAATATTCATCCCTTGGAAAATAGGGGTTAATAAATGACAAAGAGCAGCAGTATTCGAATGAAGCATCCGAGTTGATAAAACTGCTTCACCAACAACTTTTGCCATGTCTCGGTGTTGGATCCGGTGCCTGTGCGGTTGGTCTTTTCTACAACTCAGCAAGGATTTTGCGTTCTTGTTCACGTGTTAGCCTCCTTCTACCTAGGCATCAGTTATATTTTGTCTTCTTCCTCCTGGTCATTTAAAAAAAAATAATGGGACGTTGGGATTGTAGGCAAGGCCATTATTTGTTGCCAATTGCCCTTGTGCTTAATGTCTCACTCATCAGAAGAGTTGTCGACAAGTCTGGAGTCACATGGAAACCAGACCAGGTAAGGACGGCAGATTTCTTTCCCTAAAGGACATTAGTGAACCTGGTGAGTTTAATGACAATCAGCAATGTTTTAATAGTCATCATCAGGCTTCTAGTTCCAGATTCCAGATTTTGGGTGGCACAGTGGCACAATGGTTAGCACATGCCGCCTCACAGCTCCAGGGACCTGGGTTCGGTTTTCAGCTTGGGTCACTGTCTCTGTGGAGTTTGCATGTTCTCCCCGTGTCAGCGTGGGTTTCCTCTGGGTATTCCGGTTTCCTCCCACTGTCCAATGATGTGCGTGTTAGGCTGATTGGCCATGTTAAATTGCCCCTTATTGTCTAGGGATGCGTAGGTTAAAGGGATTAGTGTGGTTAATGTGTGGGGTTGCAGGGATAGGGCATAGCGGGGATCGTTGTCAGTGCAGACTCGATGGGCTAAATGGGCTCCTTCCGTGCTGTCGGGTTTCGATGATTTCTATGCTTCCAATTGAATTCGAACAGTGCAGTCTGCCATGCTGGGATTTGAACCAAGGTTCCAGAGCACTCCCCTGGTCTATGGATTGCTAATCCATCGAAAGTAGCACAGTCATTGAGTCCTAGAGGTTTACAGCATGGAAACAGGCCCTTCGGCCCAACTTGTCCATGCTGTCCTTTTTTTTGAAACCCCTAAGCTGAACCCAATTGCCCGCATTTGGCCCATATCCCTCTATACCCATCATACCCATGTAACTGTCTAAACGCTTTTTAAAAGACAAAATTGTACCCCCCTTTACTACTACCTCTGACAGCTTGTTCCAGACACTCACCACCCTCTGGGCCCTTTTGTGTCTCTCCCCTCTCACCTTAAACCTATGCCCTTTACTTTTAAAGTTCCCTACCTTTGGGAAAAGATATTGACTATCAAGCTGATCTGTGCCCCTCATTATTTTATAGACCTCTATAAGATCGCCCCTCAGCCTTCTACGCCCCAGAGAAAAAAGTCCCAGTCGATCCAGCCTCTCCTTATAACTCAAACCATCAAGTCCCGGTAGCATCCTAGTAAATCTCTTCTGCAATCTTTTTAGTTTAATAGTATCCTTTCCATAATAGGGTCACCAGAACTGTACACAGTATTCCAAGTGTGGTCTTACCAATGTCTTGTACAACTTGAACAAGACGTCCCAACTCCTGTATTCAATGTTCTGACCAATGAAATCAAGCATGCCGAATGCCTTCTTCACCACTCTGTCCACCTGTGACTCCACTTTCAAGGAGCTATGAACCGGTACCCCTCGATCTCTTTGTTCTGTAACTCTCCCCAACGCCCTATGATTAACTGAGTACGTTCTGCCTTGGTTCAATCTACCAAAAGACATCACCTCGCATTTATCGAAATTAAATTCCATCTGCCATTCATCAACCTAGTGGCCCAAATGATCAAGATCCCATTGCAATCGGAGATAACCTTCTTCACTGTCCACCATGCCACCAATCTTAGTGTCATATGCAAACTTACTAACGATGCCTCGTATATTCTCATCCAAATTGTTAATATAAATGACAAATAACAGTGAACCCAGCACTGATCCCTGAGGCACACCACTGGTCACAGGCCTCTAGTTTGATAAACAACCCTCCACAACCACCTTCTGGCTTCTGTCACCAAGTAAGAGTTTTAACAACACCAGGTTGAAGTCCAACAGGTTTATTTGGTAGCTAATTCCATTTGCTACCAAATAAACCTGTTGGACTTTAACCTGGTGTTGTTAAAACTCTTACTGTGTTTACCCCAGTCCAACGCCGGCATCTCCACATTCTGTCACCAAGCCAGTTTTATATCCATTTCGCTACCTCATCCTGGATCCCGTGAGATTTAACCTTATGCAACAACCTACCATGCGGTACCTTGTCAAAGGCATTGCCAAAGTCCATGTGGACAACATCAACTGCACTGCCCTCATCTACCTTCTTGGTTACCCCTTCAACAAACTCAATCAAATTTGTGAGAAATGATTTTCCACTCACAAAGCCATGCTGACTGTCCCTAATCAGTCCTTGTGTCTCTAAATGCCTGTAGATCCTGTCTCTCAAAATACCTTCCAACAAATTACCCACCGCAGATGTGAGACTCACTGGCCTGTAGTTCCCAGGCTTTTCCCTGCAGCCCTTTTTAAACAAAGGCACAACATTTGCCACCGTCCAATCTTCAGGCACCTCACCCGTGACTATCGATGATTCAAATATCTCTGCTAGGGGACCCGCAATTTCTTCCCTAGCCTCCCACAATGTCCTGGGATACATTTCATCAGGTCCCGGGGATTTATTTACCTTGATGCACTTTAGGACTTCCAAAGCCTCCATCTTTGTCATATGTGCACTCCTTAAGACATCACTATTTATTTCCCCAACTTATTATTTACTATTTATTCTCCAATACAACACTGCCTCCCCATTTGGAGGGTGTGCTTAGAATAGTGCCATTTACTTTCTGCTTTTGAATAACCCCACAGCTGATTCCTGGTCAGCTGTGAGATGGGTTAATCCAAGTGCAGTAAGAAGTCTCACAACACCAGGTTAAAGTCCAACAGGTTTATTTGGTAGCACAAGCCACAAGCTTTCGGAGCGCTGCTCCTTCATCAGGTGAGTGGGAGTTCTGTTCACAAACAGGGCATATAAAGACACAAACTCAATTTACAAAATAATGGTTGGAATGCGAGTCTTTACAGGGAATCAAATCTTAAAGGTACAGACAATGTGAGTGAAGAGAGGGTTAAGCACAGGTGAATTGTCTCCAGCCAGGACAGTTAGTGAGATTTTGCCAGCCCAGGCAAGTAGTGGGTGTTACAGATAGTGTGACATGAACCCAAGATCCCGGTTGAGACCATCCTCATGCGTGCGGAACTTGGCTATCAGTTTATGCTCAGCGACTCTGCATTGTCGTGTGTCATGAAGGACGCCTTGGAGAACGCTTCCCCGAAGATTAGAGGCCCAAATGCCCATGACCGCTGAAGTGTTCCCCAACAGGAAGAGAACACTCTTGCCTGGTGATTGTCGAGCGGTGTTCATTCATCCATTGTCGTAGTGTCTGTATGGTCTCCCCAATGAACCATGCCTCGGGACATCCTTTCCTGCAGCATATCAGGTAGACAAGATTGGCCAAGTTGCAAGTGTATGTACCCTTGCAATCGGAGATAATCTTCTTCACTGTCCACTATGCCACCAATCTTGGTGTCATCTGCAAACTTACTAACCATGCTTCCTATATTCTCATCCAAATCGTTAATATAAATGACAAGCCCCACTTTACCAACATGTCTGCATTTAACACCACGTTTTCCCAATCCGAATCGGTCTCGAACAGACATGCTCCATAAAAGTCCGATTCCGGCACTCCATCGGTGAGGGTTAGTGACGAGGTCAGTCCCTACCATCGGACGGCTCCGTGCTGCGCACAGGGGGTCCTTTCATGGCAGCCATGTTGCGTTTCGGGTTGGGAGGGGTCTCCGAGTGTGTGGGGGCATGGGGAGTTGTTGCTGATCACCGTGTCCGATGTCTAATTTGCGGTATGGACCCAAGTCTCAGCACTGACCTCGGGTCTTTAGGACGCTGGTGGGTCCTAGTGCACGCAGCACCCTTCCAGCTGGGGGATGTGCCGGAAGCCCTTTGAAATGGCAGTGCTGCAACCTCAGGACATTTCAAGCAGCACTGTCTGTGTTCACTACTGCATGAGTTCTGGGTGTGTGTTACAGGGGGGAGGATGGGGGAGGTTGTGTTGCTGGGGGACCTGCAGGTGGGGAATGGGGATGAGCTGTGTTGCAGGGGGCCTGTGGATGGGGAAATGGGGGAAGCTGTGTTGCTGCGGGGCCTATGGGAGGGGGAGATGGGCAGTATGGGCAATGTGTATTGCAGGGCTAGTGTCAAGCGGCATTCCTTAACCTCTCCATGTGTTTTACACATTCCCCAAATCACCCCTCTCTATAGAGTGATGAGATGGCTTTTGCAATGCAACCGATTGACCCTGCTGTTGTTTTGGTTGCTGCTGGAGCTGCGGAGGAGGAGTAGGAGTATGAATTGTGGGCAGAGGAGGCCCAGGCCTTACCACTCACAGGAGTAGAGGGACGTGACCACCAGAGGCAGGCTGTGGCCACCATTCACCCGAGGGGGGCTCAGGTGCAGGCGAAGGAGGCAGCAGAGTCTTTGGTAGTTTTGCAAATGAGTGTTATTTGAACTAATGTTGGAGACCATGTGCCGTCAACAGCTCCGACTCCAAAAGGAGACAGCGCAACACCTGGGCCACTTGCTGCAGGACCTGGCACCTCGGGGCAGGGTGATCACCTGACAACCACATTAAACTTTTATGCCACTGGCACCTTCCAGACCCCCAGCCGAGATGTATGTGGCCTTTCCCAGTCAGCTGTTCACACCTCTGTCAAGGAATCATGGATACCCTGTATGTCAGGGCTGGCCGGTATATCAAATTTGACCTGGACCAGGCCCAACAGGAAGCTCGGCCATTGCGGGGATGCCTAATGTGCAGGGGGCTATAGATTGCACCCCTGTCACCCTCAAAGCGCCAGTCAGGAATCCATGAAGATTCATCAATAGAAAGGGCTTCCGCTCCCTCACTGTGCAATTGCTTTCTGACCACAAGATAAACATCATGCACGTCTGTGCCAAACACCCTGGCTGCATGAACGACAGTTTTATTCTGAGGAGTTCAGACATACCGGAGGCCTTTGAGGCGGGGCCCAGTGTGCAGGGATGGCTCATGGGTGACATGGGGTACCCGCTTCGGACATGGCTGATGACGCCTGTGTGAAGGCTGAGAGAGTGAGGTGGAGACCCGGTATAATGAGGCCCGTATTGCCACCGCTCAATAGTGTCGAGATGCGTGGGGCTCCTGAAAATGCGGTTCAGGTGCCTGGACTAATCTGACGGGGCCCTATAATACAGCCCCCTGATTTCCTCCCGCATCGTGGTGGTGTGCTGTGCCCTTCACAACCTGGACAGCAGCAAGGAGGCCGTTTTGAGGAGGAAGAGGACGTGGAGGCCAACCAGTTGCGCGTCACTGGGGAGGAGGCCACCCAGCAGGAGGAGGCGGAGGAAGGGGAGGAGGGGGAGGAGGAAGAGGGTGAGGAAGAGGAGGAAGTGGGAGAGGAGGAGGAGGAGGACAATGCCAACCAACGCCACCCAGGCGCTGGAGGGCTGGCAGCAAAAATCAAGCATGCGAGGGCAGCGAGACAGGCCCTGATCACCAGGCTCTTTGCTCAATAGGGATCTGTGTTGCTGCACTGTGTGAGTTCCATTCTGCACTCCCCCCTCTCCAAGCCTACTACCTGCTGCAACATTGCAACACCAGAGTGGTGGGCCTGGCTACGCTGTGTTCGTGAGTTTCTTTGGCAGGCAGGAGGGTGATGACGACGCACTGAGCACCATTATGGTGATGTCCTGGTACAAATGAGTCTGACTCCTACCTGAGTTCTGCATGCACGCTGACACCTGGGCCCGTGTCTGTGCAGTGGGTAAGGGATCTGTAAACCCCCATACAGGGCCCTGGGGCCGGTGGAGTGGGGGAGGGGAGGGAATCGCTCGTGGGTTCTGGGGAAAAAATAGCTTCATTTTCTCAGTAAGGGGCCTCCCCAACTGACATCAACATGAAGCATCCCTCCGGCGACAATCAGGGTAACACCACTCCCGTTCGAGACAAATCTGAGACAAATTAGCCACAGGTGGGTGGTGAAAAAACATTTATTGTTTACAAAAGAAGTGTCTCAATAATAAGTGCCAACATGAAAACTTGTGAACAGAAAATGTTAAGGTGCTTTAAAATCTATCTAACTAGTGCAGCCCTCCACCTGTGCCATTTTAGTGCAACAACAACTTCCTAACCTTACGTGGCCGACCACTGTGTCTTTGTGTCTCCCCAGAATGGACATCAGAGGTGGAGGGGGCCAGCTGCCTACCTCATCCCTTGGGCTGTGATGCGCTTCGTGAGTGTCCTCTGCAGGGCCTGGACCTCAAGGGCCCTGGCCGCATTCCAGGTGTCTGGGACATATCCATGACACCTTCTTCATCTCACTGCCCCTAAGATGCCCCAGTATCAGGGAGAGAGAAATCAGAAGGTGTAGCCGCAACCACAGTCTCCTGGCTGGAAGGTCCCAGCATAGGCTCGAGTCCTTCTTCCTCCCTCAGGGTTCCTGTGGGTCCGGGGCTCACTCCATGGGACGACGGTGCTCCTGCAGTGAGCTCCAGAAGGTCCAGTGTCACCTGATCCTGCCAGTACTGGAGGACCACCTGCTTTCTAGCCATGGTGGTCGAGGCCTCTGCAATGGCCACCTGAGTCGGGGGCCACCTGTCAATGGCAGCAGCAAGTGCCATCTGAGCCTGGGCCACGCTCTGCAGTCCCTCAGCCATGACCCTCTGTGACTGCGTTCTCAAGGGCCGCTGCCGCAGCCCGCTGTGTCTCAGTGCTGTCCCGCTGGGTCTCCTGCAAGCTCTCGAGTCTCTCATCCATGGGCCGCAGAATCTCTAGAAGCCTGTTGAGCCCCTCAGCTGTAGCCCGTTGTGACTCAGCCATGGTTTTTTTTTAACTGGTCGGTGCAACATCGTGGGCCGAAGGGCCTGTTCTGCGCTGTAATGTTCTATGTTCTATGTTCTATGGCGCTCTGGGACTATGCTGTGGCCTGCTGTGACTGGGCCATCGCTTGGAGGTTGCCACTCATAGTGAGGATTCCCTGCCCCAGACTTTTCATCATGGATGCCAGTCTTACAGTTTTCACCTGGGAAGCATACAGGACAGGCAATAGCTGGTCGATCTGAAAGCCTCGCAGTTGGTCCAGTGTGGCCGTCAGCCCCTCCTGCATCCCCTGGCTCTGTTGCTGCATCTCCTACAGCTGAGGGAGAAGTGATCTTAGAGGACTAGCATGTAGCTTGGGGCCAGCTGAGTCTTCGAATCCGGCAGGCCCCCTCTTGCCAGAGGCCCCAGACGTTCCCTCCTCCACCCGATGTACATTAGCAGATGTGTCGTGCTCACCAGAGAGTGACCCAGAAACCTCACCACTAACTGGACCCACTGATGTGAGAGTATCTGGGATGGTGAGTTGTGAGGTGGAAGCTGACGCCAAAAAGGTGCCACCCTCGGAGGTCCCTTCACCCACTTCCTCTGAAGAGTCTTTGGAGCTGTCAGTCTCAGGATGGGTGGGAGCTGCAGTGGGGGCCTCGATTCCAGGTGGCCCTGCTGCATCCGGATCTGCTCCTGCAACACAAGACACGAGGTTAAGTGCAAGGGAGGGAGAGGGATCTGGGATGCCAGAAAGTTACTTGACATTTCTCCATCGAACATAGAACAAAGAAAATTCCAGCACAGGAACAGGCCCTTCGGCCCTCCGAACCTGCAGCGACCATGCTGCCCATCTGAATTGTAACTCCCTACCCTTCCAGGGACCATATCCCTCTATTCCATCCCTTTCATGCATTTATCAATACGTCCCTTAAAAGTCACTATCATATCTGCTTCCACAACCTCCCCCTGCAGTGAGTTCCAGGCATCCACCACCCTCTGTGTCAATAAACATGCCTCGTACATCTCCTTTAAACCTTGACCCTCGCGCCTTAAACCTATGACCACAAGTAATTGACTCAAATTGAGTGGAGGATTGACAGGTGCTCACTTCTCGACGCCAGTCTGACCACGCTGTGCCTGACAGATCAGATGTCATCCTCTCTGGTCAACTCCAGTGCCCGCTCCTCAAAGAGGGAGAGGGCCCTGAGGTCAGGGTTACCACGCCCTGTCTGTGCCCTCTCCCGACAGTTATGGGCATTCGTCTCCTCTGGGGACAGAAGGAGCCATGAAAGAAATGATGACATGACTCCTGACGTGAATCGGGGGTGGCCCTCAGAGGCCAAGCCCAATGCTACTCTTGGGGGGGGGTGGGGGGAAGGAGATCTTTGTGGGTGAGGGGCTGGAAGCATGCAGGATTCTGAGGGTGATTTGGGGGAAGATGCTAGATGGGGTTAAGCGCTCACCCTTGTTGCCCGGATGAGGTCATTGACCTTCTTGCGACCCTGCTTTGCTGTCCTGGGGACCAGTGCCATGGCACTGACCGAGGCGGCTACTGCCTCCCAGGCCGTTTTGCCATCACCTTCCCTGGGTCTGCATCCTGCTGAGGGGAAGAGGGTTCCCCCCTACCCTCGCCTCTGCAACATCCAGCAACCGGCTGAGGTCGCCCTCAGTTAATCTGGGCGCTGGCCTCTTTGTCATTTTCTTCCTGTGCTGCCTGCCTGCTGTCCATCCTTGGGGTTTTGATGGAGCTGCCTCTCGTTAGGGCAGATCAGCTACAGCCACTTTGGGAGAGCATCGCAGCAAGTTAAACGTAGTTTGCTTGCTAGCATTGAGGGGAAGGCAACTGAGCATTTGCAGGTGTGCTGATGGAGGGGGGAGGGATCTGTGCCTCTATGATGATTGGGCGCGGGGGAGAGAAAGGGAGGTGTCATACAGCCATCAGAATTGGGGGGGATCAGGGCCATGTGCAGGTGGGTCCCGGGTGGGGGGAAGGGGTGGCGGGAGTGGGGTGCATTGTCACTCTGCCTGTGATCCATGGGGGAAGGGACGCCGCTGCCACTCTGCCTGGGATCGGTGGGGGTGGGGAGGGGGATGCGTGATCTGTCTGGGTGACAGGGTGGTGGGGGCTAAGGGGGTCAGTAATGTTGGGGGGGCTGAAAATATGCCCAAAAGATGGATCTGAAACTCTCCCAGTTTCATGCCTACTCAGCACTTAGACATAAAATGGTAAAATACCGCCCTATAGCGCGGATCCGTAAATGAATGTTTATCTTTTTTAATATTAACAAGCAGCCGGGAGATTTACAAAGAGAATAGCAATATCGTCAATTGAGAATTATCAAAATGCTTTTAAACTTAGGGCGGCACGGTAGCACAGTGGTTAGCACTGCTGCTTCACAGCTCCAGGGTCCTGGGTTCGATGCTCGGGTCACTGTCTGTGTGGAGTTTGCACATTCTCCTCGTGTCTGCGTGGGTTTCCTCCGGGTGCTCCGGTTTCCTTCCACACTCTAAAGATGTGCGGGTTAGGTTGATTGGCCAGGTTAAAAAAAAAAAATTGCCCCTTAGAGTCCTGGGATGTGTAGGTTAGAGGGATTAGCGGGTAAAATATGTGGGGGTAGGGCCTGGGTGGGATTGTGGTCGGTGCAGACTCGATGGGCCGAATGGCCTCCTTCTGCACTGTAGGGTTTCTATGATTAACTTTCCTGCTCTTTTACTGTTGAGTTTGTTATGTTTTATACAGACAGTCCATCAAGAACTGCATATTAATACTTATCTACACATGGCGTAAACATCTGCTAAAACTGCTCATATATCTAAATGTTGGATATGCTCCCACATTCCGATATACACTGAGGGAGGAATAACTTTACACCCAGTACCTTTCTCATGGGCAGATTTAATTGTGTGGGATCAGCTTACTCAGTCTTTTCGGGATCATGAGGAATAGCAGTAGATTTTCCTCGGGCTTGTGATAGAGTAGACTGTTATAGAAATAGATCCTGTCCAGGTGGACCAGGTCACATGAACAGGTATTCACCTATTTTTAATACATCCAATCCAGCATCCAGCCTCATTTTCAATGAAGTAGAACCGTCGTCATAAGACACATTGTGTGTTGAGAATAGAAGAGGCGCTGGAGGAGACTTGGGCACGAGCAAGTGTCAACGCTCAGTGGATGTAACCAACCAAATTTGTCTGGATCCACCCAGTAATGATCGATCCTGCAATATTCGATATTGCTTCAGGGGGAAGCACACTTACCTAACACTCAATGGCACTTATTGGATTTGTGGGAACAAGGCATATGCATGGCTGCCAATCAGATGGAAGTGGTTGTGTTGCCTTGGATGTGTAGTCCCATATATTTATCATTCGTACCAGCTTCCTACTGGGAGAAAGCGACGTGCCTGTGTGGGAATAGACAATTTCCTCGGTAAAACGATGTCGCCGTATACATCCGTAAGATTGTCAATCGAGAATGAAGCCATTACCTTGATTTTGGAAAAGGTTTCCAATGATACCACGACAGCCCTTATGGAGATCAGTGAAGAGATAGTTGCCATGTGCACAGTTGTGCTACAAAACAGGATGGCGCTAGACTGCATATTAGCGACTAAGGATGGAACATGTGCTTTAATTGGATCAAAATGTTGCACATACACACCAGACACTTCAGAGAACATAATTAATTTGGCTGCACACATTCAGAAGGAGGTCGAGAAACTTAAACAACCAACACCTTCTCTGAGAAGCTGCGGAACTGACTGGATGAGGTCACTTGGGACAAATATAGTCCAAGGGGTAGTATATTTCTCCATTTTCATTCCAACGATCATTATAATTGTGCAAAAGTTCAAATGTTGCTGTTCTTTGGTAACAAAGTCAATGACGAGGACAGCAGCAGTGGCATTGATCCAGGAGGACAAGGAGATGTCCCTATCACCAAGTGCTCCTCTGGCTTATAAGAATATGTATTGCCAGACATCTATTTGATGGCCTATGTGAGATGATATTACATTTTCTTTATGATTTTTAGCATTAGTAAGAGTTATCATTTAGACACAATTACATACAATCAATATATCATTGGCGATGACATCCAGGTTAAGAGGAAAGAAATCAAGAAACCAATCACTCTTTAGGATTTAAGTATTTACAGGCCTAGTATTGGCGAACCAATGGCCAGGAGGAGGGATTGAAGTGGGAAGTTCCTCATTAGTTAACAAGGTACATAATAATACATTTAGACACTAACAAGACTATCAGCAAAGAGTTAAATGATCCTTGAAACGAAGTTAGTAAGCCAATGAGATGAATAATTTACACATTCGTGGATGTGGTAAGAGGACTGAAGAAATCTTTGTGATTTTACAACATATTTATTGAGATTTTTAAATATATTTTAAATGTATGAATCATTGCTCACTTCAGCGGAAAGCAGGTTACAGTAAAAGATGATGGTAAAGGCGAAGAGTTCCGAACCAAAGGTCTGGGAACCCCGTAGTTAGCGAAATTCTTATCAGGAAGTTTCTAGTGAGGGGACACATCTTGTAACATTATAAATCGGCTCAATTAATTGCAGGACCACCTATTCATCCAGGTTGGAAATTATCCAGTGGGAGCATCCACTTTGACCACTGCAGCAAGTGTCTTGGGGAACCACGCAATAAGGAAGAAACTTTAGCTAAGATGAGAGTCAGCGTCCGAACTAAGTGGATGAATGAAATATCATTTAGCTGGATGGTAGAATAGCTGAGGTGAATGTCATTGACTAAATGTAATTGATATTAAAGTAATGTAAGGCAGGAATAATTGAGAAGAAAAACTATAATTGATCTGTTTTTGATCGTAAACATCAGATTCATTGGAGAGATTCTGTCACTTTATCCTCGAGCTGCTTAAACCTTTTGGTGATCTCCGAGCAGCTGCTTGTTGCATTCTTGCCAAATAAATGTTACCTCTTTAGACAGAGACGTCTGCCTCGTGAGTTTTTTATTGTCTGTAGTTAAAGACAGTATCAGCCATCTTGATTTACCCCACAACACCATTGAAATCAATGTCCATTTGGAAACTAACAAACTCCAATCAGAAACAACAATCTCCAACCTAAACAAAGATGATTACATCGATACGAGTGAACAGCGTATATTGGATAAATTGACTGAGAGGTATGGCTGTAACTAAACAGCGGGGAAACTCTGAAAGGAACAATTCAATACATCTACCAGAAGTACATTCCATGAGAAAAAGTGAGAGGGATCCATCAATGGCTCACTCTTTAGAGATGGCATTAGATTGAAAGAACATGCTTATAACATTGCAAAAATAGTAACATATGAGAGTAGTGATTTGAAATGATTTGATTTATTATTGTCACATGTATTGGTAGACAGTGAAAAGTATTGTTTCTTGCGTGCTATACAGACAGAGCATCCTGTTCATAGAGAATGAAAGGAGAGAGTGCTAATGCAGTGTTACAGTCATAGCTTGGGTGTAGAGAAAGATCAACTTAATGCAAGGTAAGTCCATTCAAAAATCTGACAGCAGCAGGGAAGTAGCTGTTCTTGAGCCAGTTGGTACGTGATCTCAGACTTTTGTATATTTTCCCAATGGAAGAGGGTCAGAGAGCGAATGTCTGGGGTGTGGGGTGCCCTTAATTATGCTGGCTGCTTTGCTGAGGCAGCGGGAAGTGTAGACAGAATCAATGGATGGGAGGCTGGTTTGCGTGGTGGTTGGTGGAGTGTTGGGAGTGCTTAAAAACCAGCAAAAGGTGACCAAAAAGGTAATATCGTTAAAGATGATCATAGAATCATGCGGTGCAGAAGAGGCCATTCGTGTCTGCACCAACAACAATCCCGCGCAGGCCCCATTCCTGTAAAACCAATTATTTACTTTGCTAGTCCCCCTGACGCTATGGGGCAATTTAACCTGGCCAATCAACCTAAACCACACTTCGTTGGAGTATGGAAGGAAACCAGAGCACCCGGAGGAAACCCACGCAGACACGGGGAGAATGTGCAAATTCCACACAGAGAGCGAGCCGAGGCCGGAATAGAACCCAGGTCCCAGGCACTGTGAGGCAGTAGTGCTAACCACTGTGCCACCCTTAGTAGTGAAGGGTGAACATTGAATAAACTAACCAATGATCTAAAACAGATTGCAAGAGCACTATTGGTATATAACCCTGTTTCCCAAAGGTAATGGAGATCTTGGGGGATGGGGGTGGTAAAGGGAATAATGGGGAACCAGTAGATGTACATTATCAGGATTTTTTAAACGCAGTTACAAAGTGCCACACAAATGGTTAATAGGTGAGCTGATTGTGCACAGATTTGGAGGTATGTCAGCATGGATAGAGGATTGGTTGACAGAGAGGAAGCAGAGAATGTTCATGTTTCTTTCATGTTGTCGGTGGTGGAGTTCCACAAAGGTCAGTGCTGGGCCCTCAGCCATTTACAATGTTTATTAATGTCTTCGGTCAAGGGACAGTGAATCATGTATCTCAGTGCGCTGGCGATGAAAAGCTCGGTGGGAAGGTAAGCAATGAGGAGGACACAGAGAGAGGCAGCAAAGAGATACAGAGCCCAATTTTACCATTGCGTCGCGACCAAAAACGGGCGCGAAAACTTGGTAAAGTCGGGCGTGAGGCCATTAACACATAAATGTCCATAGATGTCCAGATGTCCAGGAGACAGAGGGTAGTGGTCGAAGGGTCTTTTTCCGGCTGGAGGTCTGTGACCAGTGGTGTTCCGCAGGGCTCTGTACTGGGACCTCTGCTATTTGTGATATATATAAATGATTTGGAAGAAGGTGTAACCGGTGTAATCAGCAAGTTTGCGGATGACACGAAGATGGCTGGACTTGCGGATAGCGAAGAGCATTGTCGGGCAATACAGCTGGATATAGATAGGCTGGAAAATTGGGCAGAGAGGTGGCAGATGGAGTTTAATCCAGATAAATGCGAAGTGATGCATTTTGGAAGAAATAATGTAGGGAGGAGTTATACAATAAATGGCAGAGTCATCAGGAGTATAGAAACACAGAGGGACCGAGGTGTGCAAGTCCACAATTCCTCGAAGGTGGCAACACAGGTGGAGAAGGTGGTGAAGAAGGCACATGGTATGTTTGCCTTTGTAGGAAGGGGTATAGAGTATAAAAGCTGGAGTCTGATGATGCAGCTGTATAGAACGCTGGTTAGGCCACATTTGGAGTACTGCGTCCAGTTCTGGTCACCGCACTACCAAAAGGACATGGAGGCGTTAGAGAGAGTGCAGAGAAGGTTTACCAGGATGTTGCCTGGTATGGAGGGTCTTAGCTATGAGGAGAGATTGGGTAAACTGGGGTTGTTCTCCCTGGAAAGACGGAGAATGAGGGGAGATCTAATAGAGGTGTACAAGATTATGAAGGGGATAGGTAGGGTGAACGGTGGGAAGCTTTTTCCCAGATCAGAAATGACGTTCACGAGGGGTCACAGGCTCAAGGTGAGAGGGGCGAAGTATAACTCAGATATTAGAGGGATGTTTTTTATACAGAGGGTGGTGGGGGCCTGGAATGCGCTGCCAAGTAGGGAGGTGGAGGCAGGCACGCTGTCATCGTTTAAGACTTACCTGGATAGTCACATGAGCAGCCTGGGAATGGAGGAATACAAACGATTGGTCTAGTTGGACCAAGGAGTGGCACAGGCTTGGAGGGCCGAAGGGCCTGTTTCCTGTGCTGTACTGTTCTTTGTTCTTTGTTCTTTTACTGAGGCCCAAAAATGGCGCGATCCGATTCGCGCCCGAAATGGCAATTTAAATGTATTTGCATGCATTTAAATTGATTTAATGGGCTGCCCGCCCAACGTTACTGGCATTTCCCCCTTTACCATTGCGTTCGCCCGTCCAGATTCGGCGTGAGACAGACATGCTCGGCAAATGTCTGTTTTGGACCCTCCAGCTTTTCAAGAGGTAATTTCAGAGCTTCCAATGGCTCTCTGACTCAGATCGGTGGTGGGGGGGGCGGGGGAGGAGGAGGTGGGCCAGATCATTGCCTGGTGGGGTGGAGGAGGTGGCAGGTCAAATGTACCTCTGGTGGGGGGTGTGGGGGGGGGCAGAGGAGGGCAGAGGGAGGACAGATCGTTGCCTGGTTGGGGGCGGGGGGGGAGAGGCCCAATCATTCTCTGGTTTGGGTGGGGGGGTGAAGGATGAAGATGTATCTCTGGTGCTTGGGAGGCGGCCCAATTGCACACTGGGTGAGGGGGGGAGGCCAGATGGATCTCTGGTGTGGGGCACAGGGGGGACCACTGCCACTCTGCGGGCGATTGGTGGGGGGGGGGGGGGGAAGAGGGTTGCGATTGGTCTGGGTAGCGGGGGGGGGTGGGTGGATAAGGGGGACAGTTATGTTGTGGGGGTGGGGCGATGTCTGTGGGGGCCATCCCTCCCACTTTTTGCTCCCGGGCCACTTTATCTGCTTTTTGCGGCTCGGGAGCAATGTGACATGGGTGCACTTTTTCAAATTTTTTTCGAACTTCTCATGCGCAGTTCAGAGCTCCGATCACTTCGGGCACGATAAGCCCCGCCCACCGTGCGATTCAGACTCGCGATTTGTTTTCAGGCTAAGTGCTAATGGGGGTGCCTGAAATCAGATTTCTAAGTCGGAGCTGAATTGGGCCCAGATTCAGCACTTGGAATGAAAATGGTAAAATCGGGCCCATAGACAGATGAAGTGAGTGAGCAACAAGATAGATTATAATGAGGGATAATGTGAAGTTATGAATAGAAAATCCAATTCTTCCAAATGGCGACAAACTTGTAGGTTTTGATTTTCAAAGAGACTTGGGGTTATTTAGAGCTGGAATGTAAACATTTCGCAGACAGGGGCAGTAGGAAATGAAGAATGCACACTGAATATTGACTTCTGTTGTCAGGGGATTGGTGTACAGGAATAAAGAAGATTTGCTTCAATTGTACAGGGTTTTGATAATGACACATCTGGAATATTTTTGAATCTTTGGTGTTGACATTTAAACCAAGACTCATTTGCAATGGAGCAGGAACAGTGAAGGTTCAATAAATCATGCCTGGGGTGAGGAGAGTGCCTTATTATTGGAGGTTGAGTAAATTGTGTCCATTTTCTATTGAGTTGAAAGAATGATCAATGATCCCATTTAATTCAGAAACGACTTCATAGGGTGGATGCTGAGAGATCGTTCCCACTGCTGGGGGAATATAAAACATGGGGACACGTTCGAAGGATACGGGGCTGAGCATTTAGGACTGAGATCAGGACAAATCATTTCACACAACGGTTTGTTGGAATTCTCTATCCCAGAAGGCTGTGGATGCTCCGTCATTAAATACATTGAAGGCTCGGTTAGACACATATACCATCTCTTGGAAACAAGGAATATGGGGGAAGGCAGGTATGTGCAGTTGATGCCCAAAATCCACCATAATCATATTGAATAGCGACACAGACCCGAAACGCACCAGTGGGCTGATTTTCCCTGGATGGTGTCGAGCTTCTTGAAGGTTGTTGGAGTTGCCCTCATCCAGGCAAGTGGAGAGTATCCATCACACTCCTGACTTCAGCACTAACGATGGTGGACGATGGGGAGGCAAGAAGTGGATTATTACAGCCTGATTCTCATCCTCTGATTTGGTCTTGCAGCCACAGCATTGAGTTCCTCCAGCATAGCTGGATGCTCTGGGCTCTGGTGAGGTTGGTCCCATGATTGTCCACTCTTATAATCTGTTTGGGTCAAGAGCCCAGTGAAGCCCAATAGCTATAAGTAAGTCAGGTTTCCATAGGACATGTCCAACTCACCATCCCATTAGGATGTTTTCCCACCGCATGTTTTTCCACCATCACAATGGGGAACGACACTCTGCACAACCCCCCTCCCTGCCCCACCCCTTCACCCCCCCATGCCTTCCCCTCCCCCACTCCCCCCCCCCCCCGCCCCCACACCCACCATGCTGGAAATAGAAAATAACATGGCAAATTTCTGGAATCACTCAGTGACTCAATGCTGTTCCTCAGTGAATGGATTCAGAATTAGAGTAAAGGGATATTTCAGCATATTCTTCAACTGCTCTCTGAACTTAGTCTGGGTCACAGCGTAAATGCAAGTGTTGGTGCAGCAACTCAAGAGCTGCAGCATGTAACCCAATTGGACAACAAAAGCAGGGAGATAAACAGACCGATACCCCAAAATGTACATTCTGTACCATATGAAATAAAACATTATCAGTGCCCATAAAATGATGAAATTTCCTGAGATAATAAAGAGTAAAATGATGGATTTCCTGCGACTCTCCATCTCTGGGTCTCTGGGACTCTCTCCACTGCTGTGAGTCCGGAGTCTCTTGCGGGCTCTGCTGCTCACTACAATGTTTCTGACGGTGAATACATTGAGCAACAGAATCAGGACAAATGGGACTGCTGGATTTAGAATGTAATGGAGGAACTCGATTGGTCCCCAGATTCGAGATAACTGAACATGGATCGAAACCTCACAAAACCAAACACTGTCCCTCAACTTATACTGAGGCAGGAACATAAAATACCAGAGAATATTCTTTAAGCAGCTCAGCACAGTCACTGTTCCCAGAACCACAGTTGCCGTTTTCTCACTGCAATATTTACTTTTCAGCTTCTGGCAGCAAATGGCAACAAATCGATCAAAGGTGAAAGTGACGGTGAAATAGACAGAACAGTCAGTAACTGCATAGAGCAGGACGGCGTGGATATTACAGATGGGGATGGACCCCCGGAAATAAAACTGTGCATCAAAAATAATCGGAATGTGCCTGAATATCAGGTCAACGATAACGACCAGTTGATCAGCTGCTGCCATGGCAACCAGGTAGTGAGTGACACATTTGGAGA
Organism: Mustelus asterias; assembly: GCF_964213995.1. NCBI lineage: Eukaryota > Metazoa > Chordata > Chondrichthyes > Carcharhiniformes > Triakidae > Mustelus > Mustelus asterias. Next base: position 2,538,997 of record NC_135817.1, on the reverse strand, counting down.
GACCACACTTTCCCTGGGAGAGGATCATAATCGTCACTAAGTTAACTGTGAGGAGAGGAAAATCAAACATCAGGCTGGGGTTAAAGGTATCAGTTTCATTGAGCTTTTACTGAGATTCTCAATTTATTTCTCTATCCATTGATTTATTCCATAAATGTACTTGAAAGAACAAATGGGAAGACCCGTAATAAGGTGGAATAAGGGAGAGCTTAAATGGCATATGTGATGTTATTGAAATTGTTGAACTAAATGTTGATTATAACCCGCCCCCACTTCCTGTTCCTCCCTGATTGAAACTTTAATGCATCGCTTTTGTAATGATTCCATCGCTACGGCGTCAGGTTGGCAGCGTGGTTAGCACTGCTGCCTCACAGTCACAGGGACCCGGGTTCAATTCCCAGCTTGATTCACTGTCTGTGCACAGTTTGTACGTTCTCCCTGTGTCTGTGTGGGTTTCCTCGGGGTGCTGTGCTTTCCTGCCATACTCCAAAGATGTGCGGGTTAGGTTGATTGGCCATGTCAAATTGACCCGAGTTTCGGGGGGGATTAGCTGGATAAATATGAGCGGTGACGGGAATAGGGTGCGATTGTTGTTGGTGCAGGCTCGATGGGCCGAATGGCCTTCTACCCTACTGTAGGGATTCTATGATTCTAAACTCCCCGAATGATGATGTTGTTTCAGGTGCCAGAATCTCTGGCCAGAGAAGCCAACACCATTGACCGTCTGATGATGTTTAACCCCAACATTTTCCATTAGCGACAGCAATAAATTGCTGTCCCAGATGCAATGAGAGTCCAAAGTCAAAGAATCACAAGATCACAGACTCATAGAATCCCTGCAGTGCAGAAGGTGGCCATTCGGCCCATTGAGTTTGCACCAATCACAATCCAACCCAGGACCTATTCCCGTAACTGCTTATATTTACTCTGCTAATACCCTGACAATAGGTGGCAATTTAGCATGGCCAATCAACCTAACCCCAACATCTTTGGACTGTGGGAGGAAACTGGAGCCACCAGAGGAAACTCACACATCCATCCAAGTGACTAACAAATCTCTGCACCACTTGAATGTCATGATTGGAAGATCTGTCCCTTGAGCTCTGTATTTATCTCAATCAGAGGGAGAATTGTTAACACTTTGAAATTTGTTATTTGATGCAGTCTTAATTGTAGCCCATACAGGTCTCCTCCACCCCTCACCCAGTTCCACCCTCACAGCAAAGATAACCCCAGCTGCTTCACACCCTGATCCTCTCTCTCTCATCCAATTTTCACCTGGCTCACTCTTGGGTACCACATGGCTTCCTCTCTTGTTTCACTCCCTCGGCTCCCACCCCCACGTTCTCCACGCCCTATCAACATAGTCAGAATATCAGAGGTTGGAACTGATTGAGGGAATAATTGAAGTTTGGCACAGGGAGGAATCTACAGAAGTGATGTGTGCATGCCGGTCCACGTGAGCGTGTGTGCAGGGAAGAATCCAGCATTCTGTGGGTAGGAGCCCAGGCAGGAGGAAGCTACGGAGGAACCCCAGTGAAATGAAGCAAGGCTGGTCAGAAGAACTGAGGATGTTGACTGGGGGAGTGGGGGTGGAGTGTACAAACGTGGGCAAGAGGGACAGGAGTACAGGATGACGAGGAGCTGCGGCGGTGAGGGAGAAGGTGGACGTGAGGGAGTAAGAGGGGAGAATGCCTGATTGTGGGGCAAAGAGTAAGAGGGATCTTGGAGTATCAGGGAATCAGTAGTATCTTCACACTTGGGTTGGTATAAAGGGCAGGGCCTGCTGGGAGCAAGCTTGAAGAAGCTTAAAAGATGGTGAGAAATGGGCAATAATTTCCAGCCACTGGAATAAAGCCATGGCGCAATGGAATTCCAACAATTTAAAGTGCTAAACCTTTACCACCGCTGGTCGCAACTGCTTGGATCGGCAGTGAAAGAGTCTCCCAAAAACCACAACACAATGTAACACCAGGGAACTTAGTGAGGCCAAGCCCTCCATTTTTTGCACTGCCTTTTATTAGTTTCTTCTCTCCAAGGAGAACAGTCCCAAGCTCGCCAATCTATTCTCATAACTGAAGTTTCTCAACCCTGGAGCCATTCTTGTAAATCTCATCTGCACTCTCTCTGATCATAGAAACCATAGGAATCATAGAAACCCTACAGTACAGAAAGAGGCCATTCAGCCCATCGAGTCTGCACCGACCACAATCCCACCCAGGCCCTACCCCCATATCCCTACATATTTACCCACTAATCCCTCTAACCTACACATCTCAGGACACTAAGGGCAATTTTTAGCATGGCCAATCAATCTAACCCGCACATCTTTGGAACACTAATGTGTTCACATCCTTCCGATAGTGTGGTGCTCAGAACCACACACTATATTCCAGCTGTGGTCTCAGAAGTGTCTTGTACAATGACATCAGAACATGCTGGAAAAATTCGGCAGATCCACAGCGTGAAACGGAATTAACGTTTCATGTTGTATTGATCCTTTTACAAGATTAGCAGGATCAATAAAAGCACAAAGATGGAAGACTAAGTGACATAAACAGTGATAGAATTAACAGTTGGATAGAGAGACTTACCAGGGATACCAACAATAGCCAGGATAGGATAGTAAAAGTGCTGAATAATCCTCAGTCCATAATAGATCTGATCTTCCAATGTATTCCATGGCGAATCCGAAGATATCGCGACAAGCCAATAGGATAGATCCCTGCTCATTGTTGGAACATTCCAATCTATTGTCCTCAGACTCTGATCCATTGTTGGAATATTCCAATCGAGTCTCCTCAGATTCTGATCTCTCCTCTCCCTGTCTCCGGAGCTGCGGATCCCTGTCACTGATGAAGGTGATGCTCCCGCTGACACTCTGGATAACACATTGAGAGAATTCCCATATTAGTAGAGGCGGGAAACCCTCCAGATACAGAATTAGATCTACTGAGACTGACATTAATTACAGTCACTGAACAAACAGGTTCAGTGAACCCCTTTCAATGAACACTTTTTATATTATAATAAAGTCGACCATTTACCCACCTGGGTGGGATGTTCGATGGTTGGCAGAGGAAAAGATAGTTAAAAATATCAGAAACACTGGCCAACATGGAAATGGGATTTGTGCCAGGAAACATTGGGGCTGTAAGTGTCCCATGCTGATGACAGGATGGAAAATATAAATACTTAAGTCAGCCTGGTTTCTTTACAATTTGTTTTTACTTTTAAGAATGGTTGGACTCATGAAATGGCCATTGCTGAACACATGATGTTAGTTCTGAATGTTTCTGAGCAGTTGAAAAATGACAGCACATTAAACCGCTAGATTGTAACACTCCTTACATCGTACAAACATTGCAGCCAATCCAGCACAATGGATTAGCAAAGGAGACATCTGCACTGGCCAGCTATGTTCAAAGACAGATCTATTTATCACCAATTGGCTGGAATTGGCACTCCCACCACAATTCCGGGGGTAGAGGAGGATCGGGGAACGGCATTCTCCGTTTGCCTCAGGCGGGATCGTACGAACCTTGTGCGGACGTGCCGATAACATTCCGCCCATCATCTCTAACTTTGTCATAATGTTTCTGCAGTTACCAGCTCAAAACACAACGGATTTTAACAAGGGACTTCATTTGCTGACTATCTCGACCTGAAAACACCCAGCCGCATGAGCTGTTTCTTAAATTAAACAGCTTTAGAATTTTATCTTGAATTGTTGTTTAACAAAGGACAAAGTAAACTACAGCACAGGAACAGGCCTTTCGTCCCTCCGAACCTGCACCAACCATGCTGCCTGACTGTCTAAAACATCATACTCCTCCGGGGACCATATCCCTCTATTCCCATCCTATTCATTCATCTGTCAAGCTGACCCTTAATAGTCACTATCGTATCTGCTTCCTCTATCTCCCCCAGCAGCGAGTTCCAGGCACCCACCACCTTCGGTGTAAAAAGCGTGCCTCATATATCTCCTTGGAAATTGCCCCTCGCACCTTAAACCTATGCCCCCTAGTAATTGACTCTTCCACCCTGGGAAAAAGCTTCTGACTGTCCACTCTGTCCATACCTCTCATAATCTTGTAGACTTCTATCAGGTCTCCCCTCAACCTCCGTCGCTCCAGTGAGAACAAACCAAGTTTCTCCCACCTCTCCTCAAAGCTAATGCCGTCCATACCAGGCAACATCTTGGCAAATCCTTTCCGTTCCCTCTCCAAAGCCTCCACATCCTTTTGGTGGTGTGGCGACCAGAATTGAACACTATATTCCAAGTGCGGCCTAACTAAGTTTCTATTAAGCTGCAAACACGTCTTGCCAATGTTTAAACTAAATGCCTTGGCCGATGAAGGCAAGCATGCCGTATGCCTTTTGACTACCTTCTCCACCTGCGTTGCCACATTCAGTGACCTGTGTACCTGTACACCCAGATCCCTCTGCTGTCAATATTCTTAAGGGTTCTGCAATTTACTTCATATTTCCCATCTGTAGTCGACCTTCCAAAATGTATCACCTGACATTTCCAGAATCCCTGGAGTGCAGAAGGAGGCCATTCGGTCCATCGAGTCTGCACCGACAACAATCCCACCCAGGCCCTATCCTTGTAACCCCACATAATCCCCCTGACACTTAGGGGCAATCCTCACCTCTCCTGTTTCCCGTAATCCCAAGTATTTACCCCGCTACTCTCCCTAACCTACACATCTTGGGAAAACTAAGGAGCAATTTAGCATGTTCAATCCACCTAACCTACACATCTTTGGAGTGCGGGAGGCAACCAGAGCATCCGGAGGAAACACATGGAGATACGGGAAGAATGTGCAAACTCCACACAGTCACCCGAGGCCAGAATTGAACCTGGGTCCATGGCACTGTGAGGCAACAGTGTTAAGCACTGTGCCACCATGCTGCCTTAATTTGTCCAGATTAAACTCTATAGCCATATCTCACCCAAGTCTCAGATAGATCTACATCCTGCTGTATCCTCTGATGCTCCTCATCGCTATCCACAATTCCATCAACCTTTGTGTCGTCCGCAAACTTACTCATCAAACCAGTTATATTTTCATAGAACATAGAACATAGAACAGTACAGCACAGAACAGGCCCTTCGGCCCACGATGTTGCGCCGAGCTTTGTCTGAAACCCAGATCAAGCTATTTCCTCTCTATCATCCCGAAGTACTCCATGTGCCTATCCAATAGCTTCTTAAACGTTCCTACAGTTTCTGACTCCACTATCCCTGCAGGCAGTCCATTCCACACCCCAACCACTCTCTGAGTAAAAAGCCTACCTCGGACATCCTTCCTATATCTCCCACCATGAAACCTATAGTTATGCCCCCTCGTTACCGCTCCATTCACCCGAGGAAATAGTCTTTGAACGTTCACTCTATCTATCCCCCTCATCATCTTATAAACCTCTATCAAGTCTCCTCTCAACCTCCTCCGCTCCAAAGAGAAAAGCCCAAGTTCCCTCAACCTTTCCTCCAAATCATTTATGTATCTTACAAGCAGCAAAGGTTCCAGCACTGATCCCTGAGGAACGCCACTGTCATAGCCCTCCATTCAGAAACGCACCTTTCCACGGTTACCTCTGTCTTCTATGACTGATATGGAGATGCCGGCGTTGGACTAGGGTAAACACAGTAAGAGTTTTAACAACACCAGGTTGAAGTCCAACAGGTTTATTTGGTAGCAAATGCCATTAGCTTTCGGAGCGCTGCTCCTTCATCAGATGGAGTGGAAATCTGCTCTCAAAATCAATTACGACGGACAAGCCCTCCGTATACACAGGATCTGCTCGGATGAGGAGGATCGCAACAGGCACCTCCAGACGCTGAAAGATGCCCTCATAAGAACAGGATATGGCGCTCGACTCATCGATCGACAGTTCCAACGCGCCACAGCGAAAAACCACACCGACCTCCTCAGAAGACAAACACGGGACACGATGGACAGAGTACCCTTTGTCGTCCAGTACTTCCCCGGAGCGGAGAAGCTATGGCATCTCCTCCGGAGCCTTCAACATGTCATTGATGAAGACGAACATCTCGCCAAGGCCATCCCCACACCCCCACTTCTTGCCTTTAAACAACCGCACAACCTCAAACAGACCATTGTCCGCAGCTTTCAGGAGAACAGTGACCATGACACCACACAACCCTGCCACAGCAACCTCTGCAAGACATGCCGGATCATCGACACGGATGCCATCCTCTCACGTGACAACACCATCTACCAGGTACACGGTACCTACACTTGCAACTCGGCCAACGTTGTCTACCTGATATGCTGCAGGAAAGGATGTCCAGAGGCATGGTACATTGGAGAAACCATGCAGACGCTATGACAACGGATGAATGAACACCACTCGACAATCACCAGGCAAGACTGCTCTCTTCCTGTGGGGGAGCACTTCAGCGGTCACGGTCATTCAGCCTCTAATCTTCGGGTAAGCGTTCTCCAAGGCAGCCTTCACGACACACGACAGCGCAGAGTCGCTGAGCAGAAACTGACAGCCAAGTTCCGCACACATGAGGACGGCCTAAACCGGGATCTTGGGTTTATGTCACACTATCAGTAACCCCCACAGCTTGCCTCCTGGACTTGCAGAATCTCACTGGCTGTCATGTCTGGAGACAATACACATCTCTTTAATCTGTGCTTAATGCTCCCTCCACTCACATTGTCTGTATCTTTAAGACCTGGTTGGCTGCAGAGATTCGCATTCTAATCAGTATTCTGTAACTTGATTTTGTGTCTCTGTGCCCTGTTTGAGAGCAGATTTCCACTCCATCTGACGAAGGAGCAGGGCTCCGAAAGCTAATGGCATTTGCTACCAAATAAACCTGTTGGAATTTAACCTGGTGTTGTTAAAACTCTTACTGTGTTCTATGACTGAATCAGATCTGTAGCCATCTTTGCCAACGCACCTCTAATCCCGTGCGATTTCACCTCTTACCAGTCTGCCAATGATGGACCTTGTCAAAGGCGTTACTGACGTCCATGTAGACAAAGTCCACTGCCCTATCCTCTTCAATATCTTCGTCACTTCCTCGAAAAACTCGATCAAGTTAGTGAGACATGACCTCGCCTTCACAAAAGCATGTTCCTCTCGCTATTGCATCCATTTATTTCCAAGTGGTAGTAAACCCTCTCTTGAAGAATCCTCTCTAATAATTTCCTTACCACTGACGGAAGGCTCACTGGCCTGTAAATACCTGGGTTACCTATGCAACCCTTCCTAAACAAAGGAACAACATTGGCTATTCTCCAATCCTCTGGGACCTCCCCTGATGCCAGTGAGGATACAAAGATTTCTCTCAAGGCCCCAGCAATTTCCTGTCTCAGTATTCTGGGGGTTTTCCCATCAGCCCGTGTGGATTTGTGTACCTTAATAACAAGTCCCCAGGGTCTGATGGGATATACCTCCTTTAACCTCCAAAGAGCAAACTGGACTCCGCTCCAGCAGCCTCCCTATCACAACCCTCTCTCTCGATGATACATGGATGATTTTCTGCATCTGAAACAGACTCAACCTGCAACCAGGTCCGAGGGACCAAGGGTAGGCAAAGAAACCTAAAAGCTTCCTCATAGGAAGTTGAATTGCTGGACTCTGGACTCATGTGAAACCAGAACTCTTATTGCTTACCATGGTCGATGCCCTCTCGACCCTTAAAGTAAAGTTTATTTATTAGTCACATGTAAGGCTTACATTAACACTGCAATGAAGTTACTGTGAAATTCCCCAGTCGCCGCACTCCGGCACCGGTCCGGGTCAATGCACCCTAACCAGCATGTTTTTCCTAACCAATGGACCGAACCAGCATGTTTTTCCCTCCCACAGACTATGGGAGGAAACCAGAGCACCCAGAGGAAACCCTCGCAGACACGGGGAGAATGTGCAAACTCCACACAGACAATGGCCCAAGCCGGGAATCGAACCCGGGTCCCTGGCGCTGTGAGGCCACAGTACAAACCACTGTGCCACTTTCATCTTATGGGCAATTTTTATTGAATAAGTGCAGGAAAGTGTGGGCTTTACAAAACCGCTTCCTGCATTTTGTGTGTGTGTGAAATAAACCAACCCATTTTATTTCACCTGATCTCAGGTTTGTTATAGGATTATTAACAGATGATCCAATCACTCCAACACGAAACTGTTGATAGAAATGTGTCGCCACTTATGATAAACGAGAAGAAAAATTGAAAATGTCGTTCTGTTTACAGATGGCTGTGAGAGGAGAAATCAGGACTGTTTACATTAATCGACATCCCACCTGCAACATGAGTAAGAAGTCTCACAACGCTACATCTCCACATTGTGATATAAATATTACAGGCTGTTTTATTTTGAAGGAGAGATGAATAGTTATTTTAATGATGTGGCAGCAAGTTTATCAACGATGGTGGGATAACTTCAAGATGTGTCGTAATATTCATCTCTTGGAAAATAAGGGTTAATAAAGAGCAGCAATATTCGAATGAAGCGTCCTAGCTGATAAAACTGCTTCACCAACAACATTTACCACGTCTCGGTATTGGATCCGGTGCCTGTGCGGTTGGTCTTTTCTACAACTCAGCAAGGATTTGGCGTGCTTGGTCAAGTGTTGGCCTCCTTTTATCTGGGCATCAGTTATTTTTTGCCTTCTTCCTCCTGGTAACTTAAAAAAAAAAGGGATGTGGGGATTGTAGGCAAGGCCATTATTTGTTGCCAATTGCCCTCGTACTTAATGTCTCACTCATCAGAAGAGTTAAGGACAATGCTCTTGGTCTGGAGTCACATGTAAACCAGACCAGGTAAGGATGGCAGATTTCCTTCCCGAAAAGACATGAGTGAGCCTGGTGAGTTTAATGACAATCAGCGATGGTTTGATTCTCATCATCAGGCTTTCAGTTCCAGATTCCAGATTTTGGGTGGCACAGTGGCACAGTGGTTAGCACATGCCGCCTCACAGCTCCAGGGGCCTGGGTTCGGTTTTCGGCTTGGGTCACTGTCTGTGTGGAGTTTGCATGTTCTCCCCGTGTCTGCATGGGTTTCCTCCGGGTGCTCCCATTTCCTCCCACAGTCCAAAGATGTGCGGGTTAGGCTGATTGGCCGTGTCAAATTTCCCCTTGGTGTCTCGGGATGCGTAGGTTAGAGGGATTAGTGGGGTAAATATGTGGGGTTGCAGGGATAGGGCATGGGGGGGGATTGTTGTCAGTGCAGACTCGATGGGCTGAATGGGCCCCTTCTGTGCTGTCGTGTTTCTATGATTTCTATGATTCCAATTGAATTCAAATCCTCCAGTCTGCCATGTTGGGATTTGAACCAAGGTCCCAGAGCACTCCCCTGGTCTATGGATTGCTAATCCATCGAAAATAGCACCACAACACTGCTTCCCCATTTGGAGCATGCGTTTGGAATAGTGCCATCTACTTCTTGCTGTTGATCTAGCCCCACAGCTGATTTCTGGTCAGCTGTGAGATGTGTAAATCGGACTGAACATTAGACAAGGTTTGAGTCCTTCTTTGTCTCTCCGAATTTCAACTGTATTCAATGAACAATATTAGAACATAGAAGAACATAGAACAGTACAGCACAGAACAGGCCCTTCGGCCCACGATGTTGTGCCGAGCTTTATCTGAAACCAAGATCAAGCTATCCCACTCCCTATCATCCTGGTGTGCTCCATGTGCCTATCCAATAACCGCTTAAATGTTCCTAAAGTGTCTGACTCCACTATCACTGCAGATTCTATGAATCTGTACTCCACCTTGGTAATATAGTCATGAGGTGAGGATGGTGAAGCCACACTTTTCAGATAATTGCTGAAACTCTGTGAAGGCAAATTGGTTTCCATGATCAGAATTCACTCTGAGATGAATCCCTTATTCAGTGACAGGACTTGTACTGTTCGGCATTGTTGTGACTCTGAATCATTTCACCTTTCTGTTAAAAGGCAACGAGTAACAATAGTTTGTCAATAATCTGTCTGTCCAGAGTGATAGTCGGATACAAAGAGATTCCATTCTCGCCTGTTCCTTCAGAAGGAACATTTGAAAGGTCACAGGTGAGGTGCCTGAAGATTGGAAATGACAAATGTTGTGCCTTCGTTTAAGAAGGGCTGCAGGGAAAAGCCTGGGAACTGCAGGCCAGTGTGCCTCACATCTGTAGTGAGCAAGTTGTTACAATTATTCGAAGAGACAGGATCTACAGACATTTAGAGAGCCAAGGACTGATTAGGGACAGTCAGCATGTCTTTGTGAGTGGAAAATCATGTCTCACAAATTTGATTGAGTTTTTTGAAGGTGTAACCAAGAAGGTAGATGAGCAGTCCAGTTGATGTTGTCTACATGGAATTTAGCAAGGCCTTTAACAAGATACCACATGGTAGGTTATTGCATAAGCTTAAATCTCCAGGGATCCAGGGTGAGATAGCCTAGTGGATACAAAATTGGCTTGATGACAGAAGACAGAGGGTGGTTGTCGAGGGTTGTTTTTCAAACTGGAGACCTGTGACCAGCAGTATGCCTCAGGGATCAGTGCTGGGTCCACTGTCATTTGTCATTTATATTAAGGATTTGGATGAGAATTTAGTAGGCATGGTTTGTAAGTGTTGTAGGTAAAAAAAAACCTCTGACACTATTAGTGGATCAAAGTGCAGGTTTAATTTCACAATTGTGGGAGAAGTGAGGTTCCTCACAGTGGACCCCCAGCCTTCTCTTCGAACACAAGTAAGAATGGAGTTTATATATGTCCCTGTTCCCGCCCTCATTACATTGCAATTCTCTAAGATGTCTGTCATTGTTCATGGTGAGATTCTTGTTGTATTAGCAGTATCTTCCTCTGCGTAGTTTGTTCGATCTCCAAGGCTACGATTGTTCGTCATTTATATCCTTGAAACAACATCACAGATTTTGCACAAACAAGTGAACTGATATACATTCAAGTTTGTATAATACTTTATATCAGGATAAGACGAATAACGTATGATGAATATATATATATATGAATCAATAATTATACGATCACAGAAGGCATACATGTCAACTCCATCGTGTTAAACAAAGGTACATGAAAATGGAGACTGCTTAGCTTATTTCGAGCTGGGTTAATCGCATTTCTTAATAACAAGTGGAGACAGCAAGAATAGCTGTTCCTCTTCTCTGGCACAGACATGAAAAACACCGAACTCTGACGAAAACATGAACTCTGCAGTGTTCTCAACAAAATCACAGAGTTCGGGTCTTAATGCTTACGTGTGACAAAGTTCATTAACCCATTCCCGACTTCAGTAAGTTTGCAGATGACACCAAGATTGGTGGTATAGTGGACAATGAATACGGTTATCTAGGATTGCAACGGGATCTTGATCAATTGGGCCAGTGGGCTGTTGAATGGCAGATGGAATTTAATTTCGATAAAGGCGAGGTGATGTCTTTTGGTAGATTGAACCAGGGCAGGACTTACTAAGTTCATGGTAGGGCATTGGGAAGAGTTATAGAACAAAGAGATCTTTGAGGTACAGGTTCATAGCTCCTTGAAAGTGGAGTCACAGGTGGACAGGATGGTGAAGAATGCATTTGGCATGCTTGGTTTCATTGGTGAGAACATTGAATACACGAGTTGGGACATCTTGTTGACGTGGTACAAGACATTTGTAAGATCACACTTGCTATATTGTGTACAGTTCTGGTCACGCTATTTTAGAAAGGATCTTATTAAACTGGAAAGAGCGCAGAAGAGATTTACTTGGATGCTACCGGGACTTGATGGTTTGGGTTGGATCAACACACATCACATGGACTGCAGCGATTCAAGAAGGCAGCTCACCACCATCTTCTCAAGGGCAATAAATGCTTCCCAGCCAGTGACGCCCGTGTCCCGCAAATGAATACACAAGAAATAAAATAATGAGGGGCATGTTTAGTTAATATCCTTTCCCAAAGTTAGGGGAGACTAAAACTAGAGGGGAGAGGTTTATGGTGACAGGGGAGAGATACAAATGGGTCCAGAGGGGCAATTCTTCCGCTCAAAGGGTGGTGAGTGTCTGGAACAAGCTTTTCTTTTAAAAAGCATTTAGACAGTTACATGGGTAAGATGGGTATGGACAGATATGGGCAAATTGCGGGCAAATGGGACGAGCTTAATGGTTAAAACTGGGTGGCAAGGACAAGTTGGGCCGAAGGGCCTGTTTCCATTCTGTAAACCTCTATGGCTACAGAATATTATGCGCATGAAGCTTTCAAGACAACCTCATGGATCGCGACATTGATTATCACCAATCAAGTCCCAAAACTGATTGCCAAACTAAAGACCCGAAGTGGAAGGCAGAGGAACGATGGATGTTATTTTACCATTGTGTTGTGCCCGTTTTCAGGCACGAGAATTTGGTAACGTCGGGTGTGAGGTGAGTAGCGTGATCTGCACCCGTTTTCACACCTGTTCACATTTTACCAAGGCCAAAAAATCATCACAATCGCCCAAAACGGGCGCAACATCAATTTAAATAATTCTGTATGGATCTGAATCTAATTAGCGAGCTGCATACCCCACTTTACCAGCACGTCTGCCTTTAACACCTCGTTCGCCCAATCCGGATCAGTCTGGAATAGACATGCTCTGCAAAAGTCCGATTCTGGCACTCCATCAGTGAGGGTTAGTGACGAGGTAAGTGCCTACCATCGGACTGCTCTGTGCTGCTCACAGGGGGTCGTTTCATGGCAGCCAAGTTGCATTTTGGGTTGGGAGGGCTCTGCTAGTGTGGCGGTGGGGAGGTGGCTGTTGCTGATCACCGTGTCCGATGTCCGATTTGCAGCACAGACCTAGGTCTCAGCACTGCCCTCGTATCTTGGGGATGCTGCGGGGGTCCTAGTGCACGTGGCACTCTTCCAGCTGGGGGATGAAATGGCGGTGCTGCAGCCTCAGGACATTTCAAGCAGCACTGTCTGTGCTCACTACTGCATGAGCTCTGGGTATGTGTTCGTGGGGTGAGGATTCGGTAGGTTGTGTTGCTGGGATGGGGGCGTTGTTTGCTGGGAATGGGGGGCCATGTGGTGATGGAAGGGCTGTGTTGCCATGGCACCTGTGGGTGGGGAATGGGAGGTCAATGTTGCTGGGGGGCCTCTGGGGGGAGAATGGGGGTGGCTGTGTTGCTGGGTGGCATGGGTGGGATGGGCAGTATGGGCAATGTGTGTTGCTGGGCTAGGGGCAAGCTGCGATCCTTAACCTCTCCATGTGCTTCTCTCCTTCTCCAAATCTCCCCCTCTTCAATTGATGTGATGGCTTTTGCGATGCAACCAATTGATCTTGCTGTTGTTTTGGTTGCTGCTGGAGCTGAGGAGGAGGAGCAGGAGGATAAAATGTGGGCAGAGAAGGCCCAGGCCTTACCACTGGCAGGAGTAGAGGGGGACGGGCACCAGAGGCAGGCCGTCACCCAGAGGGGGGTGCAGGCGCAGGTGAAGGAGGCAGCAGAGTCTCCGGCAGTTTCGCACATGAATGTTATTTGGACAAATGTCGGATGCCGTGTGCTGCCAACAGCTCCAGCTGAAAGGAGACAGTGCAACACCAGTGCCACTTGCTGCAGGACCTGGCACCTCGGGGAGGGGGTCGCACTCGCTCTCGACGGTTGTGAAATTGATGGCCGCTTTAAACTTTTATGCCTTTGGCTCCTTCCAGACCCTTAGCGGAGATTTATGTGGCATTTCCCAGTCAACTGTTCACACCTGTGTCAAGGAGGCCATGGATGCCCTATATGCCCGAGCTGGCCTGTATATCAAATTTGACCTGAACCTGGCCCAGCAGGACGTCCAGGCTGCAGGAATGCCTCATGTGCAGGGGGGTATCGACTGCACTCACATCACCCTCAAGGCCCCAGTCAGGAATCCATGAAGATTCATCAATAGAGAGGGGTTCCACTCCCTGAATGTGCAATTGGATTGTGACCACAAGATGAACATCAGGCACATCTGTGCGAGCCACTCCGACTGCATGCATGACAGTTTTAGTCTGAGGAGTTCAGAATATTGAAGGCATTTGAGGAGGGGCCCAGGGTGCTGGGACGGCTGGTGGGTGACATGGGGTACGTGCTTTGGACTTGGCTGATGATGCCCGTGCAGCGGCCTGAGACTGAGGCGGCAGTCCCGATATAATGAGGCCCACATTGCCACCCAGTCGATAGTGTAGAGATGCACGGGGCTCCTGAAAATGCGGTTCAGGTGCCTGGACCGCTCTGACGGGGCCCTAAAATATAGCCCCCTGATTTCCTCCCTCATTGTGATGGTGTGTTGTGCCCTTCACAACCTGGACAGCAGCAAGGAGACATTTTGGAGGTGGAGGAGGATGTGCAGGCCGACAAGCCGGGTGTCGCTGGGGAGGAGGCCACACAAGAGGAGGAGGAAGAGGAGGAGGAAGAGGAGGAAGAGGAGGAGGAGGAAGAGGAGGAGGAAGAGGAGGAGGAGGAGGAGGAGGAGGAGGAATAGGAGGAGGAGGAGGAAGAAGAGGAGGAAGAGGAAGAGGAGGAGGAGGAAGAGGAGGAGGAGGAGGAGGACAATGCTGAGGAACACCACCCAGGCGCTGGAGGGCTGGCAGCAAGAATCAGGCATGCGAGGGTGGCAAGGGAGGCCCTGATCACCAGGCGCTTTGCTCACTAGGTTCCTGTGTCTGTACACATGGGTTCCATTCCCACCGCCCCCACTCACCCCTCCAACGAAGTCCTTCTATCTCTTGCAACATTATAACACCAGTTGGTGGGCCTGGGCACTCTGTGTCAGCGAGTTTGTTTGGCAGGCAGGAGGGTGATGACGACTCGCGAAGCACCATTATGATGATGCCCTGGTGCAAACTAGTCTGACTCCGACCTGAGCTCCACATGCATGCTGGCACCTGGGCCCACATCTGTGCAGTGGGTAAGGGATCTGAAACCCCCATACAGGGCCCTGGGGCGGGTGGGATGGGGGAGGGGATGGAATCGCTCATGGGTTCTGGGAACCAATGCTTCATTTTCTCAGTGACACAACGTTGAGGGGCTTCCCCAACTGACATCAACATGAAGGATCATTCCGGTGACCATCAGCGTAACATCATGCCTGCTGGAGGCAAATCTGAGACTAATTAATCACAGGTGGGTGGTGAAAACACATTTATTGTTTTCAAAAGAAGTGTCTAAATAATAAGTGCCAACATTAAAACCTGTGAACAGAAAACGTTAAGGTACGTGAAAATCTATCTGACTAACTACTGCAGTCCTTCACCCGTTCCATTTTAGTGCAACAAGAACTTCGTAACCTAACATGGCCGACCACTGTGTTTTCATGTCTTCCCAGAATGTATATCGGAGGTGGAGGGGGCCAGCTGCCTACCTCGCCCCGTGGCCTGTGATGCGCTTTGCGAGTGTCCTCTGTAGGGCCTGGACTTCAAGAGCCCTGGGCGGATTCCAGGTGTTTGGGGCATATCCATGACACCTTCTTTATCCCGCTGCCCCTGAGATGTCCCGGTGTCAGGAAGTGAGGTCGGAAGGTGTAGCCACAGCCACAATCTCCTGGCTGAAAGGCCCAACATGGGCTCGAGCCCTTCCTCCTCCTTTGGGGTTCCTGTGGGCCCCTGGGTCACTTCTGCCGTGAGCTCCAGAAACACCGGCTTCACCTGGCCCTGCCAGTCCTGGAGGACCACCTGCGTCCCACCCATGATGGTCGAGCCCTCTGCGATGGCCAAATGAGTTGGGGGCCACCTGTCAATGGCCGCAGCAGGTGCCATCTGAGACTGGGCCACCCACTGCAGCCCCTCAGCCATGACCCTCTGTGACTTGACCACGTTCTCAAGTGCTGCTCCTTTAGCCGACTGTGTCTCAGTGCTGTCTAACTGGATCTCCTGCAAGCTCTCGAGCCTCTCAGCCGTGGGCCATAGAACCTTGAAAATCCTGTTGAGGTCCTCAGCTGTGGCCCTCTATGACTCCGCTGTGGCCTGCTGTGACACGGCCATTGTTTGGACCCTGCCACTCATGGTGAGGATTCCCTGCCCCAGGCTTTCCACCGCAGACGCCACCCTTGCAATGTTGGCCTGGGAGGCATGCAAGACAGGCAATAGCCGGTCCACCTGAAAGCTTTGGGACTCCTCTCAACAGCCTCATAGTCGGTCCAGTGTGGCCGTCAGCCCCTCCTGCATTCCCTGGCTCTGTTGCTACATCACGAGCTTCTGAGGGAGAGGTGATGCCAGAGGCTCAGCACGTAGCCTGGCGCCATCTGAGTCCTCATCTCCGGAAGGTCCCCGTATGCCAGAGGCCCCAGACATTCCTTCCTCCACCCGATGTACATCAGCAGATGTGTTGTACTCACCAGAGAGTGAACCAGAAGCCTCACCACTAACTGGACCCATTGATGTGAGAGTATCTGGGATGGTGAGTTGTGAGGTGGAAGCTGACGCCAAAAGAGGTGCCACCCTCGGAGGTCCCTTCACCCACTTCCTCTGAAGAGTCTTTGGAGCTGTCAGTCTCAGGATGGGCGGGAGCTGCAGTGGGGGCCTCGATTCCAGGTGGCCCTGCTGCATCCGGATCTGCTCCTGCAACACATGACACGAGGTTAAGTGCAAGGGAGGGAGAGGGATCTGGGATGCCAGAAAGTTACTTGACATTTCTCCATCGAACATAGAACAAAGCACAAAGAAAATTACAGCACAGGAACAGGCCCTTCGACCCTCCGAGCCTGCAGCGACCATGCTGCCC
The DNA here is from genome assembly GCF_964213995.1 of Mustelus asterias. Taxonomy (NCBI): domain Eukaryota; kingdom Metazoa; phylum Chordata; class Chondrichthyes; order Carcharhiniformes; family Triakidae; genus Mustelus; species Mustelus asterias. Next base: position 2,522,286 of record NC_135817.1, on the reverse strand, counting down.
ATCTGAATTGTAACCCCCTACCCTTCCAGGGACCATATCCCTCTATTCCCATCCCATTCATGCATTTGTCAAGACGCCCCTTAAAAGTCACTATCATATCTGCTTCCACAACCTCCCCTGGCAGAGAATTCCAGGCACCCACCACCCTCTGTGTAAATAAACATGACTCGTACATCTCCTTTAAACCTTACCCCTCGCACCTTGAACCTAAGATCCCTAGTAATTGACTCAAATTGAGTGGAGGATTGACAGGTGCTCACTTCTCGACTCGAGCCCGACCACGCTGTGGCTGACAGATCAGATGTCATCCTCTCTGGTCATCTCCAGCGCCTGCTCTTCAAAGGGGGTGAGGACCCTGAGATCAGGGTCACCACCCCCCTGTCTCTGCCCTCTTCCGACAGTTATGGGCAGTCTTCTCCTGTGGGGACAGAAGGAACCATGAAAGAAATGATGACGTGACTCCTGCGGTGTATCAGGGTGTGGCCCTCTGAGGGCAAGCCCAGTGATACCCTTGGGGAGGGAGGAAGGAGGTGGTTGGGGATGAGGGGCTGGAAGCATGCAGGGGTGGGGGGATCTGGGCTAATTTGGGGGAAGTTGCGAGATGGGGTTAAGCGTTCATGCTTGCTGCCCGGATGAGGTCATTGATCTTGCGACCCTGCTTTGCTGTTCTGGAGGCCAGTGCCATGGCACTAATAGAGACAGCTACTGCCTCCCAGGCCGCTTTGCCGTCACTTCCCCTGGGTCTGCATCCTGCTGAGGGGAAGAGGGTTTCCCCCCCTCGCCTCTGCAGCATCCAACAACTTGCTGAGGTCGCCCTCAATAAATCTGGGCGCTGGCTTCTTTTCCATGTTTTCCTGCACTGCCTGTCCATCCTTGGGGTTTTAATGGAGCTGCCCCTCGTTAGGGCATATCAGCCGCAGGCAGTTAGGAGAGCATTCCAGCAAGTTAAATGCAGTTTGCTTGTTAGCATTGAGGGGAAGGCAAGTGAGCACTTGCAGGTGTGCTGATTGGCGGGGGGAGAGGGGGGGGAGTGGGGGGCGGAATCTGTGCCTCTGTGATGATTGGGCGCAGGAGAGAGAAAGGGAGGTGTCAGATAGCCATCGGAGTCAGGGGGAGATGGGGGCCATGAGCAGGTGGGTGCCGGGTTGGGAAAAGGGTGGCGGGGTGAGGGGGGGGCGGGGGGGGAGGTGGTTGCTGCCACTCTCCCTGCAATTGTTGGGGGGGCCGTGATCTGTCTGGTTGGCAGAGTAGTGGGGGGAAAGGGGGGTCAGTAATGTTGGGGGGGTCCAGTGACCATGGGGTGCAGGGGGAGGCATTATCCAGCACGGGAGGGACGTGACAGGGGAGCAGCATTATGTTTTGTTGCGCGTGTGCAGTTGGAGGCTCTGATTGGAGCTGCAGGGTTTTGGGCGAGTTAAGCCCCGCCCACAGGCTTCTGCAGGTAGAATCGAAATTTTGCAGGCAGAGTGTGTATGGGGAGGGGGGGAGGGGGGGGGCTGAAAACACGCCCAAAAGATGGATCTGAAACTCTCCCAGTTTCAAGTCCACTCAGCACTTCGACATAAAATGGTAAAATACCGCCCTGTAGCGCGGTTCTGTAAATGGATGTTTATCTTTTTTAATATTAACAAGCAGCCGGGAGATTTACAAGGAGAATATTAATATCGTTAATTGAGAATTGTCAAAATGCTTTTAAACTTTCCTGCTCTTTTACTGTTGAGTTTGTTATGTTTTATACAGACAGTCCATCAAGAACTGCATATTAATACTTATCTGTATATGGCGTAAACATCTGCTAAAACTGCTCATCAATCTAAATGTTGGATATGCTCCCACATTCCTATACACACTGAGGGAGGAATAACTTTACACCCAGTACCTTTATCAGGGGCAGATTTAATTGTGTGGGATCAGCTTACTCAGTCTTTTTGGGATCATGAGGAATAGCAGTAGATTTTCCTAGGGCTTGTGATAGAGTAGACTTTTATAGAACTAGATCCTGTACAGGTGGGCCAGGTCACATGAACAGGTATTCACCTATTTTTAATACATCCAGTCCAGCATCCAGCCTCATTTTCAATGAAGCAGAACCGTCGTCATAAGACACATTGTGTGTTGAGAATAGAAGAGGCGCTGGAGGAGACTTGGGCACGAGCAAGTGTCAACGCTCAGTGGATGTAACCAACCAAATTTGTCTGAATCCACCCAATAATGATCGATCTTGCACTTACCTAACACTCAACGGCACATATTGGATTTGTGGGAACAAGGCATATTCATGGCCTCCATCAGATGGAAGGGATCGTGTTACAATGGATGTGTAGTCCCACATATTTATCATTCTTAGCAGCTTCCGACTGGGAGAAAGCGACGTGCCTGTGTGGGAATAGACAATTTCCCCGGTATAACGATGCCGCCGTACACATACGTAAGATTACCAATCAAGAATGAAGACATTACCTCGATTTTGGAAACGGTTTCCAATGATACCGCGACAGCCCTTATGGAGATCAGTAATGAAATGGTTGCCTTGCGCACAGTTGGGCGGCAAAACCGGAAGGCACGAGCCTTCATATTGGTGGCTAAGGGTGGAACATGTGCTTTAATTGGATTAAAATTTTGCACATACATACCAGACACTTCAGAGAACATAATTAATTTGGCTGCACACATTCAGAAGGAGGTGGAGAAACGTAAATAACCAACATCTTCTCTGCGGAGCTGTGCAACTGACTGGATGAGGTCACTTGGGACAAGTATAGTCCAAGGGATAGTATTTTTCTCCATTTTCATTCCAATGATCATTATAATTGTGATAATGTTCAAAAGTTGCTTTTCTTTGGCATCAAAGTCAATGACGAGGACAGCAGCAGTGGCATCAATCCAGGAGGACAAGGAGATGTCCCTATCACCAAGTGCTCCTCCGGCTTATAAAAATGTGTATTGCCAGACATCTATTTGATGACCTATGTGAGATGATATTACATTTTCTTTATGATTTTTAAATATTAGTGTGGATTATCATTTAGACACAATTACATACAACCAATATATTATTAGTGATGACATCAGATTAGCAAGAAAGAAATCAAGAGTCCAATCACTCTTTAGGATTTAAGTATTTACTGGCCTAGTATTGGGTGAACCAATGGCCAGGAGGGGGGATTGAAGTGGGAAGTTCCTAATTAGTTAACAAGGTACATAACAATACATTCAGACACTAACAAGACTATCAGCAAAGAGTTAAATGGTCCTTGAAACGAAGTTAGTAAGCCAATGAGATGAATAATTTACACATTCGTGGATGTGGTAAGAGGACTGATCAAATCTTTATGATTTTACAACATATTTATTGATATTTTAAATGTATGAATCATTGCTCACTTCAGCCGAAAGCAGGTTATAGTAAAGGATGATAGTAAAGGTGAAGAGTTCCGAGCCAAAGGCCTGGGAACCCCGTAGTTCGTGAAATTCTTATCAGGAAGTTTCTGGTGAGGGGACACATCTTGTAACATTATGAATAGGCTCAATTAATTGTCTTGACTTAGGATAAGGACCATAAGGACGCAGGACCATGTGTTCATCCAGGTTGGCAATGCCCCAGTGGGTACATCCACTTTGACCACTGTAGTAAGCGTCCAAGGTAACCAGGCAAACAGGAAGTGACTTTTGTCAAAATAGGAGTCAGCATCTGGATTAAGTGGATGAATGAGATATCATGATGCTGGACGGTAGAATAGCTGAGGTGAATGTAAGAGATTATTATTGATGTGTGTATACTAAATTTAATTGATTTGAAACTAATGTAAGGCAGGAATAATTGAGAAGAAGAACTATAATTGATCTGTTTTTGATTGAATACATCAAATTCATTGGAGAGGTTTTGCCGCTCTATCCCAGAGCTCCTTAACCCTTTTGGTGATCTCCAAGCAGCGGCATGTTGTCAGATAAATGTTACGTCTTTATACAGAGGTATCTGCCTGATGAGTTTTTTATTGTCTGTAGTTAAAGACAGTATCAGCCATCTCAATTTGCCCTACAACACCATTGAAATCAATATTCATTTGGAAACTAACAAACTCCAATCTGAAACAACAATCTTCAACCCAAACAAAGATGATTACATCGATACGAGTGAACAGCGTAAATTGGATAAATTGACTGAGAGGTATGGCTGTAAATAAACGGCGGGGAAACTCTGAAAGGGACAATTCAAAACATCTACCAGAAGTACATTCCATGAGAAAAAGTGAGAGGGATCCATTCACAGCTCACACTTTAGAGATGGTATTAGATTGAAAGAACTTGCTTCTAACATTGCAAAAACAACATATGAGAGAAGTGATTTGATTTGACTTATCATTGTCACATGTACTGGTATACAGTGAAAAGTATTGTTTCTTGCGCGCTGTATAGACAGAGCATACCGTTCATGGAGAAGGAAAGGAGAGAGTGCAGAATGTACTGTTACAGTCATAGCTAGGGTTAGAGAAAGATCAACTTAATGCAAGGTAGATCCATGCAAAAGTCTGACGGCAGCAGGGAAGAAGCTGTTCTTGAGTCGGTTGGTACGTGACCTCAGACTTTTGTATCTTTTTCCCGACGGAAGAAGGTGAGAGAGAGAATGTCTGGGGTGGGGGCTCCTTAATTATGCTGGCTGCTTTGCCGAGGCAGCGGCAAGTGTAGACAGAGTCAATGGATGGGAGGCTGGTTTGCATGATGGTTCGTGGAGTATTGAGAGTGCTGAGAAACCCGCAAAAGGTGGCCAAAAAGGTAATATTGATAAATATGATCATAGAATCATACAGCGCAGAAGAGGCCATTCAGCCCATCGTGTCTGCACCAACCACAATCCCACGCAGGCCCTTTATCTGTAACTCCATTTATTCACCCTGCCAGTCCCCCTGACACGAAAGGACAATTTAACATGGCCAATCAACCTAAACCACACATCTTTTGAGTGTGGGAGGAAGCCGGAGCACCCGGAGGAAACCCATGCAGACACGGGGAGAACATGCAGACTCCACACAGACAGTGACCCGAGGCTGGAATTGAACCCGTGTCCCTGGCGCTGTGAGGCAGTAGTGCTAACTACTGTGCCACGTGCCGCCCTTAGTGATGAGGGTTAAATATAGAATAAACTAACCCAATGATCTAAAACAGATTTAAAGAGCAATGTTGGTATATAGCCCTGTTTGTCAAAGGTAATGGAGATCTTGGGGGATGGGGTGGTAAAGAGAATAATGGGGAACCAGTAGATGTAAATTACCTGGATTTACAAAGGCAGTTACAGAGTTCCACACAAATGGTTCAGAGGCAAGCTGATTGTGCACAGATTTGGAGGTATTATATCAGCATGGATAGAGGATTGGTTGACAGAGAGGAAGCAGAGAATGTTCATGTTTCTTTCATGTTGTCAGTGGTGGATTACCACAAAGGTCACTGCTGGACCCTCAGCCATTTACAACACTTATTAATGTCTTAGATCAAGGGGCAGTGAGTCATGTATCTCAGTGCGCTGGTGATGAAAAGCTCGGTGGGAAGGTAAGCAGTAAGGAGGACACAGAGAGAGGCATCAAAGAGATATAGACAGATTAAGTGAGTGGGCAACAAGATAGATTATAATGTTGAGAATTGTGAAATTATTAACAGAAAATCCAATTCTTTCAAATGGTGAGAAACTTGTAGGCTTTGATCTTCAAAGAGACTTGGGGTTGCTTACAGCTGAAATGTAAACATTTAACACACAGGGACAGCAGGAAATGAGGAATGCAAAATGAATATTGACTTCTATTGTGAGGGGATTGGTGTACAGGAATGAAGACTTGCTTGAATTGGACAGGGTTTTGATAATAATGCTCCAGTGGGCTGCTTTTCCCTGGATGGTGTCGAGCTTCTCGAGTGTTGTTGGAGTTGCCCTCATCCAGGCAAGTGGAGAGTATCCATCACACTCCTGACTTCAGCACTAACGATGGTGGACAGGCTTTGGGGAAGCAAGTAATGAATTATTACAGCAGGGTTCATGTTCTCGGATTTGCTCTTGCAACCACAGAATTGAATGCTTCCAGTGTGGCTGGATGTTCTGAGCTCTGTTGCAGTTGGTCCCAAGATAGCCTTCTCTGAAAATCTGTTTGGGTCAAGTGCCCAGTGAAGCTCAATAGCTATAGGTGTGTCGGGTTTTCATAGGAAGCACTGCCCCACCAGACCGCTCAGCATGTCCAATTCACCATCCCATTAGGAACAGCCGCATGTTGTTCCATCATCATAACGGGGAACGACCCCCCTCCACCCACCCACCGTGCTGGAAATGTAAAATAGCGTGGTAAATTACTGGAATCACTCAGTGACTCAATTCTTTTCCTCAGTGAATGGATTTGAGAATTAGAGTAAAGGGATATTTCAGCAGATTCTTCAATTGCTCTCTGAACATAGTCTGGGTCACAGCGTAAACGCAAGTGTTGGTGCAGCAACTCAACAACTGCAGCATGAAACCCAATTGGAGCACAAAAGCATGGAGAAAAACAGATCGATATCCCAAAATGAACATTCGGTACCATATGAAATAAAACATTATCAGTGCCCATAAGATAATGAAATTGCCTGAGATAACAAAGAGTAAAATGATGGATTTCCTGCGACTCTCCATCTCTGGGTCTCTGGGACTCTCTCCACTGCTGTGAGTCCGGAGTCTCTTGCGGGCTCTGCTGCTCACTACAATGTGTCTGACGGTGAATCCATTGAGCAACAGAATCAGGACAAATGGGACTGCTGGATTTAGAATGTAATGGAGGAACTCGATTGGTCCCCAGATTCGAGATAATTGAACTTGGAATGAAACTTCACAAAACCAGAGGCTGAGCCTCCACCTATACTGAGGCAGGAACATAAAATACCAGAGAATATTCTTTAAGCAGCTCAGCACAGTCACTGTTCCCAGAACCACAGTTGCCGTTTTCTCACTGCAGTATTTACTTTTCAGCTTCTGGCAGCAAATGGCAACAAAGCGATCAAAGGTGAAAGTGACGGTGAAATAGACAGAACAGTCAGTAACTGCATAGAGCAGGACGGCGTGGATATTACAGATGGGGATGGATCTCCGGAAATAAAACTGTTCATCAAAAATAATCGGAATCTGTCTGAATATCAGGTCAACGATAACAACCAGTAGATCAGCTGCTGCCATGGCAACCAGGTAGTGAGTGACACATTTGGAGAGACCACACTTTCCCCTGGAGAGGATCATAATCGTCACTAAGTTCACTGTGAGGAAAGAAAATCAAACATCAGGCTGGGATTAAAGGTACCAGTTTCATTGAGCTTTTACTGAGATTCTCAATTGTGTTTCTCTATCCATTGATTTATTCCATAAATGTACTTGAAAGAACAAATGGAAAGATCTGTAATAAGGTGGAATACGGGAGAGCTTAAATGGCATATGTGACGTTACTGAAATTGGTGAACTAAATGTTGATTATAACCCACCCCTACTTCCTATTCTTCCCTGGCTGAAATACAATTACATCGCTAATGTAATGATGACATCGCTAGGGTGGAACAGTGGTGCAGTGCTTAGCACTGCTACCTCACAGCGCCAGGGAGCCAGGGTACTGTCTGTGTGGAGTTTGCACATTCTCCCCATGTCTGCTTGGGTTTCCTCCGGGTGCTCCAGTTTCCTCCCACAGTCCAAAGATGTGCGTGTTAGGTTGATTGGCCATGCTAAATTGACCCAAGTAGCAGGGTAAATATGTTGGGTTATGGGAATAGGGTGGGATTGTTGTCATTGCAGGCTCGATGGGTTGAATGGCCTCCTCCTGTACTGTAGGGATTCTATGGTTCTAAACACTCCTAGTGATGATGATGCTTCAGGTGCCAGAATCTCTGGCCAGAAACCAATAACATTGACTGTGTGATAATGTTTAACCCTACCATTTTCCATTAGCTACAGCAACACCTTGCTGCCCCAGATGCAATGAGAGTCTAAAGTCAAAGAATCCCTACACTGCAGAAGGAGGCCATTTGGCCCATTGCTTCTGCACCAATCACGATCCCACCCAGGGCTTACACCCGCAACCTCTCATATTTACCCTGATAATCCCCCTGACACTAAGTGGCAATTTAACATGTGCCAATCAACCTAACCCGCACATCTGTGCACTGTGGGTGGAAACTGGAGCACCCGGAGGATACTCACACAGTGACTGACAAATCTCTGCTCCATTTGAATGACATGGTTGGAAGGTCTGTCCCTTGAGCTCTGTATTTATCTCAGAGGGAGAATTTTTAAAACTGAAATTAGTTATCTGATGCAGTTTTAATTGTAGTCCATACAGGTCTCCTCCACCCCTCACCCAGCTCTACCCCCACACCAAGTTCACCCCAGCTGCTGCACACTTTGCTCCTCTCTCTCCCTCCAACTTTCACCTGGATCACTCCTGGGTACCACACGGTTTTCCCACTTGTCTCGCCCCCTCAGCTCCCACCCCCACGTTCCCCACAGCCTATCAACATAGTCAGAATATCAGAGGTTGGAATTGCACGACGGAGTAGTTCAAGTTTGGCACAGGGAGGAATCTACAGAAGTAATGTGCGTATGCCAGGCACGTGTGTGTGTGTGTGTGTGTGTGTGCAAGGAAGAATACAGCATTCTGGGGGTAGGACCCCAGGCAGGAGGAAGCTATGGAGGAACCCCAGTGAAATTAAGCAAGAGCTGAGGATGTTGACTGGGGGTTGGGGGAGGGGGGAGTGTACAAATGTGGGCAAGAGGGACGGGAGTACAGGGTGAAGTGGAGCTGCGATGGTGAGGGAGGAGGTGGACATGAGGGAGTAAGATGTGAGTGCCTGATTGAGGGTGAGAGAGTAAGAGGGATCTTGCAGTATCAGGGAATCAATAGTATTTTCACACTTGGGTTGGTATAAAGGACAGGGCCTGCTGGGAGCAAACTTAAAGAAGCATAAAAGATCGTAAAAATGGGCAATAATTTCCAGCCAATGGAATAAAGCCATGGCCCGATGGAATTACAAGAGTTTAAAGTGTAAAACCTTTACCACCGCTGGTCGCAACTGCTTGGATCGGCAGTGAAAGAGTCTCCCAAAAACCACAACACAATGTAACTCCAGTGAACCTAGTGAGGCCAATCCCTCCTTTTTGTTGCATTGCCTTTTATTAGCTTCTCTCCAAGGAGAATAGACCCAAGCGCTCTGTTGTGGGAAATTCTTCTGAGGTGGCCTGATTAATTTAAAGACTAAATCTTTTTATTAACATTTTCCTTTCACGAAGGCAATTTAAAAATTTCAATTCAAGGAAAATCTTCAATTAAACTAGTTTTATTAAAACATTGAAATGTTAGAATCAAAACATTACAAATTTTAAAAAAATATTCAGACAAATATCTCATAGGACAAGACAAATTTCATTTTGGCCAAAACGGGAGATCTGTGGTTCCACCTACACAGCTAATGTGCTGTCAGGCTCTCAAAAGATCTCAGATTTCATGCCAAGTAGCACAATGGTTATGGTTCTTGTTATCATATTGTACAGCCCAGCACTTAAAAGCAATTTCATTCTTTCACTGTTCTGTCAACCTAACAATGGCATGTCCTTCAATCAATTATAGTTTGACGCCTTCAAATATAAATCTGCCATTTGTCTGTTTTGCGGATGTTCTCTCCCAAAAATGGCTCCTTATGATTCAGCATTTCTCTAATCAGTTTGAACTGGCTCTAATACCGAATGAAGACATCTTTATCTTTTGACATTATCACCCGGCCTGGGTAATTTACTTTGTTGCATAATTTGTGCCCAACTTGTGCTGGCATCATTCATGAAGTGGATGTCCCGAGGCATGGTACATTGGGGAAACCATGCAGACGCTACGAGGATGTCCCGAGGCATGGTACATTGGGGAAACTATGCAGACGCTACGACAACGGATGAATGAACACCGCTCGACAATCACCAGGCAAGACTGTTCTCTTCCTGTGGGGGAGCACTTCAGCAGTCACGGGCATTCAGCCTTGGATCTTCAGGTAAGCGTTCTCCAAGGCGGCCTTCACGACACACGACAGCGCAGAGTCGCTGAACAGAAACTGATAGCCAAGTTCCGCACACATGAGGATGGCCTAAACCGGGATGTTGGATTTATGTCACATTATAGTAACCCCCACAGCTCTCCCCTGGTCTTGCATAATCTCACCAGCTGTTCTGTCTGGAGACAATACACATCTCTTTAACCTGTGTTTAATGTTCCCTCCAACCACATTATCTGTACCTTTTAAGACCTGGCTGGCTGTAGAGATTTGCATTCTAATTAGTATTCTGTCACTTGATTTCTGTGTCTGTGCACTGTTGGAGAACAGAGACCACTCCATCTGACGAAGGAGCAGCAAGCTCCGAAAGCTTATGGTATTTGCTACGAAATAAACCTGTTGGACTTTAACCTGGTGTTGTGAGACTTCTTACCATCATTCATGAACACATCTTTTATTTTACTGGCATGTTACAAATTCATTTCTTAGAGACATTATAAAGATGTTCCTTAAATATTTTGTATTACTCTCAAAATACATTAAAACATTAGCTTCTAATTATCCTTAAGTTGGGTAATTAGAAATGATCAGAATTTTCGAGTACACTTTCCAATCTATTCTCAAAACTGAAGTTTCTCAACCCTGAAACCATTCTTGTAAACCTCTTCAGCATTCTGTCCAATGTTTTCACAACCTTCTCATAGTCTGGCACTCAGAACCGTACACGGTATTCCGGCTGAGGTCTAACTAGTGTCTTGTACAATATCATCAGAAAATACTGGATAAATTCAGTAGATCTGACACCATCTGCAGAATGAAACAGAGTGGATTTTTCTGGTTGTATTGATCCTTTTGCCAGATTAGCAGGGTCAATAAAAGTGCAAAAGATGGAAAACTGCGTGACATAAACAGTTATAGAATTAACAGCTGGATAGAGAGACTTACCAGGGAGACCAATAACAGCCAGGATAGGATAGTAAAAGTGCTGAATAATCCTCAGTCCAGAAAAGATCCGATTGTCCAATGTATTCCATTGCGAATCCGCAGATATAAGCCAATAGGATAGGTCCCTGCTCATTGTTGTAACATTCCAATCTATTGTCCTCAGACTCTGATCCATTGTTGAATATTCCAATCGAGTCTCCTCAGATTCTGATCTCTCCTCTCCCTGTCTCCGGAGCTGCGGATCCCTGTCACTGATGGGGGTGATGCTCCCGCTGACACTCTGGATAACACATTGAGAGAATTCCCATATTAGTAGAGGCGGAAAACCCTCCATGGACAGAATTAGATCCACGGAGACTGACATTAATTACAGTCACTGAACAAACAGGTTCAGTTAACCCCTTTCAATGAACACTTTTTATATTACAATAAAGTAGACTATTTATCAACCTGGGTGGGATGTTCGATGGTTTGCAGAGGAACAGGCAGGTAAAAAGATCAGAAACACTGGCCAACATGGAAATGGGATTTGTGCCACAGAACATAAGTGTTCCATGCTGAAGACAGGATGGAAAATATACACATCTAAGTCAGTTGGGCTCTTTACAATTTGTTTTTTTTAAAGAATGGTTGGACTAATGAAATGGCCATTGCTGAACACATGATGTTAGTTCTGAATGTTTCTGAGCAGTTTAAAAATGACAACACATTAAACCGCTGGATTGTAACACTTCTTGCATCGTACAAACATTGCAGCCAATCCAACACAATGGATTAGCGAAGGAGACATCTGCACTGGCCAGCTATGGTCAAAGACAGAACTATTTATCACTCATTGGCCAGAATTTTACCATCATACCCGCCACGATTCCGGGGGCGGGCAAGGCTCAGAGAACAGCATTCTCTGTTTGCTTCGGGCGAGATCATACGAACCTCAGGCGGACGTGCCGGAAACATTCTGCCCATCATCTCCAACTTTGTCATAATGTTTCTGCAGTTACCTTCTCAAAATACAACGGATTTTAACAAGGGACTTCATTTGCTGACTATCTCGGCCTGAAACCATCCAAACACGTGAGCTGTTTCTTAAATTAAACAGCTTTAGAATTTTATCTTTAGTTGTTGTTTAACAAAGAAAAAAGAAAATTACAGGTCACCCCTCAACCTCTGTCCTTCAAGTGAGAACAAACCAAGTTTCTCCAACCTCTCCTCATAGCTAATGCCCTCCATACCAGGCAACATCCTTGTAAATCTTTTTTGTACCCTCTCCAAAGCCTCCTGGTAGTGTGGCGACCAGAATTGAACACTATATTCCAAGTGCAGCCTAACTAAGGTTCTCTAAAGCTGTGACATTACTTGCCAATTTTTAAACTCAATGACCTGGCAAGCATACCGTATGCCTTCTTGACTACTTTCTCCACCTGCATTGCCACTTTCAGTGACCTGTGTCCCTCTGCCTATCAATACTCCTAAGGGTTCTGCCATTTACTGTATATTTCCCATCTGTATTAGACTTTCCAAAATGCATTACCTCAGATTTCTAGAAACCCTACAATGCAGAAGGAGGCCGTTTGGCCCACCGAGTCTGCACCAACAATTCCACCCAGGCCCTATCCTTGTAACCCCTCGCAAAGCCCCTGACACCAAGGGGTAATCCCAACAAGACATCTTCCCCGTAACCCCAAGTATTTACACCACTACTCAGCCAAACCTACACATCTTGGGACACGAGGGGATAATTTAGCATGGCCAATTCACCCAACCTGCACATCTTTGGATTGCGGGAGGAAACCGGAGCACCCGGAGGAAACCCATGCAGACACGGGGAGAATGTGCAAACTCCACACAGACAGTCAGCCAAGGCCGGAATTGAACCCGGGTCCCTGGCGCTGTGAGGCAGCAGTGCTAATCACTGTGGTACCGTTCCTCCCTAATTTGTCTGGATTAAACTCCATCTGCCATCTCTCTGCCCAAGTCTCCAACTGATCTATATCCTGCTGTGTCATCTGACGGTCCTCATCACTATCCGCAATTCCACTAACCTTTGTGACATTCGCAAACATACTAATCAAACCAGTTACCTGTACACCCAGTTCCCTCTGCCTATCAAGACTTTTAAGGGTTTTGCCGTTTACTGTATATTTCCCATCCATATTAGACCATCCAAAATGCATTACCTCACATTTCTCGAATCACTGGAGTGCAGAAGGAGGCCATTCGGCCCATCTGCACTGACAACAATCCCATCCAGGCCCTATTCTTGTAACTCCAAGTAATCCCCGTGACACTAAGTGCAATCCCAACCAGACCACTTCCCTGTAACCCCAAGTATTTACCCCACTACTCCCCCAAACATACACATGTTGGGACGCTAAGGGGCAATTTAGCATGGCAAATCCACCTAACCTGCACATCTGGAGTGTGGGAGGAAAACAGAGCATGCGGAGGAAACCTATGCAGACATGGGGAGAATGTGCAAACTCCATACACTCAGTCACCCAAGGCCGGAATTGAACCCGGGTCCCTGACGCTGCGAGGCATCGGTGCTAACCAGCTCTCCATTCAGAAGTGCAACCTCGCACTGTTACCCTCTATGACAGAGCCAGTTCTGTATCCACCTTGCCAGCTCACTCTCATCCCATGTGACTTAACCTACTGCACCAATCTGCCATGAGAGACCTTGTCAAAGGCCTTACTGAAGTCCATGAAGACAACATCCACTGCCCTATCCTCAATTATCTTTGTCACTTCCTCAAAAACTCGATCAAGTTAGTGAGACACGACGTCCCTTTCACAAAACCATGTTGTCTCTCACTAATATCCAAGTGGGAGTAAATCCTGTCTTGAAGAACCCTCTCCAATAATTTCCCTACCACTGATGTAAGGCTCACTGGCCTGTAATTACCTGGATTGTCCTTGCTACCTTTCTTAAACAAAGGAACATTGGCTATTCTCAAATCCTCTGGGACCTGTAGCCAGTGAGGATACAGAGATTTCTCTCAAGGCCCCAGCAATTTCCTCCCTTGTCTCTCAGTATTCTGGGGCATATCCCATCAGGCCCTGGGGACTTGTCTACCTTAATGACAAGTCCCCAAGGCCTTTTGGGATAAAACCCCTTAACCTCCAAAGAGCAAACTGGACTCCAGTCCAGCAGCCTCCCTTTCACATCCATCTCTCTCTACGATACATGGATGATTTTCTGCATCTAAAACAGACTCAACCTGCAACCAAGTCCCAGGGACCAAGGCTAGACAAAGAAAACTGAAAACATCTTCATTGGAAATTGAATGAGTGGACTCTGGACTCACATGAAATCATAACTCTTATTTTTTTATCATGTTCTATGCCCTCGACCCCTTTCTTCACCTTATGAGTTTTTTGTTGTATAAATGCAGGAAAGCGTGGACTTTGCAAAACCCCTTCCTGCATTTTGTGTGTGTGTGAAATAAACTAACCCTCTTATTTCACCTTATTTCAAGTTTGTTATAGGATTATTAATAGATGATCGGATCACTCCATGTTGATAGAAATGCATCGCCACTTATGATAAAAGATAACAAAAATTGAAAATGTCATCATAGAAACCCTACAGTGCAGAAGGAGGCCATCCGGCCCATCGAGTCTGCACCGACCACAATCCCCCCCACATACCCACCCTACCCCCACATATTTACCCACTAATCCCTCTAACCTCCGCATCTCAGGGGCAATTTTTTTTAACCTGGCCAATCAACCTAACCCGCACATCTTTGGACTGTGGGAGGAAACCGGAGCACCCGGAGGAAACCCACGCAGACACGAGGAGAATGTGCAAACTCCACACAGACAGTGACCCGAGCCGGGAATCGAACCCGGGACCCTGGAGCTGTGAAGCAGCAGTGCTAACCACTGTGCCACCGTGCCGCCCTGTTCTGTTTACAGATGGCTGTGAGAGGAGAAATCAAAGCTGCTTATATTAATCTACCTGCTGCCTTTAACATAAGTGAGAAGTCTCACAACACCACATCTTCACATTGTAACACAAGTGTTACAGGCTGTTTTATTTTGAAGGAGAGATGGATAATTCTTATAATGACCTGACAGCGAGTTTGTCAACGATGGTGGGAAAACTTTGAGTCTGTAGTAATATTCATGCCTAGGGTTAACAATTGACAAAGAGCAACAATATTTGAATGAAGCATCCTAGCTGATAAAACAGGTCACTGCTTCACCAACAACATTTACCATGTCTCGGTATTGGATCCTGTGCCGTTGGTCTTTTCTACAACTCAGCAAGGATTTGGTGTGTGCTTGTTCAAATGTTGGCCTCCTTCTACCTGGCATCAGTTTTTTTTTGTCTTCTTCCTCCTGGTCATTAAAAAAAATGGGATGTGGGGATAGTAGGCAAGGCCAGTATTTGTTGCCAATTGCCTTCATACTGAATGGCTCACTCATCAGAAGAGTTACTGACAATGCTGTTAGCTTGGAGTCACAAGTAAACCAGACCAGGTAAGGATGGCAGATTTCCTTCCCTAAAGGACATCAGTGAACCTGGTGAGTTTAATGATAATCAGTGATGGTTCAATAGTCATCATCAGGCTTTTAGTTCCAGATTTTGGGCAGCACAGTGGCACAATGGTCAGCATATGCCACCTCAACTCCAGGGACCCGGGTTCAATTCCTGGCTGGGGTCACTGTGTGGAGTTTGCACATTTTCCTTATGTCTGCGTGTTTCCCCTCCGGGTGCTTTGGTTTCCTCCCACATTCCAAAGGGTGTGCAGGTCAGGTTGATTGGCTATGTTAAATTGCCCCTTGATGTCCAGGGATGCCTAGGTTAGAGGGATTAGTGGGGTAAATAAGTTGAGTTGCAGGGATAGGGCCCGGGGGTGGGGGGGGGGGGGGGGGGGAGGAGGAGGTGGGGGGAGGGGGGGTGGTGGGGGGGGAGGTGGGGGGGGAGGTGGGGGGGGGGGAGGTGGGGGGGGGGGAGGTGGGGGGGGAGGTGGGGGGGGGGAGGTGGGGGGGGAGGTGGGGGGGGGGGAGGTGGGGGGGGGGAGGTGGGGGGGGAGGTGGGGGGGGGGAGGTGGGGGGGGAGGTGGGGGGGGGTACTGTTGTCAGTGCAGACTCGATGGGCTGAATGGCCTCCTATGTACTGTATGGTTTCTATGATTCCAATTGAATTCAAATCCTCCAGTCTGCCATATTGGAATTTGAACCAAGGTCCCAGAGCATTACTTTGGTCTCTGGATTGCTAATCCATCGAAAATAGCATTACAACACTGCCTCCTCATTTGGAGGATGCGCTTGAAATAGTGCCATCTACTTTCTGCTGTTGAATCACAGCTGATTTCTGGTCAGCTGAGAGATGTGTAAATTGGAGTGAACATTAGACAAGGTTTGAGTCCTTCTTTGTCTATCGGCATTTCGACTCTGTTCTATGGACAATATTCTACAACTCCAGCTTGGTAATATGGTCATGAGGTGAGGACGTTGAAGCCACAATTTTCAGAAAATTGCTGAAACTCTCTAGGGGCAAATTGGTTTCCATTATCAGAATTGGCATGGCGTTGTGAGCAGAAAATCATGTCTCACAAATTTGATTGAGTTTTTTGAAGGGGTAACCAAGAAGGTAGATGAGGGCAGTGCAGTTGATGTTGTCTACATGGACTTTGACAAGGTACCGCATGGTAGGTTGTTGCATAAAGTCAAATCTCATGGGATCCAGGGGGAGGTATCTAAATGGATACAAAATTGGCTTCTTGACAGAAGCCAGAGGGTGGTTGTAGAGAGTTGTTTTTCAAACTGGAGGCCTGTGACCAGCGGTGTGCCTCAGGGATCAGTGCTGGGTCTACTGTTATTTGTCATTTATATTAATGATTTGGATGAGAATATGGTTAGTAAGTTTGCAGATGACACTCAGATTGGTGGCATAGTGGACAGTGAAGAAAGTTATCTCCAATTGCATCGGGATCATGATCAATTGGGCCAGTGGGCTGACGAATGTCAGGTGGAGTTTAGTTTAGACAAATGCGAGGTGATGCATTTTGGTAGATTGAACCAGGGCAGGACTTACTCAGTTAATGGTAGGGCATTGGGGAGAGTTACAGAACAAAGAGATCTAGGGGTACATGTTCATAGCTCCTTGAAAGTGGAGTCACAGGTGGACAGATAGGTGAAGAAGGCATTCGGCATGCTTGGTTTCACCGGTCAGAACATTGAATACAGGAGTTGGAATGTCTTGAAGTTGTACAAGACATTGGTAAGGCCACACTTGGAATACTGTGTGCAATTCTGGTCACCCTATTATAGAAAGGATATTCTTAAACTAGAAAGAGTGCAGAAAAGATTTACTAGGATGCTACTGGGACTTGATGGATTGAGTTATAAGGAGAGGCTGGATAGACTGGGACTTTTTTCTGTGGAGCATAGGAGGCTGAGGGGTGACCTTATAGAGGCCTATAAAATAATGAGGGGCACAGATCAGCTAGATAGTCAATATCTTTTCCCAAAGGTAGGGGAGTCTAAAACTAGAGGGCATAAGTTTAAGGTGAGAGGGGAGATACACAAAAGTGTCCTGAGGGGCATTTTTTTCCACAGAGGGTGGTGAGTGTCTGGAACAAGCTGCCAGAGGTAGTAGTAGAGGTGGGTACAATGTTGTCTTTTAAAAAGCATTTAGATAGTTATATGGGTACGATGGGTAAAGAGGGATATGGGCCAAATGGGATTAGCTTTGGGGTTTTTTTTTAAAAAAGGGCAGCATGGACGAGTTGGGCCGAAGGGCCTGTTTCCATGCTGTAAACCTCTGACTATTTCATTCTCAAATGAATCCCTTATTCAGTGACAGGACTTGTACTACTCAGCATTGTTGTAGCTCTGAAACATTTTGCCTTTCTGTTAGAAGGCAACGGGTAATAATTGTTCGTCAATAATCCGTCTGTCCAGAGGAATAGTCGGATACAGAGATTCCATTCTTGCCCGTTTCTTCAGAAGGAACTCTTCAAATGCAGATAGATAATGAAAATAACAAACAACTTACTCCAATTTATATAATCAAAGAAAGTTTAATAAAGAAACTTCATTACTCCCAACTTGCGGCCACATCCTACAATTCCAAACAAGTTCTTATTTATAGTGAGTCACTCAACTATTACATCACTCTGTAATTGGTTCCATGGTTTTCTGGGTCAGCTGACCCTTACAGCTTTTTCCATTTGTCACATTGCATCCAATACAAAGTTGTCACCAGTTACATTCTAACATCGCCTGTGTGTGAATAAGTTGCCTCCTACAGTGTGCCATGGTGTGCTTTGTACATCAGTAGCTGTCATCTCCTTTCTCTGCTGTGCAGTCCCATATTTATGGCATTACTGCATCTAGATTGTGGACAGCACGGTAGTTAGCACTGCTGCCTCATAGCGCCAGGGACCTGGGTTCAATTCTGATCTCAGGTCATTGTCTGTGTGGTTTCCTCCGGGTGCTCTGGTTTTCTCCCACAGTCCAAAGATGTGCAGGTTAGGTTGATTGGCCATGCTAACTTGACCCTATTGTCAGGAGGATTAGCAGCATACATCTGTGGGTTTACAGGAATAGGGCCTGGTTGAGATTGTGGCCAGTGCAAGACTCAATGGGCCCAATGGCCGCCTTCTGCACTGTCGGGATTCTATGATTCTAGATTGTATTATTTCAATGTTTTGTAAATAAAGAATCCATTGCACAGCTGATTTGGCTCTGATTTTCAAAAAGTTAAAAGAACATCCAACCGATCGGAAAGTAGAAAACATAACACCTCAGTTCAAGAAGGTAGGGAGGCAGAAATCGAGTGTTAAGGCCCAGGACAGAAACTCCGAACTTGAAGTTAGCCTAGACCCTAAATTTTACATTTGATTTTGGCATTGGTGACCATAAAATGTTTTACTCCAGATATGATTCTAGTGATGCACTAGGCAGTCTTATCAAACAAAGTTTATTTACACAGTTAGGATATACAAAAAAAAGCATAACTTTTACCAATTGCAGGACTTAAATATGTTAGAATGTAACCGGTGACAACTTTGTATTGGATGTAATGTGACCAATGGCAACAAGATGTAAGGGTCAGCTGACCCAGTAAATCATAGAACCAATTACGGAATGATGTGATGGTCAGCTGACTCACTTATAAATAAGAACCCGTTGGAATTGTGGGGAGTGGCCCAGGGCGTGGCCTCAAGTTGGGAGTAATGAAGTTTCTTTATTAAATCCTTTTTGATTTATAAATTGGAGTAAATTTTGCTATATTTTTGTTGTCTGCATTTGAAGAGTACCTGAAGGAACAAAATATGACTGTATAATTGTCATTAGCTATTCCTGTTGTTCCAATTTTAAATAATACCCCATAGACATACATCCATCTTCAGAATTAGTTAGCACTAAAACATGTATGCTCATGTAATACGAGGCTTCCAGATTTTAACACCCATGGACAAAAATCGAAATAGCCATTGAGAGAGAAGGATATATCCTCAAGGCAGCAAAACAGCTGCAAACTTAGTCTCTAGTTGCTTCCAGTCTTCAGACTTCAGAGACAGGAAATGATACAAGTGTTGCCCCAAGGGTTAAGGTGCTAAACTGGGGAAAGACTAACTACAGCCAGATTAGGCAGGATTTGGAGGCTGTGGTTTGGGAGAGGCTGTTTGAGGGCAAATCCACATCTGGCATGTGGGAGAGTTTTAAGGAGCAGTTGATCGGAGTGCAGGACAGGAATGTGCCTGCGAAAAAGAAGAACAGGAAAGGCAAGATTCTGGAACCGTGGATGACCAGGGAAATTGAGAGTCTAGTCAAAAAGGAAAAAGGATGCATACATGAGATCTAGGCAAATAAAAACAGATGAAGCATTTGAAGACGACAGGGAAAGTAGAAAAGAAATCAAACAGGGGGTTAGGAGGGCAAAAAGGGTCTCAAAATGGCCTTTGAGGCAGGATTAAGGAGAATCCCAAGGCATTTTATCCATGTGAGGAACAAAAGGGTAGCTAGAGAAAGAGTTGGTCCACTGAAAGGCAAAGCGTCAAACTAGAAGAAGTGGGTGAGATTCTGGATGAGTAATTTGCAACAGTATTCACAAAGGAGAGGGACACATTGATTTATGGTGTATCGGAGGGGTATGCAAACCCTCTAGAGCAAGTCATCATTATGAGGAAGTGTTGGTGTATTAAAAAGCATTAAGGTAGACAAATCCCCAAGGCCAGATGACATCTATCCCAGATTACTGAGGGAGACAAGCAAGGAAATTGCTGGGCCTCCAATAGAAATCTTCGTTTCCTCATTGGCCACAGGTGAGGTCCCAGAGGATTGAAGGATAGCCAATGTTGTCCCGTTATTTAAGAAGGGTGGCAACGATAACCTGGGTAATTATAGACCAGTGAGTTTGACGTCAGCGATAGTGAAATTGTTGAGAAGATTCTTAGGGATAGGATCTATACATATTTGGAACGGAATGGTCTTATTAGCAACAGCCAGCATGGCTTTGTACGAGGGAGGTCATGTCTCACTAATTTGATTGAGTATTTTGAGGAAGTGACAAAAATGATTGATGAGGGAAGGGCTGTGGATGTTGTCTACATGGACTTTAGTCAAGCATTTGACAAGGTCTCTCATAGTCATGTATATGACTTGGAAGAAATCGTAACCTGGTCTGATTAGCAAGTTTGCGGAGGAGAGAACCAAGCTGGAATTCTCTGTAAAAGGCTAGCAGTCTCCAGTCTCCAGTCCTGACCTGTCAGACATCCCAATCAAGCTCTACTCTGCAATCCCAGGAGAACACAAACAAAAGAACACTGCATTAGTTCAGATTAAAAACAAATATGGTATCGATTGTACTGCTTCAGTCTCAATAGAGGACACCAGCCGCGGACAAAACAGCTCTGACAAATGCCAGGGACTGCTGGAAACATCCTACAGAGAAACCTAATTAAAATACAATTCTAACGGGCACAGTCGGTTCAAACAAAGGAAGCTCTTGGCCAAATGGCATGACGTCTTGTGGGAATTTCTGAGAACAGATCATTAAACAGGTTTTAGCTGGGCACTTAGAAAATCTCCAGTTAATCAGGATGAGTCAGCATGGGTTTGAGAAAGGGAAATTGGGTTCAGCCAATGTACTATACTTCCTTCAAGGAGTTACGATTTACTAGAGATCCTTCAAGGAGTAAAATGCACTGTGGATAAAGGGGTAACTTTACTGGAAGTTCGATTGTGACTTTCATATATCTGCTGAAGAAGTTCTATCTGCAATGTTTTGTGTGTGATTATGATAGATCCAACAGCAGACCAATCTTGCAGTGAATTATCAGCTTTGATAGGGCGGCATGGTGACAGTGGTTAGCACTGCTGCCTAACAGCACCAGGGACCCAGGTTCGATTCTGGCCTTGGGTCACTGTCTGTGTGGAGTTTGCACGTTCTCCCCGTGTCTGTGTGGATTTCCTCTGGGTGCTCTGGTTTCCTCCAGTCCAAAGATGTGCGGGTTAGGTTGATTGGCCATGCTGAATTGCCCCTTAGTTTCAGGGGATTAGCAGGATAAATACATGGGGTTAAGGGGATAGGCCTGGGTGGGATTGTGGTTGATGCAGATTTGATGGGTTGAATGGCCTCCTTCTGCACTGTAGGGATTCTATGATTCCATGATACATTATTATAAACGTTCTCTGCATTCTCTACAGAGAAATTACATCCTTCCAAAATCATCATGACCAGAACTGCACATAATATTCCAGTTGTGCCCTCACCAATATTTTATAGAATTCCAACATTATATCCTTTCACATTCTATATCTCTACCAATGAAGGAGAGAATTCAATTTGCCTTCCTTCCAACCCTGTCTGCTTGAACTGCTGCCTTAGGGATTTGTGTACTTGTACACCAAGATCTATTATTTCATATACATTTCTTAATATATTCCTATTTATTGTGTACTCCCTAAACGCATGGCCTCACACTTTCTATGTCAAAAATCCATCTGCCACTTGAACGCCCAACCCATCAATATCATTTTATAGATTAGAGCTATCCTCTGCAGTATCCAGTGATCACCCAATCTTTGGGTCATCTGCAAATTTTCTAATCGTGCCTCCCACGTTCATGTGATGAGAGAGAGTCTGTCACTTTAGCTTTTCTTGTTTCATCTCCAATTTGATTCAGTTTCAATGGTGTTACACTCACTCAGTGATGGATTTTCAGACCCAGATCTTTAAAATTATGTTTCTCATATGGTACCATCAGAGATGGGTTATCTGCTAGCATCATAAAGTTAAAGTTAAAAAAAAAATTATTTGTTTCAAGTAGGCTTACATTAACACTGCAATGAAGTTACTGTGAAAATCTGAGTCATCACACTCTGGCGCCTGTTCGGGTACACCGAGGGAGAATTTAGGATGGCCAAACCACCTAAACAGCATGTCTTTCAGAATGTGGGAGGAAACCGGGGCACCCGGAGGAAACCCACGCAGACACGGGGAGAATGTCTGTGTGGAGTTTGCACAATGACCCAAGCCAGGAATTGGACCCGGGTCCCTGGTGCTGTGAGGCAGCAGTGCTACCTACTGTGCCACCGTGCCACCCATCATGTTTTTAAAAATTGGGTTTTTTTGTTTCAGGCGGTTCCCCTTCTTTTCAGGAGCTGCCCCTTTTTGATTTGTCCCTAAGTTAAGTTGATTTTGTTTATTTGGTTGAACACAAAAAGATGTTTCTAACAAACACTTCAAAAGTGGGCAAACCCTTGTCCGAGTTGTTGAGAGGTGAAACTGCACAACTGCACCTGGAACTTCTCAAATGTTGTTGTTGAAACAGAGTTCAACGACAAACATCACCACGAGTGAAAATGTCACCCGCAGCATCACTAACAAGTGTGTCATCAATGACGTTGCCAACTAATGGTTGGACATCAACATCATTAACAAGGAGCACAATATCGGCAAGCTCAAATTGTCTACAACACTAGGAGCAATGTACACAACGTCAGTAAATGATCCCATTCATGAGTGAGAGTGTGGAATGTCAAATCCATCAAAATGAGGTCCATCATCCTTTCACCGATGTGATAGTGTGGGGCCTGTTTCTGAGAAAAGAAAACACATAATTAAGGGAGATAAGTTGTTATGTGGATGTCTATGAGTAACCAGGATGCCAGGTTACTCACCTGTGTTTTGGACGGCCCAATTGATCGAGATCCCATTGCAATCCTAAATAACTTTCTTCACCATCCACTACGCCACCAATCTTGGTGTCATCTGCAAACTTACTAACCATGCCTCCTAAATTCTCATCCAGATCATTAATATAAATGGCAAATAACAGTGGACCCAGCACCAATCCCTGAGGGACTCCGCTGGTCACAGGCCTCCAGTCTGAAAAATAACCCTGTACAACCACCATCTGTCTTCTGTCATCAAGCCAATTTTTTTTTATCCAATTGACTACCTCACTCTGGATCCCATGAGACTTAACCTGGATAGAGGGATAGCGCAAAATCGATAAGGAACTGAGAGAATGGGGAGAGACTTGGATGCAGAGGGCCTGATAGACATAGAGGACAGAGAATTGAAAGCAGAGTGAGGGGTAACAAGCAGAGATGGAGGGGAAGCTGACAGTGAGTGCGAAATTTGAACAGAGAGCTTGGCCGACAGAAATAGATAATTAGGGATGGACAAAGAGACGGCTGAAAGAGAGATGAGAGAACTACATATTGACAGAGGAAATGTGAGATAGACAGAGATACAGCCCAATAGATGGAGAGAAAAGTCGATTGTGGAGGGAGAGATGTGTGTTTTCATTCTTTCAGAAATTCCTGTCTGCTTTGAACGTAAGAATAGATCAAACAGGAGCAGTTAAAGGCCATCTGGCCCTTAAACACTGTGCTGTCAATAAGATCACAGCTGATCTTCTGCAGCGTTTGCTCTACCTCTTTGTCTGTCCCCCATAATCCTTCACTCTCTTGTCAATCAAAAGCCTGTCTAACTCAGCGATGAATATATTCAATGTCCTGGTCTCCACTGCTCGCTGGGGAAAGAGAACTCCAAACGTGAAGGACCTTCCGAGGTGAAACATTCCTCCTCAATTCCATTTCAAACCGGAGACGCCTCATTTTTAAACCGTGCCCACTGATTCTAGAGTTCTCTGCAAAATGAAATTCTCCCTTAGCCTCTACACTGATCAGTAAAGCCACCTTGCATTCTTTTAAACTCCAATGAGTATAGGCCCAATCTGTTCAAACCTTTTTCATAAGATAGAGGAAACCAAAACTGTGCATAGGATGCCAGGAGTTGCCTCACCAGCACCTTATACAGCTGCAACATAACCTCGCTGTTTTTAAACTCCATCCCTCAAGCATTGAAGGACAAAATTCCATTTGCCTTCTTAATTTCCTGCTGCAACTGTAAACCAACTTTTTCCGATTCCTGCACAAGGACACCCAGGTCCCTCTGCACAGCAGCATGCTGCAATTTTTTACCATTTAAATAATAGTCCATTTTGCTGTTATTCCTACCAAAATGGATGACCTCACATTTACCAACATTGTACTCCATCTGCCGGATCTCGCCCACTCACTTGAACTATCTATATCCCTTTGCAGACTTGCAGTGTCCTCTGCACACTTTGCTCTACCACTCATCTTAGTGTCATCTGTGAAGTTGGACACACTAGACTTGATCCCCAACTCCAAATCATCTATGTAAATTGTAAATAATTGCATTCCCAACACTGATCCGAGGCAAACCACTAGTTTGCCAACCAGAAAAATACCAATTTACCCCCATTCTTTGATTCCTGTTAGTTAACCAATCCTCGATCCATGCTAATACATTACTTGTAACACCGTGCCCTTTTATTTTATGCAGCAGTCTTTCATGTGGCACCTTGTCGAATGCCTTCTGGAAATCCACATACACCACATCCACCTGTTCCCCGTTGTCCACCATGTTCGTAATGTCCTCTAAGGGTTCCAGTAAATTAGTTAAACATGACCTACCTTTCATGAACCCATGCTGCATGTTCCCAATGGGACAATTACAATCCAGGTGTCTCAGGATGAGAATCATATCAGCCATGCTTGAATGGTGGACCAGACTTGATGGGCTGAATGGCCTAATCCTGCTTCTATATCTTATGGTCTTGCTATTTCTGCCTTGATAATAGATTCAAGCATTTTTACCATTACAGGAATTAAGCTAACCGGCCTATAATTGTCTGTCCTTTGTCTACTTTCTTTTTTAAACAGTGGTGTCACATTTGCTGTTTTTCAACCTGCTGGAACCACCCCAGAGTCCAGCAAATTTTGGTAAATTGCCACAAGTGCATTTGCTATTTCCCCCGCCATCTCTTTTAGAACCCCGGGATGCATTCCATCAGGGCCAGAAGACTTGTCTACCTTTAGCCTCATTAGCTTGCCCAACACTACCTCTTTAATGATCATTTCTGGATCCTCACCCTGTGATCAATTTTTGGCATGTTATTTGTGTCTTCCACTGTGAAGACCAACACAAAATACCTGTTCAATGCCTCAGCCGTTTCCTCATTTCCAGTTATTACATCCCCCTTTCTCATCCTCTAAAAGGACCAATGTTTACTTTAGCCACTCTTTTTTGTTCTATATATTTGTAGAAACTTTTGCTATCTGTTTTTATATTCTGAGCTAGTTTACTCTCATAATCCATCTTACTTTTCTTAATAGCTTTTATCGTGACTTTCTGTTGACTTTTAAAGATTTCTCAGTACTCTAGTTTCCCACTAATCTTTGCCACTTTGTATGCATTTTCTTTCAACTTGATACTTTCCTTTATTTCCTTAGCTATCCGTGGCTGATTATCTCTTTTTCTACAGTCCTTCCTTATCACTGGTATATACTTTTGCTGAGCACTGTGAAAACTCACTTTGAAAGTCCTCCACTGTCCCTCAATTGTCCCACCATAAAGTTTTTTCCCCCAGTCTACCTTAGCCAAGTCCTCCCTCATCCCTTTGTAGTCTCCTTTGTTCAAGCACAAGACACTGGTATTGGATTTTACCTCCTCACGCTCCATCTGTATTTTAAATTCAACCATACTGTGATCGCTTCTTCCGAGAGGATCCCTAACTGTGAGATCATTAATTATTCCCGTCTCATTACACAAAACGAGATCTAGGATAACTTGTTCCTTCGTAGGAACCATTACATACTATTCAAGGAAGCTATCGCGGATACATTCTATGAACTCCTCCTCAAGGCTGCTTTGACCGATCTGGTTGGACCAATTGATATGTAGATTAAAATCCCCCATGATAATTGTTGTACCATTTTTACATGCATCAGTTATTTCTTTGTTTTTTGCTCGCCCCACCATGATGTCATTATTTGGTGGCCTATAGACTACGCCGATCAGTAACTTTTTCTCCTTACTATTTCTAATTTCCAACCAAATGGATTCAACCTTTTCCTCCATAGGACCTATATCATCTCTCACTATCACCCTAATGTCATTCTTAGATATCAGAGCTACACCACCTCCCTTACCTCCCTGTCTGTCCTTTCGAATAGTCTGATACCCCTGGACATTTAATTCCCCTCATGACCACCCTGTAACCATGGGATATGGACATTGCAGGAAAGCCTAACTCAGAGGGCATGGAAGAGATATGGGGCCCGATTTTACCATCAATTGGTACAGTCGGGCGTGAGGCGAGTAGCGCGATCGGCGCCCGCCTCTGTAACCGTTCCCTCTTTACCAAAGCCCGAAACAGGTGTGACGGCCATTTAAATATACTTGAATACATTTAAATTGAATTAATGGGATGCACGCCCAACTTTACCACCACGTTCGCCAATCCGGAATCGGTGTGAAACAGACATGCTCTATAAAAGTCTGATTCGGGCGCTTAGTGAGGGTTAGTGAGGAGGTAAGTGTGTAACGTTCCACCTCGCCTCTGTTATCACGGGTGTCCTTTCATGCGGCCATTTTCTTTCTCGGGTCGGTGGCGGCTCTGCGAGTGTGTGCGGGGGGGCGGGGGGGGGGGCTGTTGCGCTGCAGGGTGTCCAATGTCCAATTTGCAGCACGGACCCGGGTCTCAGCACTGACCTCGGGTCTTGCGGTGCTGCTGGGTCCTAGTGCACGCAGCTCACTTCCAGCTGAAGGATGTGCACAAAGCCCTTGCAAATTGCACTGCTGCAGCCTCTCAACTTTGCACAGAGCAGTGATTGTGGGGAGCATGTGGCTGGGGGAATTGGGGGGGTTGTGATTGTGGGGAGCATGTGGCTGGGGGAATTGGGGGTTTGTGATTGTGGGGAGCATGTGGCTGGGGGAATTGGTGGGCTGTGATTGTGGGGAGCATGTGGCTGGGGGAATTGGTGGGCTGTGATTGTGGGGAGCATGTGGCTGGGGGAATTGGGGGGGTTGTGATTGTGGGGAGCATGTGGCTGGGGGAATTGGTGGGCTGTGATTGTGGGGAGCATGTGGCTGGGGGAATTGGGGGGGTTGTGATTGTGGGGAGCATGTGGCTGGGGGAATTGGGGGTTTGTGATTGTGGGGAGCATGTGGCTGGGGGAATTGGTGGGCTGTGATTGTGGGGAGCATGTGGCTGGGGGAATTGGTGGGCTGTGATTGTGGGGAGCATGTGGCTGGGGGAATTGGGGGGGTTGTGATTGTGGGGAGCATGTGGCTGGGGGAATTGGTGGGCTGTGATTGTGGGGAGCATGTGGCTGGGGGAATTGGGGGGGTTGTGATTGTGGGGAGCATGTGGCTGGGGGAATTGGGGGGGCTGTGATTGTGGGGAGCATGTGGTTGGGGGAATTGGTGGGCTGTGATTGTGGGGAGCATGTGGCTGAGGGAATTGGCGGGCTGTGATTGTGGGGAGAATGTGGCTGGGGGAATTGGCGGGCTGTGATTGTGGGGTACATGTGGCTGGGGGAATTGGGGGGGGGGGCTGTGATTGTGGGGAGCATGTGGCTGGGGGAATTGGCGGGCTGTGATTGTGGGGAGCATGTGGCTGGGGGAATTGGTGGGCTGTGATTGTGGGGAACATGTGGCTGGGGGAATTGGTGGGCTGTGATTGTGGGGAGCATGTGGCTGGGGGAATTGGGGGGGTTGTGATTGTGGGGAGCATGTGGCTGAGGGAATTGGCGGGCTGTGCTTGTGGGGAGCATGTGGCTGGGGGAATTGGTGGGCTGTGATTGTGGGGAGCATGTGGCTGGGGGAATTGGGGGGCTGTGATTGTGGGGAGAATGTGGCTGGGGGAATTGGCGGGCTGTGATTGTGGGGTACATGTGGCTGGGGGAATTGGGGGGGGGCTGTGATTGTGGGGAGCATGTGGTTGGGGGAATTGGCGGGCTGTGATTGTGGGGAGCATGTGGCTGGGGGAATTGGCGGGCTGTGATTGTGGGGTACATGTGGCTGGGGGAATTGGGGGGGGGGCTGTGATTGTGGGGAGCATGTGGCTGGGGGAATTGGCGGGCTGTGATTGTGGGGAGCATGTGGTTGGGGGGATTGGAGGGTATGCACAGTTACTGTTGATGTGATAGGGACAAGCAGCGTTCTTTAACCTCTACATATGTTCCTCTCTATCCCCACCGCCCCCCCCCCCCCACCCCCCTCCCCACCCCAATCTTCAGAGTGATGAGATGGCTTTTGCGATGCAACCAATCAACCATGCTGTTGCTTTTGTTGCTGCTGGAGCTGAGGAGGAGGAGCAGAAGGAAGAATTGAGGGCACAGGAGGCCCGGGCCTCACCACTTTTAGGACCAGAGGGAGGTGACCACTAGAGGCAGGAGGTGGCCGCCATTCACCCAGAGGGCGGGGTGCAGGAGATGGAGGGAGCAGAGACCCCAGCAGTTCCATACACAAGTATCATTTAAACAGATGTCGGACACCCATGTGCCACCGACGTCTCTGCCTCCGAAAAGAGACAGTGCAGCACCTGTGCAACCTGTTGCAGGACCTGGCACCTAGAGGCAGGGGGAGGGAGGGAGGGGGGTGGGGACACCCACTCTCGGTGGCTGTCAAATTGACAGCTGCTCTGAACTTATATGTAACTGGCTCCTTCCAGACCCCCAGAGGAGATGTCGCTGGTATTTCCCAATCAGCTGTGCATACCTGTGTAAAGCAGGTCACTGAAGCCCTGTATGCCCGGGCTGGGCAGTACATTAAATTTAACCTGGGCCAGGCCCATCAGGAAGCCCAGGCTGCAGGGTACGCAGCCATTGCGGGGATGCCTATTGTGTAGGGGGCCATCGACTGCACACATGTCACCCTCAAGGCCCCCCCTACAGAATCCGTGAAGATTCATCAACAGAACATTCCCTGAATGTTCAACTAGTGTGCAACCACAAGACATCCGGGTAGTGTGCACGACAGCTTCATTGTCAGGAGTTCAGACATCCCGGAGGCATTTGAGGAGGAGCCCAGGCTGCGGGGGTGGCTCATGGGTGATATGGGTCACCCGCTTCGGACATGGCTGTTGGCGCCTGTGCGGAGGCCTGTGACTGAGGCAGAGACCCACTATAATGAGGCCCATGTAGCCACCCGTGTGATAGTGGAGAGGAGCATTGGGCTCCTCAAAATGCGATTCTAGTGCCTGAACCGATCTGGCGGGGCCTCCAATACAGCCCAGTGATCTCTTCCTCTTGAAAGTGGAGTCACAGGTGGACAGAGTGGTGAAGAAGGTATTCGGCATGCTTGGTTTCATTTGTCAGAACATTGAATACAGGAGTTGGGACGTCTTGATGAAGTTGTACAAGACATTGGTAAGGCCACACTTGGAATACTGTGTACAGTTCTGGTCACCCTACTATAGAAAGGATATTATTAAACTAGAAAGAGTGCAGAAAAGATTTGCTAGGATGCTACCGGGACTTGATAGTTTGAGTTATAAGGAGAGTCTGGATAGACTAGGACTTTTTTCTCTGGAGCATAGGAGGCTGAGGGGTGATCTTATAGAGGTCTATAAAATGAAGGGCATAGATCAGCTAGATAGTCAATTTATTTTCCCAAAGGTAAAACTAGAACTAGAGGGCATAGATTTAAGGTGAGAGGGGAGAGATACAAAACGATCCAGAAGGGCAATTGTTTTCACACAGAGGGTGGTGAGTGTCTGGAACTAGCTGCCAGAGGTAGTAGTAGAGGCGGGTACAATGTTGTCTTTTCAAAAGCGTTTAGACAGTTACATGGGTACGATGGGTATAGAGGGATATGGGCCAAACGTGGGCAATTGGGACTAGCTTATTGGTTAAAAAAAGGGTCGGCATGGACAAGTTGGGCCGAAGGGCCTGTTTTCATGCTGTAAGCCTCTATGACTCTATGACTAGGAACCATAAAAGGAGACAAGGCAACCTTACTTGTCAACCAGGCCGCAGTCCCGTGATTTTGCAAGGTCCGTCCTGTACTGTTTGCGTTAAGGGAAAAAGTGGAAACAGAAATTAGGAGACTGGAACGAGCGGCTATCATAAAACCTATCCAGTTCACGGAATGGGCAGCACCGGTTGTGCCTATTTTGTAGCCAGATCATTCAGTCTGTCTTTGCGGGGATTTTAAACAAACAATAAACCACTATTCACAGCTGGACAAATATCTGATTCCCAAGATCAAGGAATTATATGCAAAGTTGGCAGGGGGACTGTGAGCAGGAAAATTCTAATAGGTTAGTAAGATTTTTAAATCATTAGACATTTAGACATTAAGACACTGACAGGACTACCAGCATTAAGTTAAATGACTTTAAACCAGACTTAAAAGCTAACAAGGAAGCAGTTTACACACAAAATGAAATGCAGTAAGAGATTTAAACAAGTGATTATGATTTAAAAACATGTATGCTGATATTTTGAATGTATTCATGTATTTTTAAGAATCATTGTTCACTTTAGCCAAAGGCAGTTTGCTGTGAAACATCATGGTAAACGGCATTAGGGCAAAGCCATATTCTAAGAGAATGTGTCTTGAGAATATGCAAGTTTTATCAGTACAGTTTCTAATGGAGAGATCATGTAAACATGTGAACAATTTTATGAATAGGATTTATTCACTGTGCAGATAAGAGGGATGCATGCCCAGACGTGGAGTTATGTGTTAATCTGGTTTGGCAGTGACCTGTAGAGGAACTCATGGGAATGTGCCCTTTGAACTTTGCGGCTGGTGTCTGGTTACTAAGGGATACAGGAAATTGGGTTAGCCAAGAGAGGGGTAGCATCCGAATTCTAAGGACTAATGAAATACCATTATGCCAGAGGGTAAGATGCGATTGGCGAAGGTATATAACAGGTATTATTGTTGGTTTATGTATATTGAGAATGATTGATTTAAAGCTAATGAAAGGCAGGAGTAATTGATAAGAAAACCTATAATTTGTATATCTGTGTATATGTCAGGTTTCACTGGAGAGGTCTAGGTGTTCTATCTCAGAGCTGCCCTGACTCTTTGATGATTTGTCCTAGGGGCCGCTGGTCAAAATAAAGGTTACATCTTTCAACTGAAACACTGACTTTGTGAGTCTTGTATTGTCTGAGATTTTGGACGGTAACCGGTCTCCTTGAAAACCCCACCAACAGAGACTCAGATTTTCAAAATGAGATATGATTTATGCTGATTTGCTGCTGCAGCTGTATGAGAATTCACAGAAATATCCTACAACTAATACTCTAAAGGGCCTCTATGAAGACACAAGGTTATCTTTTGGGGGTATCGGCAGCCTGCTTGATCTTCCAGAGAACAATGAAGAACATCTTACAAGGTTTACCTCAGATGGCCTACTGTCTGGATGATGCTTTCATCATAGGTAAAACAAAGGTGGAACACGTATAGAACCTGGAAGAAGTTCTCAATCGTTTTTCAAGGGCCGACATGTGCCTAAGAAGGGAAAAATATGTTTTCCTGGTACCTCAGATAACCTATCTGGGCTACAAAATGAACAACTTTGGAGGAGCGCGTGCAGGCGATAAAAGACTCCCATGTCCACCCAAGAGGTATGGTCATTTCTAGGGCTGGTGATCTACTATGGGAAATTCATACTAAACTGGGCCTCCACCTTGGGTCCGCTACATTAACTGTGAGGGTCAAGCTTGGGAACGGTCTGCAGGTTAGTGCTAACCGATGATGCATCTCTGTATCTCATGCATACTCGGGGCAATATTAGCACACAGATGGTCAAATGGAGAGGAACACCTAATAGCGTATGTCTCCAGGACCTTGGTCAGAGCAGAAAGAAATCGGCCCTCATTGAAAAAGGGTTGGCGGTAATATTTGGAGTAAAAAACTTCCATCAATGGACAGAAATTTCTGATTGTCATTGCCCACAAGCCGCGGGGGCCTGCCAGAGACGAAGACTCAGCTGGCCCTAGGTTAGGCCTCTGAGATCACGTCCCCCTCAGCTGCTGGAGATGCGGTAACAGAACCAGGGAATGCAGGGGGTGGGGCTGACGGCCACACTGGACCGACTGTGAGGCTGTTGGGAGCAGTCCCAAAGCTTTCAGGCAGACCAGCTATTGCCTGTCTTGCTGTTGATTCCTCGTGAAGAGAACTTTCAATCAAAGGGTGTCATCGGATTGGCTGAGAGGTGGTTTCCTCCCACAGTCCAAAGGCGTGCTGGTTAGGAGCATTGAATCATAGAACCCTTACAGTTCAGAAGGAGCTGTACAGTACATTCGGCCCATCGAGCCTGCACCGACAACAATCCCACCCTATCCCCATACCCCACATATTTACCCTGCTATTCCCCCTGAAACTAGGGCCAATTTAGCACGGCCAATGCACCTAACCCGCACATCTTTGGACTGTGGGAGGAAACTGGAGCACCCGGAGGAAACCCACTCAGACACGAGGAGAATGTGCAAACTCCACACAGACAGTGACGGAGGCCGGAATTGAACCCGGGTCCCTGTTGCTGTGAGGCAGCGGTGCTAACCACTGTGCCACCGTGCCACGCTCAACGTTTCGCCCTCAGTGTACCCGAACAGACGCTGCACTGTGGCGACTAGGGGATTTTCACAGTAACTTCATTGCAGTGTTAATGTAAGACTACTTGAGACACGAATAAATAATCAATAGAGATGAAGGGAGCCGGGGATTACTGCTGAATCCCGATGACGCAGCGGGGCTGAGAGGAGCCGTGTCCGGATTGGTGGAGCTTGTGAACGCGCCGTACTGTGATTGGTGAACTCAGCTGTCAGTCAGCACTAAGTGAGGTCCGGTGTACCAGATTGGCGGAGTGGGGGGGGTCCCAGGATTGGCTCATCGAGCTGTCAGTCAGGAGGTTGGGTGTGGGCGGGAGTTAGTCGTGCTCCGGATTGGTTTATCGAGCTGTCAGTCAGGGGGTTGGGTGTGGGCGGGATTTAGTGGGTGAGGAGCCGTGCTCCCAATTGGCTTATCAAGCTGTCAGTCAGGCGGTTGGGTGTGGGCGGGAGTTAGTGGGTGAGGTGCCGTGCTCCGGATTGGTTTATCGAACTGTCAGTCAGGGGCGTTGGGTGTGGGCGGGGAGGTAGTGGGTGAGGAGCCGTGCTCCCAATTGGCTTTTCAAGCTGTCAGTCAGGAGGTTGGGTATGGGCGGGAGTTAGTCGTGCTCCGGATTGGCCGAGCCGGGTGACGCAGTGCGCGGGTTGGTTGCTGGAGCTGCCAGTCAGCCTCTGTGTTTCTGATTGGCTGAGCGAGCTGTCAGTCAGAGGGGGCAGTTAGTCGGTGAGGAACCGCCGCCATGGAGGCGGACAGGGAGCTGGAGTCGTTGTGTGAGCGGTTGGAGGAGCAGTTGTTGCGCTATTTGCAGGAAATGGAGAGTCTGAGCGAGAAGCGGCAGCGGCTGGAGGCGCTGATGGAGCAGGTGAGGCGGCGGATGGGCCCCGGCCCGAGGGAGGGGCTTTGGAACGAGCAGAGAAAGTTCTGTAAAGACTCAGCCTCGGACAGTCAGCTGGCGAGAACCAAACGGCGGGAGAGGGCATCGTGCCACACGCCAGAAATCTCCCGCCCGCCACGGAATCGGAGTGGGCAAGGCGCGGTCAATGGAAATGTCCCCTGACCTCGGGCGGGGTTGGCGCTCGAGCGTGGCCGTAAAATCCCGCCTACCGAGGTTTCCAGCGCAAAAAAGAGGCCCTTCAGCCCATCATGTCTGTGCTGGTCACCAGGCACCTACGTATCTATTCTAGTAAGAAGTCTCTCAATAGATTGCAACAGGTTTATTTGGTAACACCAGCTTTTGGAGTGCTGCTGCTGGGTCAGGTGAGTCATGGGAGATTGACTCACCTGATGAAGGAGCAGCGTGCCGAAAGCTTGTGCTATCATAAATAAACCTGTTGGACTTTAACTTGCTGTTGTGCGACTTCTTACTGTGTCTATCTATTCTAATCCTATTTTCCAGCACTTGGTCTTGTAGCCTTGTATGTTGTCGTGTTTCAAGTGCTCATCTATATACTACTTAATTGTTGTGAGGGATCCTGCCTCTACCACCCTTTCGGGCAGAGAGTTCCAGATTCCTACCACCCTCTGGGTGAAAAAGTTTCTCTTCAAATTTCCCTTTAAATCTCAAGCCCCTTATCTTAAATCTGTGCCCCTCCCCCTGTTATTGATTCCTCTACTAAGGGGGTGGCACATTGGTTAGCACTGCTGCCTCAGTGCCAGGGACCCAAGTTCAATTCTGGCCTCTGGTCACTGTGTGAAGTCTGCACATTCTCCCCATGTTTGTGTGGATTTTCTCCGGGTGCTCTGGTTTCCTCCTACAGTCCAAAGATGTGCGGGTTAGGTGGATTGGCCATGCTAAATTGACCCTAGTGTCAGGGGGATTAGCAGGGTAAATATGTGGGATTACGGGAATGGGGCCTGGGTGGGATTGTGGTCGGTGCAGGGCCAATGGGCCGCCTTCTGCACTGTAGGGATTCTATACTAAGGGGAAAATTTTCTTTCCATCTATGGCCCTCCATAATTTTATACACCTCAATCAGGTCCCTTCTTGTCCTTCTCTGCTCTAAGGAAAACAGCTCCTGCCTAACCAGCCCCTCTTCATAGCTGAAAAGCTCCAGCTCACGCAACATCCTGGTGAATCTCCTCTACACCCTCTCTAGGAGATTCACAGGAATAGGCCCTTTGGCCCACCAAGCCTGAGCCGATACACGATTTTTATCCTTCTGTTCGCCTACACATTCGTGTGTCTAAAGTCTCTCGGATTTTTCTAGTGCAATCACATCCTTCCCATAATGTGGTGACCGGAACTGCGCAAGTACTCTAGCTGTGGCCTAACCAGCCTTTTATACAGCTTCATCATAACCTCCCTGCTCTTACCTTTATTAGCCGAGGCACTGAATGCAAGTATCCCATATGCCTGCTTAACCACCTTATCCACCTGTCCTGCCTCCTTCAGGGATCTGTAAGCATGCATCCCCAGGTCCTTCCAGTTCCCTGTACTCCTTGACGGTCTACCATTCATTGTGAATTCCCTTGCCTCATTAGTCTTCTCAAAATGCAAGGCCTCACGCTTTTCGGGGTTCAATTCCACTGTTTTCCACACCTAACCAACCTTTCTATATTGTCCTGGAGTCTGAGGCTTGTCTCCTCACTATTTACCACACCACTGATTTTTGTGTCATCTGTAAACTTGTTTATCATATCTCCTGCATTCACATCTAGATCATTAATGTACACTACTAACAACAAAGGACTCAGTACAGATCCATGCCAAACACCACTGGACACAGGCTTCCAGTCACAAAATCAACCTTCATCCAGCACCCTCTGCCATTAAGCCAATTTTGGATCCAATTTGCCAAATTGCCTTGGATCCTATGGGCTCTTAACATCTTCATCAGCCTCCCATGTGGGACCTTGTCAAAAGCCTGACTGAAGTCCATGTAGGTACATTAACTGCACTGTCCTCCTCTCCACATCTCAAAGAATTCAGTCAAATTTGTAAGACGTGATCGTTAGGGTGCAGCTAGAATACTGTCTGCAGTTCTGTTGCCACATTATAGGAAGGATGTGATTGCAGCAGAATGGGTGCAGAGGAGATTCACCAGGATGTTGTCTGAGGCGGAGTGTTGCCGCTATGAAGAGAGGCTGGTTAGGTTAGGGTTTTTTTCCTTGGAGCAGATAAGGCTGAGGGGGTGCCTGATTGAGGTGTACAAAATTATGTTGGACATAGATAGGATGAAATGTTTCCCTTTAGTCGAGGGGTCAGTAGCCAGGGGCAGATTTAAGCTAAGGAGCAGGAGATTTAGTGGGGATTTCGGGAATACCTTTTTCACCCAGAGGGTGGTGGATGCATTTTAGAGGAGCTCTTCAAATGCCATGGCATGCGAGGCTACAGACCAGATAGATAGGGATTTGATGGCCAGCAGCCATTCGGCACGATGGCTGAATGACTTATTTCGGTGCTGTAAAACTCTGACTCAGCGAGGGCTGGTAGCTTAGTGCTCAGATTGGGAGTGAGGTGGAGAAATAGCCAACAGCCCTGAGCTCAGGGTTGCTTCCTGTTTCAGATTCCAGTGTGGTACTTGTGAAATACTGTACCGTCCATGGTGCTGTCTTTCAGATGAGCCATTAAACCGGGGTCCCGTCTGCCCTTTAGCTGGAGTTCAAAGATTTCGTGACAATACAGGAAGTCTCTGATTTAAGTTGCCCCATTCAGAATTGTTCCGCTTTAATGTTGCAGAAATAAGGGGGTTGGTGTGCACATCTCGTGTAGGGGCTTCATTCAGCTTTAGCACATTTTACACCACGTGGCTCATGATTGTCCCTGTACACAAAAGCCGGACAAACTTCTGCCTGGCGTTGGGGGAGGTTTCCAGTGGTGGGCAGCCTATGTGGGAGTCCTGTGGTGTGGGGAGTGTTGCACACAGCAGTGCCACGCAATCATAGATTAAGATGGTTCACAGACTCCAAGGTTGCATTTGACAGCCCCTTTTTTTAACCTACTTGAAGGGGCTGCTCCTCAACCTTTGGTTGCACTTCAACCCCATGCTCCTAATCTTCAGTCACCCGGTGTAGAAAGTGGGTGAGGAGGGAGGAAGGTTGTCCGACTGACTGCCCCTCTATGGCGGCTACATTCGCAGCTTGGCAGCCTTGGAGAAGGATCTCACAGTGACAACTGGCATGCTTCAGGCATTCCGTGACCAGTGGTGCATCATCACCCTGGGAATTATATTTTGGTTTAGTTAGTTAGTTTCCGTTGAGGTTTTGTTTCAGTTACAGTACAAGGGGCTGTCACCCCTGTCATTTTTGTTTAATTTATTGATCATTTGTTTAATTCAAAAGAGTAGTGGGAGGACAAATCTGACTCGGCCAATTACTACTCGATCAGTCAACTCTTGATTATCAGTGAAGTGATCATAGCACTATCATTCGGCTCTTGCTCAGCAGTATCCTGCTCATGGGTACTTAGTTTGAGTTCCGCCAGCTCCTGACCCCATTGCAGCCTTGGTTCAAACATGGATAAAAGGGCTGAGCTCCAAAAGATAGGTGAGCATGACTGTCCTTGTCATCAAGGCTGCATTTGACTTGAGTGTGGGATCAAGGAGTCCTAGCAAAACTGGAGTCATGGGAGAAAATTTCCACTGGTTGTACTGAAACCTGGCACGAAGGAAAGTGATGGTGGTGGATGGAGGTCAAACTCCTCAACTCCAGGACATCACTGTTCCTCAGAGTAGTGTCGTAGGCACAGCCATCTTCAGCTGCTTCATCAACGGCCTTCCTTCCATTATAAGATCAGAAGTGGAGATGTTCACAGACTGTACCATTCACGACTCCTCAAACTGAAGCAGCCAATGTCTAAATGCAACGCGACCTGTACAATATCAAGGCTTGGGCTGACCATTGGTAAGGAGAATGGAGCTGGGGAGATGAAAGAGCATCAGAAAGAGTGGAGTCAGGGAGCTTGGATTTCAGTACTGATCACTAGCAATAGGGAAGTAATCTGGGCGGCATGGTAGCACAGTGGTTACCACTTCTGCTTCACAGCACCAGGGACCTGGGTTCGATTCCCGGCTTGGGTCACTGTCTGTATGGAGCCTGCGCGTTCTCCCCGTGTCTGCGTGGGTTTCCTCTGGGTGCTCTGGTTTCCTCCCACAGTCTGAAAGACGTGCTGGTTAGGTGCATTGACCCGAACAGGCACCGGACTGTGGCGACTAGGGGAATTTCAGAGTAACTTCATTGCAGTGTTAATGTCAGCCTTACTTATGACTAATAAACTTTAAAATTTTAAAGTTAAATGAAGTCAAATTGAGATAAAGTAAGCCAAATACGATAAATTTAGGATAAGTGCAGTAAAGTTAATATGAGTAATTTTTACTACTCATTCTACTTGTGCTAAGTGTAATAAATAGTTAAAGTTAGGAAATGGCAGGTCGAGTGGAGTGTGCATCCTGTGATATGTGTGAAGTCGTAGACATGTATGTCCCTAGACAAACACATTTGTGGAAAGAAAGTGTCACCAGCTGCACAAGCTTGAGCTCTGGGTTTCGGAACTTAGGCAGCGGTTGGCGTCATTAATGTGTGAGGCTGAGGACTATGTGGATAGCATATTTAGGTTAGAAGTGTACAGCCAGAGAGAAAATGGGTGACTGCCAGACAGTCCAAGACAACCAGACAGGCAACGCAGCAGTCCCTTGAGTCCATACTGCTTGCTGATCAGTTTTACATTTGGAAAGTTGATGAGGGTGACTCCTTGGGAGCGCAGCCAGAGCCAAGCCTGTGGCATCATGGGTGGCTTAATTGTACAGAAGGGGAAGAAGAATGGAAGATGAGGAATTCCCAAGTGAGGGGGTCAGACAGGCATTTCTGTGGCAGTAAATGTGACTCCGGATTGGTGTGTTGCCTCCCTGGTGGCGGGGGATATCACGGAGCGGCTGTATCCTTCGCAGGGGAGGGGGAGCAGCCAGAAGTTGTGGTCCACATTGATGTCAACATCACAGACAAGAAGAGGGTTGAGGTCGTGGAAGCAGATTTTAGGGCGTTAGGAAGGAAATTATAAAGCACGACTCCAAGCACAGTTATCTCCGGAATATTCCTGGTTCCATGTCCTAGTGAGCATAGTAAGAGTTTTAACAACACCAGGTTAAAGTCCAACAGGTTTATTTGGTAGCAAATACCATAAGCTTTCGGAGCGCTGCTCCTTCGTCAGATGGAGTGGAAATGTGCTCTCAAACAGGGCACAGAGACACAACATCAAGTTACAGAATACTGATTAGAATGCGAATCCCTACAGCCAGCCAGGTCTTAAAGATACAGACAATGTGGGTGGAGGGAGCATTAAGCACAGGTTAAAGAGATGTGTATTGTCTCCAGACAGGACAGCCTGCAAGTCCAGGAGCAAGCTGTGGGGGTTACTGATAATGTGACATAAATCCAACATCCCGGTTTAGGCCGTCCTCATGTGTGCGGAACTTGGCTATCAGTTTCTGCTCAGCGACTCTGCGCTGTCGTGTGTCGTGAAGGCCACCTTGGAGAACGCTTACCTGAAGATCCGAGGCTGAATGCCCATGACTGCTGAAGTGCTCCCCCACAGGAAGAGAGGCTGGGATTGATTTGTGCCACTCGTAACAATTCATAATGGTGGATATCTTTTGAAGAATAGGGGCATTATTCCCAGTGTCCTGGGGCCAATATTTGTCTCCATTAACGTCAAGAAAACAGATTATCAGGTCATCATCACATTGTTGTTTGAAATTGGCAATATGCATAATAGCTGTCACAGTGCCGGAATTTACTGTTCCTTTATGGGAAGTCAGATGGTTGTGCATGGCATTGTATAAATGCAAGCTTTTTTAGTTTTTCAATTATTAAAAGGAGACTGAGTAACGGGATTAGAGGAGCAGTATCTCGGATGCAGTCGGTCTCCTGTGCTGCAATTTTCCATGCTCCTTTGCTAGTTTGGGATGTGAAAAGGGGAGCAGCGTCTGTAGGGACAGACCTCGGGTAAGCTCATT
Organism: Mustelus asterias; assembly: GCF_964213995.1. NCBI lineage: Eukaryota > Metazoa > Chordata > Chondrichthyes > Carcharhiniformes > Triakidae > Mustelus > Mustelus asterias. Next base: position 2,482,449 of record NC_135817.1, on the reverse strand, counting down.
GATTTTGCTGTGTACTGTTTTTTACAATCTCTGATCATGTCACTGTGGCCATGCTCTTGGATGGAGGCTGCAGCTTATTTCCTTCACCCCTGAAGCTATGGCATTGAATGTGGTTCATTCACTCAACATAGGCCAGCTTGTGTGTCAGCACCACAGTGAGGTGCCTTTTCCCATTGAGCCATTAAACTCATGAGTTTAGATTGTAGGTTGGGTGCACTATTGTTTCTTCCCTTACTTCCACTTGCCAAACCTGGGGGCTGGGAGTGAGCTGATTCTCGGTGGTCCACTCTGCCTTCTAACCCAGTGTCCCTCTACCCTAGGGCTGGTTCTCGCTCTCCAAGGCTCGCTATTCCATGGGAAACAAGTGGGTTTCGTCACTCCAATACGGACCGGAGATGGTACCTTTGGCTCAAGTTGATGTGAGGTAGGTACCAGAGTACAGGAGGAAGACTGGAATTCAGAGGCGAAGGCAATAGTCAGGTGAAACGCAGTTGTAGACTTAAATTTGGATGGCCTATTACCCCTCTGGCGAATCCTGGATGGGCTGGGGGTGGGGGGGTGGCCCCAGTTGGGGCGTTGCCGTTCTGGGGGGGGGGGGGGGGGGGGAAATCATGCACATGCTGGGAACCTGAAGTAAAAACAGAAAATGCTGGAAATACTCAGCAGGTCTGGCAGCATTTGTGAGGGAAGGAACTAAGTTTCTAACCATGTCATTTTCTTCAGTTCTGGTGCTGCCCGAGTGTTTCCAGCATTTTCTGTTTTTATATCCGGAATGTCACTGGCTCCTGAGTGCAAGAAGGGAGAAATGGTGAATAGGCAGTAGTCATGAATAGTGCGTAGCAATGACGTAGGTGGGACAATGTCGGAGGCAGATTTTGGCAAGTTAGACAAGAAAACAAGATGCAGGATGTCAAAGGTAGTAATCTCCTGATTAATCTCTGTAGAAAAGAAAACAAAAACATGCAAGTGAGTCTAGAAATAGGACAGAGCAGATGAATGAGTAACTGGAGAACTGGTCCAAGAGGGAGACCTTTCGAATCGTGGGGGATTGGGATTGGTTTTGGGAAGGATGGGACATGAGAAGCTGGGCATATTGCACCTGAACAGAGCCAGGATCTGTCTTCACAGAGGTTTGCTAGTTTGATAGTAAGGACTCCAGCCAATGTTACAGGGATATAAGAACCGGGAGGTGGTGATAAACAGAAAACTAAAAGGTAGAGAAAGAATCGGGAGAGACAGCAGTAGAATAGGAAATAAATAATCAGGCATTAGATGGGATCAGTGTACAAGAGAAGTTAATAGGATCTAAATTTAGTTTATTGTACCTGGACATGAAAATGAAGTGTGATGAGTAAGGCTGGTGAGCCGCAGATAGTCATAGAATCCCTACAGTACGGAAGAAGGCCATTCAGCCCATCGAGCCTGCATCAACAACAATCCCAACCAGGCCTTATCTCTCTAACCCCTCGTATGTACCCCATTAATCCCCCTGATGCTAAGGAGCAATTTAGCATGGCCAGTCCACCTAACCTGCGCATCTTTGGACTATGGAAAGAAACCGGAGCACCCAGGGGAAACCCACGCCAACAAGGGGAGAATGTGCAAACTCCACATGGGCAAGTCACCCAAGGCCGGAATTGAACCCAGGTCCCTGGCGTTGAGAGTCAGCAGTCCTAACCACTACCATCGTGCCACCCATAGTCACGTGGAAATATAATGTGGTGGCAAGAATGGATAACTCAAAGACAGACATCAATGGTTGTTGAATATTCTTGGATACAAGCTGGTCAGGAAAGAGAGGACGTTCCTGAGAGACAAGTCCAGCTGTTTGGTTGGAGCTAAGAAACAGTAGCGGCACAAATCATTGAGATTAACAGCAGGAAAAGAGGCTCTTCGATTCACCATGTCTGGGTCAGCTCTCAAGCACCTATCTATTTGAGTGGCATTTTCCAACACTTGATCTGTGGTCTGTAGCCTTGAATGCTATGGTGTTTCAAGTGCTCATCTAAATGTTTCTTAAATGTTGAGGGTTTCAGCCTCCACCACCTTTTGCAGACAAAGTTTCACATTCCTATCACCCTCTGGATGAAGAATCTCCTCTAAATTTCGTGCCCCTTACCTTTAATCTATGCCCCCTGGTTATTGACCCCTCTATTAAGGGAAAAAGCATTGAATCCCTACACTGCAGTAGGAGGCCATTTGGCCCATCGAGCCTGCGCCGACGACAATCCCTCCCAGGCCCCCTCCCCGTAACTGCACATATTTACCCTGCTAATCCCACTGACACTTGGGGACAATTTATCATGCCCAATCTACCTAACCTTTGCACATCTTTGGACTGTGGGAGGAAACCGGCGCACCCGGAGGAAACTCACAGACATGGAGAAGGTGCAAGCTCCACACAGTCACCCAAAGCTGGAATTGAACCCAGGTCCTTGGCGCTGTGTGGCAGCAGTGCTAACCACTGTGCCGCCCAAAAATTTCCTTCCTATCCACCCTATCTATGTCCCTCTTAGTTTTATAAACCTCAATCAGGTCCCCCCTTCTCTGCTCTAAAGAAAACAACCGTAGCCTATCAGTCTCTTTTCATAGCTGAAACGCTTCAGCCCAGGCAATATCCTGTTGAATCTCCTCTTCACCCTTTCCAGTCCACTCGCATCCTATCGTGTGGTGACCAGAACTGCACACAATATTCCAGCTGTGGCCTAACCAGTGTTTTATGCAGCTTCTTCATAACCTTCCTGCTGTTGCATTCAATGTCTCCTTAATCACCTTCTTTGATCTCACAAAGGCCTTCGACTCTCAACCATGAGGGATTGTGGAAATTCGTTACCATTATTTGCCTGCTCCACAATGACATGCAAGCTGTGATCCTCACTAACGGAGCTACCACAGACACAATGCATGTGAAAACTGGGGTCAAACAGGACTGCTTCATCGCACCAATGGTCTTCTCCATCTTCCTCGCAGCAACACTTCACCCCATGACCCTGAAGTTCCCCGCTGGATTGAGGCAAGCCTACTGGACAAATGGGAAACTGTTCAACACTGTCTGACACCTCCAAGCCAGAACCAAAACCACTCCAACTTCTGTCGTCTAAAGCTGCAGTACGTAGACGACGCCTGTTCGTGCACACACAGGCTGAGCTATAAACCATCGTTGGTATAGGAGGCGTAGGAGAGAATGGGACTCAGACTAAACAACCGACAAAAAAAGGTTCTGTGCCAGCCCGGTCCTGCCACACACAACTGACCCCCGCCCCTATCAGGATCCAGGATGAGCCCCTGGACAATAGGGATCATTTTCCATACCTTGGAAGCCTCCTCTCAGCTCAAAGCAGACATCTGTGGAGTCTTTGGACACCTGAGGAGCAGAGTGTTTGAAGCCTGAACTCAGGTTGCTATCCCCAGCATTGAGACACTGGTTATGTGTGACCAGCTGCGATGGGTGGGCCCCTTTGTCCGCATGTCCAACACCAGACCCCCGAAACAAGTGCTGTACTCTGAGCTCTGCATTGGCATGCGGTCACTGGGAGGGCAGAAGAAACACTACAAGGACACTCTGAAAATTCCCAAAGTGAATGCAACATCCCCATCCACATGTGGGAATTGCATTGCCTCAGAACACACACTGGAGAAGAAACATCTGTGAAGGTGCCAGTCACCGGGTAGAGCACATGGAGACCATGCATAAATGGTGTAAAGAGAGCACAGAAACCAGTGTGTCCCACCTCATCAGACACCACCTGCCTGGCAGAGTCTGGGGTTCCAGGGTTAGACTATTCCATCACTGCAGAACCCACCTCCCTGGAATGGAAGCAAGTTACCTCCACCCTGAGCGACTGCCAAAGAAGAGGACTTGTACGACACTATCGAATGCCGTTTGAAGGTCCAAATGCACTACTTCCATTGGTTTCCCCTTATCCACCATGCTGCTGCAATGCTCAGAATAACGCTCATGCAGATTTTATTTGTTTTCTTTATCCTTTCAACTGAAATACATCACTTCAGACTCCCCTCTATTGGCGGTCTCATGGCCATGGACCTGTCCACTTCACCAGTCTCTGTCTTCCTGGCTGCGACTGCTAATGTGTGTCTGGGTTTTGTGAGATCTGCAAAGTTTGAAATTGCGCCTAGGTGGTGCGGGGCAGGATGATGGGAAGGTCTGGGACAGTGAGATGGTGTGATGGGACCATCATTATATGCTTGAAATACGTGGTGCTATCCGAGATTGCAACTCAGCTAATGTATTTGTTACAGTCTGCAGGAAGGTGGTCGCTGTGGCTTCCAAGTAGAGAGAGTGGACTGTGGTGAAGCAAAAAGAACAGGAGCTCTCCAGGAGGAACAGAAGGAGATAGTGGAGATTGGCACCAGAGAGCAGGGTGAGTATCTAACTCAATGAGACAGCAACCCATCAACACAATGCCAGGTGTTATTTCCAAGCAATCCATCTCTCTTCACCCCCATAACTCCATTTGCTGGGAGGCAGCATGTGCGAAGGGTCAGGATGTCTCCTGGGCTGGAGATATTCGGTGGGGAAATGCTTTCACATCCTTCTGAAACTCAGGCTGCACTTGCACTCAAAGAATGGAAACATGAGATTAACACTTTCTGGTGGCAGGAGCAGCAAGGGAGACGAGGGGTTTATCTCTCTTTTTATCTCTCTCTCTCTCTAAACCAAACATTCACGGTGTGGGGAGGAAAGGGTGTAATGTGGATTTGCTGTGTGAATTTGCATTTTGGCCTCTTCATCTCTGTAGTGAGGAGGAGAAAATCCAGGTGGAAGGAAGACGAGGAGCAGAAGTTGTCCTGTGAAGATGAGGTGGCCAGCAGGTCCCAGACTTTGAAAGAAAGCACCGGTGAGGAGGAGACTCCTGCGGAGCAGAAAGATGGACGTCGACCCTGTCAGGACCCTATCAGATGGTTTGGAGTTTTAGTGCCACAGAGTTTGAAGATTGCTCAGGCTTCATTCAAAGAAGGTACAGAATCCATGGTCCTAATCCTAAGGAGGCAGCTTCAATGGGGAAAGTGCAAGGAAATGAAACTGCAAAGATGCAAGAGAAGTGAAGGAGTGTGTGTGTCGGGGGGGGGGTGTGTGTGTGTTTGTGTGTGTCGAGGGGGCGAGTGCGCGCGAGAGAGAGATGGACTGGGGTGAGTGCGCGTGGGGGGGGCAGGGGCGAGTGAGGGACAGGAGAGCGCGTGCGCGGGGGGGGCAGGGCGGGGGCAAGTGTGAGATTGGGACGGAGGCGCGAGAAGGAGAGAGATGGATGAAGGGAAAGGGGGAATGGAATGCTGTTCGTGTCTGAGGGAGGGTCATAGAAGGGCGGGAGGGAGAGACAGAACAGCGAGAGTCTGCGTGAGAGGAGACAAAATCCAAAATCTAAGATGTTTTATGATTTTGCTCTTGGTACTGTACCTGCTTAAATGTTTGTTTCCTCCTGGCTTCTGATTTGTGCTCTTTTTATCTCCGCGCTGTTTCCATTTATTGGCTTTTTTTGGTCAAAGTTGTTTTCTTTTTGCCCTTACTGTCGTGTCTACTGTGCAGTTTTCATGTTTGTCTCTCTGCATCACTCACGTATTTTTACTGCTCTCACTACCTGTGATGAGTGTTCCAGTCACTTTCATTTTTGCTATTTTTCCCCAGTTATTGAGGTCGCAGCTGAGGTAGCAACTCTCCAGAACAGCCTTCTGAGCACCAAGGAAGAATATCAGGCTCTAGTCCGACAAAAACATACGGTTATGGAGCGAGAACGAGTGACTAGAGGAACTTCATTCTTCCAACTCCATAACAGTCAGAGGTCAGCATCTCAGAGAACCATCCCCTTCTCCCTTCCTCCCGAGGATGGTTGAATAATTCCCTCTCCAGTCATCATGGTGGACCCTTTTCCCATGGATTTGAGTTTTAGATTGTGAAAATCTTAATTTCATAAACATTCCATTGACAACAACTTTAACATGGGCCTTTGGGTCAAAGATATGGGGAGGCTTCATGGGTGACATTCGTTGCCAACTTGGTGTCACAGGTTTGCATACTTTTTTGTCTGGGGGCTGAGTTTCTGTACAAACTTCACCTGATTTGTTCTCATTGGAACGACGAAGGATGAGGGGTGACCTGATAGAAGTCTACAAGATTATGAGGGGCATGGACAGAGTAGATAGTTAAACTTTTTCCCAAGTGGAAGAGTCAATTACTAGGGGGCATAGGTTTAAGATGCGAGGGGCAAGGTTTAAAGGAGATATACAAGGCAAGTTTTTTTACACAGGGTGTTGGGTGACTGGAACTCGCTGCTGGGGAAGGTCGTGGAAGCAGATACAATAGTGACATTTAAGGGGCATCTTGAAAATACGTGAATAGGATGGGAATAGAGGAATATGGTCCCCGGAAGGATAGGGGGCTTTAGTTCAGTTGGGCAGCATGTTGGTGCAGGCTTGGAGGGCCGAAGGACCTGTTCCTGTGCTATAATTTTCTTTGGGTTTCAAGCGCTTCCTGTCTCCTTCAAGGTTCAGATTTGTAATTGTGTTCAATGAGTTCTTGGATTGTGTGAAATCACAACATAAGAGATGGATGAGGGAGCGTCACTCAAGAGGGACTCCAGAGCCCCTTTACATTGTCCCATCAAATACTCCCAGGCCAGCTACAACATAGGCTTAGATCCAGAGCAAGGCTCCCTTTACATTGTCCACCTCAAACATTCCCCGGACAAGTAAATGGGACAGACTTCGAACAGATCTAACAACTCAAGACTGAGGATCCATGAGCTGCTTTGGGCCATCAACAGAAGCAGAACTGTACTCCGGCATAATCTGCAGCCTCTTGGTCTGGCATACCCTCCATTCAACCATTGCCATCAAGCCAGGGGATCAACCCTGTTTCAATGGAGTGTGCAGGTGGGCATGCCAGGAGCAGCACCAGGCATATCTAAAAATGAGGTGTCAACCTGGTGAAGCTACAACACTGGACTACTTGAATGCCAAATGACAAACAGCAAGTAATAGACAGAGCTAAGCGATCCCACAACCAACAGATCAGATCCTGCAACCAGCAGTCCTGCCGCATCCAGTTGTGAATGCTGATGGACAATTAAACAACTCACTGGAGGAGGGGGGGCTCTACAGATATTCCCATTCTTAAGGATAGAGGAGTCCAGCACATCAGTGCAAAAGATAAGGCTGAAGTATTCGCAGAAATCTTCAGCCAGAAGTGCCGAGTGGATGATCCATTTCTGTCTCTTCCAGTGATCCCCAGCATCTCCGATGCCAATCTCCAGCCAACTCAATTCACTCGTGATCAAGAAACAGTTGGAGGCACTGGATGCTGCAAAGGCAATGGGCCCTGATAACATTCCCGCAATAGTACTGAAGACTTATGCTCCAGAACTTGCTGCTCCCCTAGCCAAGCTATTCCGGTAAAGTTCCAACACTGGCATCTACTCAACAATGTGGAAAATGTGTACAGGGCATACCTGGACAAAAAGCAGGACAAACCCAACTCGGCCAATCAGTCTACTCTCGATCATCAGTAAAATGATGGTAGGGGTCATCAACAGTGCTATCAAGAATCACCTGCTCAGTGAGGCCCAGTTTAGGTTTCGCCAGGGTCACTCAGCTCCTAACCTCGTTCAAACCTTGGTTCAAACATGGATGAAAGAGCTGAACTCCAGAGGTGAGGTGAGGTGAGAGTGACAGCCCTTGACATCAAGGCCACATTCGACTGAGTGGTATCAAGGAGCCCCAGCAAAACTGGAATCAATGGGTAGCAGGGGTTTGAGTCAGACCTGGTACATAAGATGGTTGTGGAGGGTCAGTTATCTTGGCTCCAGGATAGTCCCTCAGAAGTGCCCTAGGCCCAACCATCTTCAGCTGCTTCATCAATGACCTTCCCTCCATCATAAGGCCAGAAGTGGGGATGTTCGATGATTGCACAATGTTACCATTTGCGATTCCTCAGACACTGAAGCAGTCCATGTTTAAATGCAACAAAATCTGGACAATATCCCAGCTTGGGCTGACAAGTGGCAAGTAACATTCGTGCCACACAAATGCCAGGCAATGACCATCACCAATAAGAGGCACTCTAACCACTGCCCCTTGACATTCAATGATGTTACTATCACTAAATGCACCGTCAACATCCTTGGAGTTACTACTGACCAGAAACTCAACTGGACTCGCCACATAAAATGGGCCAAGAGCTTCTGTATCATTAGAAATAACCCCAGACGTGATATTGTTTCAGATCCTCTAAATTGTCATGAACACCCCACTCTCACTCAACCTCCCTCCACTACAACTGCCTCACTCCCGGTGGCATTCAAAGCTTTAGTCACCTTCTCTACGGATCTTACCCGATGAGCAACTTCACCTGTGGGTTTAGATTCCTGAATGTCATTACAAACGGGGAATATCGCAGCCAAGGCCAATCCCCTGCTGATCCCAGGACACACACCCTTGCCAATAAGGGTCACTGGATAGGAAACGAGCAGGAACCATGCTGATTTTTATACCCTTCCACAATCTCAGCTGCAGCAGGGCCAATTGCAACATCCCTGCCAAGAGCAGGTCAGAGGCTAGGAATGCTGCAGCAGGTAACTCGCCTCCTGACTCCCGAGAGCCTATCCACCATCTGGAAGGCACAAGTCAGGAGTGATGGAATACTTCCCACTTGCCTGGATGGAGTGCAGCTCCAGCAACACTCAAGAAGCTTGACACCATCCAGGACAAAGCAGCCCACTTGGCACCACATCCACTCCCTCCACCACCGACGCTCAGTGGCAGCAGTGTGTACTATCTACAAGATGCACTGCAGCAATTCACCAAAGATCCTAGACAACATCTTCCAAACCCACGACCACTTGCTTCTGGAAGGACAAGCGCAGCAGATACATGGGAACACCACCACCTGCAAGTTCCCCTCCAAACCACTCACCATCCTGACTTGAAAATATATCGCCATTCCTTCGCAGTCGCTGGGTCAAAATCCTGGAATTCCCTCCCTAATGGAATTGTGGGTCAAACCGCAGCACATGGACTGCAGTGATTCAAGAAGACGGCTCACCACCACCTTCTCAAGGGCAACTAGGTATGGGCAATAAATGCTGGCCAGCCAGCGATGGCCATGTCCCAAGAATGAATTAAAAAAAAGGTACGGCTCAAGGTTAGATTCAGAATAAAGCTGCCTTTACACAGTCCACATCAAACATTCCCAGGACAGGTACAGCACAGGCTTAGACAGTGTAAAGTTGCCTTTACGTTGTCCACATCAAATGTTCCAAGGACAAGTACAGCATGGAGTTAGATACAGAGTAAAGCTCCCTTTACACTGTCCAGTTGACAGATGCAATGCATGTTGTGTATGAAGTAAGGCACTGTCCTAGATTGTGCGCTCCCCAGTGTGACAGTTTCTTCTTTCCCGTGTTAGCACTAGGTGCTACACTGCTGTTGCCCATTTTTTACCAGATATTGTAATCCCAATAATGTGGTCTGATTTGGTGCCAACCCCAATTGTTCACCCATTGTGCATCCTTGTCGTCTCAAGGTGATTAATCTGGCTTGTGATCTTTATTCAGGACATGGACACCTTCGTATTTGAGAGTACAAACTTTTATTGTCAGGATTTTTGTTTGATTGCTGTGTAACATTGCAGAGATTATGGAACAGTTTTGGCTGTTTGCTTCTAATAATTTCAATTTACATTTCAATGTGTGAGTTCTAATTTTTGTCTGAGAAAATAAATCTTGTTTGTTTCGATTGCTTGTGTGTGACTGCCTGGTGTGAATTTTATGCCTCATTGCCCTGGCTATCTCTCTAGGCCTTGCTGAATTAGCTCATAAACCAGGGTGCAGGGCAGAGATGTTGTAATTGGCCCTGCTGCAGCTGAGATTGGGGAAGGGCATAAAAATCGGCATGGTTCTTTTGTTTCCTATCCAGTGACCCTTAATGGCAAGGGTGTGTGTCCTGGGCCCATTTTGTCATCTTGTGTATTTTTCCTGAGCATGGGGAGTTCTGGCTGAGTGCAGTCTTCGGGTGAAATGTGGATAAATAGATGGATTGTGGGGGGGGCAGAGAATTTATGTATTTAATCAGTGTCTGCAAACCACGTATTATGAAAGTAGTAAATGCTGGAATTATTCAGCAGATCAGGCAGCAATTCTGGAGAGAGAAACTTTCGTAATGTTTCAGATTGCTGAGTTCTGAGATCATTGGCCTGAAAGGTTCACGTTTTATTCCTCCACTAATGCTGCCTCTGAGTCTTTGCAGCTCAGTTTTGTTTCACCTTCCAAAATCCAGTGTTTTGCGTTTGTGTGAGCGATAACTTGTCTGTAATTTATAATACCACATTCTTGCCTTTTTTTTTGTACAATATAATTGCAAAACCTGGGCATTTGGGGAGCAGAGTAATGATGTTAGTTGGAGTGTAGACTCTTCTCAACAGCCCATGTTGAGGGAAAATCACAGCCCACCATGGGAAGGGGAGGACACGCGATATATTGACATGAAGTCTCTTTTATAAGCTTTGTGTTGCAGTGAAGGATCTGAGATATAGCAATGTGTTGTGTTCAGAATTTCTGCAGGGGTGCAGAGTATATCAGACTGTCACAGTGAGGGGTGTGGGATATATCAGTGTCACAGTAAGGAGTGTGGGATATATCCATGTTACAGTGAAGGTAGATTCAGAAAGAATGTTGCCAGTGGTGGGGGAGTCCACAACTAGGGTCATATAGTTTGAGGATAAGAGGTAAACCTTTTAGAACTGAAGTGAGGAGAAATTTCTTCAGCCAGAGGGTGGTGAATGTGGAATTCGCTATCACAGAATGTAGTTGTGGCCAAAACGTTGTCTGATTTCAAGAAGAAATCAGATATAGCTCTTGGGGCTAAAGGGATCAAAGGATATGGGAGGAAGGGGGGAATCAGGATATTGAATTCGATGATCAAAATGAACGGCGGAACAAGCTCAAAGGGCCGAATGGTCTACTCCTGCTTCTGGTTTCTGTATTTCTATATCTGAGTGTTACAGCGAGAGGTGTGGTAAATTTATTATCGTGAATATATGGTATTCATCAGACAATGTTATGGTTGAGAGGTTTATCAGTATTACGGTGAAGTATGTAGCTGATAGTTCATCTGCTCCTTGTAATTTAATTGTGTTCAGATAGTTTACTCTGTCGAACTCCACCAGCCGTCGATTCAGGCGCACACGGTGATGTATCGTCCCTCCATCCCGCCGAAGTAGGAGCGCTCCCATTCGCTCATCAGTTCGAAATGCAGGGGTCGTTGACAGAAGCTGCAGGTTGCCAAGGACGGGGACTGCATTGGAAGCCCCACTTCCTTCCAAGCATCAAGCAGGCAATCTGCAAATAAACGACACTCGTGAGGAAAGGTGAGAGAGACTGGGGCTGTTTTCATTCAAACTGTGACGGTGAACAGAAGATCAGATATTTGGGGGGTGCGTGGGGACTTTACAGTAAATTGGGGAAAAAAAGTGGTCCTATCATGGGTCTGTAAAGTTTATTTATTAGTCGGCTTACATTCACAAAAAGTTACTGTGAAAATCCCCTAGTGGCCACACTCTGGTGGCTGTTCGGGTACACTGAGGGAGAATTTAGCATGGCCAATGTACGTAGCCAGCTCATCTTTCAGACTGTGGGAGGAAACTGGAGCACCTGGAGGAAACCCACGCAGACACAGGGAGAACGTGCAAACTCCACACAGACAGGAATCGAACCTGGGTCCCTGGCACTGAGGCAGCAGTGCTAACCACATTGCCGCAGTGCTAACCACATTGCCACCGTGCTGCCCTAACTGGATCAGTCTGAGATCATCGCAAAGATGACGAAGAGAGTAGGGAAGCGTTGTTTGACAATTTTTGAAACTGGAATCTCTGACCAGAAATAGTGAGGACTTGTCGAATTGCTTTCAGTTAATGTAGTTTTATAATTTAGACACTTGGTGTCAGAAAACCTGCCAATCAACAGTGTCCACGGAAAAATTCTATGTCTGGTATAAACGGCCACTCGATCTGTTTGCTTTTTGATGGTGATGGTTGAGGGAAGAAATTCAGCCCTCTGACACCACGAGAACTGTCCTGTCTTTTTCCAAAAGTAGCCATGGGGTCTTTGACATCCAACTGACTACGCAGACAGGATCACCTCTTATCCAAACACCTGAGACAGTGCAGTACTCCCACAGGTGTGCATTGAAGTTCTAAGATCCTTGAGTGCAGCTCAAACCCATGACCTGAAGCTGCAGCTGGTGATACCAGTGGCCAACGAATGTGTCAAATTCTATTATCCTGTCCATTTAATTGACTGTGTGATGTTGCAGAGATGCAGCTCCAACACAGTGTTGGAGTTGCATTGATAAATCTACTGCTGATTTATCAATAATACTCTTTAAGGGCTTGGTACTTGTTCCCTCCAGGTCTCTTGCCCTTGTTCCCCTGGTTCCCGTTTTGGCTGTGTGAACAAAGATGTGTGTCGACAGTGATTCATGGCTGAGTGCTGCAGCCCACTCCAATACTACCTCCTCGCATTCCGAGAAAATGGCCAGGAATTTGAAATCCAAAAGTAATTCTGAGCCAAGGGGCGCTGCTATCCTGACTACCCCACGGAGGTCAGTGCTCATCAGACACCAGAAAACAATTCTGGGGTTCCCTTTCTCACTCTGCACTTGTCTGTTACTCACCCACAAAGTAGTCCATCATCTGGGGTTCGTGATGTGGGGAGGGAGCAAGTCGAAGGAGCTCCTCTCCCCGAGGGACAGTCGGGTAGTTAATGGCCTGCACGTAGATGTCATGTCGACTCATCATGATGTTGCTGATCTCTGTGTTCCTTGCAGCGTCGCACACCTTCAAGGAAAGCAGTGATCGGTCAAACCTGATTTGTTTTACCTTTCTTAGATCTGAACCTGCTAAAGTCTGACCCTCCCATTACCCACGCTGTGTTTGTTCTGTCTCTAAACCAGTGCCAAGGGCAATTATCACTGGACTCGTAATTCGGAGGTCAGGGCTCTGGGACATGGGTTCAAATCCCTCCACGACAGCTCGTGAAATTCGAACTGAACTCACCAAATCTGAAATTGTAAAGCTAGCCTCAGTGATGGTGACCATAGAAACTTATCATCAATTGTCATACAAACCCATCTGCTTCACTAATGCACTTTTAAGTAAAGGAAATCTGCCATCCCTCACGAAAGTCTCTGTGGGAGGTTGAAAAATCCTGGTCATGAGTTCACCTTTTTCTTTCTTCCCAATCGGGGATTCCTCTGTCTTGATTCCCTGTGTTCTGGCGATTGACACTTTACCTGATGCTCCCAGACATTTGACCGTGTCAGAATGAATTCTGAGAGATTGAATGTGCCCCTATCTTGTAAATAGACCCCAGGATCTTGTACGACGTGCTTCCACTTTACCTCGTACTGTTGTGGGCGCATCTGTTCGATCAGTTGGTTGGATGGCTGGCTTGTGATATGGAGCGAAGCCAACAGCACGGGTTCAATTTCCGTACCAGTTGCTCATGAAGGCCCCACCTTATTAACCTTGCCCCTCACCTGAGATGTGGTGATCGTCAGGTTAAAGTCACCACCAATAGCCTATGGCTATCCTGGGACTATGGAGACTTCACCATTTTCCAACAGCAAGGTAAAGGTAAACACGAAGTTGGTTAACTCCCTGAGCACCCTGGGTGTCTTCCAACTCCTACCCTTGGAGTACATATGCCTCATGCTGTTGTTGTCAATTTGCAGCAGGTTCCATTTATCTGCACTCAACTCATTTGCTGCTGACGTGTCCAATTGCAAACCCTGTTGAGCTTCCTGGATGTAGCAACTTAATTTTCTTTCAGAGATACTCTGTGACACTGGTTAGACAATGGGATTATCTGGTTACAGCCCTGTAACTCTGGTTGTTCAGAGAATACCCTGTTTACAGCCCTCTGACGCTGGTTAAACAGTGAGATTACCTGGTTACAGCCCTGTAACTCTGGTTGTTCAGAGAATACCCTGTTTACAGCCCTCTGACACTGGTTAAACAGTGAGATTACACTGCTACAGCCCTGTAACTCTGGTTGTTCGGAGAATACCCTGTTTGTAGCCCTCTGACACTGGTTAAACAGTGAGATTACCTGGTTACAGCCCTGTAACTCTGGTTGTTCAGAGAATACCCTGTTTACAGCCCTCTGACGCTGGTTAAACAGTGAGATTACACTGCTACAGCCCTGTAACTCTGGTTGTTCAGAGAATACCCTGTTTACAGCCCTCTGACACTGGTTAAACAGTGAGATTACCTGGTTACAGCCCTGTAACTCTGGTTGTTCAGAGAATACCCTGTTTACAGCCCTCTGACGCTGGTTAAACAGTGAGATTACCTGGTTACAGCCCTGTAACTCTGGTTGTTCAGAGAATACCCTGTTTACAGCCCTCTGACACTGGTTAAACAGTGAGATTACCTGGTTACAGCCCTGTAACTCTGGTTGTTCAGAGAATACCCTGTTTACAGCCCTCTGACGCTGGTTAAACAGTGAGATTACCTGGTTACAGCCCTGTAACTCTGGTTGTTCGGAGAATACCCTGTTTACAGCCCTCTGACACTGGTTAAACAGTGAGATTACACTGCTACAGCCCTGTAACTCTGGTTGTTCGGAGAATATCCTGTTTACAGCCCTCTGACGCTGGTTAAACAGTGAGATTACACTGCTACAGCCCTGTAACTCTGGTTGTTCAGAGAATACCCTGTTTACAGCCCTCTGACGCTGGTTAAACAGTGAGATTACACTGCTACAGCCCTGTAACTCTGGTTGTTCAGAGAATACCCTGTTTACAGCCCTCTGACGCTGGTTAAACAGTGAGATTACACTGCTACAGCCCTGTAACTCTGGTTGTTCGGAGAATACCCTGTTTACAGCCCTCTGACGCTGGTTAAACAGTGAGATTACACTGCTACAGCCCTATAACTCTGGTTGTTCAGAGAATACCCTGGTTACAGCCCTCTGACGCTGGTTAAACAGTGAGATTACACTGCTACAGCCCTGTAACTCTGGTTGTTCAGAGAATACCCTGTTTACAGCCCTCTGACGCTGGTTAAACAGTGAGATTACCTGGTTACAGCCCTCTGACGCTGGTTAAACAGTGAGATTACACTGCTACAGCCCTGTAACTCTGGTTGTTCGGAGAATACCCTGGTTACAGCCCTCTGACGCTGGTTAAACAGTGAGATTACCTGGTTACAGCCCTCTGACGCTGGTTAAACAGTGAGATTACCTGGTTACAGCCCTCTGACGCTGGTTAAACAGTGAGATTACACTGCTACAGCCCTGTAACTCTGGTTGTTCGGAGAATACCCTGGTTACAGCCCTCTGACACTGGTTAAACAGTGAGATTACACTGCTACAGCCCTGTAACTCTGGTTGTTCAGAGAATACCCTGTTTACAGCCCTCTGACGCTGGTTAAACAGTGAGATTACCTGGTTACAGCCCTCTGACGCTGGTTAAACAGTGAGATTACACTGCTACAGCCCTGTAACTCTGGTTGTTCGGAGAATACCCTGTTTACAGCCCTCTGACGCTGGTTAAACAGTGAGATTACCTGGTTACAGCCCTCTGACGCTGGTTAAACAGTGAGATTACACTGCTACAGCCCTGTAACTCTGGTTGTTCGGAGAATACCCTGTTTACAGCCCTCTGACGCTGGTTAAACAGTGAGATTACCTGGTTACAGCCCTCTGACGCTGGTTAAACAGTGAGATTACACTGCTACAGCCCTGTAACTCTGGTTGTTCGGAGAATACCCTGGTTACAGCCCTCTGACACTGGTTAAACAGTGAGATTACCTGGTTACAGCCCTCTGACGCTGGTTAAACAGTGAGATTACACTGCTACAGCCCTGTAACTCTGGTTGTTCAGAGAATACCCTGTTTACAGCCCTCTGACACTGGTTAAACAGTGAGATTACACTGCTACAGCCCTGTAACTCTGGTTGTTCAGAGAATAGTAAGAAGTTTAACAACACCAGGTTAAAGTCCAACAGGTTTATTTGGTAGCAAAAGCCACACAAGCTTTCGAGGCTCTGAGCCCCTTCTTCAGGTGAGTGGGAATTCTGTTCACAAACAGAACTTATAAGACACAGACTCAATTTACATGAATAATGGTTGGAATGCGAATACTTACAACTAATCCAGTCTTTAAGAAACAAAACAATGGGAGTGGAGAGAGCATCAAGACAGGCTAAAAAGATGTGTATTGTCTCCAGACAAGACAGCCAGTGAAACTCTGCAGGTCCACGCAACTGTGGGAGTTACAAATAGTGTGACATAAATTCTGATTCTAGGATCGCATGATAAAGACTCAGGAGGAAAAAAGCAGAAATATTTATGTGAAATAGTGTGACATAAACCCAATATCCCGGTTGAGGCCGTCCGTCCGGGACCTTCAACCGGTGCTATACACTAGATACATCGATGACATTTTCTTCCTTTGGACTCATGGTGAACAATCACTGAAACAACTCTATGATGACATCAACAAGTTCCATCCCACCATCAGGCTCACCATAGACTACTCTCCGGAATCGGTTGCATTCTTGGACACGCGCATCTCCATTAAGGACGGTCACCTCAGCACCTCACTGTACCGCAAGCCCACGGATAACCTCACGATGCTCCACTTCTCCAGCTTCCACCCTAAACACGTTAAAGAAGCCATCCCCTACGGACAAGCCCTCCGTATACACAGGATCTGCTCGGATGAGGAGGATCGCAACAGACACCTCCAGACGCTGAAAGATGCCCTCATAAGAACAGGATATGGCGCTAGACTCATTGATCAACAGTTCCAACGCGCCACAGCGAAAAACCGCACCGACCTCCTCAGAAGACAAACACGGGACACAGTGGACAGAGTACCCTTCGTTGTCCAGTACTTCCCCGGAGCGGAGAAGCTACGGCATCTCCTCCGGAGCCTTCAACATGTCATTGATGAAGACGAACATCTCGCCAAGGGCATCCCCACACCCCCACTTCTTGCCTTCAAACAACCGCACAACCTCAAACAGACCATTGTCCGCAGCAAACTACCCAGCCTTCAGGAGAACAGTGACCAAGACACCACACAACCCTGCCACAGCAACCTCTGCAAGACGTGCCGGATCATCGACACAGATGCCATCATCTCACGTGAGAACACCATCCACCAGGTACACGGTACATACTCTTGCAACTCGGCCAACGTTGTCTACCTGATACGCTGCAAGAAAGGATGTCCCGAGGCATGGTACATTGGGGAAACTATGCAGACGCTGCGACAACGGATGAATGAACACCGCTCGACAATCACCAGGCAAGACTGTTCTCTTCCTGTTGGGGAGCACTTCAGCGGTCACGGGCATTCGGCCTCTGATATTCGGGTAAGCGTTCTCCAAGGCGGCCTTCGCGACACACGACAGCGCAGAGTCGCGGAGCAGAAACTGATAGCCAGGTTCCGCACACACAAGGACGGCCTCAACCGGGATATTGGGTTTATGTCACACTATTTCACATAAATATTTCTGCTTTTTTCCTCCTGAGTCTTTATCATGCGATCCTAGAATCAGAATTTATGTCACACTATTTGTAACTCCCACAGTTGCGTGGACCTGCAGAGTTTCACTGGCTGTCTTGTCTGGAGACAATACACATCTTTTTAGCCTGTCTTGATGCTCTCTCCACTCCCATTGTTTTGTTTCTTAAAGACTGGATTAGTTGTAAGTATTCGCATTCCAACCATTATTCATGTAAATTGAGTCTGTGTCTTATAAGTTCTGTTTGTGAACAGAATTCCCACTCACCTGAAGAAGGGGCTCAGAGCCTCGAAAGCTTGTGTGGCTTTTGCTACCAAATAAACCTGTTGGACTTTAACCTGGTGTTGTTAAACTTCTTACTGTGTTTACCCCAGTCCAACGCCGGCATCTCCACATCATGTTCAGAGAATACCCTGTTTACAGCCCTCTGACACTGGTTAAACAGTGAGATTACACTGCTACAGCCCTGTAACTCTGGTTGTTCAGAGAATACCCTGTTTACAGCCCTCTGACACTGGTTAAACAGTGAGATTACACTGCTACAGCCCTGTAACTCTGGTTGTTCAGAGAATACCCTGGTTACAGCCCTCTGACGCTGGTTAAACAGTGAGATTACCTGGTTACAGCCCTCTGACGCTGGTTAAACAGTGAGATTACACTGCTACAGCCCTGTAACTCTGGTTGTTCAGAGAATACCCTGTTTACAGCCCTCTGACGCTGGTTAAACAGTGAGATTACACTGCTACAGCCCTGTAACTCTGGTTGTTCAGAGAATACCCTGGTTCCAGCCCTCTGACGCTGGTTAAACAGTGAGATTACACTGCTACAGCCCTCTGACGCTGGTTAAACAGTGAGATTACCTGGTTACAGCCCTCTGACGCTGGTTAAACAGTGAGATTACCTGGTTACAGCCCTCTGACGCTGGTTAAACAGTGAGATTACCTGGTTACAGCCCTCTGACGCTGGTTAAACAGTGAGATTACCTGGTTACAGCCCTCTGACACTGGTTAAACAGTGAGATTACCTGGTTCCAGCCCTCTGACGCTGGTTAAACAGTGAGATTACACTGCTACAGCCCTGTAACTCTGGTTGTTCAGAGAATACCCTGTTTACAGCCCTCTGACGCTGGTTAAACAGTGAGATTACCTGGTTACAGCCCTGTAACTCTGGTTGTTCAGAGAATACCCTGTTTACAGCCCTCTGACGCTGGTTAAACAGTGAGATTACACTGCTACAGCCCTGTAACTCTGGTTGTTCAGAGAATACCCTGTTTACAGCCCTCTGACACTGGTTAAACAGTGAGATTACCTGGTTACAGCCCTCTGACGCTGGTTAAACAGTGAGATTACCTGGTTACAGCCCTCTGACGCTGGTTAAACAGTGAGATTACCTGGTTACAGCCCTCTGACGCTGGTTAAACAGTGAGATTACACTGCTACAGCCCTGTAACTCTGGTTGTTCAGAGAATACCCTGTTTACAGCCCTCTGACGCTGGTTAAACAGTGAGATTACCTGGTTACAGCCCTCTGACGCTGGTTAAACAGTGAGATTACCTGGTTACAGCCCTCTGACACTGGTTAAACAGTGAGATTACCTGGTTCCAGCCCTCTGACGCTGGTTAAACAGTGAGATTACACTGCTACAGCCCTGTAACTCTGGTTGTTCAGAGAATACCCTGTTTACAGCCCTCTGACGCTGGTTAAACAGTGAGATTACACTGCTACAGCCCTGTAACTCTGGTTGTTCAGAGAATACCCTGTTTACAGCCCTCTGACACTGGTTAAACAGTGAGATTACCTGGTTACAGCCCTCTGACGCTGGTTAAACAGTGAGATTACCTGGTTACAGCCCTCTGACGCTGGTTAAACAGTGAGATTACCTGGTTACAGCCCTCTGACGCTGGTTAAACAGTGAGATTACACTGCTACAGCCCTGTAACTCTGGTTGTTCAGAGAATACCCTGTTTACAGCCCTCTGACGCTGGTTAAACAGTGAGATTACCTGGTTACAGCCCTCTGACGCTGGTTAAACAGTGAGATTACCTGGTTACAGCCCTCTGACGCTGGTTAAACAGTGTGATTGCCTGGTTACAGCCCTCTGACGCTGGTTAAACAGTGAGATTACCTGGTTACAGCCCTCTGACGCTGGTTAAACAGTGAGATTACCTGGTTACAGCCCTGTGCCATTTTTTGTACAGTTTATGTTTCTGTGGTGAGTTGTTGTTGCTCAGGGTATTGGTCACTTACCCGTATGGGGATGATGTGGCTGGGGCAGTTGATGACCGGCAGGCCTGCGTCCATCAGCAGCTGCCGCATATACTTGACATTGCGCTGGTGAGAACGCCGCAGTGCCTGACCTTCTTCGCTCTTTAAAGTACGTATGGACTCCAAGGCGCCAGCCAGTATCATTGGCGGCAGGGCTGTGGTGAAAATGAAGCCAGCTGCATATGATCGAACTGTATCGGTGAGCGCAGCTGTGCTGGCAATGTAGCCACCCACACAGCCAAAGGCTTTACCTGGTGAGGATGAAACATTTGCCATTCAGTATCAGTCCTGCATGTCCTGGAAAGTAATGCCCCAGCTTCCGTCTCTACTCCCTCTGGAGCCAATCTTCCCATCTTGGCAGCTGTTCCTCCCTCCTACACTTATTTTTAGTCATGTTTAGCCATAGTGCCCATTAATATTCTGAGGCGTGAACCTCAGCAACCTATTCAACCACATTGCACCCAGACTGCTTCTGTTCTTTCCTTGGTATCTACGTAGCAAGCATCAGCTGAGGAAAATCGGGCACAGGAACCCAACCACTCTTTTTTAAGTCCGAGGTACTGAGGCTGATTGGTGTGTTCTATTACCCTTAAAGAGAACAATCCCAGCTTCTCTAGTCATTCCCCCTAACTGGAGTCTCGCATCTCTGGTCACATTCTCTACCAAGTCTCCGAGGCTATGATACCCTTCCTGCCAGTGCTGCCCTAAATTGGCCATAATGCATTAATAGGTCCAAACCAGTATGGTATCAAAGTTTAGCATAAACACCTTGCTTTACTATTTTGTGCCTTTCATTTGTAAAATCAAAAAAACTATATGCCTTTTAAACTAATTTTTCAAGATCTGTCAGCTTTAAAGATTTGTGCATGTACACCTCTATATCTTTTTTAAAAAAAGGAAATCTTGCCTTTCATCTGCCAGCCTTTGACTCCAGTATTTTTGGTCCAGAATCCCCGTTAGCTCACTGAAGTCAACTGTGTTCGTATTTTATTTTTCCTTATCCTTTTCCATGATTATTCAAAATGTAATTATATTGTGATCGCTGTAGCCCAAGTACTCCCCACTGAAATATCTGCCAATTAATTCCCCAGAATTCGATCCAGCATTACTTCCTTCATTGTTGGGCTGGAAACATACTGATCAATGTTCTCTTGTATACATCTCATTTGCATCTATACTGTTGTTTTCCCTGTTATTTCCTATTCCATTAGAGTAATAGAATTTCATTTTTGCTGCTCTAACCTTCTTGCACTTTCCTGTGGATTTTCTCACCTGTATTTTCCTCACTATTTAGTGACCATCACCTCTCAGTTTAATAACTCCTTTACTGTTGATTATATTTGACCAACAGAATTCTGTCTTTAAGCTCTTGCGTATATGATCCCCTTCCAGTGCTATAACAGCTTCTTCAATAAAGAGTGATATCCCTCCCTCATTTCTTTCCTTCCTTGCCTTTCCTGAATACCTTTGCAGTCAGGAAGATTAAATTCCCAATCCTCTCCTTGCTTGTGCCAAGTCCTCATTAGTGCTGCTGTATCCTAGATCCAATGTATCTGCATGCACCAACCTTACCACACTGTGCCTTAAGCAGACACATTCCAAACTTCCCTTTGTCTGCTTTGCGTTCTTGCCCTAATCGTCGAGCCTTGACCCTTAACAAAGTGAAAAGTGCAGGTGTGATGCTGACTCACCCAGTGTTCCTGATATGATGTCTATTTTGTGCATGATGCCATCCCGCTCTCCAATCCCGGCCCCGTGAGTTCCATACAAACCCACAGCGTGCACCTCATCGACAAAGGTGATGGCTCCATATTTGTGAGCAACATCACACAGCTCCTCCAATGGACAGATGCCACCTGGGTTACAAAAAGCGACAGTTTACTGACTAGTTTCAAACATTGTAGTCACACAGCAAACAACTCACTCCTATGATGAATGAATAGTAGTTCTGTACAGTTGCTGTGAATGATTTTTATCATGAATAAACTCAGTTCTGTATAGTTGGACAATAAGTTCCATTACCTTTCGAATAAATCAATAAAGTGCAGGGCAGACTACTATTAACACTGAAATGTGAGGGTTGCTTTGCTACGACATCCTCCTTGATACCTATTTCCATTACCAAATTGGGAGACTGAGCTACAGTTGAGTGACCCACATTCCACCCTCCAACTGCTTTACTTGGATACTGAGGCCAACTATAGTACAGGCCCTCCAGTATCCCTTGCCTTGTTGGATAAACCAAACGTCTTGCTGGTAGAAGTCACGTGACTGTAACCGAGAGCAGAAAACTTGGGCTGAAATTTTCACCCTTCCTGTAGTGCTGGAACACTAATGACAGTACAGCCCCCTAGCTGAGAAGTTGGTCTTCCCTAGTTCTCAGTCAGATAGAGACAAGACTTTCACCATGTAGTCTAGGCTGATTCCTCGTGCATTACTGAGGCAATGCTGCACTTATGGAAGCATCACCTTTCAAACATGTGCCTGTTCTGTTGGATATTAAATGATCCCATAGCAACTACAAATTTTTAAAAAAGTTTTCCCTGGGGCCATGTTCCACTGTTAAACTGGCCAACCATTTCAAAAAACTATTGTGGGAATTTGATGAGTTCAAATTGGCTACTGCACTTCCTTCCATCGCTGCACTTCGATGTAAACTCATTGGCTGTGAACCTCCTTGGTATGTAGTGAGTCACAGAAGGTTCTACAGAAATGTATCCTTTCATTGAGAGTTGGACACTTTAAGGGGCCAATTATGAGTTTTTGGACCCTCCGCAACCTGGCCAGGTAAATGGGAAATGTACCACAACTTTCAGCCCAGAAGAATGGTGAACAAATTGCCAGCATCTCCAGCTTTTGCCACCACTGAGCAAGGCGAGGGGCCTCCTGTAGGAAGGAGGACTGTAAAATTCCACCCGCTCTAAAGTGGCAACTTGAAGGCAAAAGGTTGGTTCGAACACATACAAATTGCTAGATAATGATAATGGAGCTTTTTTAAAAGAACATTTGTATGATTGGGGACATAGTTCTAGATCAAGGCTGAAGAGGTTAGCAATGAATTCAGTGGCTTGTGACTAGTTGTGATGCCACCAGGAGTGAATACTTGGGGCAGAAATTCGGTGTGTGGGCCGTGTCCTGACTTGGATGGTTACAACTTGAACTGTTTTCCACATTCCACTTGCGGAAGGTGTGGCCGCTTGTTCCACGACTGCTCCTCAGGCGATTGAGGGTTGTACAGATTTTCCATGGACGGTTGAAGCATGGAACCCCACCAGAGACTGGAGCTGAGAACTGTTCACATTGATCTATTTCCACCATTTAGTCCGCAACAAACTCATATGAGTTGTGGAAAACACCACTGATGGGGAACTTTGGGCACCATAAGCCCAAAGTCATCTTTACATCATAAGCATACTACAGCTACCAAATCATGTTTTAAATAACACACACTGTACTGCAAAATATTATGTTCTGAAAGAAATTGAGTAACACGATGAAAAGCTGCTGCGTATTTAAGCTGGGTTCCCTTCTGTTCTTATACCAGGATCTCTCGGACTGGCACAGCAACATTGCACCTAATTTCTTACCATCCATCGAATGCACCGTCTCGAATGCAACAATTTTGGGGGCCTTTGAGTCTGACTCCCTCAGGAGCTGCTCCAGATGTTCGACGTCATTGTGCCGGAAAACGAACTTCGGGATTCCGCTGTTCCTGATCCCCTGGATCATGGACGCGTGGTTCCCAGCATCCGAGTAAATCTCACAGCCTGTGGGAATCAAACAGTTTCTTAACCATTTGCTTGTTCTGAAATTAGCTGTCACAGTTCAAACATGAAATGGAGGCTCAGCAACATTTACACTCGCCATTTGTCTTGTGTGCTATCTCTCCCGTTCCCTCTGTCTCCCTCCTGCACTCTCTTTCTCCCTAGTCCCTATCCTCACCAAGTAATGGTTAATATCTGTGGTCTCTACCCTGTACCTGGAAGCATTTTGGCCAGAGTGAAGAGAGTTGAGTCATTAGCCACATAACAGGATGTGAAGAGGAGTGCCGCATCCTTCTGGTGGAGGTTGGCCAGCTCCAATTCCAGGTCCACGTGGAACTTGCTGGTTCCAGAGATGTTGCGTGTCCCACCAGCTCCTGCACCGTACCCCTGCACCGTCTCCCTGTCAACAGCAGAATGAGTAGTGTTTACATTGCATGCATTTCAAAATAGCCATATTAGGCACTCAGATTGTCCTGTTGTACTATACGCTCAAAGAAATGCAACCGCTGTTACAGAGCAAATGGAGAAGGCAATGTCAGTACAGCAAGGTGATAAACGAGCAGTTTCCTTGGTATTATTGATGTGGAGATGCCGGTGTTGGACTGGGTTGGGCACAGTAAGAAGTCTCACAATGCCAGGTTAAAGTCCCAACAGGTTTATTTGGAATCACGAGCTTTCAGAGCTTTGCCCCTTCATCAGGTGAGTCAGAATTGGTATTATTGGCTGAGAGGGAGATGGCTTCTCCCACCTCCTCTTCCTGTAGTCAGCTAGGACATTGTATGCATGAATCATAGAAATCATAGAATCCCTACAGTGCAGAAAGAGGCCATTCGGCCCATCGAGTCTGCATCGACATCAAACCCACCCAGGTCTTATCCCCGTAATCCCACATATTTACCCCACTAATCCCTCTAACCTATGCATTCCGGGATAGTAAGGGGCAATTTAGCATAGGCAATCCACCTAACCCCCACATCTTTGGACTGTGGGAGGAAACCGGAGCACCCGGAGGGAACCCACACACACACGGGCAGAATGTGTAAACTCCACACAGGCAGTGACCCAAGCCGGGAATTGAACCCGGGTCCCTGGAACTGAGGCAGCAGTGCTAACCACTGTGCCGCCCCGAATATTCACATTTTCGCTGTATCTTCTGTTGATTTTCCATGATTTGTGATAGGAACCAAGACCAGTGCAGTTTCTGGTAAATACTATTTGAGGATGGGGGGACATTGAAACAGTGCCTGCAAGCGTAAGAACTTAAATAGGAGTAGGCCATTCAGCCCTTCCAGTCTGCTCTGTTCTGCTATCTGATACAACCATGGCTGAACCTTTACCTTAACTGTACTTTACTGCACTATCCTCATGTTCCTTAGAACCCAAGAATCCATCAATCACTATCTTAAATATACTAAATGACTGAGCATCCATAGATCCACATTTCTCCTCACCTCAGTCACCCTTATTCTGAGACTTTGATTCCTCCGCTAGTCCTGGACTTTCCGCTATAGCGTACCCAGCATATTTAAGAATGTTATATATCCCAGTGAGATTGCTTCTCATTCTTCTGAATTGTGTGGCCTGTTTATGTGCTTTATATCCACTCTGCCCACCAAGCCCATGTCAGTGTTGATGCTCTACAAACCTCCTCCATCATCTTTCCTCAGCTAACTCTCTCTCCTCGGTTGTTGCTCTTGTCTTCCCCATGCGCAATGCCATCTGTTCCTTCAAAATCTTTGACCATTTTAAAGACCTCTATTAGGTTGCCCGTCGGCTGTCTTTTTTCAGAGAAGTGAGAGACAGCCTGTTCATCGTCTCCGGATCAATGTGACCCCGCAGACCTGGTCTCGCCCTTGTAAATCTTTTTTTTGCGTCCTCTCCAGTGCCTCTGTATCTCACTAAATGGTGATCAGAATTGTACGTGCACCCCAGGTGTAGTCTAAAGAAATATTCTGTCCATGTTTACCAAGGAGTCTTTTCAATTCCATCCATCTTGAAATACACTCTTGTGTGCGACTGTGGTTTTACTGATCACCTTGTTGATGCATGTCACTATTTTCAGTGCCTTTGTACTCGGAGATTCCTTTGGTCTCTCCACCCACCCCCATGTTTATATTGTTATTTCTCTGGGTAGTATGTAACCTAATTTTTCTTCAGGTAAGGCAATAAGCTCATGTTTATCTGTTTGGAATTTATTTGCCAATTTTGCAAGTTTGTCCTGTACAGTGTTGACTGTCCCCTGCAATTCGGTGTTATCCGCAAATTCAGATATTTTCTTTTGATTCCAATGTATAAATCGTGAATGTAAACTGTGAAGAACAGTGGTCCCAGCACTGGTACTTGTGAAAGAAAACTTTTGCACCTTCTGCCACACTGCACAGCTACCACTTTGTCCCCTCACACCCTGCATTTTACATGTCATCCCTACTCTCAGCTTTCGACGTAGAGGCCAGATCACAGAGCAATTTTATAGCAGGATGTAAATTTTAAAATGGATACTTACAGGAAACTGCGTATGAGCACAGGATGAGTTTGGACACATGAACTGGAGTTTTTAATGTCATTGGATTTTGGTGGTCAGTGATGCGCGGATGAGAATTGTTAAGTCAAGCCAGGGTTGAGGGTTTTGGCAGAATAACTGGAGGCAGCGCAGAGTTGGGCAGTGTTATGGAGGGAGAAATAGTTGGCTTTCGTGATGGTGTGGATTTGAGGCTGAAAGTTCATCTTGGTGTCAGATGTGACTACAAGGTTGTGGAGTCTCATTTTGCCTCCGGCAATTGTCGGGGAGAGGGATAGAGTTGCTGGTGAAGAAGGGCTGCTTGTAGTGGAGTCTGAAGGTAACATCTTCAATCATCCCAACACTTAATTGAACAATTTCTGCTCATTTGGTACTGGACTTGGACAAGCAGTCTCAGAGTTTGGAGACAGTGAAGAGGTTGAGAGGAAAGAACTTTGGATGAGCAATCTGATAGTTTAGAGACAGTGGAGAAGTCGAGTGAGATGGACTTTGGATGAACTGTCTTATAGTTTGGAGACAGCGGGGAGGTCAAGATAGACGGACTTTGAACAATCTGATAGTTTGGAGATTGGGGAGGTCGAGAGACGGACTTTGGACGAGCAATCTGATAGTTTGGAGACAGTGGGGAGGCTTTGTAAGATGGACTTTGGATGAGCAGTCGTATAGTTTGGAGACAGTGTGGACGTTGAGAAATGGATTTTGGGTGAAGGATCTGGAGACAGTGGGGAGATCAAGAAAGATGGACTTTGGATGAGCAAGTCTGATGGTTTGGAAACGGTAGGGAGGTTGAGAGAGAAATGGACTTTGGACGAGCAGTCCGATAGTTTGGAGACAGTGGAGAGATTTGGTGTTGAGTTAAAGCTGGATGTCATAGAAATCATAGAAACCCTACAGTGCAGAAGGAGGCCATTCGGCCCATCGAGTCTGCACTGACCACAATCCCACCCAGGCTCTACCCCCACATATTTACCCACTAATCCCTCTAACCTACACATCTCAGGACTCTAAGGGGCAATTTTTAACCTGGCCAATCAACCTAACTCGCACATCTTTGGACTGTGGGAGGAAACCGGAGCACCCGGAGAAAACCCACGCTGACACGAGGAGAATGTGCAAACTCCACACAGACAGTGACCCGAGCCGGGAATCGAACCCGGGACCCTGGAGCTGTGAAGCAGCAGTGCTAACCACTGTGTTATCGTGCCGCCGTATACTTGTCATCAGCTTACAAGTGATATTATGTTTTGGAAGATGTCACTGCGAGAAGCATGTCGATGAGAACTAGGAGGGGACCAAAGAGTGATCCTCGAAGCTACTGGAGTGAACTGTGTGGATCTGTGTTGGCGACTGCTGACTGGACAGGAAGGGATAATTTACCTTTGTCGTAGTCACATAAGGATGTCATCAAGTGTTCATTCTGATAAATGCATTTTATAGAAGAATGAATCTCAGTGTTATTCTTTACTACATTCAGGCTTAATTTTAAGCTAGCTAAGCAGAGACAAACTTTCCCAGCCCATTTCCCTCCAACATCAGGTAGCCAGTGTTGGTTAACTCTTCCTTATACTTACAAATTAGGAGCAGGAGAAGGTCACTCAGCTTCTCGACCCTGCTCTGCCATTCAATAAGGTCATGTCTGACCTGATGGTAATCTCAACCCAGGAAGTGGCTGCAGAGTATGCTGTTTCCAATACAGCTAGCACTTTCCGAGATAGCTACCGGGCTGGATGGGCTATCCACTGCAACACCGACTCTGCACATTCCCTTACGTTCCCCTGTTTCCAGTCCTGTGCCTATGCGTAGCTGTGTGCTTGTCAGTGTATGAACACATGAGAATGCGTTGGCTTCTGGATCTACTTACACGATGGCTTTCAGGACCCGGGGGTGACTGCCCATCCCCAGGTAATCATTGCTGCACCACACGGACACGTTCTTCTTTTCAGCCAGTGGCTCGTAATACTCTGCCAATGGATATTCCTCTGCCTTTCTGTTCACGGTTTTAAACACACGGTAAGTGTGGTCATTCATCTTTTCCTCAATCTTCTGGGCAAAGAATTCATCGTAATTAAAAACAGGCAGCTCTGCCAACAAGAAATGGGAAACATTTGTTGTCTAAAGATAATCAACTAACCAATGAGAATTTAATCAGCAATCAACTGAATTAACCAAGCAAACAACTTCAGCAGTGAAATAAACTGGACGCTCTTAGCATCATTCTAAATCTTTATAATCACATTTACATTTCCTTTGATTTTTTTGTCTATGCCAGTTACAGCCACACCAACCTTCCCTGACCCTCACCTTCACAGTATAAATCTCGCCCTATTTTCTTTGACTTTACCTCTGACGAAGCGTCAGCCAGACTGGAAACCTTTTTTAAAAAAAGCTCCATTCTCTCTCCACAGATGCTGTCAGACCTGTTGAGACTTTCCAGCATTTTCTGTTCTTGTTTCAGATTCCAGCATCCGCAGTTTATTGCCTTTATGAAATAAAATCAGCCTACCATACTATCCAGCCAGCTAAAATGGAGGGAATCACACAGAGTGTACCTTATCCTGGGGCGTTAAACTATTGAAGATGTGTTTTCCTGATCGTGTGTGGAATTTTTTAAAAAACCTTAATCGTTTAGTGAAAGTTCAGTTCAAAAGCACAGTTTATACGTTGTCAATGAAATAATCACACCTGTGTAGATAGGAAAACAACTGAACTCTTAAAGCAGCTAACCAAACCAACCAACTACAGTAACCAATTACGTAACCAAAGAGCTAACTTAACAAGCAAACAAATATCCAACCACATAACCTGGGACCCAACCTAACTATCTACAAAGTAGTGCAATCAAATTTACATAGAAACACAGAAAATAGGAACAGGAGGAGGCCATTTGGCCCTTTGAGCACATTCCGCCATTCATTATGTTCATGGCTGATCATCCAACTCAATAGCCTGATCCCGCCTTGCCCCCGCCTTTCCCCCCCCCCCCCCTATCCTTTGATCCCTTCACACCAAGTGCTGTATCTAATTTCTTCTTGAATGTATACAATGTTTTAGCCTCAAGTATTTTCTGTGGTAGCAAACTCGATAGCACGGCAGCACAGTGGTTAGTACTGCTGCCTCACAGCACTAGGGATCTAGGTTCAATTCTGACCTTGGGTGACTGTCTGTGTAGAATTTGCATATTCTCCCCATGTCTGCGTGGGTTTCTTCCGGGTGCTTCAGTTTTCTCCCACAGTCCAAAGATTTGTAGGTTAGATGGATCAGTGGGATAAATGCGAGGAGTTATGGGAAAGGGCCTAAGTAGGTTCTTCTGTTGGAGAGTTAGTGCAGACTTGATGGGTCGAATGGCCTCCTCCTGCACTGTAGGGATTCTATGATTCTGACCACACTGTTGAAGAAATTTCTCCTCATTTCTGTCCTAAACCCTGTATCTTTAGACTGTGACCCCTGGTTCTGGACACCCCCACTATTGGGAACATCCTTGGGCGGCACGGTAGCACAGTGGTTAGCACTTCTGCTTCACAGCTCCAGGGACCTGGGTTCGATTCCCGGCTTGGGTCACTGTCTGTGTGGAGTTTGCACATTCTCCTCGTGTCTGCGTGGGTTTCCTCCGGGTGCTCCGGTTTCCTCCCACAGTCCAAAGATGTGCGGGTTAGGTTGATTGGCCATGCTAAAATTGCCCCTTAGTGTCTGTAGGTTAGAGGGATTAGTGGGTAAATATGTAGGGGTAGGGCCTGGGTGGGATTGTGGTCGGTGCAGACTCGATGGGCCAAATGGCCTCTTTCTGCACTGTAGGGTTTCTATGATAATTTATATGATCCTTCTTGCATTCATCCTATCTAGCCCTGTTAGAATTTTATAAGTTTCTATGAGATCCACCCCCTCATTCTTTAACTACATAGTCAAACTAACCTTCCAACCAAAATAAAAGCAAAATACTGGATGCTGGAAATCTGAAATAAAAACAGAAAATGCTGGAAAAACTGCAGGTCTGGCAGCACCTGTGGAGAGAGAAACAGTTCTAACATTTCGAGTCCATGTCGAATTCTTTCCATAGATGCTGCCAGACGTCCTGAGTTTATCCAACATTTGCTGTTTTTATAACCTAACAACCAAAGTAAGCTAATCACCCAAAAAATACCCACCATTTAACCAGTCCAGCTAAATAGCCAAGCCAGTGCCCATAACCAGGCAGCCAACAACATGGCCTGGAGAGAAAACACAGTCACAACTAGTTGGGAAAATGTTTTTGTTGTAGTTTGGAAACATTTTAATCTTCAATGTCACCAACCATCCAATCATGATAACCAGACTAACCAAACATTCATCTTTGCAATCAAATAACCAATTTGCCAATGATACAAACAAATTATCACCAATAAAGAACAGCCAATCAAACTAACTGTTGGAATATTGTTACATGGATGTGCTTTGTTTTAAAGATAAATTTTCCACACTCTCTTTCTCTGGTGGAATTTAAAACCACCCAGATGGATACAATATTCGCATGGTGGTACAGTGGTTAGTACTGCTGCCTCACAGCACCAGGGACCTGGGCTCGATTCCCGGCTTGGGTGACTGTGTGGAGTTTGCACGTTCTCCTGTGTCTGCGTAGGTTTCTCTGGGTGTTCCTCCCACAGTCCGGAAGATGTGCTGGTTAGGTGCATTGGCCATGCTAAATTCTCCCTCAGTGTACCTGTACAGGCGCTGGAGTGTGGTGACGAGGGGATTTTCACAGTAACTTCATTGCAATGTTAATGTAAGTCTACTTGTGATTAATAAATAAACTCTCTAATATATCAAGTAGGGTGGGGAAAAAGACACAACCCCTGGGGATTATGAAAAGCCCATCTCCTGATGGCTTTATACTATCCTGAAACTTTGCAATTTTTTCTGTTTAAAACAATGACTGCAGCAGACATCAACTAATCAAATTTCTCTGGAACATTTATAAGCAGCAGAGTTCAAGACAATGCTGTACTGAAACAGGCTGAAGTTGTTTCTATCACTCACTCACTCTTCCACTCACTCACTCTCCCACTCACTCACTCTCCCACTCACTTTCTCATACTCCTTTCTTTCTCACTCTTATTCTCTCACTTGTCAAATATTATGCCTGGATTTGCAACATAGCCATTTTGAGAAGAGGAATTTACATTAATTCTTCAGTCAGCTCTGACGAAGGGTCATCTCCACTCAAAACGTTGGCTCTATTCTCTCTCCACAGATGCTGTCAGGCCGGCTGAGATTTTCCAGCGTTTTCAGTTTTTGTTCCAAATTCCAGCATCCACAGAATTTTGCTTTTACATTAATCTGAGATCTTTTTGGAATAAAATGTGGAATTCTCATAAAACTACAGCCAGGAAGACAACAGAACAAAATGACAATAATATTGAACCACAGCATCTGTATTAGCCATGGAACAGCTAATCATATATTACTTTGTTTTATCTTCATGAACTGTAGAAAATCCTTAAACATTTAGTCTTGTTCCACCATCTGTACTTGTGTGAGTGTCCAAGTGAAAGTGTGTGTAACATATAAGAACTAGGAGCAGGAGTAGGCCATCTGGCCCCTCGAGTCTGCTCCACCATTCAATAAGATCATGGCTGATCTTTTTGTGGACTCAGCTCCACTTACTACAGCTCACTATAACCCTTAATTCCTTTACTGTTCAAAAATTTATCCTTGCCTTAAAAATATTCAATGAAGTAGCCTCAACTGCTTCACTGGGCAGGGAATTCCACAGATACACAACCCTTTGTGTGAAGAAGTTCCTCCTCAACTCAGTCCTAAATCTGCTTCCCCTTATTTTGAGGCTATGCCCCCCTAGTCCTAGTTTCACCCACCAGTGGAAACAACTTCCCTGCTTCTATCTTATCTATTCCCTTCATAATCTTATATGTTTTTATAAGATCTCCCCTCATTCTTCTGAATTCCAATGAGTATAGCCCCAGTCTACTCAGTCTCTCCTCATAAGCCAACCCTCTCAACTCCGGAATCAACCTAGTGAATCTCCTCTGCATCCCCTCCAGTGCCAATATATCCTTTCTCAAGTAAGGAGACCAAAACTGTACACAGTACTCCAGGTGTGGCCTCACCAGCACCTTATACAGCTGTAACATAACCTCGCTGTTTTTAAACTCCATCCCTCTAGCAATGAAGGACAAAATTCCATTTGCCTTCTTAATTACCTGCTGCACCTGCAAACCAACTCCTTGAGATTCCTGCACCAAGACACCCAGGTCCTCTGCACAGCAGCATGCTGCAATTTTACCATTTAAATAATAGTCCATTTTGCTGTTGTTCCTACCAAAATAGATGACCTCACATTTACCAACATTGTACTCCATCTGCCAGACCCTCGCCCACTCACTTAGACTATCTATATCCCTTTGCAGACTTTCAGCGTCCTCTGCACACTTTGCTCTGCCACTCACCTTAGTGTCATCTGTGAATTTTGACACACTACACTTGGTCCCCAACTCCAAATCATCCATGCAAATCGCAAACAATTGCGTTCCCAACACTGATCCTTGAGGCACACCACTAGTCACTGATCACCAACCAGAAAAACACCCTTTTACCCCTATTCTTTGTTTTCTGTCAGTTAACCAATCCTCTATCCCTGCTAATATATTACCCATAACACCGTGCACCTTTATCTTATGTAGCAGACTTTGGTGCGGCACCTTGTCAAATGCCTTCTAGAAATCCAGATTCACCACATCCACAGGTTCCCCATTGTTCGCTGCGCATGTAATGTTCTCAAAGAATTCCACCAAATTAGTCAAACATGACCTGCCCTTCATGAACCCATGCTGCATCTTACCAGTGGGACAATTTATATCCAGATGTCTCGCTATTTCTTCCTTGATGATAGGTTCAAGCATTTTCCCTACTGCAGAAGTCAAGCGAACCGGCCTATGGTTACCTGCCTTTTGTCTACCTCCTTTTTTAAACAGTGGTGTCACATTTGCTGTTTCCAATCTGTGGGAACCACCCCACAGTCCAGTGAATTTTGGTAAATTACCACTAGTTCATTTGCTATTTCTCCCGCCATCTCTTTTAGTATCCTGGGATGCATTCCATCAGGACCAGGAGACTTGTCTACCTTTAGCCCCATTAACTTGCCCAACACTACCTCTTTCGGGATAATGATAGTTTCTGGGTCCTCACCTGCCATAGCCTTCCTGTCATCAATTTTTGGCATGTTATTTGTGTCTTCCACTGTGAAAACTGACACAAAATACCTGTTCAATGCATCAGCCATTTTCTCACTACCAGTTATTACATCCCCCTTCTCATCCTCTAAAGGACCAATGTTTATTTTCGCCACTCTTTTTCATTTTATATATTTGTAGAAACCTTTGCTATCTGTTTTTATATTCTGAGCGAGTTTACTCTCATAATCCATCTTACTTTTCTTTATAGCTTTTTTCGTGGCTTTCTGCTGACATTTAAAGATTTCCCAATCCTCTAGGTTCCCACTAATCTTTGTCACTTTGTATGCATTTTCTTTCAATTTGATAACCTCCTTTATTTCCTTAGATATCCATGGCGGATTATCTCTTTTTCTACAGTCCTTCCTTATCACTGGTATATACTTTTGCTGAGCAGTGTGAAAGATCGCTTTGAAAGTCCTCCACTGTTCCTCAATTGTCCCACCATAAAGTTTTTGCTCCCAGTCTACCTTCGCCAACTCCTCCCTCATCCCTTTGTAGTCTCCTTTGTTTAAGCACAAGACACTGGTATTGGATTTTACCTTCTCACGCTTCATCTGTATTTTAAATTCAACCATATTGCGATCGCTTCTTCCAAGAGGATCCCTAACTGCAAGATCATTAATGATTCCCGTCTCATTACACAGGACCAGATATTGGATAGCTTGCTCCCTTGTTGGTTCCATTACGTACTGTTCAAGGAAGCTATCACGGATACATTCTATAAACTTCTCAAGACTGCCTTGACCGACCTGGTTTGACCAATTGATATGTAGGTTAAAATCCCCCATGATAATTGCTGTACCATTTTTACATGCACAGTTATTTCTTTGTTTATTTCTCGCCCCACCATGATGTCATTATTTGGTGGCCTGTAGACTACGCCTACCAGTGACTTTTTCTCATTATTTCTAATTTCCACCCAAATGGATTCAACCTTTTTTTCCATAGAACCTATATCATCTCTCACTACCACCCTGATGTCATTCTTAAATATCAGAGCTACACCACCTCCCTTACCTTCCTGTCGGTTCCTCCGAACAGTCTGATACTCCTGGATATTCAACTCCCAGTCATGATCATCCTGCAACCATGTCTCTGTAATGGCCACTAAATCATACTCGTTCGCAATGATTTGTGCTGTCAACTCATTTACCTTGTATTGAATGCTACGAGCATTCAGATAAAGTGCCCTCATGCTAGTTTTTGTACCTTCTTTTTGAATTCTAACACTTCCATTAATAACACCTCCTGAGTTCTCCTTCCTTTTAACTTTTTTCCTGATTTTTGATGTAGTTGGAACATTCTCCCCACATTTTGTCCTTGCTCCCTCCTACTCGGACTCCTTACATAGGTTCCCATCTCCCTGGCATATTAGTTTAAACCCTCCCCAACCGCTCTAGCAAACACTCCCCCCAGGACCTCAGTCCCAGTCCTGCCCAGGTGTAACCCATCCAATTTGTACAGATCCGACCTCCCCCAGAACCGGTCCCAATGCCCCAGGAATCTGAAACCCTCTCCCTGACACAATCTCTTCAGCCACGTATTTATCCGATATATCCTCTCATTTCTACTCTGACTAGCACGTGGCACCGGTAGTAATCCTGAGATCACTACCTTTGAGGTCCGATTTCTTAACATTCTTCCTAGCTCTCTGTATTCTGCTTTTAGGACCTCATCCCTTTTTTTACCTATGTCATTTGTACTAATGTGTACTACGACCACTGGCTGTTCGCCCTCTCCCTTCAGAATGTCCTGCAGCCGCTCTGAGACATCCTTGACCCCAGCACCAGGGAGGCAACATACCATCCTGGAGTCTCGTTTGCGGCCACAGAAACGCCTGTCTATTCCCCTTACAATTGAATCCCCTATAACTATTGCACTGGCACACTTTTTACCCCTCCCCTCTGCAGCAGAACCAACCGTGGTGCAACGAGTTTGGCTGCTGCTGCTTTCCCCTGAGAGGTCACTCCCCTCAACAGTATCCAAAGCGGTACATCTGTTTTGCAGGGGAATGGTCACAGGAGATTCCTGCACTACCTGCCTATCTCTCTTGCTCTGTCTGGTGGTCACCCATTCCCTTCCTGCCTGCGGAGTCTGAGCCTGCGGTTTGACCACCTCTCTATCTGTGCTATCCATGATACTCTCTGACTCGCGGATGCTCCACAGTGTCTCCAGCCGCCGCTCCTGCTCTGAAACTCGAGCTTCCAGGAGCTGTAGCTGGAGACACTTCTTGCACACATGCTGACCCAGTGGACTGGAACTATCCCCAGCCTGCCACATGGAGCAAGAGGAGCAAACCACAGCTTGGAGCTCTCCTGTCAAGTCTTGAAATTAAACTTTTGAAAGATGTTTTGTTTCAGATTATATCCAATTTCATCGGGCCCTGCTGCTTGTTACTACCGAATATAACCTTTACAAACTATAAACCACAGAAATTGCACAGAAACACTATAGTAGTGTACAACAACTGCAATGCCAAGAGCGAAAAGAAAAAATAGCACTTACCAATCAGCACTCTCGCTTGTAGCCTCTGCTGCCCGTTTCACCTAACTCCCTGTTTTCTCCCAACTTCAAAAGTACTCCTCACAGTCAAACAGCACTCACCGTGCATGAATGGTGGTTGTGATTTACCTAGTCTTGTTTCAATTCAGGAAACAAACTTCAACAGACTTGTCTGGTTCTTTGTTTAACCTAAGAAAACCTGTCTGACTTAATCTTCACAAACTGAAAGTGCAAATAGTGGGGTCATCTGCAGCATTGACAAAGCATATCAGCCCTAAATTCACAAAATAAATTAGTCTGTCCTGGAATGGAGTAGTAGGGGAGTCATTTCATCACCTCTCATGTGGTCACAGACATGTCATTGGGGGTGACATAACTGATAGAACTCAGAAGCCCCACACCTACCCTTGGTCATATTGTCCTGGAGGAGGTGGGTAACAGCTAGCTTGTCATTGCCAACTGAAGGCTGAATATCTTGGAGTTTCTCAACCAGACCAGACTGCCAGCCAGAAATGGCCAAGCTCTTGGCAGACTCTGCAAAAGAAGGAGTTAAATTGCATAATGTAACATGTGATGATCACAAACCCTTTCATCCCGACTGAACCACCAGCTCTCTAACATCCGCCTTCTTACACTCTCAGATGGTTTTATCTTATATTTCCATCAGTTGTTAGTACCTTTGAGTCTGAAGATTGTAAATTCAAGCGTACTTCAAGAGACAAGAGTCCATAATCCAGGCCAACACTTCTAGTGTAATAGTGAGCAAGTGCAGAGCTGTCTTTCAGATGAGACATTAAACCAAGGCCTACATCGGCCCTCTCAGATAAGTGTAAAAGATGCCAGAAGAAGAAGAAGAGCAATGGATTTCTATCAGGTATTCTAGCTAATATTTATATTGAACCTGCATCACTAAACTAGTTTATCTGATCACTTGTGGCACCCCAGTTGACTCTGCTGCACAGCAGGGGAGGAAAAAGACTGGAAGAGCTTTAGTGATGGGGAACTGTGGGATCCTCTTTTGGCTTTAGTTAAAAGGCTTTCTTTTAAGATATTTCTGCCTATGTAACTAATTAAGCTATGCTTTAAAGCTAACTTAAGCTAACTTGGCCACATTTTAAAACTCAGCTTGGAATTCTGGGTTGAACTTAGAAATTGACTGCATTTGAAAGTGCTATGTTAACAGAAATGGTTTTTGCCATAAACAGGTTTTCTCCCGGTCACACAGCTGTGAATTGTTTTAGAAAGTTATAGATATTGCTTGTACTGCTTGTGCCCAGCTATTTCATAACACAAGATAACCGAAAAGTTATAATGCTCTATACGGCTATGTTGTTCAGTTCAGTTAAATCCTGCAAGGTTTTGAATTCAAGTCTATAATCGGGACCAGCTGCCTGTCTCTCTCTCTCTCTCTTCTCTCCACCCCCCCCCCCCGCCCTGCTCCCCGACCCGCCCCCCTCTCTCTCTCTTCACTTTCTGTAATTTTTAATTTCAAGTTATATTCAATAAATCACCTTTAAAATTGTACCAACCGCTGTCCCCACGGTCTGTTCGGAGGAATGAATGAATCCTACAGGAACCCAGTAAGGGGAGTAAACAGGCATTTCTGTGGCCATGTATGAGACCCTTGAATGGTATGTTGCCTTCCTGGTGCCAGGGTCAGGGATTCTCAGAGGGGCTGCAGGGCATTCTGAAGGGGCAGTTGTTGTTGGACATGTTGGCTCTATCAACATGGGTAGAAGAAGGGATGAGGTCCTGCAATGGGAATTTAGGGAGTTAGGTAGTAGATTAAAGAGTAGGTCGTAATCTCTGGATTACTTCCGATGCCACACGCTACTGAGTATAGGAGTAGAAAGATAGGTCAGATGAATGCATGGATAAAGGGATGTTGTAGGAGGTAGGGTTTTAGATATTTGGATCATTGGGATCATTTCTGGATGGGTTGCACAATGAATAGGATGGGAATAGAGGGATACGGTCCCCGGAAGGGTAGGGGGTTTTCGTTCAGTCGGGCAGCATGGTCGGTGCAGGCTTGGAGGGCCGAAGGGTCTGTTCCTGTGCTGCCCAAGTATATGCAAGAAGAATAGGGTTATAGTAGTCGGGGATTTCCTCCGGGTGCTCCAGTTTCCTCCCACATTCCAAAGATGTGCAGGTTAGGTGGATTGGTCATGCAAAATTGCCCCTTAGTGTCAGCGAGATTAGCAGGGTAAATAGATGGGGCTAGGGCCTAGGTAGGATGGTTGTCTGTGCAGGCACGATGGGCTGAATGGCCACTTGCACTGTAGGGATTCTATGATTCTATAAGTAGCTGCACTGCAGACAGTACTGGCTACAGCCACTGTGCACCAGTGATGAAGAGACTGGGCTGTTTACTTTTCAGAGGGGTTCTCAGTTGCTTCTACCTGAATGGTATCGAGCTTCTTTTATAGCGTTGCAGCAACATCCTCCCAAGAAGTGGATTATGTTCCATCACCCTCCTGAGTTATGTCAGTCATGGAGAGGATTTGAGGAGTCAGCAAACTACTCACTGCAGAATACCCAGTCTCTGACCTACTCTGGAAGCCAGAGCATTAATGTCATTGCTCCACTTGAGTTTCTGACCATTGGGAACGTCAGGATTTTGATGGTGGGGTATTTGATGAATGAAATACAATTGAATGACAAGAAGAGATGAGGTATTACATTCTCTCTTGTCTCGCACTTGTAGCTTAAATGTGATCACAGATCAACCCAACCCAAGTCTCGCTGCACAAAGGGACGGTCTGCTTAATTATCTCAGGAATTGTGAATGAAACTGAGCACTGTGCAGTTATTGTCTAATATTTAGCAAAGAGCCCTACTTCTGATCTTTGGATATTGAAGACCTCTGTTAGCTTTGAAAGCTCAAGCCGTGCTTACTAGTTTACTCTTACTCGGATCTGTGTTGCATCTTTTTCATTACATAGAAACTAGAAGCAGCAGTAGGCCATTCGGCCCTTTGAGCCTGCTCCGCCATTCATTTTGATCATGGCTGATCATCGAATTCAATATCCTGAATCCTCCCTTCCCCCCAAGAGCTATATCTAATTTTTTCTTGAAATTGGACAACGTTTTGGCCTCAACTATATTCGGTGGTAGTGAATTCCACACATTTACTACCCTCTGGATGAAGAACATAAGAACTAGGATTAGGTCATCTGGCCCTTCAAGCCTGCTCCGCCATTCAATAATATCATGGCTGATCTTTTCATGGACTCAGCTCCACTTACCCGCCCACTCACCATAACCCTAATTCCTTTACTGTTCAAAAATGTATCTATCTGTGCCTTAAAAACATTCAATGAAGTAGGCTCAACTGCTTCACTGTGAATTCCAAAGATTCACAACCCTTTGGGTGAAGAAATTCATCCTCAACTCAGTCCTAAATCTGTTCCCCCTTATTTTGAGGCTATGCCCCCTAGTTCTAGTTTCACCTGCCAGTGGAAACAACTTCCCTGCTTCTATCTTATCTATTCCCTTCATAATCTTTTATGTTTCTATAGTATCTCCCCTCATACTTCTGAATTCCAATGAGTATAGCTCCACTACTCAGTCTCTCCTCATAAGCCAACCCTCTCAACTCCAGAATCAACCTAGTGAATCTCCTCTGCACCCCCTCCAGTGCCAGTATATCCTTTCTCAAATAAGGAGAGCAAAACTGTACACAGTACTCCAGGTGTGGCCTCACCAGCACCTTATACAGCTGCAACATAACTGCAATTTGTGATTCATGCACAAGGACACCCAGAACTGGAGGAACAGACAATTCAAGTGAAGGAGGTTGTCGGATGGAAAATGTTACAAGTATAGGGAAGGGCAAAGTGTCCATGTAATTTAAACATGGGAGTCTGAATGTTAAACTTGAAGGATTGGGCGACTGGTAGCCAATATAGTCAGTGAGGTCAGGGTGATAGGGGAGGTAGTGATAGCTAGGATGAAGGCAGTAGTGTTTTTGATCCTCCTCTCCATGCCTCCTCCTCCCCGTACCTGTTATTTAATATAGAAACCCTGTCAATTCTTGAACTAGCTCTCAGACATCCATTGATCTAAAGAACAGCCACTCAAGCCACTTGAGCGCTGTATTGTTGGCGACAGTCTCTTCTCAGGTGTTAAACTGAAGCTCTGTCTGCCCTCTTGGATAGATGTAAATTATCCCATGGCACAATTTGAGGAAGGGCACGGAAACCCACCCTGGTCAATCAAACAGAGTATCGGGTCATGATCATATTTGTGAAGTCTTGCTGTGCGTAAATGAGCTGCCACTCTTTCCCCCACCCCCCCCTACTCAAACAGTTTAGAACGTTGATTAAATGTAAAGTACTGTGGGGCACCTGAGGCCACACGAGTGTCGTGCTTCATTTTTAACCCTCTGGTTCCCACTTCCATTGGCTGCCACCTCCACTCTCACCTTGCTGAGGACTCGCATATGCCACATCCTCTTGCATCGCCAGACTTGCTTTGCGAATAACCATGCTGATACCCTTTTTAATCTCGGATTCCACAAAAGGGCAGTTGGCATTAAAACTGTTGGCGGTGGGTGCGGCAACCTGGCTGGAGGGCTGGACCATCGCCTTAATAGGGGAAAGCCATGTTGAGATCAAGGCAGCTGGACCTGAAAAACAAACGCAAATGGACATCCAATGACCGTATGCATGTTAAACTGGGACAGGGCGAGACTCTTACTCCATCATTCAACACAGTTTTAGAGCACAGGGTTTATCAGCGTTGTCTGATTTTACGTACGAAGCATTGAAGACACAACCATTGCTGGTTCGTGGAGCACAGTTACTTAAGTTGTAGGGTTGCAGAAAAAGAGAATAGAGACCATCCATAATAAGCACACAATGCAAATTCTTTGTTGTACCCACACTTAAAAATGGTGAATTATACTATGCGGGAGGAACTTTACTCTGTATCTAACCCCATGTTCTACCTGTCCTGGGAGTGTTTGATGGGGACAGTGTAGAGGAAGCTTTACTCTGTATCTAACCCCCTGCTGTACCTGTCCTGGGAGTGTTTGATGGGGACAGTGTAGAGGAAGCTTTACTCTGTATCTAACCCCCTGCTGTACCTGTCCTGGGAGTGTTTGATGGGGACAGTGTAGAGGGAGCTTTATTTTGTACCTAACCCCCTGCTGTACCTGTCCTGGGAGTGTTTGATGGGGACAGTGTAGAGGGAGCTTTATTTTGTACCTAACCCCGTGCTGTACCTGTCCTGGGAGTGTTTGATGGGGGCAGTGTAGAGGGAGCTTTACTCTGTATCTAACCCCGTGCTGTACCTGTCCTGGGAGTGTTTGATGGGGGCAGTGTAGAGGGAGCTTTACTCTGTATCTAACCCCGTGCTGTACCTGTCCTGGGAGTGTTTGATGGGGGCAGTGTAGAGGGAGCTTTACTCTGTATCTAACCCCGTGCTGTACCTGTCCTGGGAGTGTTTGATGGGGGCAGTGTAGAGGGAGCTTTACTCTGTATCTAACCCCGTGCTGTACCTGTCCTGGGAGTGATTGATGGGGACAGTGTAGAGGGAGCTTTACTCTGTATCTAACCCCGTGCTGCACCTGTCTTGGGAGTGTTTGATGGAGACAGTGTAGAGGGAACTTTACTTTGTATCTAACTCCCTGCTGTACCTGTCCTGATAGTGTTTGATGGGGACAGTTTAGAGGGAGCTTTACTCTGTACCTAACCCTGTGCTGTACTGTCCTGGCACTGTTTGATGGGGGACAGTGTAGAGGGAGCTTTAGTCTGTACCTAACCCCGTGCTGTACCTGTCCTGGGAGAGTTTGAGGAGAACAGTGTAGAAGGAGATTTACTCTGTATCTAATCTTCTGCTGTACCTGTCCTGGGAATGTTTGAAGGGGACAGTGTAGAGGGAGCTTTACTCCGTATGTAAACCTGTGCTGTACCTGACCTGGGAGTGTTTGATGGGGACAGTGTAGAGGGAGCTTTACTCCGTATGTAAACCCGTGCTTACCTGTCCTGGGAGTGTTTGATGGGGACAGTGTAGAGGGACCTTTACTCTGTATCTAACCCCGTGCTGTACCTGCCCTGGGAGTGTTTGAGGGGAACAGTGTAGAAGGAGATTTACTCTGTATCTAATCTTCTGCTGTACCTGTCCTGGGAGTTTTTGCAGAATTCAGTTAGATTAAGAATTGCCTGGAAAATGATCGCCACATTATAGAAACACAGCACAACAATTAGTGCCCAGTCTTACCAGATGGGGTTTTCTCCTTTACCCACTGCCAGTTGATGCCACTAGTTATCAGGCCGCGGGAAGTTACGGGGCAACGCTGAGCATAGATTGCCAGAGATGGGCCTGCTTTCTGGATGAAGACACGAGGGACTCGCAACAGAAATGGGCAGCTGTGCATGATTATTCCCATTTTCAGTTTTCTCTGCAAAAGGAAACAGTATATTTGGAACAATGCTTTTGCTGTGAAACTGAAGTGAGAGAGGCTTTGCGCAGGAACCCAGCAAGAGAGGGACAAAGATCGGGTGTCAGAGACCACAGGTGAGAGAGGCTCACTACAGAAACCCAGGGGGGGAGAGGGAGAGGCCCGATGTCGGTGCCCAAGGCGAGAGCAAGGGAGATGGAGAGAGAGAAGCTGGGTGCAGGAACCCACGGAGAGAGAGGGAGAGAGAGCCCTGCTGGGTACAGGAGCTCAGGGAGAGACGGTGAGAGAGAGAGACAGGGGTTGGGTGCAGGAACCCAGAGCAAGAGAGAGAGAGAGGCTTGGTGCAGGAGCCCAGGGAGAGACGGTTGAGAGAGAGAAAGAGAGAGAGACGGGGCTGGGTGCAGGAATCCAGGGCAAGAGAGGGGGAGAGAGGCTTGGTGCAGGAGCCCAGGGAGAGAGAGAGAAGGAGAGAGAGCAGGTGCAGGAATCCAGGGAGAGAGAGAGAGAGGGGCTGGGTGCAGGAATCCAGGGCAAGAGAGAGAAGTAGAGAGAGCAGGTGTAGGAGCCTGGGGAGAGAGAGACAGAGAGTTCACTTGCAGGATTCCAAGGGGAGAGGGAGAGGACCTTGGTTCTGAGTGCGGTACTCATGTGAGGTACAACAGATGGATAGAATAGGAGAGAGGTTGAAAAAGGTAAACAATAAAGATTTATATAACTTCAGTTATTTTAACTGCAGTTAATCTGTCTTCCCTTAATCAAACTCTGCAATTAGTCATTCTCCAGTTTCTCAAGCTCCAATTCATACAACAAAAGCAAAATTCTGCAGATGCTGGAAATTTCAAATAAGAACAGAAAATGCTCAGAAACTCAGCAGGTCTGGCAGCATCTGTGGAGAGAGAAACCGAGTTAGTGTTTCGATACAGATTCAAAGTATTAGCTAGTTCATCAGGTTGCTGCTGGTATCAGTCTGACAGGATGAACTGGGCTGCTCTGAGCATTGTCAGTAAACAGCCCCAGTCCCAGACTGCCCTTGAACACTGCATAAGTGTCGTTCAGATAAGCCAGGGATATTCTGCAACACCCAGAGCACCAGTTTGATCACACCCACTGTATGCTGAAGGTTTGAGTCAGAGAGAATGACCATCAGTATGTGGGGTTGACTTGTG
Source organism: Mustelus asterias (assembly GCF_964213995.1). NCBI lineage: Eukaryota > Metazoa > Chordata > Chondrichthyes > Carcharhiniformes > Triakidae > Mustelus > Mustelus asterias. Next base: position 2,439,064 of record NC_135817.1, on the reverse strand, counting down.
AGGAATGGGCATTTGAGTGCGGTATCTGAGTGAAATTGAGAGGGTCAGAGGGTTGCAGATAAACAGGTCAACTCAAGGGAAAGGAGTGAGGATTAATTGTGGCCTCCAAGGTGCCAGCTTCTCCCTGAGCTGTGATTTTTTTTTTTGCATATGTCCACTGTGCGTGGGCCTCACTGGCAAGACTGGCATTTGTTGCTTATTCCCAGGCACTCCCGAGAAGGTGCTGGTGAGCTGCCTTCTTGAACCGCTACAAGTGTAGGTACACCCACAGTGCTGTTGGGGAGGGGGGGGGGGAGTTCCTAGATTTTAACACGGAGGAACAGTCAATATATTTCCAAGTCAGGATAGTTTGGAGGAGACTTGCAAGTGATGGTGTTCCCATGTGTCTGCTGCTCTTGTCCTTCCATATAGTAGATGTTTGGAAAGTGCTGTCGAAGGAACCTTGGAGAGTTCCAGCAGTGCATCTTGTAGGTGGTATACACAGCTGCCACTCTGCATCAGTCGGGGAGTGAATAATCAATGTGGATAGAGTGCCGATCAAGCGGATGGTGTTGAGCTTCTTGAGTGTTGCTGGAGCTACACTCATCCAGTCAAAGGAAAAGTTTTCTATCACATTCCTGACTTGTGTCTTGTGGACAGGTTTTGGGGAGTCAGGAGGTGAGTTACTGGCCACAGAATTCCCAGCCTCTGACCTGCTCTGGTAGCCACAGTATTTATAGTCCAGTTCAGTTCCTAGTCAAGGGTATCCCCCAGGATGTTGGGATTCAGTGATGGCAATGCCACTGAATGTCAAGGGGTTAGATCCTCTCTCCAGGTCATTAGCCTGGGTCTAGTCACATTACTAGTCCACTCACATTACCATTATGCCATTGCCTCCCCTATGACTTGTGTTTTTATGAATGGTAGAAAGACTCTGGGGAGGCGACCCAGTTGCTACAGAATACTCAGTTGAGATCCTCAATCTACATTCTCAATCTACCACAGCATGCTCAGGAAAACCCCCTATTTGCTGGAGTCCTTGGTTTTTCTGTGGTTATACAGTGCTCGCAAGTGCTTTCCTTGCCCAAGGTCCGTGTGACACGAGGTTTCACGGTTCCCACCACCTCCCCACCCTCCCAACGCCACGCCCGCTTCAACCTCAGTTGCTATGCAGACCAGGATAAACTAGTTTGCGAGACGGCACCTTTTAAACATGTGACCTCTACCACATAGAAGGACAAGGGCAGTAGGCACAAGGGAGAACACCCTGTGCTCCCCTCGAAGTCACACATCATCCTGATTTCTGAATATGTCGGCCGTTCCTTTACTGCTATTGGGTCAAAGTCCAGGAGCTCCCTCCCTAACTGTGTTATGATGAGGAAAAATTCCTTCATTTCAAAGAGGTGTGAATCTTTGGAATCCTTTACCCAGGGAGTTGCGAATGCCCCACTTAAGGCTGAGATTGCCAGAGTTTTGGTGTCTCAGCAAATCAAGGGATAAGGGACGATGGGTATGAGACTGGAGGTGAAACCTTGCTTGATATTAAACGCAGAGCAGGTTAGATAGACTGTGTGATCTAATCCCACTCCTATTTCTTGTGTTTTTATGAGGATGTTGCTACACCACCTGGACTGCAACTGTTCTAGAAGGTGGCCCACCACCACCTTCTGAAGGGCAATTAGGTGGCTTTCATAGAATCACTACAGTGCAGAAGGAGGCCACTTGGTCCATTGACTCTGCACCGATTCTCTGACAGAGTATCTTACCCAGGCCCTCTCTCCGACCTATCACAGTAATCCCCACACATTTACCATGGTTAATCCAGCTAACCTGCACGTCTTTGGACTGTGGGAGGAAATCGGAGCACCCGGAAGAAACCCACACAGACACAGGGAGAACGTGCAAACTCCACTCAGAGTCACCCAAGGCCGGTATTGAACCCAGGTCCCTGGCACTGTGAGGCAGCAGTGCTAACCACTATGCCATCATCCATGATGGGCAATAAATGTTGGCCTTGCCAGTGACATTCACACCCCATCAACGATTCTTATTTTACTAAATGGCCCAGTTCGCCCACACTCGCCCCAGAAGCTGTGTGCAGACTGTTCTAGACTACAGCATTGATATGTCATCCTCCTCGCACAGCCAGTCCCGGTCAAGACAGAGTGCAGTGAGGGAGCAGTCTAAAGATAGGAGCGAGAGTTCAAAAATTACTTGTGTAAGGAGAGCGCACCCTCTATGGCCGAAATCCTTGTTTGTGGCTTGGATTTTCTGGTGCCGTTGACAGTGAATGGAATTTTGGCTGGAAGGTCAAATTATCCATTTTCACTTGCAACAGGTCCCGCCTTGGACTGGACCAGAGAATCCCGCCCTATAGGTGAGAATACAACAACGGCACTCTCATTTTGTGAGTGCAACAAGAAGGTACCAGCCAGGGACAGCGAAAGAACTAGTGATGGTGCAAGGGTTCTAGTGCACACTAGTGAGAAAGAACTAGGGCTGCTCCATTTGAATCAGTGACGATTAGTCCTTTGTCATCCGAGTGAGTGAGAACTGGTTCTACTATATACCAATCCTAGTGTAGACCACAAAGGGGCTCACCCTTGTGCCCTTTCAGAGTGCAGTGAGGGACACAATTACTTTTCTCTCTTAAATTAAAACCTGAAAATGTTCAATAGAAGAGTCACACAGATGCAAAACTTTAACTCAGTTTTTCTCTCCATAGATGCTGCCAGAACTGCTGAGCTTTTCCAGCATTTTCTGTTCTCATTTCAGATTTCCAACATCCGCAGTATTTTTGCTTTTGTATCTCACGGCTTCCTGTGACAATGATTTAAATGCCACAACAAGGGAGTGCTCAGAAAGCTATCTTTTCCCATGTTCTGTGCTCTTGCTGTTTGTCGACTGCAGGCTGAGGCGACCTTCCAATGGCCCCTGAATTTTACCAAACAGCGAGCAAGTCCCTGTCCACCAGCAATGAGAAGGCTTTCATGCAATCATGGCCATTCAGCCAGGATAAACTGGGAGACACTTACTGTTCTTGTGAATATTTAATAGACAACATCTCATTTCCCTGGTAGATTCTGAATTCTTAAAAAAGTCTTTCATGGGATGTGACAAACCATATTTGTTGCCTATTCCTAATTACCCTTGGACTGAGTGGCTTGCCAAACCATTTCAGAGGGGCAGTTAATGGTCAATCACATTGATGTGGGTCTGGAGTCACATGTAGGCTGAGACCAGATAAGGACAACAGATTTCCTTCCCTAAAGGACAACAGTGAACCAGACAATCAACAATGGTTGCATGGTCACCAGTACTGAGACTAGCTTCTCATTCCAGACTCTTTCATGGAATTTAAATTCCACCAGTTGCCATGGTGGGATTTGAACTTGTGCCTCCATTAGTCCATGCTCCTGGATCACTAGTCCACTGACATTACCACTATGCCACTGTTTATAGAGGGCACGATAACAAAGAACAAAGAGAACAAAGAACAATACAGGCCCTTCGGCCCACCAAGCCTGCACCAATACGCGGTTTCTATCCCTCTGTTCACCTCTCATTCATTTGCCTATCAAGATAAACCTTGAACGTTGCTAATGTGCCTGCTTCCACCACCTCCACTGGCAGCGTGTTTCAGGCACCCACCACCGTCTGTATGAACAACATTCCCCACACGTCTCCCCTAAACTTACCTTAAACCTGTGCCCTCTTGTAATCGACCTTTCCAAACCGGGAAAAAGCCTCTGATTATCCACCCAAACGATGTCTCTCATAATTTTGTCGACTTCTATCAGGTCGCCCCTCAAGCCTCTGTCTTTCCAGTGAAAACAATCCGAGTTTATCCAACCTCTCCTCATATCTAAAACCCTCCAAAGCAGGTAACATCCAGGTAAATCTTCCTTGCATCCTCTCAAAGCATCCACTTCCTTCTGGTAGTGTGGCGACCAGAACTGCATGCAATATTCCAAATGCGGCTGAACTAAAGTTTTCTGCAGTTGGAATAGAACTTGTCAACTTTTATTCTCCATGCCTTGGCCAATGAAGGCAAGCACGCTGTATGCCTTCTTGACCATCTTACCTACCTTAACTGTCTGGTTTAAGTAACAATTACTCAATTCACCATTGTAACAGGCATTGTACAAAAACCGCAAATAATTTAGATTTCTACCTGTCATAAGATTCACAGATTCAGTTCTGATCGCTTCCAGCTTGTTACCTGTTGTCCTGCACTGAGAACGAACATCAACGCTCAAAGAAATTGGAATAAAATGTTTTAAACTCTGACAAGCTATGGCTGGGGTGTGGTTTCTTGCTCGGGCAGGGATTGGTTCCTTGTGAACTGCTGGGGCAGCCAGATAAGGAGCTGGGTGCATGCAAAGGTACCTGATAGAAGCTGACAGGGACCTGCTTGAAAATGGATAAGATTGGGGAGTAGGAACACTTTGGGGCAGTGCTGTTATGAACAGTGTGTGAAGAATTTCGGAGTGGCGCAGAGGAAATGGGGAGATGGAGGTGTAGTGTTATTGTCACTGGACCAGGATAATACTTTGGGGAAATGGGTTCAAATAACACAATGGCAGCTGGTGACATTTGAATTCAATTAGTTAATAAATTCAATGAATTAGTACATTTGGGATTGAAAGCTAGTCTCAGATGATGGTGACCAGGAAACTACCATTGCCATAAAGAGCCATCTCTTTCATTGGTGTCCTTTAGGGAAAGAAATCAGCCATCCTTACTTGATTAGTGGTCGACGCGTGACTCCAGACCTACAACAATGTCTTAACTGCCCTCTGAAATAGCCTAACAGACCCCTTGGTTGGTCTGTGGCGACTCACTACCACTTTCTCAAGGACAATCAGGGATAGGCAACACATGCTGACCTAGCCAGCAGCACCCACATTCCATGATAAATAAAGAAATAAAAACTAAGGGCACAATTGCAGTCCCTCAAACCTGTTCTGCTCCTTCAATAAGATCATGGCTGAGCTCCATTTTCCCACTTTCTTCTTAAAGAGTCGCAGAGGTTTACAGCATGGAAACAGGCCCTTCGGCCCAACTTGTCCATGCCGCCCTTTTTATTTAACCACTAAGCTAGTCCCAATTGCCCACGTTTGGTCCATATCCCTCTATACCCACCTTACCCATGTAACTGTCTAAATGCTTTTTAAAAGACAAAATTGTACCTGTCTCTACTACTGCATCTGGCAGCTCGTTCCAGACACTCACCACTCTCTGTGTGAAATAATTTCCCCTCTGGACCCTTTTGTATCTCTCCCCTCTCACCTTAAACCTATGCCCTCTAGTTTTAGACTCCCCTACCTTTGGGAAAAGATATTAACTATCTTGCTGATCTATGCTCCTCATTATTTTATGGACATCTATAAGATCACCCCTAAGTTTCCTACGTTCCAGGGAAAAAAGTCCCAGTCTATCCAGCCTCTCCTTATAACTCAAGCCATCAAGTCCCGGTAACATCCCAGTAAATCTTTTCTGCACTCTTTCTAGTTTAATAATATCCTTCTTATAGAATCATGGGAAGTTTACGGCACAGGAAGAGGCCACTTAACCCATTGTGTTTGCGTTAGCCAAAAATGAGCCCCCCCAGCCTAATCCACCTAGTACAGCCTAATATGTACTTGAGGTGCATATCCAAACACCTTTTGAATGAGTTGAGGCTTTCCGCCTCTACTACCCTCCAGATCCCGGCTACCCTTAGGGTGAAAACATTTTCTTCATCTCTCCTCTAATCTTTCTACCAATCACTTGAAACCAATACCCCCACTGACCTTTCTGCCAGGGGAAATAGGCTCTTCCCATCCATTTTATCAGGGCCCTTCACATCTCAATCAAATCTCCCCTCAGCCTCTTTTGTTCCAAGGGAAACATCCTCAGCCTATCCAATCTTTCTTCATTGCTCCAAATTTCTAGTCCTCGCAATACCCTCGTACATTTCTTCTGTACCCTCACTAACGCAATTACATGTTTTCTCTAATGAGGTGACCAGAACTGCGCACACTACTTAATTGTGGCCGAACTAATGATTTATGCTGTTCCAACATAAACTCTCTAATCTTACATTCTATGCTTTGGCTAACAAATGAAAGGATTCCAAGTGTCTTCTTATTGACTTGTCCTGCTACTTCCAGGGGTCTGTGGACATTCACTCCAAGAAGCTCCCTCACTTCCTCGATACCTCCCAGTATTCTCCCAGTTGTGAAATCCTTTGTCTTGTTTGACCTCCCCAGTCTATAACCACACACTTCTCTGGGTTGAACTTGTATTGCTACTTTGCTCCCCACTTAACCAGTCAAAGAACAAAAAACGAAGAAAAGTACAGCACAGGAACAGGCCCTTCGGCCCTCCAAATCAGTATGGTGCCCTAACTAAACTGAAAAAACCTTCTGCCCTTACACGGTCCATATTCCCCTATTTCCTCCATATTCATGCATCTATCCAGATGTATCTTAATTTGCCTGCTTCCACCACCTCCTCTGGTAGCACGTTCCAGGCACCCACCACTCTCTGCGTGAAAAACTTCCCCCACACACCTAAAACCTTTCCCCTCTCATCTTGAACCTGTGCCCCCCCCCCCCCCCCCCCCCCCCGTAACTGACACTTCCACTCTCGGAAAAAGCCTCTGACTATCCACCCAGTCTATGCCTCTCATAATTTTGTAGACCTCTATCAGGTCTCCCCTCAACCTCCATCTTTCCAGTGAAAACAATCCTTGTTTATTCAACCTCTCTTCAAAGCCAACACCCTCGAGACCAGGCAACATCCTGGTGAACCTACTTTGCACTCTCTCCAAAGCTTCCACATCCTTCTGGTAGTGTGGTGACCAGAACTGCATGCAATACTCCAAATGCTGCCTAACCAAGGTTTTATATAGCTGCAGCACGATTTCCCACCTCCTGTACTCAATGCCCTGGCTGATGAAGGCAACTATGGCATATGCTTTCTTAATCACCTTGGCCACCTGTGTTGCCATTTATAGGGAACTGTGGGACCTGCACGCCCAGATCCCTCTGGATATTAATGTTCCTAAGGGTTCTGCCATTTACGGTATAATTCACACCTAAATTTGATCCTCCAAGATGCATCACCTCGCGTTTGTCCAGATTAAACTCCATTTGCCATTTCTGTGCCCAAGTCTCCAATCCTGCTGTATCCTCTAACAATGCCCGGCACTATCAGCAACTCCACCAATTTCTGTGTCATTCGCAAACTTACTAATCAGAACCCCCACATTTTCGTACAGATCATTTAATTATACTATAAACAATAGAGGTTCCAGCATTGATCCCTGCGGAACACCACTAGCTACAGATCTCCATTCTGAAAAACACCCTTCCACCGCTACTCTCTGTCTTCTATGACCAAGGCAGAATTCCCACTCACCTGAAGAAGGAGCTTGGAGCTCCGAAAGCTTGTGTGGCTTTTGCTACTAAATAAACCTGTTGGACTTTAACCTGGTGTTGTTAAACTTCTTATTCTATGACCAAGCCAGTTCTGTATCCATCTCCCACCCGGAATCCCATGTGATTTTAGTTTTTGTACCAGTCTGCCATGTGGGACCTTGTCAAACGGCTTATTAAAGTCCATATACACTACACCCACAGCCCTTTTCTCATCAATTATCTTTGTCACCTCTTCAAAGAACTCAATCAAGTTGGTGAGACATGACATTCCCCATACAGCACAATGCTGCCTGTCACTAACTAGGGTGGCACGGTGGTTAGCACTGCTGCCTCGCAGTGCCAGGAACCCAGGTTTGATTCCCGGCTTGGTTCACTGTGCGGAGTCCATGTTCTCCCCGTATTAAATAGCAGCTTACAATTTTCCTTGTCATCCACGGTTCCCAAATCCTGCCCTTTCTATCCTTCAGTTTTGCAGGGACGTGCCTGTCCTGCACTTCAACCAACTGACCTTTAAAAGCCCCTCACATTCCAGATGTGGGTTTGCCCTCAAATAGCCGCTCCCAATCCACATTCCCCAGTTCCTGTCTAATTTGGGTGTGATTGGCGATCGCCCAATTAAGCACCCTCACCTGAGGACCACTCTTGTTCTTATCCATGACTATCTGAAATCTTATGGAATTATGGTCGCTAAGACCAAAATGCTCCCCCACTGAAACGTCGATCACCTGTCTGGCTCATTCCCCATTACCAAGTCTAGTATGGCCCCCTCCCTGGTTGGATTGTCAACATACTGTATCAAAAAGCCCTCCTGGACGCATCTAACCAAATTGGTCCCCATCCGAGCCCCTTATTGTAAGGGAGTCTGAGTCAATATGGGGGAAGTTAAGGTCACCCACAACTACCCTGCGTTTTCATACTTTTTCAGTATCTGACTACAGAACTGCTCCTCTGTCTCCTGCGGGTTGTTGGGTATACTCCCAACATTCACCCTTCTTATTCCTGAGCTCCACCCATAATGCCTCACTACAAGATCCCTCCAATATGTCCTCCCTCAACATAGCTGTGATGTGCTCCCTAATCAGCAGTGCAGCTTCCCCACCCCTTTTGTTTCCCCTTCTGTCCCATCTAAAACAACAATATCCCGGAATGTTAAGCTGCCAGTCCTGTGCCTCCTTTAAACATGTCTCCATAATTGCATTAACATCATAATTCCATGCAGCAATCCAGGCTCTCAGTTCATCTGTTTTACCTGTTTTGCTTCTTGCATTGAAGCAATTGCACTCCAGACCTCCAGTTCTGCCGAGCTCCGCAGCTTCCCTCTGCCAGCTCTTACTCTGCACTATGTTTATCTCAGTCTCGCTTTCTTCCCCTTACTTGCCTGCTGTTCCGGTTCCCACCCCGCTGTCACACTAGTTTAAACCCTCCCGAGCAGCACTAGCAAACCTCGCACCCGGGATATTGGTGCCCCTTCAGTTCAGGTGCAACCTGCCCTTGTATAAGCCCCACCTTCTCCAGAAGATGTCCCAGTGATCCATTTTGCTAAAACCTCCCTCCTACACCAGCTCTTTAGCCACATGTTCAATTGTACTATCTCCCTGTTCCAAGCCTCACTAGCATGTGGCATGGGGAGTAATCCTGAGATTACTACCCCAGAGGTCCTGCTTTTTAGCTCCCTACCTAACTCCCTGAATTGTCTTCGCAGGACCTCTTCCCTCCTCCTGCCTATGTCATTAGTGCCAATGTGGACAAAAGCATCTGTCTGTTTACTCTCCTGTTTCTGGATGCCCTGAACCTGCTCAGAGACACCCAGGACCCTGGCACTAGGGAGGCAACACACCATCCTAGAGTCTTGTTCCCAGCCACAGAAACGCCTATCTGTGCCCCTGACTATCCAGTCGTCTAGTACTATCACTTGCTTGGTCATAGCCTGATCCTGCTCGACAGCAGAACCAGTTGTGATGCCACAGGCCTGGTTGCTGCTGGTATTTTCCCCTGAGAGGCTATCCCTCCCTAACAGTATCCAAAACGGTGTACCTGTTTGAGAGGGGAAGAGCCACAGGAGACTCCTGCCTGCCTGTCCTGGCAGTCACCCATCTACTTGTCTGGACCTGTGGTGTGACCACCCCCCTGTAGCTAATGTCTATCACACTCTCTGCCCCCTGCATACAGGGTCCAGCTGCTGCTCCATTGATGTCTTCCTGCATTGCTACCTCCTCACTACCAATCCTCATTACCAATCCTGCAGTCAGTTTTTATATTGTCTGCAAACCTCTTGATCATTTATGTCTAAATTGATAATAGATATCAGAAATGGGCTGGGGACCGAGTATTGAGCCCTGCAAAGCCCCACTGGAAACAGCATCCCAATAGCAAAAACATCTGTCATATCACCCGATTTCTTTAATGTCTAAAAATCTAATGAGCTGAGTCTTGAATGTATTGTGCATCCAGAGCGCTCTGTCCTGTTGTTTTCCTCAGATTCAGAGTTCTTCTTAATGGCCTTGAAATCAGATATGATCCCTGATAGACTCTATAGTCAGGCAAAACAGTCTCTCAGCAGCTGCCCCGTCATACCTGTAAGAATTTTATTTGTTTCATTGAGATTACCCCTCATGCTACTAAATCAAAAAAATATAGATCCATAAGGCGGCACGGTGGCACAGTAGTTAGGGTGGCATGGTGGCACAGTGGTTAGGGTGGCACGGTGGCACAGTGGTTAGCACTGCTGCCTCACAGCGTCAGGGACCCGGGTTAAATTCCAGCCTCGGGTCACTGTCTGTGTGGAGTTTGCACATTCTCCCCATGTCAGCGTGGGTTTCCTCCAGCTGCTCTGGTTTCCTCCCACAGTCCAAAGATGTGTGGGTTAGGTTGATTGGCCGTGCTAAATTGACCGTAGTTTCAGGGGGGTTAGCAGGGTAAATATGAGGGGTTACTGGAATAGGGCCTGGGTGGGATTGTGGTCAGTGTGGACTTGATGGGCCAAGTGGCCTCTTTCTGCACTATAGGGATTCTATGATCATTCTAACCAATTGCTCCTCATCTCTCCTCTCCTCTCAATCTATTAAACCCTCATTAAACCCTCTTTAAACATATCCTTCCTTAGATAGCAAGACCAAAACTGCAGTGTGACCAAAGCCTGAGATAACAGTAGATAGGTCTTGCAGCAGTTATACTCCAATTTCCTTGCAACATTGTCTAAAATGCCATTTGCCTTCCTAATTGCTTGCAGTGCCGATGTGCCAACTTACCCCAATTCACATGCAAGAGTACCCAAACCTTTCAGAATACCGACATTTACTTGTCTCTTACCTTTCAAAAAATATTCTGCTTTTCCATTCTTCCTACCAAAGTGGGTAAGTTCACACTTTTCCACATTGCAATAGAATTACTGCTTAGAAAGGCCATTTGGCCCATCTTAGTTCTTCTATCTAGAATGACCTATGCCTTTTCCCACTCTGCCGGGGTGTTTATTCCCTTGTCCAATCATTCTCTGTGTAAAGAACCCACCAATATCTGTCCTCAATTTACCTTTTCTGTGGCGCATTATTCAGTTTCCCGGCTTAATTTGTAGAAACATTTCAAATGTAACTTTTTCATTAATTTCACTACCTTCTCCCTTTCTATACATTCGCCCTTTAGTTGGATGAATGAAATTGAGGTGCAGATCAATGAGCTGAGCTCGTACTCAAACATTTGGAGGCACTTACAAAACACATGGAGCATCCCAAGGTTCGGCACGGTGACACAGTGGTTAGCAGGGCAGCACGGTGACACAGTGGTTAGCACTGCTGACTCACAGCGCCAGGGTCCCGAGTTCGAATCCTGGCTTGTCTGTGTGGAGTTTGCACATTCTCCCTGTGTCTGCATGGGTTTCCTCCGGGTGCTTCGGTTTCCTCCCACAGTCCAAAGATGTGCGGGTTAGGTGGATCGGCCATGCTAAATTGCCCCTTCGTGTCAGGGGGGCTATGTAGGATAAATGCATGGGGTTATGAGGATAGGGCTTGGGTGGGATTGTGGTCAGTGAAGACTCAATGGGCTGAATGGCCTCCTTCTGCACTGTAGGATTCTGTGAGTCTATGTTCCGACATGACACAGGAATTGCCAGGTCCCAGCAATCTATCTATGATCTAAAGGAAAATCTCTGTTCCCTTATAGGATCAAGTTACTACCTTGTATGAGCTATTAATTTGAATAAATGTCCCTAGTAATGCTTTTAAAACTAATTCCCTTACTGCTATAGTTACTTCAGTTCAAATTGTATTAATTAGTTCAACTGGTTGCGCTCTAAACTTAAGTCAGTATTTTTAAATTAAGGCAATCTCTCACAGCTTAGAGTAAACGTCTGTGCGGAGTTTGCATGTTCTCCCCATGCCTGCGTGGGTTTCCTCCGGGTGCTCCGGTTTCCTCCCACAGTCCAAAGATGTGCGGGTCAGGTTGATTGGTCTTGCTAAATTGACCTTAGTGTCAGGGGGATTAGCAGCGTAAATGTGTGGGGTTATGGGGATAGGGCCTGGGTGGCATTGTGGTCGGTACAGACTCGATGGGCCAAATGGCCTCCTTCTGTACTGTAGTCATTCGATGATTCTATGTAAATTAGCCAGAAATAAAAGCTTTTACAAATATATAAAAAGGAAGAGAATAGCTAAAGTAAGTGTTGATTCTTCTGAGACAAGAGATGGGAGAAATTATCATGGCAACTGAGGAAATGGCAGAGACGTTGAACAGATATTCTCTGCATGTACTTGTGTAAGGTATTAGCGCAGGTTGATGATTGGTTAAGGGACAGGAAGCAGGGAGAAATGGGGCTTCTTCAAGTTGGCAGACTGTAACTAGTGGAGTGAATCAGTGCTGGGGTCTCTACCTGGGGACTTGCACAGTCCAACTTCAAAGGGAACTACAAGAAGACCATTTGTATTTGCTAAATTAGACCTGCCAGCAGAGTCAGAGTCTATGGAGACAATGTGTTGCCAAACACCAGCCCCTCAACAAATAGCATCTCTTTCAACCTATAATGGCTTTGATTTGATTTGAATTGATTTATTATTGTCACATGTATTAGCATACAATGAAAAGTATCATTTCTTGCGCGCTATACAAAGCATACTGTTCATAGAGAAGGAAGGGAGAGAGTGCAAAATGTAGTGTTACAGTTATAGCTAGGGTGTAGAGAAAGATCAACTTAGTGCGAGGTAGGTCCATTCAAAAGTCTGACAGCAGCAGGGAAGAAGCTGTTCCTGAGTCGGTTGGTACATGACCTCAGACGTTTGTATCTTTTTCCCGACGGAAGAAGGTGGAAGAGAGAATGTCTGGGGTGTGTGGGACCCTTAATTATGCTGGCTACTTTGCCGAGGCAGCGGGAAGTGTAGACAGAGTCAATGGATGGGAGGCTGGTTTGCGTGATGGATTGGGCTACATTTACAACCTTTTGTAGTTTCTTGCGGTCTTGGGCAGAGCAGGAGCCATACCAAGCTGTGATACAACCAGAAAGAATGCTTTCTATGGTGCATCTGTAAAAGTTGGTGAGAGTTGTAGCTGACATGCCAAATTTCCTTAGCCTTCTGAGAAAGTAGAGACGTTGGTGGGCTTTCCTAACTATAGTGTCAGCATGGGAGGGACCAGGAGAGGTTGTTGGTGATCTGGACACTTAAACACTTGAAGCTCGACCTTTCTACTTCATCTCCATTGATGAATGGAGGGGCATCATCTTTTATGCTTCCTGAAGTCGATGACAATCTCCTTTGTTTTGTTGATATTGAGGGAGAGATTATTGTCGCCGTATCAGTACACCAGATTCTCTATCTCATTCCTGTACTCTGTCTCATCATTGTTTGAGATCTGACCCATTACGGTGCTGTCGTCAGAAAACTTGAAAATCGAATTGGAGGGGAATTTGGCCACACAGTCATAGGTGTATAAGCAGTACAGTTGGGGGCTGAGAACACAGCCTTGTGGGGCACCGATGTTGAGGGTGATTGTGGAGGAGGTGTTGTTGCCTCTCCTTACTGATTGTGGTCTGTGAGTTAGGAAGTTCAGGATCCAGTCGCAGAGGGAGGAGCCGAGGCCCAGGCCACGGAGTTTGGAGATGAGTTTCGTGGAAATAATGATGTTGAAGGTTGAGCTGTAGTCAATAAATTGGAGTCTGACATACGTGCCTTTGTTATCTTGGTGTTCCAGAGTTGAGTGCAGGGCCAGGGAGATGGTGTCCGCTGTGGACCTGTTGCAGCGGTAGACAAACTCGTGGATCCAGGTAGTCCAGGAGGCTGGAGTTGATTTGTGCCATGACTAGCCTCTCGAAGCACTTCATAATGATGGATGTCAGAGCCATCGGCCGATAGTCATTAAGGCACGCTGCTTGGTTTTTCTTCCGTAGCGGGATGATGGCCATCTTCTTGAAGCAGATAGGGACCTCAGATTGTTGTAAAGAGAGGTTGAAGATGTCTGCGAATACCCCACCAGCTGATCTGTGCAGGATCTGAGTTTCATCCGGGTATCCCATCCGGGCCAGTCGCTTTCCATGGGTTGACCTTTGAGAAAACTGCTCTGACATCTGCAGATGACCCCAGATACAGGTTCATCCAGGGCTTCCAGGGTGGAGAGCATACTCTTGCAGACCTCTTGCTCAAAACGGACGTAGAATGCATTGAGCTCATCAATGCATTGGAGCCGGCGATTTTCCATGTCTTCATCTTGTAGCCTGTTATGTCTTGCAAACCTTGCCATAGTTGGCGGGGGTCAGTGTGGCTAGCCTGGGATTCTAGCTTGGTCCGGTACTGTCTTTTGGCATTTTTGATGGGTCTCTTAGATTGTATCTGGCTTTCTTGTATGGGTCAGTGTCGCCTGACTTGAACGCATCAGACCTGGACTTCAGCAAGCAGTGGATATCCCTGTTCATCCATGGTTTCCGGTCAGGGAACACACGGATTTGCTTCTTTGGCACAGTCTTCTACACACTTACTAATGAAGTCAGTTACTGTAGTACTCGTTCAGGCTGGTCGCAGAGTTTTTAAATACTGACCAGTCCACTGACTCCAAGCAGTCCCGTAGGAGATCATCTGATTCCTCAGACCAACATTGCACGACTTTCGTTGATGGATTCTCTTGCTTTAGTTTTTGCTTGTAAGTCGGGAGCAGGAACGCAGTCTTGTGGTCTGATTTGCTGAAGTGTGGGCAGGCGATAGAATGGTAGGCATGTTTGATATTTGTGTAAGAGTTTTAACAACACCAGGTTAAAGTCCAACAGGTTTATTTGGTAGCAAATGCCACTAGCTTTCGGAGCGCTGCTCCTTTGCCAGATGGAGTGGAAATCTGCTCACAAACAAGGCATACAGAGACACAAAATCAAGTTACAGAATACTGATTAGAATGCGAATCTTTACAGCTAATCAAGTCTTAAAGATACAGACAATGTGAGTGGAGGGAGCAATAGGCACAGGTTAAAGAAATGTGTATTGTCTCCAGACAGGACAGCCAGTGAGATTCTGCAAGGCCAGGAGGCAAGCTGTCGGGGTTACTGATAGTGTGACATGAACCCAAGATCCCGGTTTAGGCCGTCTTCATGTGTGCGGAACTTGGCTATCAGTTTCTGCTCAGCGACTCGCGCAGAGTCGCTGAGCAGATATTCGCTCCATCTGACGAAGGAGCAGGGCTCCGAAAGCTAATGGCATTTGCTACCAAATAAACCTGTTGGACTTTAACCTGGTGTTGTTAAAACTCTTACTGTGTTCACCCCAGTCCAATGCCGGCATCTCCACATCATGATATTTGTGTAGCAGTGGTCTAGGATGTTTGGACCTCTGGTGAAACAGGAGACCTGTTAGTGGTAACTTGATAGTACGCTCTTGAGCTTGACTTGATTGAAGTCCCCGGCCATGATGAACAAGGCCTTGGGATGTTTTGTCTCAAGGCTATTTGTAGTGGTGTATATATCGCCCAGCTGAGACATTATCAGCCTGGAATACAAAATCAATTTTCAGACACTGGATACATATCCTTTATTGAAAGTATTGTGGAGAGGTAAAGTCACGTGAGCCTGGTTTGTTGAACATGTTGACATCGTTTATCTGCGCTGCAAGCCCATCCTGCTGTTTTAAAATCATCTTGTGAAGTCAACACCACCAGAAAAGCGAACCTCACACAACCAGCTTTCAGTCCGCAGGCCTCTGTGAAGGGATTCCTCCTGGGACTCCGTGCTGCGGCACGGTAGCACAGTGGTTAGCACTGCTGCCTCACAGTGCCAGGAACCCAGGTTCAATTCCCGGCTTGGGTCACTGTCTGTGTGGAGTTTGTACATTCTCCCTGTGTCTGCGTGGGTTTCCTCCGGGTGATCCGGTTTCCTCCCACAGTCCAAACATGTGCGGGTTAGGTTGATTGGCCATGCTAAATTGTCCCTTAGTGTCAGGGGGATTAGCTAGGGTAAATGCATGGGATTATGGAGATAGCGGCTGGGTGAGCTTGTGGTTGGTGCAGATTCGATGGGCCAAATGGCCTTCTTCTGCACTGTGGGATTCTATGCTTTTGATTCTGGACTCTGGACCTCACATGAAATCATATTTATTTCCTTTGTGGCCTTTGTATTATAAAACCTTCTTTCCTCTCTCTCTCTATTTTCAATGCAGGGATGGATGTTGCTGATCCTCTTTTCCCAGAATTTGATTGTGTGCAATAAACTAACCTCTTGAATTCATCCGACCTCGAGTTTGCTGTGGGGTTATTAGCTGTGGGGATCACACCAAAGAACTGAAGGGTTGGGAACTACCCCGCCACTTATTAAAAAGGAAATTAATCAAAACACCTTTCTGTTTATGGACAGGTGGTGAGAGGAAGCTTAGTGCTGTTTGAACAGACCCCAACAGTGGTTACACTGCTGCCTCACAGCGCCAGGGACCCTGGTTTCAATTTCAGCCTGATGTGTTTGTCTGGGTGGAGTTTGCACCTTCTTCCCATATCTGCATTGGTTTCCATGTGCTCCAATCTCCTACCACAATCCAAAGATGTGCAAGTTAGGTGGATTGGCCATGTTAAATTACCCCTTAATATCCAAAGCTGTATAGGTAGGTGGATTAGCCATGGTAAATGCATGGGGTTACTAGAGAGTGGGTGCAGACTTGATGGACTAGGTGGCTGAACTGTAGAGTTTCTATGGCATGTGCTCCCCACATCCTCCTCCACCACGACCACTACCACCCGCATCGAGCTTGAAACACAAGTGAGGGACCAAGGCATCATCCTGGCCAGAACCAGAATCCAGGCAGCCAGAGGCCCATCCAACCAGGAAATTCCCCCTGCTCCCCCTCCTGCTTTACCCACCATTGTCCTTGGGCCACAGCTGCTGGCCGTCCAGTGGAGAGGTTGTCCTCTCTGATGTCAGCCTGGAAGCTGCAGCTTCTTTCATTTTAAAAGTGTGTGGAAGATTCTTTTCTTGAGTTTCCTTTCGCTCGCCGACTTGTATTGGTAGCTCCCACTTCTGACAATTTGGCCACCGATCTCACAGTGCTCGATCGCCTTCTCTTGGTCCTCCAGCTCAGCTGCCCACCCACCATCCTTAATTAGATGAGGTTCCGAAAAGCAGCCTTTTAATCGGCCGACTCCTGGAAAATAGCCCTCTGGGTTCCCGCACTGGCACATGTGAGTTCCTTCTGATGGTGGGAACAGGGACTTACAAAGATCCAGCCCCAGGTCCTTCAACACCTTATTGTGCATCGGTGACTTTTGATTCAAATTACTTCCCAAATCATTTGAAAATGATTGCCTTAAATACAATTTATTACATCAATGTGAATAAAATTTGTAGGCCACAAAATTCAGTGCATTCTTGCCTCTGAAATGGCATCTGCAGCATGCACCAACATTTCTGTTGTGAGCTGCACCAGCCACTTGGTGATGAGAATGTAATGCTGATATGACACCAGCGCTGTCATTTTTCATGTCAATGATCCAATTAAGGCATCCTGCCTCTTAAACACGCATAGTTGAACATGTTGGGAAGAGCCCACCACCAGTGTTCCTTAAAGGGATCATTAACTATTTACAGGTTAATGGCCAATTGATTTCTGCTGGCTATAACCGTGATTGCAGAAATGCTCGGTGGTCTCCAGAGGCCTTCAATGTTGCTTTAGTTTATGGGAGTGATGTGACACATGCTAAAGGACCTGACTTCAGGGATTCTGCACAAACCACTTACTCCCAGCATTGCTGTTGCACTACGCATGTCAGGGACAATGAGCAGAAGCGACGCAGAGCAAGATAGGATGCCAGAAGATGGAGGAAGACGAGCGACGGAAGAGGTCTCAGTCGGAGCCATATCTCCTCAGCCTGCTCAGAGAGCAATTCTCATTTCTGAGCCTCAATGAGAAGTAGCTTATCCGATGTGCTTACTGAACTCTACCACACACTACAGCCACAACTGCAACTCAAAGCAGAGCAAGAGTGCCATTGCAATTACTACAGGGTGGCCATGAGCTTTTATATACACTGCTTACTCCAGACAATATTTGCAATATCTTCCAGTTCACTATCATAAGAGATGTCACTGAGACTCTACATTTCAAGAGAGCTAAATACATTTCATTTCCTTTTGCCAGAGAAAATGAGGCAAATGGCTTCTCCAATCATGTGGAGTGTCAGTAGCTACCTTGCAGGTTGCTTTGCGGGGGCTGCATGTCAACTCTAAGATGTACTGGGAAGGATTCTACTGCCTTACTGTCCAGCTGGTGTGTGGTATCCTGGCAGCAGTCACGATGCCTTCATCCTGTAGCAGGCTGCTGTGCCATCTACGTTAGACTCACCAGGGCGGCACGGTGGCAAAGTGGTTAGCACTGCTGCATCACAGCTCCAGAGACCTGGGTTCGAGTCCCAGTTTGGGTCACTGTCTGTGTGGAGTTTGCACGTTCTCCCCGTGGCTGCGTGGGCTTCCTCTGGATGCTCCGGTTTCCTCCCACAGTCCAAAGATGTGCGGGTTAGGTGTATTGGCTTTGCAAAATTGCCCCTTAGTGTCCTGGGATGCGTAGATTAGTGGGGTAAATATGTGGGTTTACGGGGACAGAGCCCAGGTGAGATTATTGTCGGTTTCTATGATTCTATGACTAACCAGAAGATAGTTACTATGTGACAAGGGACACCCCCGGCACAGCTTACAACTTCAATATGCAACCCACACAGGCATGGGTAGCCTGCCTGCAATGAAAGTCATGCTACCATGAGCAATATGACAGAGAAACTCATGGGAGCGGTTAAAAAAGGCCTCCACTCTGGATGACCTCTGTTTTTGTTGCAGAGCGCAGCCAAGTTATGCACCCTGCACAGCCATGACTCAGCAAGATACAAACAGCTGAAGAAGTGAAGAAGGAGGAAAAGGAAGAAAGATAAGTAACCAACACAATCCCTTTCTAGCCAGGCAAGTGTGAGTGCAATACCAGTCAATCCAACCCTAATTCCCCATTCACCAAGACTGCCACACCTTACCTTCCCTCTGTCACTGTCTATCACAGAATCAGCTCGATCACCAAGCGAAAATGAAAGGCAATGTCTTTGGAGTAAACATTCCAAATCAAATTACTATACTAAACCAAATCATTTCTGAAACAAGTATCAGCAAATCACCCTTGGTCATTTGCTTAGATCCTTCCTCCAATGTGCCTTTGCCTGTCCTGTGGCACAGTGCGATCTCAGTGCTTCCAGCATGGCCAGTGGACGGCCGCTGACATTCAGTGGAGGAGGATTCAGATGGCTTTGCACGATGACCTCAAGTGGCTCTGGGTGCAGAAGGTCCAACTTTGGGCTGCACCAAACGGCACGGGCTGGCTAGTCAATAGGGTAAGAAGTCAATAGGGAACAGCAAGGACACTGGCAGAGTGGCGCTGGTGGGAGGATGAATGTTGCTATCCTAAGAGAAGGCTTAAAGCCATTGCCACTCCCCACAATGACACTTCAGAAATCCTAGTAATCTGTTGGAGAACAGCTTGTGAGATTGCTGTGACACCCTGTAAACCTCTTTGAATGATAGTGTCTGCAGCTGGGACTGCTGTGACACCGTGTAAGCCTGTCTGAACTGTCTGTAATAAATCGAGAGCAACTCAGTAGGTTAAAGAACAAGAGGCTTTATTGCCCACAAGTGGCATTAGAGACAGTTCAGACAGTTACTAAACTGATTCCAGAGATGAGGGGTTTGTCTTATGAAGTGAGATTCAGCGGTTTAGGCCTATATTCTCTGAAGTTTAGAAGAATGAGAGGAGTTTTAATTGAGATATTTAAGATGATAAAAGGTTTTGACAAAGTAGATACAGAGCAAATGCTTCCTTTTTTGGGGCAATCTAGAACAAGGGGTGATAGTTTTAGGATAAGGGGTAGCAGATAAGAAACTACTTCTCTCAAAGGATGGTGGATCTGTGGAATTCACTACCCCAGAGTGCGCTGGATGCCGGGACATTGAGTAAGTTTAAGGAAGGGATAGACAGATTTTTAACTGGTAATGGATTGAAGGGTTATGGAGAACAGGCAGGGAAGTGGAGTCGAGGTCGAGGTGAAATCAGCCATGATTGTATTGAATGGAGGAGTAGGCTCAAGGGGCTGACTTGCCTATTCCTGCTCCAAGTCCTTATGTTCTAACAAACACTGAACTATATTTGCAGCAGGGTCAGACAGAATAACTATATAACTGTACACTACTTCTTCCTGGCTCCAACAATGATCCTCCCCCGGCCTGGTATATGCACCCTCACACTCAATTGGCTTGGTTTCCTGCCTCAACAATCCCTAGGGTCCGGCCCCAACTACTAAGGGCCATGCCTCCACAGTGTCTGGAACTGGAACTGCAGCGGGAGCTGCAATTGGAACTGCAGCTGGGACTAAAGTGGTCTGAGTTTCCATGGCAGCAAACTGACCTTTTGATACAGAAGGCAGAACACCAGGAATTCAGTGACTTATCCTCCTGCTGTAGTGGAAGCTGAGATATTGGCCGTTAGATGCTGCAGCATGGTTGAGTTTGTAACTATCATTGGACTTCAGTGCTATGGACATATACAAATATATGAAGGAAGATTAGAAATAGGCCATTTAGCATCACGAGCCTGCCCCGCCATTTGATAAGATTATGACTGATCCGTTTGTGTACCCCCGATAACCTTTGATTCTCCTGCTTATCAAGAATCTATCTTCCTCTGGCTTAAAAATATTCAATGACCCCGCTTCCACCACCTTCTGCGACAGGGAGTTCTAAAGTGCACAACCCACTGAGAGAAAAAAATCCTTCTCATCTCTGTACTGAAAGGGTGACTCCTAATTTTAAAACAATACTCCCTAATTCTGGACTCATCCACAAGTTGACACACCAATTTGTTAAGATCATTCACCATCTTATACAATTCAATTAGCTGATCCCTCACTCCTCTAAACTCCAGTGGAAACAAGCCCAGTCTGTCTAACGTTTCTTCACAAGATAACGTGTTCATTCCAGGTATCAATTTAGTAAATCTCCTGTGAACCGCCTCCAATATATTGACATCCTTCCTTAAAAGAGGAGACCAGAACTGCACGCAATGTTTGAGATGTGGTCTCACCAGTGCCCTCTAGAAATGAAGCATAAAATCCTTACTTTTATGTCCAATTCCTCTCATAACAAAGATAGCATTCCATTAGCATTCTTCATTACTTACTGTACCTGCATACTAACTTTATGTGTCTCATCTCATTATACAAGGCCTTGGTGAGGCCACACCTAGAATATTGTGTGCAGTTTTCTGAGGAAGGACGTTCTTGTCCTTTTCTGAGGAAGGACATTCTTGTTCTCAAGGGAGTGCAGCACAGGTGTACCAGGCTGATTCCGGGGTTGGCGGGACTGGCGTATGAAGAAGATTGACTAGGTTAGGATTGTTTTTGCAGATGAATGAGGGGGGATCTCATAGAGACCTATAAAGTTCTAACAAGACTGGACAGGGTAGATGTAGGAAGGACGTTTCTGATGGTGGGGGTGTGCAGAACAAGGGGCTACGGTCTGAGGATTCAGGCTATCATTTAGGACGGAGGTGAGGAGACATTTCTTCACCCAAAGAGTGGTGAGCTTGTGGAATCCATTACCACAGGAAGTAGTTGATGCCAAAAACATTGAATGTATTTAAGAGGCGGCGAGATATAGCACTTGGGGCGAACGGGATTTAAGCTTATAGGGAGAAAGAGGGATTAGGCTATTGAGTTGGATGATCAGCCATGATCGTGATGAATGGCGGAGCAGGCTTGAAGGGCCGAATGGCCTCCTCCTGCTCCTATCTTCTGTGTTTCTATGAACCAGAATACCTAGATCCCTCTGCACATTGGAATTCTGTAGCTATTCTCAATTTAAGTAATATTATGTGTTTATATTTTTCCTGCCAAAGTGAACAACTTTAAATTTTCCCACAATATACTTCATGTGCCAGATTTTTGTCTACTCACTCAATCTTTCTATATCCGCCTGAGACCTCCTTATGTCTCCTTCACAACATACTTTCCTAACTATCTTTTCGCTACCATGCCTTCACTCCCCTCATCTTAGTCATTGATATAAGTTGTAAAATGTTGAGGCCCAAGCACGGACCTCTGTGGGACTCCACTCATCACTTCCTGTCAATCAGAAAAAGACCCATTTATGCATACTCTATTTCCTGTCATCCAGCCAATCTTCTACTCATGCTAATAGGTTGTTCCCTACATCATGAACTTTTATTTTCCAAAATAACTTTTAATGTGGCATTTTATCAAATGCTTCTGAAAATCCAAGTACAGCATGTCTACAGGCTCTCAGCCACACTGCATGTTATTCCTTCAAAGAACTCCAATAACTTGGTTAAACATGATTTCCCTTTCTCAAAATCATGCTGACTCTTCCTGATTATCTTGGTTTTCTCTAAGTGTCCAGTAATATACTTCTTAATGATTGATTCTAATACCTTCCTCATGGCAGACATCAAGATGAAAAACTTGGGCCGGAATTCTCCAGCCATTCATGCTGAAGTGATTCTTCAGTCCCGCCAGTAGCGTATCCCCGCCCACAGATTTCCTGCCAGTGTAGGGTGACGTCAATGGGAATTTCCATTGACAGCAGCGGGACCAGAGAATCTCACCACTAGCAAACAATGTGCTACCTCCCACTGGTGGGAAACATGTGACTGGAAGGTTGGAGAATTTTGTCCCTGGTCTTTCTGCAGAACAAAGGTGACCATATATTAAATCAAGTGGCCCAGTATGTGAAGCAGGCTGAACTTAGGTAATTTAACCAGACTGTAATTTGGTTTGATTCTAAGGCCTATATGCCTCTATTGACAGGATAGGCCCCCAGCCACAGTCCCACCCATAAGAAAGCCTGCTAAACTGAACAGTAGCCATTTTGAGATGCTTGCATTGTGGCATGAAAATCCAACACAGGTGCCAGGATTGAAAAAAATGGCGTTTCCATAACTCCCACTGCTGGCCTCTCTGCGGGCCCTCGAGACACTCACGAGTCGAGTTGGGGCAGTGACTGTCCCCTTGGTACCTCTCCACAGTTTTCCTCCTCCTGTCGATTTGTAAGTACGAGCTGCTATCAAGATTTCCTTCAATAATGACAATATATTATTTGCAATGATATATCCACTGCTATCACCATGTTCTGAGATGGTCCTTGTTATCTGTGGACTTAAGACATGGTTCTTGGTTACTAGATGTTGGAGATTTTTTCAGAGGTTAAGTATTAAGCTGGCTTTCACGTGAGGTATTTCCCTTCGTAATTACGGTTCAACTAATACAAAGACTCATGGAGACAGTATTCTGATTAAAGAGGTACCTTTATCTTCCAGGCCTGGTCAACGTACGAAGAAGAGAGATTTGAGACAGTTCCAAATCAGTCTGGAATTAATATGGATTATTTACCTTGGCCAATAACATTTACCCTCTGACAGCATGGAAATACGTAAGTTCATGGATTTTGAAAGTCTTTCTCACAGTCTCCTAACATTCCCTAGACATCCTTATCTTGTGTAATGTATGATCTATTCATTGGCCTGTCTGAGATTTCTAGTACTGTCCTTAGCATAATGAACATTCTATTCATTTAGGACTAGGTATGCTGATAAGAATTGCTTTCTCCCTTCACTCAGTAGCTGTATTGCTCAGTAGAATGTGGTTCTTTTTACTTGACTACACCCTATCATGTCTTAGAGCAGCGTGTCATTAGCCAAGATATATGCTTTTAATACAGAATATAATGTTTTCAGAAATGCATGTTTAAATTCTCTAAAGTGGTTATATGTGTCTCTATGCAAACAGCACCTTTGTAACAGATATTCCAGGCACTTTGTGACTTCTCTATACTGTATTCACTCTGATTGTTAGTCTTTTAGTCCCAAGTTATTCTAAACCTCCTCTTATACTGAGCAGTTTGTAATTATACTCTGGCATTTGCTTACCCCTTCTTTATCAGTACTAAATCTAAAGAGGTTGCTCAGTCTAACACAGCAGAGAGCGTGGAATTGGAGAAAAACTAAACAATCTTATTCAAGGCAGAAAGCAAGAAGATATTTATGAAACAAACTCCATCCAACAAATTGAAAATCAGAATAAAGACAAATTTACAGAGTTCCTAAGGTAAGTCTTAGTCCAGACTACCGGTTAGCTAACACCTTGAAAAGTGATACCGGAACTGTTGTCAACATATCAGCTGATGATTTCAACTGGCTTTATACATCAGACATCAAATTGAAAGCTCCAGATGGAGCAGACCTGCCAGTTAAAGGCAGGATTATTGTTCCTCTTTGTTACCAGGGGTGACAGAACAACGATTCTCTCCATGTTGTTCGCAATCAA
Organism: Mustelus asterias; assembly: GCF_964213995.1. Taxonomy (NCBI): domain Eukaryota; kingdom Metazoa; phylum Chordata; class Chondrichthyes; order Carcharhiniformes; family Triakidae; genus Mustelus; species Mustelus asterias. Next base: position 2,414,849 of record NC_135817.1, on the reverse strand, counting down.
CGCACATCCTTATTGAGTGGCGATGTTGAAATGCTTTTCGGAATTCTTGAAAAAACAGATGATGCCCAACATTTTAACAGTTCAATGTAGTTCCTGGGATGGAGGTGTTGTGGGAAAAGTCACCACTCGGAGATCAGACTTGAGATTCAACATGTAATTTATTCAATCGAAGCTTCGGGAGGATCTCTGGGCAGAGTTCCTCAATCTGGCTTGGCAGCAAGTGCATTTATATACGTTAAACATCGCAAACATCAGCAGTTTTGCATCTAGCCGTAGGCAGTTACATACTTGGCCAATTGTGCCCCTTGACAATAGTTAGTTATCAATAACTCCCAATCACATTTCGTTGAAAATACCTCGCTGTTTAGTTCCTTTTTCAGGCCATCTGCCTGACTATTTCTGGTCCTTTGCTGTCTGACCATTCCTGCTTGCCCCTGCATTTTTACACTTAAAATGAGACATAACTCACCCCAGCTTGTCACTGAGTCAAGGCTCGAGTGTTTGTGGTTAACCACAGAGTGCAAAGTCACATAGACAACTTTTCTGGTCTTAAAAAGTTTTACATTCACAATGATGGCTTAAAAAGTTTTAAAGTCACAATAATGGCTTGAACAGTCTCAATTTTACTCCAAAAGAGGGATTGTCATAGAGTTTTACAGAACAGAAAGTGGCCCTCAGTCTGCGCCAACCATTAAGCACCTATCAATTCTAATCCCATTTTCCAGCACTTGGTCCGTAGCCTTGTATGCCATGGTGTTTCAAATGCTCACCTAAATGTTTCTTAAATGTTGTGAGGGTTCTCACCTCTACCACCCTTTCAGGTAAGTGAGTTCCAGATTCCTACCACCCTCAGGGTGAAAACGTTTTTCCTCAAATCCCCTCTATATCTCCTGCTTCATAACTTAAATCTATGCCCCCTGGTTATTGATACCTCCACTAAGGGAAATATATCTTCCTATCTATCCTATCTATGTTCCTCATAATTTTGTACACCTCGGTCAGGTCCCCCCCTTCAGCCTCCTCTGCTCTAAGAAAAACACAGTAAGAAGTCTCACAACACCAGGTTAGAGTCCAACAGGTTTATTTGGCAGCACAAGCTTTTGGAGCACTGTCCCTTCATCAGGTGAGTGGGAGTTGTGTTCACAAACAGGGCATATAGAGACACAAACTCAATTTACAAAATAATGTTTGGAATGCAAGTCTTTACAGGTAATCAAGTCTTAAAGGTACAGACATTGTGAGTGGAGAGAGGGCCAGACACAAGTTAAAGAGATGTGTATTGTCTCCAGCCGGGACAGTTAGTGAGATTTTGCACGCCCAGGCAAGTCGTGGGGGTTACAGATAGTGTGACATGAACCCAAGATCCCGGTTGAGGCCGTCTTCATGTGTGCAGAACTTGGCTCTCAGTTTCTGCTTCGCGATTCTGCGTTGTCATGTGTCGTGAAGGCCGCCTTGGAGAACGCTTACCCGAAGATCAGAGGCTGAATGCCTGTGACTGCTGAAGTGTTCCCCGACTGGAAGGGAACACTCCTGCCTGGTGATTGTTGAGCGGTGCACCCCAGTCTAACCAGCCACTCTTCATAGCTGAAATATTCCAGTCCAGACAATATCCTGGTGAATCTCCTCTGCACCCTTTAGTGCTGTGAAGATATGAAAAAAGATTAAATAGACTGGGCCTTTATTCTCTGAAGTTTAGAAGAATGAGAGCTGATTTCATTCAAACATACAAAATTACCATAGGACTTGATAGGATTGATGCAAGAGGATGTTTCTAATAGCTGGACATCTAAAAGCAGGAACACCGTTTCAGCTGTGGGGCTGGTCATTTCAAACTGAGATGGGAAGAAATTTCATCACTCAGAGGGTGGAGACTCCTTAGACTTCTCTGTCCCAGAGTATAGTGGAGGCTCAGTCATTTGAGGGCATATGCTGCCCCCATTTTTGGTGGATGGGAATGATGAAGCATAAAGGGGGGACTCCCAAAACAGCCATTGCGCCAGCATGATTTTCCTGCTTGAATGTCCCTGTCAGTGATGTGACAGGTTTTCCGCCGTACAATGACAGGGACCTCATTATGATACATTTAAATCTAGTTAGTGGGCTTCCCCGCTGTAACATCCCCCACACCCTGGCAAAGGTTATAACAGGTTTTTAAAAACAGGAACTGACAAACAGAACCAGCCAGAGGGTGCACAGGTACGTACGGGGGTACGTACCAGGGGAAGGGGTACATGCCCGGGCAGTATCTGGCAGTGCCAGGTGGCAATACCCGGGCAGTGCCAGGGGCCAGTGCAGGGGGTCGTGGGGTGGTGCCGGGGGTTCCATGTCTGTGAGAGGGGAGGGAGTTATTCTATGGTGCCGGGTGGGGGATTAAAGTTTATTTATTCGTCACAAGTAGGTTTACAGTAACATTGCAATTAAATTACTGCGAAATTCCCCTAGTCGCCACATTCCAGCACCTGTTGGGGTCAATGCACCTAACCAGCACCTCCTTCAGACTATGGGAGGAAACTGAAGCACCCGGAGGAAACCCACGCAGACATGGGGAGAACGTGCAAACTCCACACAGACAGTGACCCAAGCCGGGAATCGAACCCAGGTTTCTGGTGCTGTGAGGCAACAGTGCTAACCACTGTGCCACCGTCCCGCCCATGATCCATGTTTTTCTATTTTTATTTGTTACATTGGGGCACTCTTTGAAATCTGAGGTTGCTGGTGGGGCAGGTTCATTCAGAGTGACTTTGTGGGACCCACCTCCTGAATTCCTTTTCTCAAAAAGTGTTAAAAATTCGGCAGGAAAAGCCAGGGGCTACCTTTTCCCGTCCATGTTGACACTTTAAAAAAAAATGAGAAAATTCCACCCACTGAGAATGTTGAAGAGTGAGATGGATAGATTTCTCTCTGTTAAAAACATCAATGGATATGGGATAGCGCAGGAAAATGGCGTTGAAGTAGAAGTTCAGCAATGATCCCATTGAGTGACAGAGCGGGTTCGAAGGGCCGAATGGCCTATTCTTTCTCCTATTTCTTAAGTCCGTAAGAACAGCCTTCAATGTTTTATTGAGAACCAGTGGAACTGCAATCTGTAGCCTCTGAGGAAATTTATACTTCATTTATTTAACGTTTATTTAACCAGTTAAGTCAATTGAGAACCGATTTTAATTTACAGTAATGACCTGGCAAGAAGCTAACGCTGCAGCTGCAGAAATTACACAACCATGCAATTCATTTAAACAGTTAAAAACAATAAAATACAAATTAACAGTGAAAGAAAATTGACAGTTTAGCATGTACAAATACCGTGTCAACAGAACCTTCACCCTTCAGCGAAAGGTATTCATGGTTATAAAATCAGTTAACTTCAGCTTTAACCGTATCTGGTTCCAGTCATTGGCAGCCGTGAAGTGAAATGAATTACGACTAAAGACTGTGACCAACGTAATCAAGTCACAATTCATGCTCAAATTGTATGAAGAGACAGGAAGTTGCAGCAAACTTTTCAAATAGGCACTCAGCAGTTCCTTCCTTTCACAGAGGCACCAGGTGGGGTGATTGAAGTTATGGATCTATCAGTTCTTCATGAAGTTAGGCCAGAGGTTAGGCAGATACCAAGAGTAAAACAGCAGATGGTGACCATCCAGACGAAGACCTTCTAGACCTGAAGTGACTCTTCCCAGAAGAAAGCAAAGAGGAAGAAGCTGTTGTAGCGCAGAGTGATTTGCTGGAGGTTGAGCTTCTAGAGGTCAGTATGTCTTTCAAGTCAATACAGTAAGAGTTTTAACAACACCAGGTTAAAGTCCAACAGGTTTATTTGGTAGCAAATACCATTAGCTTTCGGAGCGCTGCTCCTTCGTCAGATGGAGTGGAAATGTGCTCTCAAACAGGGCACAGAGACACAAAAATCAAGTTACAGAATACTGATTAGAATGCGAATCCCTACAACCACATCATTTCAAGTCAATAGGCAGACCATATGAAGTTTCTGCTATCTTCTTTGAGGAGTCAGCTGTGTTTCTCACAGCTGAGCAACATTCAGCTCTCAGCTCCACTGAACCTACCGATGTATTGTTTAGTCAATTTCTGGTTGCCTATCAAGAATCTTTCAGACAGTACAAACAGAAATTGCTTGAAAAATTCAATAGGTCTGGCAGCATCTGTGGAGAGAGAAACAGAATTAACATTTTTGAACCCAATATGAATCTTCTGTGGAACTGCAGATGGTTAAAATTGCAATGGGTTTTATAGTGTTAAAAAGGGGAGAGGGGCAGATGAAGCAAAATAGATCGTCAGGAATGGGAATTATGCTGTTGTGGGGGCTGGGGGTTCAGTTAGAGGATTCCCTGTGTCACGACTGAGTCCTCTCAATGCGAGGGAAGCACCCACACTGAGATGGCATTGCCACATAGAAGGGACGGCGCTGTAAGTCTGAATGCATCCTTGGCATTAGATGTGCCACTACTCAATCAGTGGAGATTGGACAGCCTACAGTGTTAACAAAAGTGAGATTTCATACATTGTGAGATAAAATATATACAAACTATCTTGATGCCTAACATCACCTGTGCCCAGGCTATGCGCCGACGATTTCTTAACCTTCCTAATCCTACTGTACATCTCGGTGTCTCCCCAGGATCCACATCTGAGGCGAGGTGGCCTATTGTCTGCCATGCCCTGCTGCCTGAGATGACCTTGGCGGGCATCCTCTGAAGGGCAGGGACCTGGAGAGCCCTGACCTACTTTCAGTTGGCACAGGTGTTGTGGTGCCACCTGTTCTGTCTGCTGGGTTGGAGGTGCCTCAATCCTTGAAGTGGGGGAGGTCAGATGGAATGGATGCTCCTTGGGTGTCCTGGGTGAAAGGCCCTGGATTGCACCAGCGGATCAGCACAGTGACATGCACAGTGGTTAACATTGCTGCCTCACAACACCAGGGACACAGTTCAGTTCCAGCCTCGGGTGACAGTCTGCGTGGAGTTTGCGTGTTTTCCCCATGTCTGCATGGGTTTCCTCCCAATACTCCGGTTTCCTCCCACAGTCCAAAGATGCGAGGATTAGGTTGATTTCCCCTTAGTGTCAGGGGGATTGCAGTGTAAATACCTGGGGTTACAGGGATAGGGATTGTTGTCCATGCAGGCTTGATGGGCCAAATGTACTCCTTCTTCACTGTAGGGATTCTATGATTCTATGAGATCCTCCTCCCTATGGGTGCTCGTGGGCCCTTGGGTCCCTCCATGGGATGGAGTGAGATCCAGAAGCCCCACTGTCCTCTGGCACTGGCACTCGTTGATACCCACCAGTACAGGCACCATGTAGTTGATGCCCTCAATCAGTGAGCTCATGCCCTGAATCATCAATTCCACGGCCTGAACTGTGGAGCTCATGGCCTGAACCATGCACTGGACACCTCCTGCCATGGAGCGAATGTCAAACCCCAGGCTCTCCACTGCCGACTCTACCCTTGCAGTGTTGGCCTGGGTGCCTCGAATTGCTGACACCATCTCCTGCAAAAGAAGGCTTTCATCCTCCTCCAGTTGGCCTTGCAATCCCAGGAATGTTGCAAACACCCCATCCTGGTATTCCCGACTCTGCCTTTACATCTCCAGCAGCTGATGGATGAATGACACCAGAGATATGGCACCTGCCTGGAGCACAGCTGAGTCCTGGGATCCAGCAGACCTCCGATTGTCCGATCCCTGGGATGTCCTTGGCTTTGCCTGCTGTGGATCTGATGCAGTGAGGTGCTCACCAGATAGTAAATCAGAAGCCTGCCTGCTATGATTTCCCACCTTTGTGTGTGTCTCTGCACTGGTGGAGGGTGCGACTGACGCTATTTCAGTGTCCTCCACCGAGATCTCCTCAGAACTTGTGCCCTGGCTTGCTGCGGGATCCCTGCTGGTGGAGGGGCCAGGCTGCCCGGGTGATTTTCCTGCAAGGGGAAGAACATGGTATAAGTGCATGGCCAGGGCAAAGGTCTGAGAGAGACAGAACTCATGTGAGTTTGGGGAGATGGATGAAAGTGCAGAGGCTCCTCACTTCACTCTCTCCCACCCACCTTGCTCTCTGCACAGGCCTGCTCCTGCTCCTCCCCTGTGAGCTCCAGTGCTCTCTCCTCGATTGGCATGAGGACCCGGAGTTCCACCATTCCACCACTTGTCCTTGCTCATTTTCGGCGGTTGTGAGTCAGTTTCTCCTGCATGAAGACAGATGGGGAGGTTGTAAGCAGGCTGCATGCTGAGTCACAGGAGCGATGATACCTGGCATGTGTTGACGTTGCACGTGAGCATGGATAAATGATGAGGAGAGGAGTCTCAAGCGAGATGAAGAAGTGTGTGGGGGCTCGAGTGCTGGGGCCTAGGTTAGCAGCAGCAAGTGGGGTCCAAGTGGCACAGTGAGGGGGTGTGCGAGTGGGAGAGTCGGCAGTTAGGAAGGCAAGTGCAATGTTAGCATTCATGTCGAGAGGGCTAGAATAAAGAGCAGGGATGTACTTCTGAGGCTGCATAAGGCTCTGGTCAGAAGCCATTTGGAGTATTGTGAGCAGTTTTGGGCCCCGTATCTAAGGAAGGATGTGCTGGCCTTGGAAAGGGTCCAGAGGAGGTTCACAGGAGTGATCCCTGAAATGAAGAGCATGTCGTATGAGGAAAGTTTGAGGGTCTGTAATCATTGGAATTTAGAAGGATGAGGGGGGATCTTATTGAAACGTACAGGCTACTGCGAGGCCTGGATAGAGTGGACGTGGAGAGGATGTTTCCACTAGTAGGAAAAACTAGAACCAGAGGGCACAGCCTCAGGCTAAAGGGACGATCCTTTAAATCAGAGATGAGGAGGAATTTCTTCAGCCGGAGAGTGATGAATCTGTGGAACTCTTTGCTGCAGAAGGCTGTCGAGGCCAAGTCATTGAGTGTCTTTAAGACAGAGATAGATAGGTTCTTGATTGATAAGGAGATCAGGGGTTATGGGTAAAAGGCAGGAGAATGGGGATGAGAAAAATATCAGCCATGATTGAATGGTGGAGCAGACTTGATGGGCTGAGTGGCCTACTTCTGCACCTGTCTTATGATCTTATGGAGAGTGATGAGAGAAGATAAGAAGCACTTTCCATGGCAGCACGGAGGAGGTCATTCATTTTCTTTCCTGCACTGCACCCTTATCTTTTGAAAAATGCTTGCACTCACCAGTGTGACCACTGTCTCCCATGTGATGGTTGGTCACCTTATCGGAGGGTCTCCTGCCCACCTGTGGGTAAATAATTGCTCTCCTCTTCTCCATAGCCTCCAGCATCTTTGTCAAGACACCTCTGTGAACCCTGGAGCTGGCTTTGTTGCTGCTATCCTCTTGACTGGTCTGTGGAGCCATTAAAATGCAGCATGATGGCACTGCTCAGATGATCCTGGGGCGAGCGAATCAGACACATTACATCATGGGCATGGTGTTATTCACATAAAACAAACATGCCAAATGGCGGACAAAGTTTATGCCTGAAGTTGTTGAACTCAATATTGAGTGCAGAAGGCTGTGAAGTGCCACATGGGAAGATGAAGTGTTGTACCTCTAGCTTACATTGGACCTCACTGGAAGCAGAGAGAATGCCTTAGCTGACTCCATGTCAGAATCCACAAGAGTCATACCACCAAAGAGCTGGCCGCTTCCACGGGTAAAAGTCAAATACCCTTACTTCAGCCCCAGTTGAAAGTCTTCTTCCCTTTGGGGCTTTATGTCAGCACAGAGGTTGTGGCAGAATCTTTAGCACTCCTGAAGCTATGGAATCCTGGACAGCAATCTTTCCTCTGAGTTGATCACCTACAGGAAATTTGCTCATTGAAGTTCACTCCATCACAGAGGATGATGCTCTCTCGATTCCCCCATAGCCTCAGCAATTCTTCCCATTGCTCGGAATGGAGCAGCCTCACACAGAGAGAACTGTGACCTCGTTGTCACTCTTACAGAGAGTACACATTCCTTCTGAAAGATCATCAGGAAGATCTGTCTTCTTCTCTTGAAAGGCCTGCAGGACTTTTGTCATTTTTCCGTCACCATTTATTGGCATCTCAGATCTTCAATACCTTTTCAGTCTTCGATGCAGCTGTGAATGATGTGGCTGTGGCAGTCTTCCCTGGAGATCATTTGTCTTAGAATCGTAGAATCCTTATAGTGCAGAAGGAGGCTATTTGGCCCATCGAGTCTGCAGCAACCACAATCCCACCCAGGCCCTATCCCCATAACCCCATGCATTTACCCTAGCTAGTCCCCCTGACACTAAGGAGCAATTTATCATGACCAATCCACCTAACCTGCACATCTTTGGACTTTGGGAGGAAAGCGGAGCACCGGGAGGAAACCCACACAGACACTGGGAGAACTTGCAGGCTCCTGAAAGTTATTTCCTTGTGTTCTTCGAGGGAGCAAAAGTTCTTCAAGACCCCAGAATTCTTCTCTTCCAGTCCAAGAGAGTCCAAATGTTGATGCTGTTCAGTGTGCTCTCTTGGGTCAAAAGTCCCCCTTGCCCTTGCAGTTCAATAGTTCTGAAATATGCACTCTGCTTTTCAGCAATGCTGCTAAATTGCTTTCATTTTGGCAATGGTAATGTCCTCCAAGACAAAGAAGAAATTCCTCATGTCTCCAAGATGTTTTCCCCAAGGGCTGCGAATACTGTTGGAGACTGATCCCTCAAGGCTGTGGCTGGGGGTGAACACTGCAAGTTGGAGTTGGGTAAAATCTGTCATTGCTTAAAAGGAACTATAGGAATGTATGGGGTGGCACGATGGCACAGTGCTGCCTCACATCGCCAGGGACCTGGGTTCAATTCTGGCCATGGTGTTTGCACGTTCTGCCCATGTCTGCGTGTGTTTCCTGTGGATGCATTGGTGTCCTCCCACAGTCCAAAGTTGTGCAAGTTAGGTGGATTGGCCATGGTAAATGCAGGAGATTAAGGGGATGGGGTGGCGGCGGGGGGAGGAGGTGTGAGCCTGTGTAAGATGCTTTTTCGGAGAGTTGATGCAGACTTGATGGGCTGAATGGCCTCCTTCTGCATTGTAGGGATTCTATGAATCTATGGCGTTTTCTGCTCTTGATTATGTCGGGTGGGTTTGGTGATGGGAATGGAAAAGATTGAGAGAACTGCTAAGTCATATTGCAAGTTGATGTAAATGCATGACAGGATTGTGCCCTCCCTCTGTCAGTAATGGAGCACATTTCCCAATGTTCAAAGTCAGGAACATAACTCAAATACATTAACATATGATTATCAGGTCCTGATGCCTGAAACAATTCACTGCTGTCAGAATATCCATCCACATCGTGAACAGCCTCAATCAAACTGGTCACCTGAGGCATAGAACATAGAACAGTACAGCACAGAACAGGCCCTTCGGCCCACGATGTTGTGCCGAGCTTTATCTGAAACCAAGATCAAGCTATCCCACTCCCTATCATCCTGGTGTGCTCCATGTGCCTATCCAATAACCGCTTAAATGTTCCTAAAGTGTCTGACTCCACTATCACTGCAGGCAGTCCATTCCACACCCCAACCACTCTCTGCGTAAAGAACCTACCTCTGATATCCTTCCTATATCTCCCACCACGAACCCTATAGTTATGCCCCCTTGTAAAAGCTCCATCCACCCGAGGAAATAGTCTTTGAACGTTCACTCTATCTATCCCCTTCATCATTTTATAAACCTCTATTAAGTCTCCCCTCAGCCTCCTCCGCTCCAGAGAGAACAGCCCTAGCTCCCTCAACCTTTCCTCATAAGACCTACCCTCCAAACCAGGCAGCATCCTGGTAAAGCTCCTCTTTCCAGCGCTTCCACATCCTTCTTATAGTGAGGTGACCAGAACTGCACACAATATTCCAAATGTGGTCTCACCAAGGTCCTGTACAGTTGCAGCATAACCCCACGGCTCTTAAACTCCAACCCCCTGTTAATAAAAGCTAACACACTATAGGCCTTCTTCACAGCTCTATCCACTTGAGTGGCAATCTTTAGAGATCTGTGGATATGGACCCCAAGATCTCTCTGTTCCTCCACAGTCTTCAGAACCCTACCTTTGACCCTGTAATCCACATTTAAATTAGTCCTACCAAAATGAATCACCTCACATTTATCAGGGTTAAACTCCATTTGCCATTTTTCAGCCCAGCTTTGCATCCTATCTATGTCTCTTTGCAGCCTACAACAGCCCTCCACCTCATCCACTACTCCACCAATCTTGGTGTCATCAGCAAATTTACTGATCCACCCTTCAGCCCCCTCCTCTAAATCATTAATAAAAATCACAAAGAGCAGAGGACCAAGCACTGATCCCTGCGGCACTCCGCTAGCAACCTGCCTCCAATCCGAAAATTTTCCATCCACCACCACCCTCTGTCTTCGATCAGACAGCCAGTTACCTATCCAATCGGCCAACTTTCCCTCTATCCCACACCTCCTCACTTTCATCATAAGCCGACCATGGGGGACCTTATCAAACGTCTTACTAAAATCCATGTATATGACATCAACTGCCCTACCTTCATCAACACACTTAGTTACCTCCTCAAAAAATTCAATCAAATTTGTGAGGCACGACTTGCCCTTCACGAATCCGTGCTGACTATCCCGGATTAATCCGCATCTTTCTAAATGGTCATAAATCCCATCCCTGAGGACCTTTTCCATCAATTTACCAACCACCGAAGTAAGACTTGCCAAGCAGTCCTCCCGTGGAGCTTAGGTGAGTGCAGCTGCTCAGGGAGGAGAGGGTCACGTGTGAGCATTACCGCCCAGCACTTCCCCGGCACTTCCCCAGCACTTCCCCCGGGCACTTAGTGCAGACCAGCTTTACATAGTGTGGATTAGTTTTAAACCAAAAGAGAAAATGCTGGAAAATCTCAGCAGGTCTGGCAGCATCTGTAAGGAGAGAAAAGAACTGATGTTTTGAGTCCAGATGACCCTTTGTCAAACCTTTTAGCTTTCACAAAGGGTCATCTGGACTTGAAACGTCAGCTCTAGGACACCCAGATCCCTCTGAATCTCAGAGCTCTGCAACCTCCCACAGTAGCTTTAACTGGTGCAGTCCAGATTTAATTTGTATGGCTACGCTTTAACTGATGCAACCCTGCTTTTAAATGGGACTGTCCTGCATTTACATGGGGTGGTTTAACTTTTAAATGGTGAAAACCTGCTTTTAAATGGTGCAGTTCTGCTTTCAGATAGGGCGGCCCATTTTTAAATGGTGCAGTCTGAATATAACATGGGCAGTCCAACTCTTTAAATGGTGCAGTCCTGTTTTTAATACTGCAAGCTAGTGTTAAATACAGCAGATCAGCTTCAGATAGTGCAGAGTTCTTTATGTAGTGTAGACTCACCTTAAATGATGCAGGGTAGTATTAAATAACATATACTAGCTTTTATAATCCAGGCTAGCATAAATAGCATGTGCTTGGATTAAATAGTGCAGTGTTATTTAAATTGTTTAGGCTAATTTTAAATACGGCATGCCAGCTTTAAACGAAACAGGCTAGATTTGAATGGTACAGGCCAGTTTTAAACTATGCAGGCCAGATTTAAACTGTGCAGGCCAGATTGAAAAGAACTGGATGGTGTTACATTCTGCAGTCGTGCTTTAACTGTGCTTTAACTGGTGACGCCTCACTGAAACATGGTCCCTTTCTGAGCTGTGCAGCATTCCAAATATGGCACTGCTATTGCTCTTCCTCAACCTTTCTGTCCACAGACAAGGAATCGACTGCCACTTCTTTATAATCCTTCTTGATTAAGCCCATGTTCTCCAATTCCATAAGTCTGAACTTTAGCTCGCATTATATCGTGAAGGACTTTGTCCAACTAGTGGGTAACTCTCTGGTTTTCCTCTATCTCTTGTCTCCAATCAATCAGACCCCCATTGAAAGATCCCTCTCTGTGAGATCCATCATAAGCAGTCTTCCACCTATCAAACCATTATCAGAAACCATGATTATTCGAATTTGATTAACCCACTTTTTGGGTCCATGCATCTTATTCAAGCTTCCTCCTTTTAATACCTTGTGACTTTTAAATTGACACACACAAACCCATTTAAAATTAAATTTATTTTCTTAAATAAATATATCAATGTGAAATAGAATTATAATATTTTAAACAATCTATATTTATAAATCTTATTCTTCCTCCTCTGCCTTTCTGTCCAGTGAGGATGAATCGACGCCCACTTCTTCGTAATCCTTCTCAAGTGAGGCCATGTCCTCCCGTGCATCCTGGAACTCCCCTTCCTCCAGCCCCTCCCCCACGTACCAGTGGACAAAGGCCCGCTTGGCGTACATCTTATCAAATTTGAGGTTCATGCGGGTCCAAGCCAAGGAAATTGCAGTGGTGTTGCTCAGCATACAGAGCGCCCGTTGCACCTTTGCCAGATCCCCCCCTGGTACCACCGTCGGGGGCTGGTAGTTGATACCAACCTGTGGAGGGAGAGAGAAGATGTTAGAGACTCAAAATCAAATCTGGCTGTTGCCATGTTAATTGGCATAAACTTTAAACTGAGAAACATTGCTGTCTCTATCTGTACAAAGAGCCACGTCTGGTTGTTCACTGGGCTTTTATCTTAGGTTTCAGGGCTGCAGTTTTTTGGAGGATATAGTGAGGCTGCATCCAGGAGCTAATTCAATTCTTTATCACAGCTTTTCCAATGCGGCTTTGATTCTCAGGAAGCCATTTTCTTATTTTAAGGTAACATTCTCATTGTACATTCTCAGCTATAAATGAGGATTGAAAATGAGGGAATTCAACTGAAAGCCTCAGTGGGGGCTCTGTTTGAACTCAAATTACGGAGTGTTGTTACTTCATGTTCCACAATGGAGGAACAGATGGAAAAGTTGTTCTGTATACATGTAAGGAGAAATTGGCACAATACTTCCCCAAAGCCCCATAGTGAGTACAGAAGCCTCACTAACCTTGAACCCAGTTGGACACCAATCAACAAATGAGATTGAGCGCTTGGTCTTGATGGTGGCGATGGAGGCATTGACATCTTTGGGCACCACGTCTCCTCGGTACAGCATGCAGCACGCCATGTACTTGCCCTGGCGGGGGTCACACTTCACCATCTGGTTGGCTGGTTCAAAGCAGGCGTTGGTGATCTCCGACACTGAGAGTTGCTCGTGATAAGCCTTCTCAGCAGATATAAGAGGTGCGTAGGTTAACAATGGAAAGTGGATCCGGGGATAGGGAACCAGGTTGGTCTGGAACTCAGTCAGGTCCACGTTGAGGGCACCATCGAACCGGAGTGAGGCCGTGATGGACGACACTACTTGTGCAATGAGACGGTTGAGGTTGGTGTAAGTTGGTCTCTCAATGTCAAGGTTACGCCGACAGATATCGTAAATGGCCTCATTGTCCACCATGAAGGCGCAGTCAGAGTGCTCCAGGGTGCAGTGGGTGACCAGCACAGCATTATACGGCTCGACCACCGCGGTGGAAATCTGTGGCGCAGGGTAAATGGAAAACTCCAGCTTGGATTTCTTGCCATAATCGACGGAGAGTCTTTCCATGAGGAGGGAAGTAAAGCCCGAGCCAGTGCCACCCCCAAAACTATGGAAGATGAGGAAACCCTGCAGTCCTGTGCATTGATCAGCCTGTGGGTAAATAAAGGAGAAAAGATTAAAATGGAGCAAGAAATTGCAACCATCATTGAGGAATTGTCAATAACCATTGGTATAGGGCAGCAAGAAATGGTGAGGTGGACGGTTGATGTCTGGAGTGAGAGAGTAGAAGGGAGAGTGGGTCTAAGGGTGGAAAGCAGTAGTGATGCTGAGAGTGTGGTGCAGCCTTGGGAACGGTGTCCCAGCTCCCTTTGTGCAGGTTACTGGTCAGGGGAATATTGGAGTGAAATCAGTAAGTGACGCAGGAGTGACTGAGTAGGATGTGTGCTCATGGCCATGAATAAGATTTCAATTACACCAAAGCATTGGGACAGTGATGGTGAAATGAGGCAGTGGTAAATGGTAATATGGACATTTTGTGTAGCTGGGATTTGTCAATGTCCCCGTTGTACAACTTACCACCTTCCGTATGCGATCCAAGACCAGATCCACAATTTCCTTTCCGATGGAGCAGTGGCCCCGTGCGTAGTTATTAGCCGCATCCTCCTTGCCAGTGATGAGCTGCTCGGGGTGAAAGAGCTGTCGGTAGGTACCGGTGCGGACCTCATCTGGGGGACAGGGAACAGAGATTTGACAACAAAAACATAGAACATTTCAGAACTTTTGATGCCTTCAGGCCATATTTCAATGAGTTTCAAAACAAAACTGTCTGACTGAACTACCAAACATCACTCTTACCAATCACAGTGGGCTCCAGATCTATAAACACAGCTCGCGGGATGTGTTTACCCGCTCCTGTCTCACTGAAGAAGGTGTTGAAAGAGTCATCACCACCTCCGATGGTCTTGTCACTGGGCATCTGCCCATCCGGCTGGATCCCATGCTCCAGACAATACAGCTCCCAGCAAGCGTTACCGAGCTGTACACCTGCCTGGCCAATATGGATTGAAAGACACTCACGCTAAAGAGGAGAAAGAAGATCAATCAGTATCGCTGGAAGGAAAGAAATATGCAGGACGCAGCAAATTCATTCACCATGGATTCCTGCATTCTCTGTAAATCCTACCTGGTCCCTGATTGGTCCCCACACTTTCTACAGGGCTTCATAACCCCCTCATCAATGCCTTGGTCCATTATCCATCACTCAATCAGCTCCACAGATTGTCCTGGTCTCTCCTCTGTGGAGAGATCCCTTGTCTGTGGATACCTTTTCCTCATGCATATCCATTCACTGCGGAGCCTTGTTTTCTGTATGGATCTCACCTATCACAGAATCACAGAATACTACAGTGCAGAAGAGGCCCTTTGGCCCACTGAGTCTGCACTGACGTATGAAAGGTCCTGACCTGCGCACCTAATCCTTGCCTGCACTTGGCCGATGTTATGGTGTGCCAAATACTCATCCAGGTACTTTTTAAAGGATGTGAGGCATCTCGCCTCCACGCCCTCCCAGGCAGTGCATTCCAGACCATCACCAAACCCTGGGGGAAAAAACATTTTTCCTCAAATCCCCCCAACCCTCCAACCCCTTACTTTTTACTTGTGTCCGCTCATCACTGACACTTCAACAAAGGGGAACAGCTGCTCCCTATCCACCCTGTCCATGCCCCTCATAATCTTGAACATCTCAATCAGGTCACCCCTCAATCTTCTCTGCTCCAGAGAAAACAACCCAAGCCTATCCAACCTCTCTTTATAACTTAAATGTTCCATCCCAGGCAACATCCTGTTGTATTTCCTCTGTACCCCTTCCAATGCGATCACATCCTTCCTATAATATGGCAACCAGAACTGCATACTATACTCCAGCTGTGGCCTCACCAAAGTTCTATACAGCTCCATCATGACCTCTGTTTTTGTAATTTATGTCATGATTGATAAAGGCAAGTGTGCCATATGCCTTTTCACCACACTATTAACCTGCCTTTCTGCCTTCAGAGATCTATGGACAAACACGCCAAGGTCCCTTTGTTCTTCAGAACTTCCCAGTGTCAGACCTTTTATAGTGTACTTCCTTGTCAGTTTACTTCTTCCAAAGTGTATCACCTCACACTTTTCAAGGTTAAATTCCATCTGCCACTTGTGCGCTCCTTTGACCACCTCGTTTATATCTTCCTAACCCAAGACCCTCAACCTCACTGTTGACCACCTGGCCAATCTTTGTGTCATCGGCAAACTTACTGATCCTACCACCCACATTGTTATCTATGTCATTTATATAAATGACGAACAACAGGGGGCCGAACACGGTACGCCACTGGTCACTGGCCTCTAGTAACTGAAACAGCCATCTGTCTCCGACCATTAAGCCAGCTACAAATCTACCTTATCAGATCACCCTATATCATATGTGCATTTGTCTTCTTAATAAGTCTTCCATGTGGGACTTTGCTGAAATCTATGTGAACTACATCAACCGTGCTACCCTCATTCACACACTTGGTTACATGCTCAAAAGATTCAATCAAATTTGTTTGGCATGACCTCCCTCTGACAAAACCATGCTGACCATCCCTGATCGAACCTTGCCTCTCCAAATGGAGATAGATTCTCTCCTTCAGAATCTCCTCCAGTAGCTTCCCAACCACAGATGTGAGACTCACTGGCTTGTCTCTCCAACTTTCTTAAATAGTGGGACCACATTAGCTGTTCTCCAGTCCTCTGGCACCTCCCCGGTGGCCAGAGAGGAATTAAAATTTGGATCAGAACCCCTGCAATTTCCTCCCTCGTCTCCCACAACAGCCTGGGATACAAATCATCCAGACCTGGTTTTTAAGCCCACCAATACCTCTAATACCTTGTCATTCCCTATGACAATATGCTCTAGAACCTCACAGTCTCTCTCCCCGAGTTTCATAACTACCTCCTCATTCTCATGGGTGAAGACAGATGTGAGATATTCATTTAACGCCCTACCAATGTTCTCTGCCTCCACCCACAGATTGCCCCCTTGGTCCCTAATGAGCCCCACTCTTTCTCTGGTTATCCTTTTCCCATTGATATACTTATAGAATATCTTAGGATTTTCCCGACTTTTACCATCCAGAGCTTCCTCATATCCCCTCTTTGCTCTCCAATTGATTTCTTAAGCTCCACCCTGCATTTTCTGTACTCCACTAATGCCTCCACAGACTTACTCCCCTTTTACTTGTTAAAGCCTCTCTTTTCGTTCTCATTGTATCCTGATTTTCTCTGGTCATCCATTGTTCTCTGGGTTTTTTACGTCTTCTTATTACTGTAGCAGGAACATGCTGGGCCCGTACCTTCCCCATTTCATCTTTGAATGTCCCCCACTGCTCTTCTGTAGATTTCCCTACAAGTAACCCGTTCCAGTCTACCTTCGCCAGATCCTGCCTTATTTTGTTAAAATCTACTCTCCCCTAGTCCAAAATCTTTTTCTGAAACTTGTCTATATCTTTGTCCATAATAAATTTGAATTGAACGATGTTGTGGTCGCTCCCACCAAAATCCTCCCCCACTAACATATCAACCAACCTGCTCGGCTTCATTCCCCAAAATTAGATCAAGCACTGTGCCATCTCGTGTTGGATACTCTACCTATTGACCTAAGAAGTTTTTCTGTATACATTTTAAGAACTCTACTCCATCTAAGCCCTTAACATGATGGCTATCCCAATTAATGTTGGGAAAGTTGAAATCACCTCATATAATTACCCTCTTATTATTTTTACACCCGTCCGCGAATTGCACACATATTTACTCTTCATTTTCCCACTGACTATCTGGGGATCTATAATAAACACCTAGCAACGTAGCTATCCCTTTTCTATTCCTAGGCTCTACCTACAAAGCTTCATTTGATGCCTTCTCCAAGGTATTGGGCAGTATTTTACCACTTTCTGTCTGAGTGCCGGGCAGGTGTAGAACTGGGAGAGTTCCAGATCCGGTTTTTTGGGCGCGTTTTCCGGCCTCCCCCCATACACACACTGGCTGCAAAATTTCGAGCGAGTCCCTTGCTCGCTGCAGAAGCCTGTGGGTGGGGCTTAACCTGCCCAAAAACCTGCAGCTCTGATCGGAGCCTCCAACTGCGCATGTGCAGCAAAAAGAAAATAAAGCAACTCCCCTGCTAGATCCCTCCTAGGCCGGATAACGCCCCCCACGGATATTGGACCCCCTCCCCCCCCCAACATTAGTGACCCCCTTATCTCCCATCACCATCACCCAGACCGATCATGGCCCCGCCGCCCGGACCGATCGTATTGCCCCTTTCCCCGCCGATCGCAGGCAGAGTGGCAGCACCACCCTTCCCCCATCCCGGACCTACCTGCACATGGCCCCCATCTCCCTGTAATTCTTTTGATCCATCCATGACAATCATAGAATCCCTACAGTACAGAAAGAGGCCATTCGGCCCATCGAGTCTGCACCGACCACAATCCTACCCAGGCCCTACCCCCATATCCCTACATATTTTACCCACTAATCCCTCTAACCTACGCATCTCAGTTCACTAAAGGGCAATTTTTAGCATGGCCAATCAACCTAACCCGCACATCTTTGGACTGTGGGAGGAAATCGGAGCACCCGGAAGAAACCCACGCAGACACGAGGAGAATGTGCAAACTCCACACAGACAGTGACCCAAGCCGGGAATCGAACCCAGGTCCCTGGAGCTGTGAAGCAGCAGTGCTAACCACTGTGCTACCGTGCCTCCCCCTGGCTCCAATGGCAGTTTAACACCTCTCTCTCTCCCCTGCCCTGAATGATCATAGAGGCACAGATCCCCTACCCCCCCATCAGCACACCTGCAAGAGCTCACTTGCCTTCCCCTCAGTGGTAACGAGCAAACTGCCTTTAACATGCTGGGATGCTCTCCCAGACTGCCTGCAGCTGCCCTAACAAGGGGCAGCTCCATAAAAAGGATGGACAGGCAGGCAGTGCAGGAAAAAATGTCATCTAAGAAGGCAGTCCCCAGAATTCTGGAATTGGACCTGACCAGGTTGCTGGACGCTGTGGAGGCAAAGCGGGGCCCCCTCTTCCCCCCAGCAGGTCGCCGTCCAAGGGGAAGTGATGGGAAAGCGGCCTGGGAGGCAGTGGCCGCCTTTATTAGTGCTATGGCATTGGCCAAGAGAACAGGGAAGCAGTGCCAAAAAATCCGTGCAGCAAGGGTGAGTGTGTAACCGCATCTAGCATCTTCCCCCAAATCACCCCCAGATCCCCCCACCCTCAGCACCCAGCATGCTTCCAGTCCCTGACCCTTAAGCATCTCCGACCTCACCCCCCACCCCAAGAGTATCACAACGCTTGCCCTCTGAGTACCCCCGATACTTTGCAGGAGTCATAAAATCCCTACAGTACAGAAGCAGGCCATTCGGCTCATTGAGTCTTTACCGACCACAATCCCACCCAGGCCCTATCCACGTAACCCCTCATTTAGCCTGCTAATCCCGCTGACACTGCGGTCAATTTAGCATGGCTAATCAACTTAACCCGGACAGCCCGCAAGCCCGCAAGCCGTCACGACACATGACAGCGCAGAGTCGCTGAGCAGAAACTGATAGCCAAGTTCCGCACACATGAGGACGGCCTAAACCGGGATGTTGGATTTATGTCACATTATCAGTAACCCCCACAGCTTGCCTCCTGGACTTGCGGGCTGTCCTGTCTGGAGACAATACACATCTCTTTAACCTGTGCTTAATGCTCCCTCCACCCACATTGTCTGTATCTTTAAGATCTGGTTGGCTGGAGGGATTTGCATTCTACTCAGTATTCTGTAACTTGATTTTGTGTCTTTGTATGCCCTGTTTGAGAGTACATTTCCACTCCATCTGACGAAGGAGCAGCGCTCCGAAAGCTAATGGTATTTGCTACCAAATAAACCTGTTGGACTTTAACTTGGTGTTGTTAAAACTCTTACTGTGTTCACCCCAGTCCAACGCCGGCATCTCCACATCAGGAGAGGGCAAAGACATGGGGTGGTGAGCCTGGCCTCCGAGTCCTCACCCCCCTTTGAGGAGCGGGCGCTGGAGATGTCAGGAGAGGAGGACATCCGAGCCATCAGCGACAGCATGGTCGGGCTGGAGTCGAAAAGTGAGCACCTGTCAATCCTTCACTCAAATTACTAGGAGGCATAGGTTTAAGGTGCGAGGACTAAGGTTTAAAGGAGATGTACGAGGCAAGTTTTTTTTTACACAGAGGGTAGTGGGTGCCTGGAGCTCGCTGTCGGGGGAGGTAGTGGAATCAGATACAATAGTGACTTTTAAGAGGCGTCTTGACAAATACATGAATGGGAAGGGAATAGAGGGATATGGTCCCTGGAAGGATAAGGGGTTTTAATTCAGATGGGCAGCATTGTCGGTGCAGGCTTGGAGAGCCGAAGGGCCTGTTCTTGTACTGTAATTTTCTTTGTTCTATGTTCAATGGAGAAATGTCAAGTAACTTTCTTGCATCCCAGATTCCTCTCCCTTCCTTGCACTTAACCTTGTGTCCTGTGTTGCAGGAAGGGACCTGGATGCTCCGGGGCCATCCAGCATCGCGACCCCCACTGTTTCCCCCGCCCATCCAGTCCTTGACAGCTCTGACGACTCCTCAGAGGACATGAGTGAAGGGACCTCTGAGGGCGGCACCTTTCTGGCATCAGCTTCCACCTCACAACTCACCATCCCAGTGACTGTCACATCGATGGGTCCAGTTAGTGGTGAGGCATCTGGGTCACTCTCTGGTGAGCACGACACATCTGCTGATGTACATTGGGTGGAGGAGACCTCTGGCAGGCGGGGGCCTGCCAGAGGCGAGGACTCAGCTCATCTCAGGCTACATGCTAGGCCTCTGACATCACATCTCCCTCAGCTGCTGGAGATGCAGTAACAGAGCCAGGGAATGCAGGAGGGGCTGACGGCCACACTGGATCGACTGCGAGGCCGAATCCCAAAGCTTTCAGATGGACCAGCTATTGCCTGTCTTGTCAGACCAAAACTGCAAGGGTGGCATCCATGGTGGAAAGCCTGGGGCAGGGAATCCTCACCATGAGTGGCAGGGTTCAAGCAATGGCCGGGTCACAGCGGAGTCCCAGAGGGCCGTGGCTGAGTCACAGCGGGCCACAGCTGAGGGCCTCAACAGGTTTCTCAAGGATTCTGCGGCCCATGGCTGAGAGGCTTGAGAGCTTGTAGGAGACCAAGTGAGACAGTGCAGAGACACAGTGGGCTATGGCAGCAGCCCTTGAGAACATGGCCCAGTCACAGAGAGTCATAGCTGAGGGGTTGCAGAGCATGGCCCAGTCTCAGACGGCACTTGCTGCTGCCATTGACAGGTGGCCCCCGACTCAGGTGGCCATCACAGAGGGCTCGACCATCATGGCTAGAACACAGGTGGTCCTCCAGGACTGGCAGGGCCAGGTAACACCATAGCTTCTGGAACTCACTGGCCACGGGGTGCAGTAGGCAGCTGACCCCCTCCCCCTCCGATGTACATTCTGGGGAGACACCAAGATGTAGTGGTAGGCCACGTAAGTTTAAGAAGTTGTAGCAGCACTAGGATGGCATGGGTGAAGGAAAGCACTAGTTAGATAGATATTTAAGCACTTTAATGTTTCCTGTTGACATGTTTTTATGTTGGCACTTATCAATTAGACACTTTTGTCAACAATAAATGTTTTTTCACCACACACCTGTGACTAATTAGTTTCAGATTTGCCTCTGAAAGGAATGCTCTTAACCTGATGTTCGCCCTCTATGGGGGTTTACACTACATAGTCCCACTACACAGACGTGGGCCCAGGTCCAATGTGCCTGCGGAGCTCAGGTTGGAATCAGGTTTGCACTAGGGCATCATCGTAATGGTGCTTCGCGAGTTGTCATCACCCTCTTGCTTGCCAAAGAAACTTGCTAACACAGCGTACCCAGGCCCACCACTCTAGTGTTACAATGTTTCAGGAGATAGTAGGACTTTGGGGGGGTGGGGGTGGAATGGAACCCAAGTGAAGCAACACAGGCCCCTAGTGAGCAAAAGCGTCTGGTGATCAGGGCCTGTCTCGCTGCCCTCGCATGTCTGATTCTTGCTGCCAGCCCTTCAGCACCTGGGTGGTGTTCCTCTTCCTCCTCCTCCTCCTGCTGGGCGGCCTCCACATTCTCCACATTCTCCACATTCTCCTTCACCAAAAGGTCTCCTCGCTGCTGCGCCAAGTTGTGAAGGGCACAGCGCACCACCAGAGTGCAGGAGGAAATCAGGGGGCTATATTGTAGGGCCCCACCAGAGTGCTCCAGGCACCTGAACCACTTTTTGCGGAGCCCTTTGCATCTCTCTACTATAGAGTGGGTGGCAATGTGGGTTATACCGGGTCTCCACGTCAGTCTCAGGCCTCTGCACAGGGGTTATCAGCCAAATCCAAAGCGGGTACCCCATGTCCCCCATGAGCCATCCCTGCACCGTGGGTTCCTCCTCAAAGACCTCTGGGATATCTGAGCCCCTCAATATGAAGCTGTCATGCACATTGGCGGGGTGTCTGGTGCAGACCTGCATGATATTCATCTGATGGTCACAAACCAATTGCACATTTAGAGAATGGAAGTCCTTTCAATTCATAAATCATTGTGTTTTGAACCGGGCCTTGAGGGCAACGTGGGTGCAGTCTGTAGCCCCCTGCAAATTAGGCATCCCCACGATGACCGTGAATCCTGCGCTTCCTGCTGGTCCTGGTACATATCAAAATTGAGATGCTGGCCAGCCCAGGCTTCCTGCCAGTCCTGGTCACATGTCATAATTGAGATGCTGGCCAGCCTGGACATACAGGGTATCCACGACCTCCTTGTGGATGGCTGACTGTGAAATGCCGCATCAATCACCACTGGGAGTCTGGAAGGACCCAGTGGCATAAAAGTTAAAGTGGCCGTCAGTTTCACAGCCACCGCTAGTGGGTGCCCCCTCCCCCCGCCCTGAGGTGCCAGGTCCTGCAACAAATTGCACAGGTGTTGGCACTGTCTCCTTTTGGAGCCGGAACCGTCAGCGGCACGTGACGTCCGACAGTTGTTCGAAGGACACTCGCATGCGGAACTGCTGGTGCCTCCGGTCCCTCCTTTTCCTGTGCACCCCCACTCCCCCCGCCCCCCCTCCCCCTCCTGCCTGCAGTGGCCGTCTCCCTCTACTCCTGCGAATAGTAAGGCCTGGGTCTCCTGTGCCCACAATTCATCCTCCTGCTCCTCCTCCTCAGCTCCAGCAGCAACCAAAAGAACAGCAAGATCAATCGGTTGTATCGCAAAAGCCATCTCATCAATCTGAAGAGGGGGGCGAAATTTGGAGAGGGAGAGACAAATGGAGAGGTTAAGTAACTCTGCTTGCCCCGAGCCCAGGCACTGCCCATAGTGCCCCCCCCCCCACAGTTCCCCGCCCCCCCCTCCCCCCCAGCAACACAGACACCCCATCCTCCCCCCAGTAACACACACCTGGAACTCATGCAGTGGTGAGCACAAACAGTGCTGCTTGAAATGTCCTGAGGCTGCAGAACTGCCACTTCAAATGTTTTCCAGCACATCCTCCATCTGCAACAGTGCTGCGTGCACTAGGACCTGGCAGCATCCCTAGGACCCGAGGTCAGTGCTGAGTCCTGGGTACATGCTGAAAATTGGACACCGTGATCAGCCCCCCAACCCCCCCAACACACTTGCAGATCTCTCCCGACCCGAAATGCAACATGGCCGCCACAAAGCAACCCCCTGTGAGCAGCACGGAGCTGTCAGAATGCAGACACTTACCTCCTCACTAACCCTCATTGAATGAGCGCCAGAGGCCAATTTTTAAAGAGGAGGTGTTTTCCAGACTGATCCGGCCGGGGCGAACGAGGCGGTAAAGGCAGGCATGCTGCTAAATAGGGGCGTGCAGCTCGCTAATTGCATTGAGATGAATGCAAAAATATTTAAATTGATGTCGTGCCTGTTTTGGAGGGGGCTCCTGCTTGCATTGATTTTTTTCCCTTCGTAAAGTGGGAACTGGCACCAAAACGGGTGCAAATCACACTAATCGCCTCACGCCCCACTTTGCCACTTTTGTACGTGTGAAAACAGGCACAACACGGTGGTAAAAATCCACCCATCATCTCTCCTTACTGCAGTAACTGCCTCCTTAACTATTAGTGCAATGCCTCCTCCACTTTTACCCCTTCCTCTCTCTTGGATGAAGATTCTATATCCCGGGATGTTGAGCTGCCAATCCTGCCCCTCACTCAACCAAGTCTCTGTGATGGCTATTATATCATAATTACACATGTCAATCCTCGCCCTTAATTCATCTGTTTTACCTTTAATACTTCTGGCATTAAAGTAGAGGCCCTCCAGCCTTGTCTTACTTCCTTGAAACTTACTACCACTGTATTCCCTCTGACCTGATTGCTTTTCTATGTTATACTGTGTCCCTGTTCTGTTAACAGTCTGGGTCGCCTCCCCTGTAACTTGATTTAGTGTCTGTGCCCTGTTTGAGAGCACATTTCCACTCCATCTGACGAAGGAGCAGCGCTCCGAAAGCTAATGGTATTTGCTACCAAATAAACCTGTTGGACTTTAACCTGGTGTTGTTAAAACTCTTACTGTGTTCACCCCAGTCCAACGCCGGCATCTCCACATCATCCCCTCCCCCTGCCAAACTAGTTTAAACTCTTCCCAACAGCACTAGCAAACCTGCCAACAAGGCTGCTAGTCCCGCTCTAGTTCAGATGTAGACTGTCCCGCTTGTACAGGTCCCACCTTCCCCAAAAATGGTCCCAGTGGTCCAGGAATCTAAAACCCTCCCTCCCACACCAACCCTTAAGCCACACACTCATCTGTGCTGTTGTCCTATTTCTGTACTCACTTGCTCGTGGCACTGGGAGTAATCCAGAGATTACAACCCAAGAGGTTCTGCTCCTTAGTCTATTGCCTAACTCCCTGAATTCTTGATGCAAGACCTCATCCCTCTTTCTACCTATGTCACTGGTACCAACATGTACCATGATCTCTGCCTTATCACCCTCCCCCTTCAGGACGCCCTGCAGCCATTCTCCCTGCATATTCTCATTGCCTGTGGACTTCTCTCTACTTTTGCATTTCCCTCTCCCACATTTGGATTCCACTCTTGATGTTGAGTTCTGGTTCCTTGTAGATTACCCCTTCCCACACAGTGATGCTTTCTTTTTCACTGGAGATCATTTCCCCTCGTGTGAATTTCCCCTTTCTCCCAGTAGATTTCTCTTTCCCAGTGAATTTCCATTGTCCTGATGTATCCACTATCCCAATAAATTCTCACTCTCATCCTGTGTATCTTGCCATCCCTGTGGTTTGCCTTCAGTTGATAGAATCTATCAGCTAGTGTAAGTCCCCTCCAGCCACTCACCATGATCTCCTCCTGTTCTCAAAGCTCCTGAGAATGTGCCGTGTATTGACGCTCACGCTATTTATACTGCGCGCCTTAGAGCATTCCGATCAACTGAACCATGCTCTGATTGGCCTCTGAGAACAAAACACGATGGTTGCTTAGAGACACAGTAATAACAAAGACTGGATGACGCTCAGCGTCGATTGTTCTTTGCGTAAATAGTGGAACACCTGATTTGCGATATTCTGTTGGTAGAGCGCTAGGCAACAAGCTCATCTTTGTTGATTAAATGTTGTTTAATAAAATCTTGATTAATAAAACATCCATCAGTCAGACCCACATCAATCAATACAACATCTATCAGACCCCAATCACATTCCATCAGGCTTACTCATAGCAATCACATTCCCAACAGTTAAATCCCTTCATTCCGACACTCCTCAGTCACTGTCCCCTCAAAATAACAGCCATCAACAAGGATTTATTTGTCAAACCCTCAGCAATCAAACTCCCAACTAACAGAGCCACACCAAAGAACCACCATCATTTTAAATGGCAGTCAAACACTTATTAATCTTGCACATATTCATCAGAGTTTCAGCAGTTAAATTTCCATGAAATCAGAGCCCATCTATTCGAGGTGCAGGCTGTCTTATATATTACAGATTAGTTTTGTGTAGGATGTATCACATAGAAGCTGGTTAGTGCTACATGGTGCAGGCTAGTGTGACATATTTGGATCTAAAGAAGACCATTGAGGTGGTTCTATCATTGGAGACTGCAGAGAAAGGAGCTGAGCATCTACACAGGAAATGTCAGATCTGTGTTCTCTGATGGGGGAAGGGCCTCATGCTAAGTCCATCCATTAACTGAGAACAATGGTAGCAGTAAAATATCCCTGGCAGCAGTGAAGCCCGAGTCACATTGCAGTCAAGGGAGGTCAGGGACAGCCTGCACACTCCCCAGAAGCATATTCCAGAAGGTCGCAGATGCCAGATGGCAAACTATTGCAAGTGCTGCAGAAGACAACATTCAAGGCTAATATATAGGGACAGCCAAAAGGCATGCTATTTCGAGAAAAGGCCAAGGCCAGTACCGGACTGTCCATACCTTGCAGATAGGCCCACAACAAGGAACAATGCACTAGTGTTACATAGTGCAGGCTAGTGCTACAAAATGCAGGCCAGTGTTACCTTGTGCAGGCTAGTGTTACATAGTGCAGGCTAGTGCTACAAAATGCAGGCCAGTGTTACATAGTGCAGGCTAGCGATACATAGTGCAACTTAGCATTACACAGTGCAGATTAGTACTACATAGTGCAGGCTAATACTACATAATGCAGGCTAGTACTACATAGTGCAGGTTAGTACTACAAAGTGCAGGTTAGTGTGACATGTTGCAGTCTAATGCTACACAGTACAGGCTAGTGTTACATAGTGCAGGTTAAAGTTATATAATGTAGGCTTGTGTTATGTAGTGCATAATCTGGCTTGCAATAATTAATACAGGCTAGTTTTAAGGAATGCAAGTTAATTTTAAATGATGCATATTAATTTTAAATAATGTTGATTAATTTTAAATAATGCAGGCTAGTCTTAATTAATGCAGGTTTGCTTTAAATCAATGTTTTAACTTTAAAATAATGCAGATTAATTTTAAATAATGCAGATTAATTTTAAATTATGCTGCCTAGGTTTAAAGAACATGGATTAATTCTAGATAATGTGAATTCATTTTAAGTAATGCTGGCTAGATTTAAATAACGCAGACTAGCTTTAAATAATGCAAGTTAATTTTAAGTAAAGAGAAAATGCTGGAAAATCTCAGCAGGTCTGGCAGCATCTGTAAGGAGAAAAAAGAGCTGACCTTTCGAGTCCAGATGACCCTTTGTCAAAGCTAATTTTTAATTTGCTGATTATTTTAATTTTAAGTAATCTGGATTAATTTTAAACAATTTGGATTAATTTTGAATAATTTTGTTTAGTTTAATAATCCTGGCTAGCGTTAATGCAGATTTGCTTTAGGTAAAGTGGCTTTGCTTTAAATAATGCAGATTAACTTTAAATAATAGGGTTGAATTTTAAATAACATGGATTAATTTTAAATAATGCTGGCTAGATTTAATTTTAAATAATGCTGGCTAGATTTAAATAATGTAAATAAATTTTAAATAATGTTAGCCAGATTTAAATAATATGGACTGATTTTAAATAATGCAGGCTGGTGTTATTTGATGCAGGTTAGCTTTAAATAAAGTAGTTTAGCTTTAAATTATGCAGATTAAATTTAAATAATGCCAGCTAGCTTTAAATAATTCAGGATAGATTTTAACAATATGTGTTAACTTTAACTGATGCAGATCAAATTTAAATAATGCCGATTAACTTTGAATAATGTGAGCTAGATTTAAATAATATGAGCTAGATTTAAAATGTGAGCTAGCTGTGTGGATTAAATTTAAATAATGTAGGTTGCTTTCAATAATCCAGTTGAAATTTAAATAATGTAAATAAATTTTAAATACAGTTTAAGTTTAAATAATGCAAGCTATATTTAAATAATGTAGTTTAAATTTAAATAATGTGAATAAATTTTAAATAACACAGTTTAATTTTAAATAATGCAAACTACTTTTAAATAATGTGGTTTAAATTTAAATGATATGGATTAATTTTAGATAATATGGACTATCTTTAAAGAATACGGGTTAATTTTAAACAATGTGGACTAGATTCATATAATACAGACTAGATTTAAATAATATACTTTCGCTATAAATAATGCAGGCTCGATTTAAATAATGCAGGCCTGCTTTAAATATGGGGATTAATTTTAAATAATGCAGATTAATTTTAAATAAAGTGGTCTATCTTTAAACAATGCAGACTAGCTTTAAATAATGTGGGTTAGCATTAAAGGTTCACTTTAAATAGTGCAGTGAACTTTACATCATATAAAGCAGCATTAAAATACTGAAGGCTAGATATAAATAGCGCAGATTAATGTTAAATAGTGCAGACTCAGAATTAAAGAAATTTTAATTCTGCAGGGACAGAAATAACTTTTGCAATGGGTCATCTGGTCCATGTAAGGAACTCTGGGGATAGTCCCAGATGGTTCCCTGGGATTGTTATCGAGAAAACAAGACCAGAGTCTTACAAGGTCAAAGTTCAGGGTAAAACTCTATAAAAGCACTTGGACCATCTCATGATCAGGGGTCATTGCCCGAACTGCCCTGAACACCAGCCATGGAGATAGCCACTGCCAGTGCCAACCCTCAGCTCGAAGCTAACCTTGAATTGTCCCCTCCGGATAATGAAGGGCAGACTCAAACATGGAGGCTGAAGAAGTGGGCCTCTGGGCTGAAGCAGAACCTGAGGAGGAACGTGCTTCAGTAACCCTGCGACGCTCCCTCCGAAAGAGGTCACCTGTTCGATGTATATTACCGATCCCAACTCTGCCTTTAATGTACCTCTGTCCGAGTGCCAAGTAACAGAAAGTACCTTCTCGCAGTGGAGGTACTGGGAGAGACATGGACCCAAGGGGGGGATGGATGTTATGATGACTACGAAGGCCATGGGATATCATCAATATATCTACCCGTGGGCTACATGGAGTGCGAGGTGCCTTATTGAGCGAGCAGAGGCTTGCTTAATGGGAAGCAGTCAGAAGGGGTTTTTAACCCTGTAACCATTTAACTGGATCATTGTTGTAGGTCTTGATTTGAAGACTACTTGACTATAAGCCATGGGTGTGGCTCTTTCTTCTGGTGCACAATACAGGGTGTTGGTGACGAGAAACTAGCATTTGGCTAATTTACTACAGTAAAGCTGAAACATTTGCAACAATCTTCAGCCAAAAATGCCAAGTTGATCCATCTCAACTTTCTCCAGAGGTCCCAAGCATCACAGATGCCAGTCTTCAGCCAATTCAATTAACTCCTTATGACATCAAGAAATGGTTGAAGGCACTTTTATTGCAAGGCTATGGACCTTGACAATAGCACTGAAGATTTGTGCTCCGATCGAACCATACCCTTATACAAGCTGTTCCAATACAGTTACAAATTTGGTATGTATCATGGGCGTCATGGTGGCACAATTGTTAGCACTGCAGTGGTTAGCACTGCTGCCTCACAGCGCCAGGGACCCGTGTTCGACTCCAGACTTGGACTTGTGACTGTGGAGTCTGCACATTCCCTAGTGTCTGCGTGTGCTTCCTTCAGGTGCTCCGGTTTCTTCCCACAGTCCGAAAGACATGCTGGTTAGGTGCTTTGGCCATGCTAAATCCTCCCTCAGTCTACCCGAACAGGCACCAGTGTGTGGCGACTAGGGGATTTTCACAGTAACTTCATTGCAGTGTTAATGTAAGCCTACTTGTGACACTAATAAATAAACTTTAACAGAGTAAAGCCACCCCTGGGTAGCAGCAACCACAACATGATTGAATTTTACATCCAGTTTGAAAGGAAGAAGAGTGGGACTAAGAGTAGTACTTCAAACAGATAAGTGCATCTATGTAGACATCAAAACTGAGGGAGCTGAAGCGAACTGAGAAATTCATATTATTCGATAATATTAATCAGAATCCCTTGAAACTGCTCTCCAAAAAATTAGTTTCCAATCTATCAGATCGCCATTTATATGATCCCTCTCTGTGAGACCCATATTAATCAGTCTCTTGCCGACCAAACCATTACTAATCAGAAAGACTATGATTATTGTGTGAGAATGGTGGCACAGTGGTTAGCACAGCCGCCTCACAGCTCAAGGGATCTGGGTTCAATTCTGGCCTTGGGTGACAGTCTGTGTGGAGTTTGCACACTTTCCCCGTATCTACGAGGGTTTCCTTCAGGTGCTCCAGTTTCCTTCAAAGATGTTCAGGTTAGGTGAATTGGCCATGCTAAATTTCTCTTAGTGTCCTAGGATGTGTCGGATAGATGGATTAGCCATGGGAAATATGCGTGGGTTATGGGGATAGGGCAGGGGAGAGGGCCTGGATAAAATAATCTGTCGGTCAGTGCAGACTCAAATGGCCTATTTTGCGCTGTAGGGATTCTATGATTCTATGAAATGTTCTGTGATATCTAACGCTTGTGGTTCAGATGAGTTTGATTACCTGATCTTTTGGGTCCATGGATTTTCTTCATCTCTTTCCAGTGCATGTGTCTTAATCATATGTGGCTTTTAAATTGACACAGGCACTCGCACACAAAATCATTTAAAATAAATTTATTCTCTTTAAATAAAGTTATCACGTCAACGTGAAATAAAATTATAATCTTTTTAACAATCTATACCAATAAATCTTATTCTTCTTCCTCTGCCTTTCTGTCCAGTGAGGATGAATCGACGCCCACTTCTTCATAATCCTTCTCAAGTGAGGCCATGTCCTCCCGTGCATCCTGGAACTCCCCTTCCTCCAGCCCCTCCCCCACGTACCAGTGGACAAAGGCCCGCTTGGCGTACATCTTATCAAATTTGAGGTTCAGCCGGGTCCAAGCCAAGGAAATTGCGGTGGTGTTGCTCAGCATACAGAGAGCCCGTTGCACCTTTGCCAGATCACCCCCTGGTACCACAGTTGGGGGCTGGTAGTTGATACCAACCTGTAGAGAGGGAAGGGAAAAGATGTTAGAGATTGATACTCAGATCGGTTGGTTGCCATGTAATTGCACAAACTTTATATTGAGGAACTGTATTGTGTCTGTAACTGTAGAAGAAGCCGTCTCTGGTTGTTTATTGGGGTTTTATCTGAGGTTTCAAGCTTCAGTTTCTGATGGAAGATATAGTGAAGCTGCAACAGGATCTAAGTCAATTCTTTACCACATCTTTTCCAATGTGGCTTTGATTCTCAGGAAGCAGTTCTCTTATTTTAAGAGAATGCTCTTGTGGTACATCCGCAGCTACAATTGAGGATTGAAACTGAGAAAATTCAACCGAAAGCTTCAGTGTGGGCTCCTGTTTGAATCAGAATGAGGTAATGTTTGTTACTTTATGTTCCAGAATGGAGGGACAGCTTTTGACCCGGATGGAAAAGATATCACTGTGTACACGTGAGGAGGGATCGGCACAACCCAATATTTCCCCAAAGGCCCATGGAATGATCACAGAAGCCATACTAACCTTGAACCCAGTCGGGCACCAATCAACAAATGAGATTGAACGCTTGGTCTTGATGGTGGCGATAGAGGCATTGACATCCTTGGGCACCACGTCTCCTCGGTACAGCATGCAGCACGCCATGTACTTGCCCTGGCGGGGGTCACACTTCACCATCTGGTTGGCTGGTTCAAAGCAGGCGTTGGTGATCTCCGACACCGAGAGTTGCTCGTGATAAGCTTTCTCAGCAGATATAAGGGGTGCGTAGGTCACCAGAGGGAAGTGAATGCGGGGATAGGGGACCAGATTGGTTTGGAACTCAGTCAGGTCCACGTTGAGGGCACCATCGAACCGGAGTGAGGCCGTGATGGACGACACTACCTGCGCAATGAGACGGTTGAGGTTGGTATAAGTTGGTCTCTCGATGTCAAGGTTACGCCGACAGACATCGTAAATGGCCTCATTGTCCACCATGAAGGCGCAGTCAGAGTGCTCCAGGGTGCAGTGGGTGACCAGCACAGCATTATACGGCTCGACCACCGCGGTGGAAATCTGTGGCGCAGGGTAAATGGAAAACTCCAGCTTGGATTTCTTGCCATAATCGACAGAGAGTCTTTCCATGAGGAGGGAAGTAAAACCCGAGCCAGTGCCACCCCCAAAACTATGGAAGATGAGGAAACCCTGCAGTCCTGTGCATTGATCAGCCTGTGGGTAAATAAAGGAGAAAAGATTAAAATGGAGCAAGAAATTGCAACCATCATTGAGGAATTGTCAATAACTGTTGGTATAGGGCAGCAAGAGGTGGTGAGGTGGACTGTAGATGTCTGAAGTGAGAGAGTATTGACTGTCAGGGGGAGGGAGAGTGGGTCTAAGGGTGGAAAGCAGTAGTGGTGCTGAGAGTGTGGTACAACCCTGGGGAACGGTGTCCCGGCTCCCTTTTGTGCATATTACTGATCAGGGGAATATTGGAGTGAAATCAGTAATTGATACAGGAGTGACTGAGTAGGATGTGTGCACATGGCCATGAATAAGATGTCATTTACACCAAGGTATTGGGACAGTGATGGTGAAATGAGGCAGTGGTAAATGGTAACATGCACATTTTGTGTAGCTGGGATTTGTCAATGTCCCTGTTACATAACTTACCACCTTCCGGACACGATCCAAGACCAGATCCACAATTTCCTTGCCGATGGAGCAGTGGCCCCGTGCGTAGTTATTAGCCGCATCCTCCTTGCCGGTGATGAGCTGCTCGGGGTGAAAGAGCTGTCGGTAGGTGCCAGTGCGGACCTCATCTGGGGACAAGGAAGAGGGATTTGTCAATAAGAACATAGAATATTTGATGGCTTCAGGCCATATTTCACTGAGGTTAGTAGAGAACTGTCTGGCTGAGCTATCAAAAATCACTCCTCTTACCAATGACAGTGGGCTCCAGATCTATAAACACTGCTCGCGGGATGTGTTTACCGGCCCCTGTCTCACTGAAGAAAGTGTTGAAAGAGTCATCACCACCTCCGATGGTCTTGTCACTGGGCATCTGCCCATCCGGCTGGATCCCATGCTCCAGACAATACAGCTCCCAGCAAGCGTTACCGAGCTGTACACCGGCCTGGCCAATGTGAAGTGAAAGACACTCACGCTAAAGAGGAGAAAGAAGATCAGTCAGTACAGCTGGAAGGAGCGAGATGTGTTGTTAGCAGCAAATTCATACACCATGGATTCCTGCATTCTCTGTGAATCTTACCTGGTCCCTGATTGGTCCCCACACTTTCTGCAATGCTTCAGAAGGAGAGCCAAAGAGACATTGGGAGCAGTAACTTGGCACCAACCACCAAATAAAAAGATGCAAGACCCCAAGTCTTGAACTCAGAGTCATCAGCGCAAAGCCCATCAGATGGGAGTCTGATCACCTGACCTCACCACGTCCAAGTCGTGAGTTTGGATATTTTATGAAGTTTTTAACTACATCTTGAATACTTTGTATGTCACAAAATAGGTCTGAGGATAAATACGTTGTCTCTAACAAAGTATGATACCTTGTGTACTAAAGTTGTGTGGTGGAGTTTGATAGTTTTGTGTTAACTTGGTAGAGTACAATAAAGGATATTTGTGTACAATAATTCTAGAGCTTGAGTGCCTTTGTCCACAGCGTCAGTTGACCCGAGTTCGAAGGCAACATCCTCCTGTGGATTTTATCTTTCTCCCAGTTGATTTCCCTTTCTCAGTGAATTCCCATTCTACTGATGTATCCACTATCCCAGTAAATTCTTGAGTCTCATTCTGCATATCTTGCCAACCCTGTGAATTGCTTTGGCTTGGTAAAAATCCACAAGCCAGTTAGCTTAACGTCCGTAGTTGGGAAGATGCTAGAGTCCATTATTAAAGAGGAAATAACAGAGCACCTGAATAAGAATGGTTCGAGCAAGCAGACACAGCATGGATTCATGAAGGGAAAGTCGTGTTTGACGAATCTACTGGACATTTACGAAGATGTCACTAGTGCGGTTGACAGAGAGGAACCGGTGGATGTGGTGTTTTTAGATTTCCAGAAGGCGTTCGATAAGGTGCCTCACAAAAGGTTGCTGCAGAAGATTGGGGTACACGGAGTTAGGGGTAAGGTGTTGGCGTGGATTGGGGATTGGCTATCTAACAGGAAGCAGAGAGTTGGGATAAATGGGTGCTTTTCTGGTTGGCAGTTGGTGACCAGTGGCGTGCCGCAGGGATCGGTGCTGGGGCCTCAATTGTTTACCATTTACATAGATGATCTGGAGGAGGGGACTGAATGTAGGGTATTCAAGTTTGCTGATGACACGAAGGTGAGTGGGAAAGCGAATTGCGTGGAGGTCGCGGAAAGTCTGCAGAGAGATTTGGATAGGCTGAGCGAGTGGGCGAGGATCTGGCAGATGGAATATAACATTAGCAAATGTGAGGTTATCCACTTTGGAAGAAATAATAGTAAATTGGAATATTATTTAAATGGAGAAAAATTACATCGTGCGACTGTGCAGAGGGACCTGGGGGTCCTTGTGCACGAATCGCAAAAACTCAGTCTGCAGGTGCAGCAGGTGATCAAGAAGGCGAATGGAATGTTGGCCTTTATCGCGAGGGGGATAGAATATAAAAGCAGGGAGGTCTTGCTGCAACTGTACAAGGCACTGGTGAGGCCGCAACTGGAGTACTGTGTGCAGTTTTGGTCCCCTTATTTGCGAAAGGATATATTGGCCTTGGAGGGAGTGCAGAGAAGGTTCACCAGGTTGATACCGGAGATGAGGGGTGTAGCTTATGAGGAGAGATTAAACAGATTGGGTCTGTACTCGTTGGAGTTTAGAAGGATGAGGGGTGATCTTATAGAGACATATAAGATAATGAAGGGGCTGGATAGGGTAGAGGTGGAGAGATTCTTTCCACTTAGAAGGGAAACCAGAACTAGAGGGCACAGCCTCAAAATAAGGGGGGGCCGGTTCAGAACAGAGTTGAGGGGGAACTTCTTCTCTCAGAGGGTAGTGAATCTCTGGAATTCTCTGCCCATTGAAGTGGTGGAGGCTTCCTCGTTGAATATGTTTAAATCACGGGTAGATAGTTTTCTGATCGATAAGGGAATTAGGGGATATGGGGAGCAGGCGGGTAAGTGGAACTGATTCGCTTCAGATCAGCCATGATCTTGTTGAATGGCGGGGCAGGCTCGAAGGGCCAGATGGCCTACTCCTGCTCCTATTTCTTATGTTCTTATGTCCCCTGCAGCCACTCACCATGATCTCCTCCTGCTCTCACAGCACCTGAGAATGTGCCGTGTGGTGACGCTCACGCTATTTATACTGCGCTCTTTAAAGCATTCCGATCAACTGAAACATGCTCTAATTGGCCTAAAAGAACAGAACACGATGGTTGCTTAGAGAAAGAATAACGAAGGCTGGGCGACACTCAGCACTGATTGGTTGTCTGCACAAATGGCGGAACAATTTGTTGGCGACATTCTGTTATTGGTGGAGCGCTAGGCAACAAAGTCACCTTTGTTAATCAAATAGCCTTCAATTAAACCATGATTAATAAAATATCCATCAATCAAACACACGCATCAAAATCACATCCATCAGGCCCCAGTCAACCCCATAGATCAATTACAATCCATCAGACTCCAGCCAATCCCATAGATCAATCACAATCTATCAGACGCCAGCCAATCCCATAGACAATCACATCCACCAGGCCCCAGTCAATCCCATAGATCAATCACAATCCATCAGACCCCAGCCAATCCCATAGATCAATCACATTCCATCAGACCCCAGCCAATCCCATAGACAATCACATCCACCAGGCCCCAGTCAATCCCATAGATCAATCACAATCCATCAGACCCCAGTCAATCCCATAGATAAATCACATTCCATCAGACCCCAGCCAATCCCACAGATCAATCACATCCACCAGGCCCCAGCCAACCCCATAGATAAATCACATTCCATCAGACCCCCGTCAATCCCATAGATAAATCACATTCCATCAGGCCCCAGTCAATCCCATAGATAAATCACAATCCATCAGACCCCAGTCAATCCCATAGATAAATCACATTCCATCAGGCCCCAGTCAATCCCACAGATAAATCACATCCACCAGGCCCCAGTCAATCCCATAGATCAATCACATTCCATCAGACCCCAGCCAATCCCATAGATAAATCACATTCCATCAGACCCCAGTCAATCCCACAGATAAATCACAATCCATCAGGCCCCAGTCAATCCCATAGATAAATCACATTCCATCAGGCCCCAGTCAATCCCACAGATAAATCACATCCACCAGGCCCCAGCCAATCCCACAGATCAATCACATTCCATCAGACCCCAGCCAATCCCATAGATCAATCACAATCCATCAGACCCCAGCCAATCCCATAGATAAATCACAATCCATCAGGCCCCAGTCAACCCCATAGATAAATCACATTCCATCAGACCCCAGCCAATCCCACAGATCAATCACATTCCATCAGACCCCAGCCAATCCCATAGATCAATCACAATCCGTCAGACCCCAGTCAAGCCCATAGATCAATCACAATCCATCAGGCTTCAGCATCTCCATCACAATCCCAGCAATTAAATCCATTCATTCTGACACTCCTCAATCACTGACCCATCAAAATGACAGCCACCAACAATACATTTGTTACGAACCCAGCAATCAGATTGCCAACAAACCGAGCTACACCAAACAAATATCATCATTTCAGATGTCAGTCAAACACTCATTATTGTTGAATATATAAATGAGAATTCCATCGGACAGATTTCCATCAGCTCAGAGCCAATCTATCTGAGTTGCTCTCTTAAGTATTAAGAGCAGGGTTAAGATTCACTGCAGAGAAACTTGCAATTTATGCCAACCACTGGCTTCAGACTTGATGCTCCTCTTCAGAAAACTAACATGACTCAGAATTGCATCAATCTCACCCATCAATAAGAGTCAACATTAATCACACCCCATCAATAAGAGTCAACATTAATCACACCCCATCAATAAGAGTCAACATTAATCACACCCCATCAATCAGATTCTACATCAATCACACCCCATCAATCAGATTCTACATCAATCTCACCCATCAATCAGATTCTACATCAATCACACCCCATCAATCAGATTCACATCGATCACAAACCCATCAATCAGAGTCACATCAATCACACCCCATCAATCAGAGTCACATCAATCACACCCCATCAATCAGATTCTACATCAATCACACCCCATCAATCAGATTCACATCGATCACAAACCCATCAATCAGAGTCACATCAATCACACCCCATCAATCAGAGTCACATCAATCACGCCCCATCAATCAGATTCTTCATCAATCACACCCCATCAATCAGATTCTACATCAATCACACCCCATCAATCAGATTCTACATCAATCACACCCCATCAATCAGATTCTTCATCAATCACACCCCATCAATCAGATTCTACATCAATCACACCCCATCAATCAGATTCACATCGATCACAAACCCATCAATCAGAGTCACATCAATCACACCCCATCAATCAGATTCTACATCAATCACACCCCATCAATCAGAGTCACATCAATCACACCCCATCAATCAGATTCTACATCAATCACACCCCATCAATCAGATTCACATCGATCACAAACCCATCAATCAGAGTCACATCAATCACACCCCATCAATCAGATTCACATCAATCACAAACCCATCAATCAGATTCACATCGATCACAAACCCATCAATCAGAGTCACATCAATCACACCCCATCAATCAGAGTCACATCAATCACACCCCATCAATCAGAGTCACATCAATCACACCCCATCAATCAGATTCTACATCAATCACACCCCATCAATCAGAGTCACATCAATCACACCCCATCAATCAGATTCTACATCAATCACACCCCATCAATCAGAGTCACATCAATCACACCCCATCAATCAGATTCTACATCAATCACACCCCATCAATCAGAGTCACATCAATCACACCCCATCAATCAGATTCACATCAATCGCCCCCCTTCAATCACACCCCATCAATCAGAGTCACATCAATCACACCCCATCAATCAGATTCTACATCAATCACACCCCATCAATCAGAGTCACATCAATCACACCCCATCAATCAGATTCTACATCAATCACACCCCATCAATCAGAGTCACATCAATCACACCCCATCAATCAGATTCTACATCAATCACACCCCATCAATCAGAGTCACATCAATCACACCCCATCAATCAGATTCTACATCAATCACACCCCATCAATCAGAGTCACATCAATCACACCCCATCAATCAGATTCACATCAATCGCCCCCCTTCAATCACACCCCATCAATCAGAGTCACATCAATCACACCCCATCAATCAGATTCTACATCAATCACACCCCATCAATCAGAGTCACATCAATCATCCCATCAATCAAGATCAAAGCAATCACATGCACCAATCAGAATCAGAGCAACAACCTCCTCTCCCCATGGATCAGAATCACAACAAGAACACTACAACTATCTTAATTACATCAATCACAACCCACCAATGGGTTTCACCTCAATCACTCCACATTTTTCAGAATGACTTGGATTATTGCTCTTCCGTGAATTTCACATAAATCACACCGCACTAATCAGAGTCAAATCAATCACTCCCCTCGGCCAATGTTGTCTACCTGATACGCTGCAGGAAAGGATGTCCTGAG
Source organism: Mustelus asterias (assembly GCF_964213995.1). Lineage (NCBI taxonomy): Eukaryota > Metazoa > Chordata > Chondrichthyes > Carcharhiniformes > Triakidae > Mustelus > Mustelus asterias. Next base: position 2,376,631 of record NC_135817.1, on the reverse strand, counting down.
GCATGATACATTGGAGAGACAATGCAGACGCTACGACAACGGATGAATGAACACCGCTCGCCAATCACCAGGAAGAGTGTTCTCTTCCTGTTGGGGTACATTTCAGCGGTCACGGGCATTCGGCCTCTGATCTTCGGGAAGCGTTCTCCAAGGCGGACTTCACGACACATGACAACGCAGAGTCGCTGAGCAGTGACTGATAGCCAAGTTCCGCACACATGAGGACGGCCTCAACCGGGATCTTGGGTTCATGTCACACTATCTGTAACCCCCACAACTTGACTGGGCTTGCAAAATTTCACTAACTCTCCTGGCTGGAGACAATACACATCTCTTGTCCTGACTGGAGACAATACACATCTCTTTAACCTGTGCTTAACCCTCTCTCCATTCACATTGTCTGTATATTTAAGACTTGATTACCTGTAAAGACTCGCATTCCAACCATTACTTTGTAAATTGAATTTGTGTCTTTATATGCCCTGTTTGTGAACAGAACTCCCACTCAACTGATGAAGAGGCAGTGCTCCGAAAGCTAGGGCATTTGCTACCAAATAAACCTGTTGGACTTTAATCTGGTGTTGTGAAACTTTTTACTCGATCATAGAAGACAGAGGGTAGCAGTGGAAGGGTGCGTTTCCGAATGGAGGGCTGTGACAAGTGGCATTCCTCAGGGATCAGTGCTGGGACCTTTGCTGTTTGTAATGCATATAAATGATTTGGAGGAAAATGTAACTGGTTTGATGAGTAAGTTTGCAGACAACACAAATGTTGGTGGATTTGCAGATAGAAAGATGCGGATTAATCCGGGATAGTCAGCACGGATTCGTGAAGGGCAAGTCGTGCCTCACAAATTTGATAGACGTTTTTGAGGAGGTAACTAAGTGTATTGATGAAGGTAGGGCAGTTGATGTCATATACATGGATTTTAGTAAGACGTTTGATAAGGTCCCCCATGGTCGGCTTATGATGAAAGTGAGGAGGTGTGGGATAGAGGGAAAGTTGGCCGATTGGATAGGTAACTGGCTGTCTGATCGAAGACAGAGGGTGGTGGTGGATGGAAAATTTTCGGATTGGAGGCAGGTTGCTAGCGGAGTGCCGCAGGGATCAGTGCTTGGTCCTCTGCTCTTTGTGATTTTTATTAATGACTTAGAGGAGGGGGCTGAAGGGTGGATCAGTAAATTTGCTGATGACACCAAGATTGGTGGAGTAGTGGATGAGGTGGAGGGCTGTTGTAGGCTGCAAAGAGACATAGATAGGATGCAGAGCTGGGCTGAAAAATGGCAAATGGAGTTTAACCCTGATAAATGTGAGGTGATTCATTTTGGTAGGACTAATTTAAATGTGGATTACAGGGTCAAAGGTAGGGTTCTGAAGACTGTGGAGGAACAGAGAGATCTTGGGGTCCATATCCACAGATCTCTAAAGGTTGCCACTCAAGTGGATAGAGCTGTGAAGAAGGCCTATAGTGTGTTAGCTTTTATTAACAGGGGGTTGGAGTTTAAGAGCCGTGGGGTTATGCTGCAACTGTACAGGACCTTGGTGAGACCACATTTGGAATATTGTGTGCAGTTCTGGTCACCTCATTATAAGAAGGATGTGGAAGCGCTGGAAAGAGTGCAGAGGAGATTTACCAGGATGCTGCCTGGTTTGGAGGGTAGGTCTTATGAGGAAAGGTTGAGGGAACTAGGGCTGTTCTCTCTGGAGCGGAGGAGGCTGAGGGGAGACTTAATAGAGGTTTATAAAATGATGAAGGGGATAGATAGAGTGAACGTTCAAAGACTATTTCCTCGGGTGGATGGAGCTATTACAAGGGGGCATAACTATAGGGTTCGTGGTGGGAGATATAGGAAGGATATCAGAGGTAGGTTCTTTACGCAGAGAGTGGTTGGGGTGTGGAATGGACTGCCTGCAGTGATAGTGGAGTCAGACACTTTAGGAACATTTAAGCGGTTATTGGATAGGCACATGGAGCGCACCAGGATGATAGGGAGTGGGATAGCTTGATCTTGGTTTCAGATAAAGCTCGGCACAACATCGTGGGCCGAAGGGCCTGTTCTGTGCTGTACTGTTCTATGTTCTATGTTCTATATTTCTTTGGGGTTTTGTTTTGCAGCTTGCATTCACAGGTTTGAAGGAATACAGGCCTAGAATTTTCTTCACCATTTGGGTAAGTATATTGGAGCCTGTAAATAAAATGACTGGATTTAAATCAGGACGGTTAGAGAAAGAATAAGAAACAGAGCATCGTCGATTTACCGAACTGTGCCAGCCATGGGCTTGACTCCTTTACCGGACTCGCCACATGCAGGAAACACCCTGAAGAATTTCACTGGGAAACCTGAGGAAAATCCCAGCACATGAAATGGGCCAAACTTAGCACCTTCCGGACACGATCCAAGACCAGGTCCACAATTTCCTTGCCGATGGAACAGTGGCCCCGTGCGTAGTTATTAGCCACATCTTCCTTGCCGGTGATGAGCTGCTCGGGGTGAAAGAGCTGTCGGTAGGTACCGGTACGGACCTCATCTGGGGGACAGGGAACAGAGATTTGACAACAAGAACACAGAGACTGAAGGAAATATTTTAATGAGTTTAGTGAGATCCCTGACTGACCAACCCAGCAACAATCCCTCCTCTTACCAATCACAGTGGGCTCCAGATCTATAAACACGGCTCGGGGAACCCAGAGCACCCGGAGGAAACCCACGCAGACACAGGGAGAACATGCAGACTCCACACAGACAGTGAGCTGAGGCCGGAATGGAACCCGGATCCCTGGCACTGTGAGGCAGCAGGGCTAACCACTGTACCACCGTGCTGCCCTGCAGATAAACGAGGGCTCGTCTGGGATTTGAACCTGCAAATTTTCTCACAAATTTGTTCCCCTGAAAAGCCCGACAGTCTGATCATCAACTCCATGTTATCAGATCATGGAGATAAGATTTCCACCTTGGCACTCATATCTGTCAAATTCGAGACAGCCACACACCTGCCAAAACCACATCCATCAACCTTTCTCGAACATTTTCAGACTGAGAGATCCATTCTACCAGATTAATTTCTTTCAGCAAAGATTGAAAATGATTTCCCCATTTATCAGAAAACAATCTCTCAGCCACATCATCTGCACATGTTGTGATAGATTCGATTAATTCTGTCCATTTGCTTCAAGGATCAACTATATGATTTCCCATCTACCAAGCAGCACCTGACTTGCTCCCACTGCTAAGCACGCACTTATCCTCCATACCACAAGAGGTTAGTTAAGCACCAACCTATCAGAGCTGCATTAGCAAGACCTATCCCTTACATAGACATCTCATTCATCAATTTCCAACAAACCCATAACGGCAGCTTCCCATCTCTCAAACCCAAATCTCAGGTTTAACCGAATCAAACCTACATTTACTAAAAACCATCTATCAGGGCCCATTAATCGAGTTCTTTGTCTGAGTTCTTTGTTTGAGTTTTTTGTCTGAGTTCTTTGTCTGAGTTCCGGGTGGTGAGGATGACCTCAACCAGGATCTTGGGTTCATGTCACACTATGTGTAACCCCCACCATTTGGCCTGGACATGCAAAATCCTACGACAATTCACATCTCTTTAATCTGTGATTATCCCTGTCTCCACTCGCACTGTCTGTACCTGTAAAACTTGATTACCTGTAAAGACTTACATTCCAACCATTATCTTGCAATTGTGTCTCTGTTTATGCCGTGTTTGTGAACCCACCTCTCCACTCACCTGATGAAAGAACAGCACTCCAAAAGCATGTGTTCCACATAAACCTGTTGGACTTTAACCTGGTGTTGTGGGACTTCTTACTGTGCCCTTTCCCGTCCAATGCCGGCATCACCACACCATCACATATAGTTGTCACTCCCCTTTTATCAGATCTCAGCTATCAGTCACTGATTCATCAGAAGCTCATCAATATAACAGTCAAAATCAATCAAACAACATCTGTCAGATCACGTATCTCATCACTATATTTGTATAATCTCATCCATCAAATCCGGATTGGTCAGATTCCCATGTAACAAGGGCCAGTCAAGCAGACCCCACTTGTCAGAAAGCAACCCTTATTTCCTCACCTCTCAGACCCCAGCAATTTGCAATATGTTTACCAGATGCATATTTTCCAGATAGAAACATAGAAAACAGAGGCAGGAGTCGGCCATTTGGTCCTTCGAGCCTGCTCCACCATTTATTTTCATCATGGCTGATCTTGAAATTCAATATCTTGATCCCGCCTTTCCCCCTATCCCTTGATCCCTTTAACCCAAGAGTTATAGCTAATTTCTGCTCAAAATCACACAACGTTTTGGCCTCAACTATTTTCTGAGGTGAGCAATTCCACAAAACCATCACACTCAGGGTGAAGAAATATCTCCTCACATCAGTCCTAAGATATGACCCCCAGCACTGGACTACCCCACCATCGGGAACATTGTTTACGACTCTACCTTATCGAATCCTGGTAGAATTTTATAAGTTTCTGTGAGATCACCCTGCACTCGTCTAAACTCCAATGAATACAATCCTAACAGACTTAATCTTTTCTCAAATGACAGACCTGCTATCCCAGGAATCAGCCTCGTGAACCTTCGCTGTACTCCTTCTATAGCAAGGACATCCTTCCTCAGATAAGGACACCAAAACTGCACACAATATTCCAGGTGTGGCCTCACCAATGCCCTATGCAATTGCAGTAAATCTTATACCCAAATATTCTCGCCATGAAGGCCAACATACCATTTGCCTTCTTTACTGCCTGCTGTACCAGCATGCTTATTTTCACGGACTATGCACGAGGACTCTAAGGTCTCGCTGTGTATCCATCCACTTCTTTAGTAATCTGCCTTCCCTAGTATTGTTACCGAAGTGGATAACCTGAAATTTATCCATGTTATACTTAGCTGCCATGCCCACTCACTCAGCCTGTCCAAATCACGCTAAACATCTTTGCATCCTCCTCACAGCTCACCCTCCCACCCAACATTGTATCATCTGCATTGTAAGAGATTGCAGACCATTTAGTTCCCTCTGCCAAATCATCAATACATAATGTGAACAGTTGGGTTTCTAGCACAGATCCCTGCGGTACCCCACTGGCCACTGCCTGTCAATTCCAATGCTTTGCTTCCTGTCTGCCTACCAATGTTCTATCCATCTCAAGACATTAGCCACAGTGGCATGCATCAAAACTTTACATAGTAGTCTACTATGTGAGACCTTGTCAAAATTGTTCTGAAAGTCTAAATAGACCACATTCACCAGTTCTCCTTAGTCAACTAGCTATCTCCTCAAAGAATTCCAGTAGATTCGTCAAGAATGATTTCCACTCCATAAATCCATGTTGAATTGGTCTGATTATACCATTGCTTTCCAACTGCTTACTAATGGAATCCTTGATAATAGACTCTCGCAACTTCCCCAGCACTGATGTTAGGCTCACTGGTGGATAATTCCCTGCTTTCTCTCTATATTCCATTTAAATACCGGGCTTACATTAACTCCCCTCCAAACTGTAGGAACCAGTCCAGAATCAAAAGAATTTTGGAAAATTACCACCAATGGATCTACTATTTCCAGGGCCACTTCCTGCGATAAAGATAATTGGGCCCTGGAGATTTATCCACCTTCAGTACTATCAATTTCCCCAAAACCATTTCTCTACTAATAATTATTTCCTTCAGCCCCTCACTAAAACTTGTTTCTCTGAGAAATTCTGGTACATTATTCGTGTTCTCCTTTGTGAAGACAGAAGGAAAGTCTGAATTTAATTACTCAGCCATTTCTTAGTTCCCCGTTATGAATTCTCCTGTTTCTTATCATTTTTGTTGATCCTTTTCTCTTTACGTACCTGTAGAAATGTTTACAGTCAGTTTTTATGTTCCCCGTTCCATTACTTTCATACTCTATTTTCCCCTTCTTAACCAATCCCTTGGTCCTCCTTTGAACTTTAAACAGCTCCCATTCCTCAGGTCTATTGCTTTTCCTGCCAATTTGTATGTTTCTTCTTTGAATCTAACAGTATCCCTAATTTCCCTTCTGAGCTACGGTTTGGTCTCACTTCCCTTACCACTCGTGCGCCAGACAGGAATAAATAACTTTTGGCTTTGATTTATCACATATATTGGGACACTGTAAAGTATTGTTCTGTTGTCGGGAAACAAATCATGCCCGATTATGGATATCCATTTTCAATAAAATACAACAGAGATCCCACAGCTAGGGACAAACCCACCAAAAACACTCTGCCGAGCTAGAATCAGCAAACAGAGAACACAGAGACTGAAAGCAGACACCTAGTTGCTACAGTACTCAAACCATCAAAGACTGGGGACCGATATTCATAACCCATAGAGAAGACACGCACGTCAGTAATACCCCGCTGTTTACATGAGCACTGCCCATGTGATCCACCAGTGAGTAAACAACTTATTGTCTACAGAATAAAGAATGCTCACTGGGTGAGAACATGGAGGTCTCACTTCAAACACTCTAGACTGAATATTAATGTATCTTGGAGCCCTTGCTGCCAGAATCAAACGGACAACGATTATCTTTGACAGAGCCGTTTCGGTAGGTCAGGAAGGTGTGAATCTGTACCTGGCCAAGCCATTTCCAGATAGACCTTAATGTGTGAACTCGCATCATTATATGAGACCAGACCATCTCCTGATCGATTGAAACTTGCGAATGTATACTATTGTATTAAACAAAAGTTACAAGAGGTGACAATTGTGTAAGTCCTACAGAAAGATATAAATAATTAGAAGTTTCTGGCACTCTTGGAAGCATCTTGGGAGGGTAAGACCTGTGTTGCCTTCCCGCCAGCGTAATACAGCTATCTTGATTGCTGAACCTTGGCTCTGGGTGTGAAGTGAATTGTCGTATCTTTCATTCCTGCCAACAGTTTCTTGTGCACGATACAGACAAAAATATCATTCATAGAGTACATAGGGGAGAAGGAAAGGAGAGAGTGCAGAAAGTAGTGTCACTGCTAAGGTGCAGAGAAAGATCAACTTAATATATGGTAAGCCCATTCAAAAGTCTTATGGCAGCAGGGAAGAAGCTGTTCTTGAGTTGCACTGCACGTGTTCTCAGACTTTTGTATCTTTTTCCTGAAGGAAGAAGATGAAGTAGTGTAATTTCAGGGTGCGTGGGGTCTTGATTATGCTGGCTGGTTTTCTGAGGTAGTGCACATGGAGTCAATGAATGGGACTCCATTATGGTTTGCATTATGGACTGGGTTACGTTTACAACCCTTTGTAGTTTTTGCAGTCTTGGTCAGAGCTGGAGCCATGATACCTCCAAAGATTATGCTTTCTATGGTGCATCTGTAAAGATTGGTGAGAATCGTACCAAACATGCTGAGTTTCCTGAGAGAAAGTAGAGGCGTTGGTGGGCTTTCTGAACTATAGCGTCAGCGTGGAGGGACCAGGACATATTGTTGGCGATCTGGACACTTATAAACTTGAAGCTCTCGACCATTTCCACTTCACCACTGTTGATGTAAATAGGGACATGTTTGCCACGATGACTGTCTCCTTCGCTTTACTGAAATTGAGGGAGAGATTATTGTCGTCACACCATCTCTTTCTTGCACTCTGTCTCGTCATTGCTTGAAATCTGACGCACTATGGTTGTGTCATCAGCAAACTTGAAAATGGAGTGGGAACAGAATTTGGCCACAATCATAGGTGTATAAGGAGCATAAAAAAATTATGACTAACCTTTTGAAGCACTTCATAATGATGCATGTCAGAGCCAAAGGGTAGGATTTGTTTGGTTCAGGGATGATGGCCGTCTTCCTGAAGTGGCTAGGGACCTCAGATCTGAGTATGGAGAAGTGAAAGATATCTGCAAATACCCTTGCCAGCAGTCTCTGAGTGCTCCTCTGGCTAGCCCATCTGGGCCAGTTGCTTTACATGGGTTGACTTTCAAGAAGGCCCATCTGATGTCTGTGATGGTGATCAGATGGATACCAGTTCAGCCAAGGCTTCTGGGGCAGATGACGTCCTCTTGCTGACCTCTTGCTCAAAATTGGCATAGAATGCACTAAGCTCATGGTGGGGGGCGGGGGGTGTGCATTGTTGCCAACACGTGAGGGAGAGCAAATTAAGGCAGCTCAAATTAAATTATCACGACATTCTGTAATTATACTTCTTCAGAAATCATCTTTCTGCCAACTCTGTCCATTTTATAGGATGGACCAATCATGTTAATATGGATTATTTACCTTGGAAAATTACATCCTTCTCTCTGGCAGCATGAGAATTTATTGCTCCATATAATCTGAAAGCTCCCACCCACTTGTCTCTTAGCAACTTCAATTACTAGATAATAGAGTTCAAAGGTACCTTGCCCACTGCCTCTCAATTACTTGGGTCATAGAGTTCAAAAGTTCCGTTCTCACTGACTGCTAAGCTTTTCTTATCAGTAGAAATTGAATTATCCCATTAATTTGGTGTCTGGGAATCTATACTGATAACAACTGTGCTCTGTGGCTGTATTGTTCTTAAAGAATGTGGTTCATCTCACTTTGCTTTCATTCCATTATGCCTTGGAGCAGTTAACTTTTGGCCAAGGTGTACAGGATACTTTCAAAAATACATATTTAAAATCTCTACCATTGGTTATATGTGTTTCTGTGCAACTGTATCTTTGTAATTCCAGGTGCATCATATTTTTCTGTACTATATTCATTTCTAAATTAGTCTACCCCAATTTTATTTGTCTTCTGTGCCAGACTATCCTTATTTCCCCGAACAGGTCACTATGGCTGTGTAATAATTCTCATCATTTTCAGACAGCCCTCAGGGTGGTGCTATTACCAAAAGTTGTTCAATTAGTGGTGAGTGCAGCCTCGCACTCCCCTGTCCATTCCATCTCTTGTAATTCCACACTGGATGCTGCCCCCCCCCCCCCCCCCCCCCGGCCCTTACTAGATTTTGATTCAGGTCGATAATCTTTGCTATATTGAAAATCAATAAATAATTTATCAAATGTCTGTACTACAAATCTTGAATCACAAAGATCCATCCTGGCTGGGATAGAATGGGTTAATTCTCTGCTACTTTTCAAAGGGGTGGAATAAGTTTCTCAAATGGATGTTATGGAGTCACTTTTTTTTACTGGCAAGCATTCAGAACACGATAGTAATTCCTTTCCCAGAATCTATTTCTAAAACTATATTTTCATTGCCAATTGTTTCAGAAATATATCTTTGAACCTAACAAGAAGTTTTGATCCAAGATTAATCCAAAACAAGATGTATCATAATCATTTCAAATATCCCAATTTTTAACTAACCCGACCAAATTAAGACTAGCACATTTTCACACTTATTCTACATCCTTCCTGCCTATGATTATAATTTGCACGCTTAATTGTTTCCCACAAATATTCCTTTATTAACTAACCCATGCACGAGTTTTGGAGCGATGTGAAGTCAAACCAACTGTTTGCTGAAATAGTTAACTCTTCCCAAGCCTTCAAGTAGCACTTAAGATGCGATAAAGAGATTGCTGCAGCTCATAAATTTTAAACAAATCACTTTCCACTTCCAGCTTCTTAAAGTGACAGAGCTCGAAATCTCTGTCGAATTCCCATATTTTCTTGAGAACAACCATGGCCATCGATGATACTCAAGATTAAGGAATTTCAAAAACATATCTGACTTCAGTTTACACTTTAATCCAATCCACTTGCCATTTGATTTTAAACTCGGTATCAAACCTGCGAGTGTAAAATCTTAATTGGGGGAAAGAACCATTAAAGCATTAAAGCAAACAAGATAACAAAAATATCCACACAAGTACTTTATTAAACTCACACACACATGCAAATGGAAGACAATAGCCTTCATTCTTCTTGCTTCCAAACTGTAATCAAACTCCACAAACAAAATTAAAACCAACAGCTTTAAAATTTAAAGTTTAACAGGTTTAACATTTCCTCAGCCTCTTTGAAGTTAAACCGAATTGTAAAGCATGTTATTTACTGCCCGCAATAAATATTCTACAAAACCAAACAATGACTTCAACAGCACCTGTCCTCAAACTAATGCAACGATAACCAGACTACACAAACACATAAATACAAAAAAACTACTCAAATTATCAGCTCAACTTCAGATCTTCCCAAATCAATTCTTTTTGCATCTTGCCAATTAATTCACAATATTTGCAAATTCCTCTCTCTTTCGCTCTCCCAATTCTGTAACACACATGCTATGTTGCTTGAACAAAAGCAATGAGGCACTTTTAGGGTCTTGTGAGGTTAGTGAGAGTTTGAGATCCTGCTCCCGCTACACATTGCCTGTTTTCAATTTGTGCCAGCTACCGAGTTTTTTGCTCGGTTCTGGGAGATTGTGAATCATTTTTATATCACTTTCTTCATTAATTTTCTGTACTAATGCCAAACTGTCTTTGGATTTCTCCTTAGCGATCCCCTATCTCTCAATTCTCTCTCTCTCAATTCTCTCTTTCTCTCCTGATTTTCTCCCTTTCTCTCAATTCTCTCTCGATTCACCCTTTCTTTCTCTCTCAATTCTCTCTGTCGCTCTCTTTCTTTCTCTCTCTCAATGCACTCTCGCAATTCTATCTTTCTCTCTAGTCTCCTCTTGTCATAGAAAGTCATAGAAAGTCATAGAAACCCTACAGTGCAGAAGGAGGCCATTCGGCCCATCGAGTCTGCACCGACCACAATCCCACCCAGGCCCTACCCCCACATATTTACCCGCTAATCCCTCTCACTTACGCATCTTAGGACTCTAAGGGGCAATTTTTAACCTGGCCAATCAACCTAACCCGCACATCTTTGGACTGTGGGAGGAAACCGGAGCACCCGGAGGAAACCCACGCAGACACGAGGAGAATGTGCAAACTCCACACAGACAGTGACCCGAGCCGGGAATCAAACCCGGGACCCTGGAGCTGTGAAGCAGCAGTGCTAACCACTGTGCTACCGTGCCGCCCTTGTGTGAGCTAACCTATGATATATCTTTAACAAGGTCTGTTTTATTGCTTCTGGAGTTATTATTTTCCCTTTCCTTCTCCAAACTCCATCTTGTCTCTCCCCCTCCGCCCCCCTCCCCCCCCCCCCCCATCCCCATTGTCTCCTCCAATTCCGCTTTTACTCGTCTGAGGCCTGTTCTTGTATCTGTTTTACATCAATCTCTGTAACCTCATTAACTTGTAATGCTGCTACCCGTACTGTTTGGGCTACAACCAACAACTGATTTCTGTTCTCACAATCCTTTGGCTGCTTTTTCAGCATCGCCATTCCCCTTTTGAGCCTGGCTCTTAATCTTCTTGTGTGCCTGCACTTTTATTACAGCTGTTTCTAAGGGACTATGAGCTGCTTGAATTAGATTTCTGATTAAAAGCTCATGTTGGACATGGCCACCACTGGAAGTAATAAAACCATGTCTGTCCCAAACTGTCATATAGTCATGGACCATCCCAAAAGCATACCGACTGTCTGTGTAAACATTTACTCTTTTCCTTTCCCCCATTCTAAAGCTTTGGTTCGAGCTAACAATTCAGCTACCTGTGCTCCCTGGGAATTGTTCTCCTGCAATCAGTATTCCTTCATCATTTACCACCGCCTATGCAGTGCGGAGTTCACCTTCAACATATCTTCTCGCCCCATCTACAGACAGTTCTTCTGGTAAGAACTTCACTTCCTTTCTCAGCTACTTCTGCTGCACATTGATGTTCTGTTCCCTGTACTATCGATTCTCCTGCAGGATTTTCCCTGACATTCCTGATGATTTCTACATGTTTATCTCCTGGCAAAAGGTTTGCTTCCCATTTTGAACATCTACCATCAGAAACCCCTTTTAATCTCCCAGCTTCTGAAAGCTGGACAATTGTGTGGGGACTGAAGGATTATCCTTCCCATCAAGGTAACTGGTTCTGAAACTTTCATCGCCCATGAGGTGAATGCTGGTGCTCTTACCCATTGATGCATACCCCATGCTACTGAATCTAACTGGGCTGAGTAGTATCTGTTGGTCTTAGCTTGTCCCCATGCCATTGTGTCACGACTGCAGCTTGCATTTCATCATTTTCTTGACAGAAAATGTGAAATGGTTTAGTGAGGACTTGCAACCCCAATGCTGGTGCCCTTACCATGTTTTGTTCTAAATCAGAGAAAGCCTGTGCTTCTTTCTGTCACCATTCAGTTCTGCCACTGCTGGCTCTTCCTCCTTCAGTCAGATCCTATAATGGTTTAGCAAACCGTTTGGCAGCACGGTGGCACAGTGATTAGCACTGCTCTCTCACAGCGCCAGGGACCTGGGTTCGAATCCCAGCTTGGGTCACTGTCTGTGAAGAATCAGCACGTTCTCTCTGTGTCTGCATTGGTTTCCTTCGGGTGCTCCGGTTTCCTCCTACAGTCTGAAAGACGCGCTGGTTAGGTGCATTGGCCATGCTAAATTCTTCCTCAGTGTACCCAAACAGATGCCGGAGCGTGGCAACTAGGGGATTTTGACAGTAACTTCATTGCAATGTTAATGTAAGCCTACTTGTGACAATGACAATAATAAATAAACTTTAAACAAAAACTGCATAATCTTCCACAAAATTCCTGTAATGATTAAAAGCTTTCAATACTTGTCATTCCTTTTGCGGTGAGAGGCCTTTGTACATAACCTTCTTCCGATCCTCTGGAATTTCTTTCTGACTGAATTCTATAATATAACATCTTTGAAACAAAACTAAAACCTTTCAATTTGATCCCAGGTAGTAACTTGTTTTGATTGCTCGTTCTTTATTTTAAATAGCATCATTGGGTTAAGGTCGCTTGCTTGCAGCACGTCTTATATTAGAATTATCACAAACGCAGAAAATAGGGTTGTGGGCTTCTTAAATATCTATTAGTGTCTATCTTATCACTTTTTTTAAAGAGAAGTTTGTTCCTTCATTCCTAGCTACCACCTAAACTGTGATTTGCCTTTTTAGAATCCTTTTAAATGTCTCCCTTTTGTCACCATTGTCATTCTCTGTATCCATCAAATGAATCCCACCTTTAATTCTGCACTATTCTGTTTCCTATCAGCTCTTCTATAAAGCTTTTTTTATTACCCTGTTCACTTCCCATATCTTATCTGTACATCGCATGTCTCTTCCTTTCCTTCAATGTTCATTTATTCAACAGCATTATTTCCCTTCGACGCTGCCTTGAATCTGATACAGTTTTCAACCTTCTCATATTCATAATTTGCACAGAGGTGTGTTCTGTGCTCTGAACTACATCTTTCAGTCTTGTGATTGGTTCACTAACTTTAAAGGGATGGCACAGTGGCACAATGGGGCCACTGCTGCCTCACAGTGCCAGGGACCAGAGTTCAATTCCAGCCTCGGGTGACTATCTGTGTGGAGTCTGCACATTCTCCCCGTGTCTGCATGAGTTTCTTCTGAGTGCTCCGGTTCCCTCCCACACTCCAAAGACGTGCAGGTTAGTGGATTGGCCATGCTAAATTGCCCTTTAGTGTCCCAAGATGTGTTGGTTGGGGGGATTAGAAGGGTAAATACTTGTGGCTATGGGGGGGGGAATTGCCCCTAAGTGTCAGGGGGATTACATGGGGTTGCAAGGATAGGGCCTGGGAGGGATTGTTGTCAGTGCAGACTCAATGGGCCTAATGGCCTCCTTTGAAACTGTAGGGTTCTATAACCATCCACTCCTCACAATTCAACTGTCGTGCTGTTAGATCACTATCGTTGTTGAGCAGCCCTAAGTTAACTGGTTCTGTTATCACAAGTTACCCAACAGGGGCAAATGTAAACTTCACACTCCCCCCACTCATTCTATCTTGTTTAATTTCTCACTAAATGCTCTCCCCCCTTCTGCTGGATTTTGATTCGAGTTAACTATATCGGCTTAAAGCTGCTGCAAATCTTTGAAACACAAAGATCCATCCTACCTGGGACAGAATGGGTTAACTGCTTGTTTCAAAAAGGGGCGGAGTACATTATCTCAGATGGACATCATGACATAATCACTTTTTCTTCGATAGCATCCAAAAACTCTGTATTCTCACAACCTAATTCTAAAATTTATCTTTTCATCGTCAGTTTTTATCAGGAACATGTATTTTCAGACTTAACAAAAGATTTTAATCCACATTGGTCCAAAACAAGATTTATCTTAAATTTTTCCCCAGTCTAAATCTTAAATTATATGTTCAATTAATTCTGCAACTCTTCTCCCAACCTCGGAATGATACAAAATCAAATCAACTGTTTATTGGAGTAGGTAACTGTCCTTGCATCTTTTCAAACGTAATGTAACGCCATTTTTGAGAGATGCAGTTTTTAAATCTCCTTTTCCAAAATGGCAGAGCTCAAATCTCTGTCAAACGTTCGACTCTCTTGTTTCGAAAATGACCTTGGCCACTGACCATTCTCAAAATTAACAATTTGCAAGAATCTGCATCCCAATCTTTTTGATCTTGACTCTGCGTTAATTTCTTTATAAAACTCTTTTCGGAGCTTATGCTTCCATCCATTACATGATTACTTGATGGCGCCATGGTCTATACAATTTCACCCTTGAGCAATTTCAGTATTCTATCTGGTTACAATTCAGTATTTATTTACCAATTTTGATTACCAATTCAATCTTAACAATTTTAAAAAGATTTTTCCGGGAACCCTTAGATTAAAATCTTCAAACTCTGCTGAGAATAGCTACCAACTAAAAAAATAAGAAAAAATAATCCCTTAACTCTCTCACTGGGAATTCTCAGTAGGACTTCCAGCTCCTCAAAAATTAAGACTTAAACCCTACCACAGATGCCTGTACTGAATTCTCCCACCCCTCCAGTTTTTTTCGTCTTATGTCCCGAGCACAGGGCATCTATAATGCCCTGGTGAGTCGGACAATAAGAACATAAGGACACAAGAACTAGGAGCAGGATTGGGCCATCTGCCCCCCACCCCCCTCCCCTCCCCATCCTCCTCCCCCCGAGTCTGGTCCACCATTCAATTAGATCATAGCTGATGTTTTCATGGACTCAGCTCCACTTACGCGCCCGCTCGCCATAACCCTTAATTCCTTTACTGTTCATAAAGTTATCTATCTTTGCCTTAAAAGTATTCAATGAGGTAGCCTCAGCTGCTTCACTGGGCAGGGAATTCCATAGATTCATAACTCTTTGGGTGAAGACGTTCCTCCTCAACTCAGTCCTAAATCTGCTCCCCCTTATTTTGAGGTCATGCCCCCTAGTTCTAGTTTCACCCGCCAGTGGAAACAACTTCCCTGCTTCTATCTTAACTATTCCCTTCATAATCTTATATGTTTCTATAACATCTCCCCTCATTCTTCTGAATTCCAATGAGTATAGCCCCAGTCCACTCAGTCTCTCCTCATAAACCAACCCTCTCAACTCCAGAATCAACCTAGTGAATCTCCTCTGCAACCCCTCCAGCGCCAGTATATCCTTTCTCAGGTAAGGAGACCAAAACTGTACACAGTATTCCAGGTGTGGCCTCACCAGCACCTTATACAGCTGCAACATAACCTCTCTGTTTTTAAACTCCATCCCTCTAGCAATGAAGGACAAAATTCAATTTGCCTCCTTATTTACCTGCTGCGCCTGCAAAGGTGCCAGAAGACCATCCCTGGTTTTCCAGATCAGCGCACCAACACACAATTTTATTAATGGAGGTGCTGTAGAAGTAGTTCATCTTGACTTCCAGTGGACATTTGATCAGGTGCCATGGGGTTGTGGGTTATAACTTGGATAGCGGATTGGCTAAACAACAGAAAGCAAATAGTGGGAAAAATATGTATATTTCTGGTTGGCAAGCTGTAACTAATGGTGTGCAACAGGATTCTGTCCTTGGCCCCCAATTATTTACAATCTATTTGAACAACTTGGAAGCAAGGATAGAATGTACTAGAGCCAAATGTTCAGACAACTCTCAAATAAATGGGAAAGCAAGTTCCAATGAGGAAATAAGAAATGTGCAAATGGATGTGGATAGGGGTAGGTGAATGGGACAACATTTAGCACATGGAATTTCATCCGGATAAGTGCGAGTTTACCCATTTTGGTCAGAGGAATAAAAAGACAACATATTTTGTAAATGGAGAGGAACTTCAAGATGTTTTGGTGCAGAGGGGGTGTCCTTGTACATGCATTATTTTATTTTATTTGATTTGATTTATATTGTCACATGTATTAGTATACAGTGAAAAGCATTGTTTCTTGTGCGCTATACAGACAAAACATTCTTTACATAGGGAAGGAAAGGAGAGAGTGCAGAATGTAATAGAAACATAGAAGATAGGAGCAGGAGGAGGCCATTTGGCCCCTTGAGCCTGATCTCCATTCATCACGATCATGGCTAATCATAGAATCCCTACAGTGCAGAAGGAGGCCATTCGGCTCATGCGGGGAAGGAATTGAACCCGGGTCCCTGGTGCTGTGAGGCAATGCTGCTAACCACTGTGCTATCGTGCCACCCCAAACTCATCCAACTCAATACGTAATCCTGCTTTCTCCCCATAACCTTTGATCCCATTCACCCCAAGTGTTATATCCAGCCGCCTCTTGAACATTCAATGTTTTGGCATCAACTGATCCCTGTGGTAATGAATTCCACAGGCTCATCACTCTTTGGGTGAAGAAATGTCTCCTCATCTCCGTCCTAAATGGCCTACCCCGAATCCTCAGACTGTGACCCCTGATTCTGGACTCCCCCCATCATCAGGAACATCCTCCCTGCATCTACCCTGTCCAATTCTGTTAGAATTCTATAACTCTCTACGAGATTCCCCCTCATTCAGCTGAACTCCAGCGAAAACAATCCTAACCTAGTCAATCTCTCCTCATACATCAGTCCTGCCATCCCCGGAATCAGCCTGGTAAACCTTCACTGCACTCCCTCAAGAGCAAGAATATCCTTCCTCAGAAAAGACCAAAACTGCACACAATATTTTAGGTGTGGCCTCACCGAGGCTCTGTATAATTGAATCAACACATAATGTTACAAACACAGCTAGGGTCAATCATAGAATCACAGAATCCTACGGTGCAGAAGGAGGCCATTTGGCCCATCAAGTCTGCACCGACCACAACCACACCCAGGCCCCATCCCCATGCATTTACCCTAGCTGGTCCCCCTGATGCTAAGGGGCAATTTAGCATGGTCATCCACCTAACCCACACATCTTTGGACTGTGGGAGAAAAACAGAGCACCCAGAGAAAACCCATGCAAATACGGGGAGAACGTGCAGACTCCACACAGACAGTGACTCAAGCCGGGAATTGAACCTGGGTCCCTGGTGCTGTGAGACAGCAGTGCTAACCGCTGTGCCACCATGATGCCCTGAGGGTGTAGATAAAGATTAACTTAATGCGAGGTAGGTCCATTCAAATGTCTGTTGGCAGCAGGGAAGAAGCTGTTTTTAAGTCAGACTTTTGTATCTTTTTCCCAATGGGAGAAGGTGGAACAGAGAATGTCTAGGGTGCGTGGGGTCCTTGATTATGATGGCTGCTTCTCTGAGGCAGCGGGAAGTGTAGACAGTCTCAATGGATAGGAGGCTGGTTTGAGTGGTGGACTAGACTTCGTTCATGACACTTTGTAGTTTCTTGCGGTCTTCAGTAGAGTAGGAGCCATACCAAGTGTGATACATCCGGAAAGAATGCTTTCTATGGGCATCTGTAGAAGTTATTGAGAATTGCAGCGGACAGGCCAAATTTCCTTAGTCTCCTGAGAAAGTAAAGGCATTGGTGGGCTTTCTTAACTCTTGCATCCACAGGGCGGACCAGGACAGATTGTTGGTGATCTGGACACCTAAAAACCTGAAGCTCTTGACCATTTCTACTTCATCCCCATTGATGTAGACAAAGGCATGCCCTCCACTAAGATTCCTGAAGCCGATGACTATTGCCTTCATTTTGTTGACATTAAGGGAGAGATTATTGTCATCGTACCAGTTCACCAGATTCTCCATCTCTTTCCTGTATTGTTTCTCGTCATTATTTGAGATCCGACCCACTATGGTCGTGTCATCAGCAAACCTGAAAATCGAGTTGGAGGGGAATTTGGCCACACAGTTAAAGGTGTATAAGGAGTATAATAAGGGGCTGAGGACACAGCCTTGCTTAGCCCCACTGTTGAGGATGATCGTGGAGGAGGCGTTGTTGCCTTATCCTTACTGACTGCAGTCTGTGGGTTAGGAAGTCGAGGATCCAGTTGCAGAGGGAGGAGCCAAGCCCCAGGCCACGAAGTTTGGAGATGAGTCTCTTACGAATAATGGTGATAAAGGCTGAGCAGCAGTCTACGAATAGGAGTCTGACATAGGTGTCTTTGTTATCTCGGGTGTTCCAGGGCCAAGGAGATGGCATCTGCTGTGGACCTGCTGTGGTGATAGGTGAACTGTCATGGATCCAGGCAGTCTGGGAGGCAAGAATTGATTTGAAAGTTGCAAGTATTGAAAGTTAGTCTGTGAATGTTGTGGGTAGTAAGAATGGAAAATAGAATTTTGGCATTCTTTGCAAATGGAATGGCATATAAAAACGCCTCTACTGTTGGAAATGCAAACTACAATGGTGAAACAGTATCTGGAGTACTGCACATTACTTGTCGAAGGATGTAAGGATTTAAATGCATGAGAGGCAGTTAAGAGATAGATCACCAGATTAATTTCAAGAATGAATGACTGGACTTCGGTGGAGAGGTCGAGAGCTTAGAACTATACTTGCTGGAGTTTATAAAAATAAGGGGCGATATAATTGAGGTATATTGGATGTTAAATGGGATTGACAGGGCAGACGTAGAGTGGATGTTTCCCCTTGTTGGTTAATCTCAGATGAAATGCCATAGTTTTAGGCTAAGGCATGGCAGGTTTAAAACAGAGATTCGGAGAACTTGCTTCACTCAAAGGGTCGTGATCGTGTGAAATTCCCTACACCAGCATGCAGGTGATGCTGGAGCACTGAACAAATTTAAGGAGGAGAAAGCTAGATTTTTAATTAGTAGTGGGATGAAAGGTTATGGGGAGTGGGCAGGAAGGTTGTGATAAGGCCCAGCTGAAATCTGCCATGGTCAAATTGAATGAAAGAAC
Source organism: Mustelus asterias (assembly GCF_964213995.1). Lineage (NCBI taxonomy): Eukaryota > Metazoa > Chordata > Chondrichthyes > Carcharhiniformes > Triakidae > Mustelus > Mustelus asterias. Next base: position 2,357,535 of record NC_135817.1, on the reverse strand, counting down.
AGACATGAGGGGTGAAAGTGCTTACTCCTGCTCTGAATTCCTATATTGTACATTCCCTTTCCTGTGCCCTTTGTATTTTAAACTTTGTATTTCTACAATCCTGTTGCCTCTTTAACTAACATCCGTGAAATTGCAACATGGAATACAATATGGAAAAGTATGAGGTAATGCACTTTGGAAGGAGGAATGGAGGCATAGGCTCTTTTCTAAATAGGGAAATGTTTGGGAAGTCAGAAGCACAAAGGGACTTGGGAATCCTTTTCATGATTCTCTCAAGGTTAACATGCAGGTTCAGTCGGCAGTTAGGAAGGCAAATGCAATGTTAGCATTCATGTCGAGAGGGCAAAAGCATACAAGAATACAAGAGGGATGTACTTCTGAGGCTGTATAAGCCTCTGGAGTATTGTGAGCAATTTTGGGCCCTGTATCCAAGGAAGGATGTGCTGGCCTTGGAACGCGTCCAGAGGAGGTTCACAAGAATGATCCCGGGAATTAAGAGCTTGTCATATGAGTAACAGTTGAGGACTCTGGGACATTGTATTCGTTGGAGTTTAGAAGAATGAGGGGGGATCTTATTGAAACTTACAGGATACTGCGAGGCCTGGATAGAGTGGACGTGGAAAGGATGTTTCCACTGGTAGGAAAAACTAGAACCAGAGGGCACAGCCTCAGGCTAAAGGGACGATCCTTTAAAACAGAGATGAGGAGGAATTTCTTCAGTCAGAGAGTGGTGAATCTGTGGAATTCTTTGCCGGAGAAAGCTTTGGAGGCCAGTCATTGAGCGTCTTTAAGACAGAGATAGATAGGTTCTTGATTAATAAGGGGATCAGGGGTTATGGGGAAAAGGCAGGAGAATGGGCATGAGAAAAATATCAGCCATGATTGAATGGTGGAGCAGACTCGATGGGCCGAGTGGCCTAATTCTGCTCCTATGTCTTATGGTCTTGTGGTCTGACATCGGAATTCTCATTGCAGTTGCACTTAAAGAATTATTGTCCACTTCCCTCCAGCTTCCAATGGCATGAGGTCAAGATACAGGGAAGGGATGGCGCTCCAGGAATTTAGCAACAGAGCCAAATTCCAATGAGTTGATGGACTGCAAGGACCTCACCGATTTATTTAAGGTACTGTCAATCACAATGTAGGTGGAGACTAACTTTGCTGGGATGAGCAGGGCACTCTACTATTGGTCAGGTTGTACAGCATCACCTTCACTGTTGCAGGACACCCTTGTGCATTGGAAATTCTCTAATTGAACATTTGAGCAGTCACTCAGTGAGCACAAAGCTCCAATTGGACCGAGAGCTTGTCCATCACACCTCATGAACTAGCCTTTGGGTTTCCCAGCTGCCGGTCAAGATCAAACTCTCAGATTGAAAGACACTCCATGCCAAAGCGTGAGAATTATTTCTGGATGGCTGATTAGTTGGAGACTTGCCAGTCACAGGTTGAAGCCCGTTGATTGTTTGAGGTGGTTGTAAGTCAGTTGCCTTGTTTATTCATTAATGGAATAATTGATGTAACCAGGTATTTCACCATGATCTTGATTTGCTCCCTGAACTTAGACTGAGTAATTGCATAGATAAATGTATTTGTGCAACAATTTAAACTCCGCAGCATAAATGAGACTTGTTGCAATGTGTATTCAGCAAGGTTGGCAGAAGTTAATCCCTTAATTTTAACATATAAGAAGTATATAATATTCACCAACCACAGAAGAAAAAAGATTCCAGATATAGTGAAGAGTAAAATGATTGACTTCCTTCTGCTCTCCATCTCTGGGTCACTGCTTTTCTCTCCCTTACTCTGAGCCCTCAGTCCCTTACGGACTCGACTGGTCACTAAAATGTGTCTGACTGTCAGCGCGTTGATCAACAGGATTAAACCAAATGGTATCAATGGGGTTAAAATCCGATCGAACCAGGAATATCCAATCCATGCAGGATCTGTCCAATAGCGTGCCCTTGTATAACAGTACCAAGGGAGATTGTCAATTATCCTTGCAGGTACCTTTGAAAAGTATTTGGGAATGTTTTTGAAACAGAGCAGGGTGCCGGTTGTTGCAAGAATCACAGCTGCAGTTTTCCCCGTGCAATATTTAGTTTTCAGTTTCTGGCAGCAGATAGCCACAAATCGATCAAAGGAGAAAATGACAGTGAACCAGACAGAACAGTCTGTGGCTGCAGTCAGCAGGACAGCATTAACACTGCACACAGGCGTGAGGTCCAAGTAAGATGGGCGAAAATAATAAGCATTGATCTGGTTCAGTATGACTTCAGTGATAATGACCAGTAGATCTGATGTTGCCATGGCCACCAGGTAGCGACTGGTGCAGATGGAGAGGCCACACTTTCCCCGGCTCAGGATCACAATACCCAGTAAATTAACTGTCAGGAAGAGAAGGGGGAAAATGCTGAAAATTACTGGTTAAACGTTCTCCATGTCTGAAGCAAACAGTAAGTCACGGGCATTCAGCCTCTGATCTTTGGGAAGCGTTTTCCAAGATGGCTTTCACGACACACGACAACGCAGAGTCGCTGAGCAGAGACTGATAGCCAAGTTCCGCACACATGAGGACGGCCTCAACCGGGATCTTGGGTTCATATCACACTATCTGTAACCCCCACGACTTGCCTGGGCTGGCAAAATCTCACTAACTGTCCTGGTTGGAGACAATACACATCTCTTTAACCTGTGCTTAACCTTCTCTCCATTCACATTGTCTGTACCTTTAAGACTTGATTACCTGTAAAGACTCGCATTCCAACCATTATTTTGTAAATTGAGTTTGTGTCTATATGTGCCCTGTTTGTGAACACAACTCCCACTCACCTGATGAAGGAGCAGCGCTCCGAAAGCTAGTGGCTTGTGCTACCAAATAATGGACTTTAACCTGGTGTTGTGAGACTTCTTACTGTGCAAACAGTAAGGACAGGATTTCAACACCAGATCAGGGTATGGATTGAGGTGTAATAGTGTTAGAGATTCAAATTACAGATGACAAAGGACCAAATGTAACTCCACTATTTAAGAAGGGAGAGAGAGATAAACTTATAAACTGACAAATACAGACCTGTCATTTTGATAGCTTTAGATGGAACATTTTGATCATTTAAATACTTTACTGAGGCTGTATTTTTCATTTAAACTGCTTTACTGTATCAACTCACATTGGTTGGTTTTCCAACCTGACCCAAAATCGGGCACAGATATATCAGGACTGACAATAGAAACTGCCATTATTATTGAACCCCACCAAGAATTGGACGGTTCAATCCTGAAGTGGATGAGAACAGGCCAAGATTGCTGGAATTCCATGAGATTAATGGAAGGTAAAACCGTATCAGGAGCTCCTCAGGTCACACTCTGCGCAGATCTGGAGACTATCCAATTTCTTGAAACTGCCCAAGGCACATGCTTCCCGTGAATAGACTTTGTCCACCTCCGAACAATCCACATGGTGCAACCTTCCCAGAAATTGACCCATCTCAGCTTCCAACACTCTACATGGCACTCTCTTCACAGGAATGGATTCTCCCCAGGTTAAAAACAGCCACGAGAACAGGCAATTCCCAGGAATAATCCGGAATAAGTGTGAGATAATGCATTTTGGAAGGTCCAATGCATGTAGGACAAGTACATGTAGGAATAATACAGTAAATGGTAGAACCCTTAGGACTATTGAAAGGCAGAGGGATCTGGGCGTACATGTACACTGATCACTGAAAGTGGCAACACAGGTGCATAAGGCAGCCAAGAAGGCATACGGCATGCTTGCTTTCATCAGTCGGGGCATTGAGTATAAAAATTGGCAGGTCATGCTGCAGCTGTACAGAACCTAAGTTTGGCCTCATTTGGAATATTGTGTACAATTCTGGTTGCCACACTACCAGAAGGATGTGGATGCTTTGGAGAGGGTTCAGAAGACGTTTACCAGGATGTTGCCTACACTTGAGGGTATTAGCTATGAGGATAAACTCGGTTTGTTCTCACTGGAACAACAGAGGTTGAAGGGTGACCTGATAGAGGTTTACAACATTATGAGTGGCATGGATAGAGTGGATAGTCAGGTGTTCTTTCCTAAGGCAGAAAAGTTAAGTACTCGGGGACATAGGTTTAGGGTGCGTGGGGAAAAATTTAGAGATGTGCAAGGCAAGTTTTTTTACACAGAGGGTGGTGAATGTCTGGAACGCGCTGCCCGGGGAGGTGGTGGGAGCAGGTACAATAGCGGAATTTAAGGGGCAACTAGACGAATACATGAATAGGATGGGAATGGAAGGATACGGATTCCGTAAGTGCATACGGTTTTAGCTTAGGCAGGCATCATGATCGGCGCAGGCTTGCAGGGCTGAAGGTCTGTTCCTGTGTTGTACTTTTCTTTGTTCTTTGTTCTCAATAGATTCCCCCCCCCCCGGGTTTGAATTACCTCCAGGGTACATTGTTCACAGGATTGGCTCTCTACAATTTTGTACTCTCCATGGGCTAGTTCCTCACCGGAATACACCAACTCTAGTTTCAGAAAATTCCCAGCACACACTCATCTAAGGAATAACCCTGTCCTGGTTCAGACATACTCCAGGTCATGAACTTCTCAGGAGTATGCACTTTCTTTGTTTGGCAACTCAACCGGGCACAAGCTTCATGAGAAAGAACAAACTCCAGGTTCAACGCTTCCCTGGTCACACTTACCAGAAATAGGCCAGCTCCCCTTTTGGAAAATGACAGAATACACTACACCCAGAAATATTTCCTCTGCAGTTTCAGACATTCCCTTAATTATTGTCTTCCCACAAATAGACGCCTCCCACTTTGGGACAACACAGGCCAAGTTCTTCTCGGCAATGTTCCCTGTCCAGGATTGAACATTCCCCAGGTTACACCTCACAGGCTTGGGCCCTTTACAAGTTTGGACTCACTGCAGCGCACACTCATCCCAGAAGTTGGTCCTCTCCGGGTTAGGAAATTCCACAGGTCACAGGCTCCCCTTCATTGATCTGCAATATGGGACAGGCTTCAGAGTAATATAAAGACACCACAATTGAAACATCTCCAGGGCACTTTCCACAAGGAATATTATCCCTCCAGGTTTGAACTTTTCCAAGGGCACATACAGTCCATGCATTGTTGCTGCCCAGGCTAGCATACTTCCAACATCACACTCTTCCCAGGAATGGGAAATCTGCAGTTTTGTAGACAGCCAAAGTCACACTGTTCCCAGGAACAGAATCTCCAGGTTCAGATCACCTCTCCCCATCCCCCCCAACCCCCCATTCCACCACCACCCCATTCCCCCCTTCCCCGGACACATCAGTGCCAAAATAAGCTAAATTTAATTTCAGAGCATTCCCAGGTTACAGTTTTCCCTTATACACTCTCTCCAATTTCAGACAGATTCAGGCACTCAATCTTTGCTAAAATAGAGACTTTCTGGGGTGGCACAGTGGTTAGCACTGCTGCCTCACAGCACCAGGGACCCGGGTTCAATTCCAGCCTCAGGTCACTGTCTGTGTGGAGTTTGCATGTTCTCCCTGTGTCCCGGGTTTCCTCCAGGTGCTCCGGTTTCCTCCCACAGTCTGAAAGACGTGCTGATTAGGTGCATTAACTCCAACAAGCGCCGGAGTGTGGCGACTCGGGGAGTTTCACAGTAACTTCATTGCAGTGTTAATGTAAGCCTTACTTGTGACTAATAAATAAACTTTACTTTTCTCGGTTTGGAACAAATCCACGTCAAACCCTTCTCCAGAAATAGGCACCCTGCAAGTTTGGACTGTTCCCCGAGCAAACATTTGGTCGGAATTTATTTCTCCAGGGTCTGAGCTTTTCCAGAGTACGCTCTCCCTGAGAATAAACACTCTTCAGACACAGAAACCTGGCAGTGTTATGGATTCATGAGGGTAAATTGTCCTCAAATGTAAAATCTCTCCAGGTTTAAAATGCACCTTGCTCATCCATCACAGCAATTGGCCCTCTCCAGTTTCAGACCCTCTCCAGGTCATACCATTCCCAGGGATAGATTACTTCTAGTTTTATGCTGTCCCCAGGTTACACACTTCACAGGAGTGGACCTTCTCCAGCTTCCAAGGCTCCTCACGTTACACTCTTACCAGAAATAGACCCTCTTCGATTCCAATCTCCCTTCCACCCCCAAAACCACCACCCATGTTACATGCATCCCAGTAGTAAACCATCTCCACTTTTGGACTTAGACCAGTGGGGAGAGAGTGAGAGAGCAGGGGTGAGAGAGAGAATGAGCTGAGTTTAGAGACTGTAAGAGGGAGAGTGAGTGAAGGAAAGGAGTGTAAGGCGGAGAGTGTGAGGGAGGTGAGACAGTATGAGTGGGTGGTAGAATATGATGGGCAGAGTGTTCACAGGTGAGAAAATGTATGCGACCGTATGTGATTTCAGGGCTGAGATAGTGTGTGGGCGACAGGGGGTGTGAGTGTGAGCGAGTGTGAGGGAGGCAGAAAGTGTGAGGGGCTTATTGTTTGGGGGTTGAGAAAATCAGGAGTTTGAGATTGTGATAGGATGAGGGAACATGAGGTGGTGAGGCAGTGGGTGGTGTGTTTGAGATTGGGAGTGGGTTGGTCTGGTGAGTGGGAGGAAAGTTGTGAGGTGGCGAGATAGCCTGAGGAAAAGTGAGATTATGAGGGGGATAAATAATGTGGGGGAGTGGGTGTTTGATTGTGAAAGGGAAGAGGGGATAAAGAAGGATGAGAGGGTGTCAAGAGGAGTGAGTGCTTGAGGGGAGCAACTTGATAGCGGCCTGAGAGGGTGTGAGCGAAAGTCCATGTGAGCGGTTCAGAGAGTGTCAGTGATTACACTGTTAGTGGATTCGAGGACGTGAGGGGAGGTGTGAAGGAGTGTGGGGGTGGTGAAAGTGTTTGAGAGTTTCAGTGGGTTACTGGTGAAGAGATTGAGTACCTGGGGGTGATGTGAGTGGGGTTGAGTGTGAGGAGTGATAGCGTGAGGGATGATACTGCAAGTGATCAGATGTGGAGATGCCGGCGTTGGACTGGGGTGAACACAGTAAGAAGTCTCACAACACCAGGTTAAAGTCCAACAGCTTGCCAGTGATTTAAGTGTGAGGAGGCTGAGTTTGAGAGTTTGCATGTGAGGATGTTCTAGTGTGATCTGAGATAAATTCTATGGGCGTCAGATGGTGAAATGGAGTGAGAATTTGAGGGAATAGCGGAGTGAGTGTGACTGGGAGAGTGTGTGTGTGTGGGGCTGGTGACTGTGAGTGAATTTATGTGTGGGGCCAGGGAGTGTGTGGTTAACAGGGCCGATGGGTGTGTGCTTGCGGGGCCAGCAAGTGTGTGTGTGTACGGGGCTGAGGATTGCGTGTGCAGGGCCAGTGAGTATGTGTGCAGGGCTGAGGAGTGTGTGAGTGTAGGGCTGAGGAGTGTGAATTTTGGGGCCGGAGGTTATGTGTGTTCAGGGCCAAAGGGGGTGAGTGGGGCCGGAGAATGCGTTGCAGTGCTGGCAGTGTGAGTGTGCGGGGCTGGGGCATGTGTCCATGAGGCCGGAGATTGTGTGTGTGGGCGGGGGGCGGGGATCCAGGGAGTGTGTGGTCATCCAGGGAGTGTTTGTGTGTGCAGGGCTGGGGTGTGAACGCCTGCGGGTCCAGGAATTTGGGGGGGGGGGACAACAACATCTATTATTGGACGATTATTCTTATTTCCCCGTATAACTTTTTTTCATTCTCTTGCTCATTTGAAGTCTCAGGGTCACCACTCACCCAGATCGACATCTGACATGATTCACTCTCACCTACACTCCCAGAAGAGGTACAACACGGGGCTAGATACAGAGAAAATCTCCCTCTACACTGTCCCCATCAGCCGCTCCCAGGACAGGTGCAGCACGGGATAAAATATGGATTAAGCCTCCCTTGCACTGCCTCAGACAGAGCATATGCAACTTGTAGTTAGAGATATAATGAAGCACCTTCTACAATATCTCCAACAATCCCTCCCGTTTTACATTCATGAACATTGAGAAACAGCGTGAATGTTCCCACAAAGCACTCCAAGGACTTATGCAGCATGGGGTAGATATTGCATAAAGCTTTTCTCAAATTCTTCATGGTATTTAATATTGTTGACCAGTTCCTGATTCTTATTGATATTGCATGTCTAATGTACCCATCAAACACTCCCAGGACTGGTACAGTACGGGGTTAGACACAGAGTAAAGCTCCCGCTACACTATCCCCATCAAACACTCCCAGGACAGGTACAGCATGGGGTTAGATACAGAGTAAAACTCCCTCCACACGGTCCCCATCAAACATTCAGCATAATACAGCACAATGTTAAATGCAGTATAAAACACAATCAGCCCTCCCAGAGTGGATAAAGCAGATAGTTAGGTTTAGAACAAATTTGAATTAAAGTGGTTCAAAATTTTCAAAGTAAAGCAAAAGGGAATGGGCAGCAATAGTCAAGAAAATCCGAGAATGGCACCAACACAGCCATAATTACCCAGCAACCTAAATTGGATTGGAATAAAGAATGGCTCACCTATCCCACACAAAGACAGCATGGCTAACACACATACAGGACCACTCAATGGGACACTATGAGTGTGGAATTTCCCAATGTTTACAGCCAATACCCATACATTCCAACAGTAACCCCTGTACAGTAATCAGAGTGAGGAATTTGAGAGAGTTTCCATTCCCAGACTCGAGCTGGTGGGGAAGAGAGGAGTTCCTGCAGGATTCAATAGTGAAACCATGGAACTATACAATCCCTACGGTGCAGAAAGAGGACATTCAGCCCATCAAGTCTGCACTGACTCTCTGAAAGAACATCTTACCCAAACCCACCAACCCCTTAACCCTGCGATTTACCATGGCTGATTCGCCTAACATAGACATCCTTGGACAGCAAAGAGCAATTTGGCATGGCCAATCCATCTAACCTGCACACGTTTGGACAGTTGGAGGAAACTGGAGCACCCGGAGGAAACCCATGTAGGCACAGGGAGAACTAGCAAACTCCACACAAAAGTCACCCAAGCCGGAATCGAACCCTGGTGCTATGAGGCAGCATTGCTAATCACTGTGCACTGTGCCATCCTAACAAGTTTGCTGTCCATTCTGTTCATTGTCCCCTCATTGCACAGACTCTGGGTAAAATCATGAGGCTGCCCGATGTAACTAAATTGAGACCTTTAGAAAGTCAAAGTTCTTAACTTCTATAGTACTCATCAAACTACAATTTGTAAGAATTATTCAATCAATTCAGTAACATGCACTGAATGTTTCTCATGAAATTGGAAGAGTCAACTTCAACTTAGGTACTCGAATAATCAGGAAGTGGGTTGGGTGAATATTGGCTGGGGAGCAGCATTGCAGAGTCTGTTCTTCCACCGTGAGTTAGGGGCATCTCTGATTTGCTGGATTCCAGGGCAGAGGAGGGCAGACTAACATGGACTGAAATGGAAATAGAATTCTTGAGCTCACGTTGTGGGACAACAGAAGCAGAATGAATTAGTGGATGTGGATTCGGAGCCTGAAAAAGGGAAAGAGATCACTGAAGGAGGAACAAAACAGTGAAATAATAGTATTAATGGAAAAGCAACGACCTCAGCAAATTAATCTAGATATTTGATAAATCATCAAAGGGAGAATAAAACTCTTGTTTGGATGTGATTCAGCCAAAAATATAAATAGAATTGATAGTGTCAGAGAGCAGTGATAATATTGTCTATATTAATAATCATCAGAACATTAACAAAGGATCGAAAGGTTGCTTCCAGCTTATGTTACTCTTAAACAAAAAGTAAATCATGCCCAAAAAACAATAGACCAGGCAACACAATGTCAATAGAAAGAGAAAAAAATAATGACATCAAACAATGTAATCTAAAACATAATCTGGTAACATAGGATATAACAAACACTGTCAACACATCTTCCAAAATCCAGGTTATTCTTTACAGATGCTATTGAATTCTTTCAATAATGCTCAGAAATTATAGAGTAGATTTGCATGTGTAATGTCAATGACATTGAGTGAATTACAATATGACATCCTCATGACTAATGAGGAAAAATGGGTCGCAAGCTGGTTACAAAGCCAAATAAACAGGGAGAAATGGGTGGAAGGGATTTGTTCAGATTGGTGGAAGATGGGAAGTGCTGTTCAAGAAGTACCTGCGCTGGGATCACTGTTTTCACCATTTCCATAAACAAGAAGGAATCGAAGCAGAAAGATAAATTACTGAAAATCCAAAATGGAGATTACATTGAATACCGATGAAGAACACAACAAAATTCCTGCACGCATGAATAATATTTAATCAACTGGCACAGTGGACATGCCAATGGTAATTAATGTTATTCCAGCACTCCGGTTGCTGCAATTTGATCAGAAAAGTATGATTGTTAAATAGTCCTTGGAACATAAGTGAATAATGAAGTCAAAAAGTTTAGGGGTTTCAGTGAAGAGATTCATTAATTAGTTAAGCATCAGTAGGGAGTAACAAGAATGCAATGATCCATTAAAGTGCTGTAGCTGATTTCTAGATGAATGGAAGTGAAGTATTCATCACAAAGAGGATTGGGATACTGTAAACCTGTTGCTGGGATGTTTGAGTACCAGCAATTAGTTGACATATTTCTGTTGGAGCAGTTCAGTAGAAAAAAAAAAATCAGACTTGTCACTTCATACACTCATTACTTACTCCCTTCAACCAACAACAAAACTCTCACTATCTTAAATGTATTACATTGAGAAGACACTGATAAAGTTCGATGTAGTGCAGTGATCACTCACCAATAAAATAAACATGAATTCTAAATCGATTATAAAAAAACCTTTTCCATCACTGAACAAGCGGGAGTGGGATACTGAAAGTGCATGATCAGCCATGATCATATTGAATGGTGGTGCAGGCTTGAAGGCCAAATTGCTGACTCCTGCACCTATTTTCCAGTACCTGACACACACTCAGTATCTTTCACACTCAAAATAACTTGGAGCGAGTATTCCACTCAAGATAGTCACCTGCACTCAGTAAACACGACTGTGACAGATACACCTAGGATTAACTGCTGTCTGAAGTTTGGTATTCCACTTCAGTCACTGACCCACACTAGGTTCTAACCAAACATTGGACGGTATTCCACTAAACACATCAATCCCATTCACCAGAGAGTCTGAGAGTTACAAGCAGAGCTTTATCATGAATTGTGGAAAATGAATAAAAGGACAGAGATGTTTCAGAATATTTGACTCGAGCGAATGATATCAGTGAACAGTGAGCATGAAATCAACATGGAAGATTTGCAGTCACAGTTCAAAATCAGAGAGCCGCTCACACACAGGTTTACACAACTTCAATAATTATTGTCACTTACCAGGAACACCAACAATAGCAACGATTGTGTAGAATATTTTCTCAGCCGTTTCAATTGGATAATGCATTTTCAGAGTGAGCAATGTGTCTCTCCTTGTAATGTTTTTGTATTTAATGCTGAGTGAATGTATTCCCAAAGCCTTTCATTTATACCTTGTGGGATCACCTCAGGATGATCGTAGTTGCAACCTGGTTTGATTTATTTAATTTATTTTTTCAACAAACAGATTACAACATCGAGTTCAGTGAAGGAAAATATTTATTTTTAGATTGCCGTGCCACGTTGCAAAGATAGGATCATACAGAGAGCTAATTAAAAAAAGATTTTGTCCATTCAAACAACATCAGTCCCCTCTTCAGCTCTCATTTTGTTTCACTGATGTCTGTCACTCTGACATGAACATTCAGCAATCAAATTCCAATGGTTAGAATCTCTCTCTCTAGGTTTTCGGGGACCTAGTTGCCCTGATAAGCAATCGAAATACAGTTATTTGATTTAAGCAGATTGAAGGATAACTATTAATTGCGAAATTCCACCTATGAAAAACCTCTAACACTTTAAAAGTGAGATACTCCCTCCAACTGAGAAAGGTAGTCTAATTTATCCAGATCCTCCAGCTGATGCAGGCCGATAAACTGAGGCACATCCTGCAAGTAATCCAAGCCCTACAGCTGATTCCTCCACTGCCACAGATGCAACTAAAAGTGACACAAGCCGATGCAGACTTCAATCCACTGTCAACCTTACTTATGAAACAAATCCTCCACTTGACACAACACTCCAATCAATTCAGGAAGTCCCTCCGATTCAGAAACTCTGACTGATAAAGACACTCTCAGCGACAGGGAACCTCTAACAGATACAGTCACATAAACTGATACAGATATTGCGTCCAATGAAGATAACTCCACTATCACACACCATCTAGCTGATACCAACCGTCTAACTGATGTAAACTCCTCAAAAAATGCACATGCTCAAATATAATGCAGACCTTCCAACTGATGCACAACCTGGAATTAATTTTAAAAATGCAACTGATACTCGCAGGCAGTTTTGCTAAAGCTGCTTGGGAGAGCTTAAACGAGTGTGGCAGGTGGTGGGACACTAAAGAGTCATGAGACATAAGGGGACATTGAGGCTATTACACAAGTTAAAGAGAGCAAGTTAAATAGACAAGGCAGCCATGATCATGGCAGGTAATGAGGGAAGACTGATCAATTAAACTACATTTATTTCAAAGAAAGAGGCCTGACAGGTGAGGCAGATAAACTCAAAGCATGGGTAGGTACATGGGACTGGGATATCATGGGTATTACAGAAAAATGGCTGAGGGAGGGACAGGACTGGCAACTCCATTTCCAGGATACAGATACTATAGGAAGGATAGGCAAGAGAGAAGGGGGGGTTGCGTTTTTGATTCGGGAAAACATCAAGGCAGTACTTGGAGAGAACATTCCTGAGGGAACTAGTGAGGCTTTATGGGTGGAACTGAGAAATGAGAAGGGGGTGATTACTTTGATTGAATTGTACAATTTCTCCAATAGTCAGTGGGAAATTGAAGCGCAAATACGTTGGGTGATCGCAGATAGCTGCAAAAATGACACGATTATAATCATGGGGACTTTTAACTTTCCATACATAGACTGGGACAGCCACAGTGTTAAGGGCTTGGAATTTAGTAAGTGTGCTCAGGAAAAAATCTCAATCAATATCCACATGGCTCCACTAGAGAAGGGGCAAAACTCAACATGCCCTTGGGAATTAAGGCAGAGCAAATGACTGATATGTGTGTGGGGAGCATTTTGGGACCAGTGATGATAATTCTATTAGGTTTAAAATAGTTAGGGAAAAGGATAGGTCTGGTTTATGAGTTAAATTTCTAAACTGGGGCAAGGCTAGACAGTAACATTCAAAAGTTGATTGGGGGAGGCTACTTGAAGGTAAAGGAACATCTGGCAAGTGCGAGGCTTTCAAAGTGAGATAATGAGAGTTCAGGGCCAACATGATCCTGTTAGGGTGAAGGGTAAGGCTGGCAGGAGTAGGGGACACTGGATGAGGAGAGATATTGAGGCTCTGGTCAATTAAAGAAGGAAGCATATGTTAGGTATAGGCAGCTGGGGTCAAGTGAATCCCTTGAAGAATATGGGGAGTGTTGGAGTATACTTAAAAGGGAAATCAGGAGGGCAAAAACAGGACATGAGATAGCTTTGGCAGAGAAAGTAAAGGAGAATCCAAAGCGATTCTTCAAGTATATTAAGAGCAAAAGAGCAACTAGGGAGTGAATAGGGCCCCTTAAATATCAACAAGGTCGTTTTTCTGTGGAAGCATGGGAGATGGGTAAGATCTAAATGAATATTTCTTGACAGTAGTTACCGTGGAGGAAGACATGGAAACTGGGGAACTCAGGGAAGTAAATAGTGATAGTTGTGGGGTAAATCAAGATGACTGGTACTGTCTTAACCATAGACAATACAAAACTCATGAGGCAGATATCTCTGTATAAAGATGTAACATTTATTTAAAAGAAAAGCAAGCAGCTGCAAGGAGATCATGAACAGGGTTTAGTAGCTCTGAGATAGAGTGGCAGAACCTCTCCGATGAATCTGATGTATACAATCAAAAACAGATCATAGTCATAGAGGTTTACAGCATGGAAACAGGCCCTTCGGCCCAACTTGTCCATGCCGCCTTTTTTTTTAAACCCCTCTGGTTAAAGAGGAAATTAACACAATAGTGAGGAAGGATATTAGTTCTGACAATTTGGAGTCTTTATGGATAGAGTTGAGAAATACCCAAGGGGAAAAAAACATTAGTGGGTGAATATATAGACATCTAAACTGCAGTGGTGATGTTGGGAATCATGATGTGGAGATGCCGGCATTGGACTGGGGTAAGCACAGTAAGAAGTCTCACAATACCAGGTTAAAGTCCAACAGGTTTATTTGGCAGCTCTAGCTTTCAGAGCCTCAAGCTCCTTCTTCAGGTGAGTGAGGACTTGTGTTCACAAACAGGGTGTATAAAGAATTTTCTTTATATGCCCTGTTTGTGAACACAAGTCCTCACTCACCTGAAGAAGGAGCTTGAGGCTCTGAAAGCTAGTGCTGCCAAATAAACCTGTTGGACTTTAACCTGGTGTTGTGAGACTTCTTACGATGTTGGGAATGGCATTAAACACAAAATTAGAGATGCTTGTTATAAGGGAATATCGGTGATCATGGGTGATTTTAATCTGCACGTAGATTGGCCAAATCAAATTAGCCACAATGCCCTCGAGGAATTCCTGGAGTGTATACGGCATGGTTTTCTTGACCAATATGTGGAGGAACCAACTAGAGAACAGGCCGTCTTAGACTGGGTACTGTGTAATGAGAGGTGAATCATTGCCAATTAGCAGCCATTGGGGTGACACGGTGGGACAGTGGTTAGCACTGCTGCCTCACAGCACAAGGGACTTGGGTTCGATTTCCGATTTCGGTGACTGTCTGTATGGAGTTTGCACATTCTCCCCGTGTCTGCGTGGGTTTCCTCCGGGTGTTCCTCCCACAGTCCAAAGATGTGCGGGTTAGGTTGATTGGCCAAATTGCCCCTTAGTGTCAGGGGGATTAGCAGGGTAAATATGTGGGGTTATGGGAATAGGGCCTGGGTGGGATTGTGGTTGGTGCAGACTCGATGGGCCAAATGGCCTCCTTCTGCACTGTAGAGATTGTATGTTGTATATAAATAGTCCTTCCCATTACACACAGCATCCAATCAGCGCCTTGCTCCAACGTTCCTTTTTGTGTTGACGTTTCCCCAAGCAACCGGATCCCTTTGTTCTCAGTGACCAATCAGAACTCGTGTTGACTCCATAGAATTGGGTATAAATAGAGCGAGCGGGAACCTCCGCAACTCATTGACAGGAGCTGTGAGAATAAAAGGACATCATGGTAAGAGAGCACTGAGTCATGGCGAATGGGATGTGCACCATAGGCAAGCAGTGCTCACTCGGGAGATGGGATCTAGAGGGACAGGGAGTTTACAGGAGTCACGGTCATTGTGACAGGGATGGCTGTGTCCGTGATTCCGGTGCTGCAGAAACCCCGGGAAATCACAGGGTGGACTCACAGAGACTGGGACTTTCCAGGAACTGGCGGATCTCCCTGTAAGAAGTCTCACAACACCAGGTTAAAGTCCAACAGGTTTATTTGGTAGCAAATACCATAAGCTTTCGGAGCACAGCTCCTTCGTCAGATGGAGTGGATATCTGTTCTCCAACAGTGCACAGAACAGATACCCACTCCATCTGACGAAGGAGCTGTACTCCAAAAGCTTATGGTATTTGCTACCAAATAAACCTGTTGGACTTTAACCTGGTGTTGTGAGACTTCTTACTGTGCTTACCCCAGTCCAACGCCGGCATCTCCACATCAGGATCTCCCTGGACAGAGGATCCGAATAGATTGGAAAATCCACAGGTAGTAGCTGGAATTCAGGAGATACAGCAGCAGGATGTTGCTGCCCCTCATCCCCTTCTCCATCCATCACCATACTGAATGTGTAATGTAAAACTCTCAATCCTGTATAATAATTATCTCTTTCTCCTCTTTAGCGTGAGTGCCTTTCAATCCACATTGGCCAGGCGGGTGTACAGATCGGTAACGCTTGCTGGGAGCTGTATTGTCTGGAGCATGGAATCCAGCCGGATGGGCAGATGCCCAGTGACAAGACCATCGGAGGTGGTGATGACTCTTTCAACACCTTCTTCAGTGAGACAGGGGCGGGTAAACACGTTCCCCGAGCCGTGTTTATAGATCTGGAGCCCACTGTGATTGGTAAGAGGAGAGATTGTTGCTGGGTTGGTCAGTCAGGGATCTCCCTAAACCCATTGAAATATTTCCTTCAGTCTGAGTTCTTGTTGTCAAATCTCTGTTCCCTGTCCCCCCAGATGAGGTCCGTACCGGCACCTACCGACAGCTCTTTCACCCCGAGCAGCTCATCACCGGCAAGGAGGATGCGGCTAATAACTACGCACGGGGCCACTGCTCCGTGGGCAAGGAGATTGTGGACCTGGTCTTGGATCGCGTCCGGAAGGTGGTAAGTTCCGTCAGCTTAGTGAGCGGTGATATTCCTGCTCTGATTCCCCAGTGAAATTAGTCAGGTGTGGCAGCTCAGGTGAAGGAGTCGTACACATGGTACAATAATATGTTCTATGGAGATTTACCAGGATGCTACCTGGTTTGGAGGGTAGGTCTTATGAGGAAAGGTTGTTCTCTCTGGAGCGGAGGAGGTTGAGGGGAGACTTAATAGAGGTTTATAAAATGAAGAAGGGGATAGATAGTGAACGTTCAAAGACTATTTCCTCGGGTGGATGGAGCTATTACAAGGGGGCATAACTATAGGGTTCATGGTGGGAGCTATAGGAAGGATGTCCTAGGTAGGTTCTTTACTCAGTAGTTGGGGTGTGGAATGGACTGCCTGCAGTGATAGTGGAGTCAGACACTTTAGGAACATTTAAGCAGTTATTGGATAGGCACATGGAGCACATCAGGATGATAGGGAGTGGGATAGCTTGATCTTGGTTTCAGATAAAGCTCGGCACAACATCGTGGGCCGAAGGGCCTGTTCTGTGCTGTACTGTTCTATGTTCTATGGTGACAGTTCAGTGAATGGGTGATGCCGTTTCCTGTCTAACCCTCCTGATTTAAACCCAGTGAATTAATTTACAGGCTACAATATACCTACCCAAAAGGCGAACAACGGTCTAGTCCTGTATCGCTTGTGAATACAAACAATGCTAAACCCCGAGGAAATAACTGGCCTATTGTTAAAGATCAAACTGTTTTCCCGTGCAACCTGAAATTTCCGGGACCGGGGTGTTCCTGCTCCCACTTCCCACTGAGAAGTTTGATTAATTTGAACTAAGATTTATGGAGTTCCCTTGTTGCATTAACCAGGTGGCAGGAAAGAACAGTTTAAATGGCAGATTCAAAAATTAAATTAAGCATTAAATGGTAACAAGTCAGAGATAAAAAGCAAATTGTCAATTAACACTAATTAAAATTAATACTAATTAAAATTAATCAACAGTAAGAGAAGAAAGCTTCACTTTAACCAGTGAACAGAGTTCTCACCACACTTCTCCAGACCTGAGCTGACGTCTCCGAAAACTGAGTAACACCTCAAACCAACACGGTTCCAAAACGTCTTGTGAACATCGCGCTCTCTCCAATTCCCTTCATCTAAATCCTTCGCTCAACATGTCACTCTACACCTCTCTCTACCAAAATGGTAGAGACAAGTTTATTATATCACAAATGTTGAATCCCCACCTTTGCCAACTGTTGGAAAATAGCCAATTGGTCTATAACTTGTCAATAATGTGGCTGATAGCTTATTGATGTGGAGATGCCAGCGTTGGACTGGGGTGGGCAAAGTAAGAAGTCTCTCAATATCAGGTTACCGTTCAACAGATTTATTTGGTACCATGAGCTTTTGGAGTGCTGCTCCTTCATCAGATGAGTGATGAAGGGGCAGCGCTCCGAAAGCTCGTGATACCAAATAAACCTGATGTTGGGAGAGCTTATTGGACACGGCATCTAAGCTTTCAGTCAAAGTTTATTCTCAAATTATATGTGTTAGTCCCTAAGACCATTAATTAACAGAGCTGTCTGTCATTTAAAGTTGAATATTGAAAGGGAGCCGAATCAATTAGTTTCCCCCACCCCGCCAACCAGTCTTAATAAATTGTATTAAATAAGCGTTTATAATACCAACAATATGTGTTTTATTTTGAAAATTGCATGTTTTGTTCCAAATTACATTGCTGTTCTTTTTAACATTTCTAGTAATGAATTACATATTCTTGAATGGTCTCAGAATTAAGGCTAAGTAATCTGGGTGGTTTCCAATAACACCTGATTAGTTTTTATTCAAATAGCTTCTATCATTTGAACATATCAATGTTGTCACCCCACCGACATATGAATTCAAGCAATGAAATTATCATATTACAAGCAATGATTTTGGAATTACTATCATCACCACACCTCTACCATCGATACACTCCGAGCTGGTTCACCCTGGCGCCTCTGTCTCCACCACAATGTCCATTCTTATGCCTCCCAGGCTCGCGCAGCACCCACTGTGCAGTATAAACAGGAACCCTGAGAAGATTTCCTCATGTTAGATTCCTCTGTCCTTTGAGCAGAGATTCCATTCGCTGCTTCCTGTTTAATGTGTTTTCTGTATTCTCTCCACAGGCTGATCTGTGCACAGGACTGCAGGGCTTTCTCATCTTCCACAGTTTTGGGGGTGGCACTGGCTCGGGTTTTACCTCCCTCCTGATGGAGAGACTCTCCGTTGATTACGGGAAGAAATCCAAGCTGGAGTTTTCCGTTTACCCTGCTCCACAGATTTCCACCGCGGTGGTCGAGCCGTATAATGCTGTGCTGGTCACCCACTGCACCCTGGAACACTCTGACTGCGCCTTCATGGTGGACAATGAGGCCATTTACGATGTCTGTCGGCGTAACCTTGACATTGAGAGACCAACTTACACCAACCTCAACCGTCTGATTGGACAGGTAGTGTCGTCCATCACGGCCTCACTCCGGTTCGACGGTGCCCTCAATGTGGACCTGACTGAGTTCCAAACCAACCTGGTCCCCTATCCCCGCATTCACTTCCCTCTGGCAACCTTCTCCCCTCTCATATCTGCTGAGAAAGCTTACCACGAGCAACTCTCGGTGTCTGAGATCACCAACGCCTGCTTTGAACCAGCCAACCAGATGGTGAAGTGTGATCCCCGCCAGGGAAAGTACATGGCGTGCTGCATGCTGTACCGAGGAGACGTGGTGCCCAAAGATGTCAACGCCGCCATTGCCACCATCAAGACTAAGCGCTCCATCGCGTTTGTTGATTGGTGTCCAACGGGGTTCAAGGTAAGTGTGGCTTTTGCATTCAGCTCACGTGGTCCAAGATAATATGGCCAGGATTGTATCAATCTGATAACACATGTCAACGATATTCATCTCATATTGGCTTACCTTTATTATAGAAAGGATATTATTAAACTAGAAAGAGTGCAGAAAAGATTTCCTATGATGCTACCGGGACTTGATGGTTTGGGTTATAAGGAGAGGCTGGATCGACTGGGACTTTTTTCCCTGGAGCGTAGAAGACTTCGGGGTGATCTTATAGAGGTCTATAAAGTAACGAGGGGCATAGATCAGCCAGAGTGTCAACATATTTTCCAAAGGTAGGGGAGTCTAAAACTGGGGGGCATAGGTTTAAGGTGAGGGGAGAGAGATACAAAAGGGTCCAGAGGGGCAAATTTTTCAGAGGGTGGTGTCTGGAACGAGCTGCCAGAGGTAGTTGTAGAGGTGAGTGCAATTTTGTCTTTCAAAAAGCATTTGGAGAGCTACATGGGTAAGATGGGTAGAGGGATAGGGGGCAAATGCAGGAATTGGGACTAGCTTTGTGGTCAAAAAAGGTGGCATGAACAAGTTGGGCCAAAGGGCCTGATTCCATGCTGTAAACCTCTGACTCAAAGGTATCTTTCCTTACAGGGATAATAATGGAATAGACCATCTCCATTGCTTCACAGAAGAGAATATCCCAAAGAGAGGCTTGGTTATCATTTTTCCATTTGTTAACTCTAGAATGTTCCTGGAGGGATCCTGCCTTGAAATAGAGATAAGGCTGCCTACCAATCAATATCTGTGCAAAATTACATTGATAAAGATCTGATTTTAATTTTGAATGCAGTTTCATTGCACAGTGATATTCCATCAGAAACTGAAGCCTTGTTCTGGTTGAAAGAACACAGGAAATGACCAGATCTCCATGTTTGTATCGGGAAAGACAGAAACATTCTGATAAATGCAGCTTTCTGAAAAGTGATGAGCGGATAAGAATCTGATGTTGATCTGGATCATAAATTCAAATCGAATAAATTTACTTCTCTCCAACAGGTTGGCATTAATTACCAGCCCCCGACCGTGGTTCCAGGGGGTGATCTGGCAAAGGTGCAACGGGCGCTCTGTATGCTGAGCAACACCACCGCAATTTCCTTGGCTTGGACCCGCCTGAACCTCAAATTTGATAAGATGTACGCCAAGCGGGCCTTTGTCCACTGGTACGTGGGGGAGGGGCTGGAGGAAGGGGAGTTCCAGGATGCACGAGAGGATATGGCCTCACTGGAGAAGGATTATGAAGAAGTGGGCGTTGATTCATCCTCACTGGACAGAAAGGGCGAAGAGGAAGAATAATATTTATTCATTTAGAAATTCTAGCTGTTTAAAATTTAATTCATATTGATATTATAATGTTTATTTAAGAAAATAAACTATTTTAAATGATTTGGTCATTGCATATCATTGAATATCTCAGATTCAGTCAAGTGATTAAGAATTGTGTTCTGAAGGAAGAAGTCTGAGGATAGAGAAGGATGTAACCAAGAGAAAATTTTGGAAAATCTCAGCAGGTCTGGCAGCATCTGTAAGAAGAGAAAAGAGTTGACGTTTCGAGTCCGCATGACCCTTTGTCAAAGCTAAAATGGGAGATATTTATACTGCAGGGTGAGGGAATGAAAGAGGAGTCATAGCCACAGAAACCAGGGGAAAGGATGCTAATGGCTGTCCACAGAGAGAATAAAAGGTGTCAATGGCCGAACAGCAGAGAAGGCAAAATCAGAAGGAAAGATTTGGGGGGAGATGGGGGCTGGATGGGAACGAGGTAAAATGGAGGCAAGGGGGGATTAGGGAGGAAGAGTGCCTGGGAGGGGTGGGGGGGGGGGGGCGGGGGAATGAAGAGAGCGCAGTTAAAAATGAAATGAAAACAAAGGGGTCGAGGTGGGGTAGAGCTAATCATCTGAAATTGTTGAATTCGATCTTGAGACCGGAAGGTTGTAATGTGCCTCACCAGAAGATGAGGTGCTGTTCCTCCAGTTTGCATTGAGCTTCACTGGAACATTGCAGCAAGCCAAGGACAGACATGTGGACATAGGAGCAGGATTGTGTTAAAATGGCAAGCAACGGGAATGTCAGGGCCCTGTTGCACACAGACCGGAGGTGCTCAGCAAAACGATCACGCAGTCTACAGTTGGTCACTGCGATATAGAGGAGACCACACTGGGAGCGACAAATGCAATACACCAAATTGAAAGAGGTGCAAGTGAACCGCTGTTTAACTTGGAATTAATGTTTTGGACCTTGGATGGTAAGCATAAAAAAGGTAAAGGGGCAGGTGTTACACCTTCTGCGATTGCATGGGAAGGTGCTATTGGTGACGGGAGAGGTGTTGTGTACAGTGGAGGAGTGGACTAGGTTATCCCAGAGGGAACAGTCACTGTGGGATGCTGACAGAGGGAGTGAAGGGAAGATGTGTTTGGTGGTGGCATCACGCTGGAGTTGGCAAAAATGGCAGAGAATTATGTTTTGCATGTGGAGGCTGGTTGGGTGAAATGTGAGAACAAGGGGGACTTTATCCTTGCTCTGGGAGGGAGGGGAGGGGGTGAGGGTCGTGGAGAATGGGAGATGGACTGCACACTGTTGAGGGCCCTGTCAACAACTGTGGGTGGGAAACCATGGTTGAGGAAGAATGAACACATATTAGAAGCAACACTTTGGAAAGTGACATCATCGGAACAAATGTGACAGAGGCGACGGAGCTGAGAGAAAGGGATGGAGTCTTGCAGGATGTAGGGTGTGAAGAGCTGTAGTCCAGATAGCAGTGGGAGTCAGTGGGCTTGTAATGGATATTGATAAATTGTCTCCATTTCGGCAATAGACTAAGGTCAAGGAAGGGAAGTGTCTGAGATGGACCAGGTGAAGGTGATGGAGGGGTGATAACTGGAAGCAAAGTTGATTAATTTTTCCAGGTCCAGACAAGAGCATGAAGTGGCACCAAAATAGTAATCGGTGTACCGGTAAAGGAGCTGTGGGAGGTGACCCGGGTTGAGGAGGGTCACTGGGCACAGGAAATTGGTCAAGGAAAGTGAAATTCCATCAAGTTGCACACTGTGCAGTCTGTGAGGCAATAGGTGGATCGAATGGGATGAATTGCTTTCGGTCTAATTTTGTTTCCTCTGATTGGGTTTCCAGGTGGGAACGAGACTGTGGTTTGATGTATCTAATTATTGCAGGTCGGGTTATTAATCATCAGATTAAATATAGGTCAATGAGATTATTTTCTGTATGTGGAGCTTATAGGTCAATTTAATATTTATAGTACAGAGTCATTGAGGTTTACAGCATGGAAACAGGCTCTTCGCCCCAACTTGTCCATGCCGCCCAGTTTTTACAAGTAAGCTAGTCCCAACTGCTCATGTTTGCTCCATATCCCTCTATACCAATCTTACCCACGTAACTGTCTAAATATTTTTTAAAAGACAACATTGTACCCGCCTTCACTAATATCTCTGGCAGCTCGTTCCAGACACTCGCCACCATTTGTGTGAAGAATTGCCCCTCTGGAACCTTTTGTAGCTCTTCCCTCTCACTTTAAACCTATGCCCTCTAGTTTTAGACTCCCCTGCCATTAAAAAAGATGTTCACTATCTACCTGATCAATGTCCCTCCTTGTTTTATAGACCTCTATATGATCACTCCTAAACCTTCTACGCTCTAGGGAAAAAGTCCCAATATAACCAGCCTCTCGTTATAACTCAAACCATCAAATCCCGGAAGTATCCGAATGAATCTTTTCTGCACTCCTAGTTTAGCAATATCCTTTCTGTAATAGTTGACCAGAACTGTACACAATATTCCAAGTGTGAACTTACCATTGTCTTGTATAACCGCATCAAGACATCCTAATTCTGGTATCCAATGCTCTGACCAATGAAACCAAGCATGCAAAATACCTTCACCCCCTGTCCACCCGAGACTCCACCTTCAAAGAACTATGAACCTGTACCCCTAGATCTCTTTGTCCTATAACCCTCCTCAATGCTCAACCATTAACTGAGACCTGCCCTGGTACGATCTACCAAATTCATCATCTCGCATTTATCTAAATTAAACTCCATCTGCCATTCATCAGCCCACTGGCCCAATTGACCAAGATCCCGTTGCAATCCTAGGTAACCCTCTCCGCTATGCCACCAATCTTCGTGTCATCTGCAAACTAACTATGCCTCCTAAATTCCCATCCAAATCATTAATATAAATGATAACACTGGATCCAGCACCGATCCCTGAGGCACACCGCTGGAGTTAGATTTAGTTTGCAGTTTAGTCATGGCACCTGTGAAATAACAGAAATATGCTATGCTGAAATCTGGGTCACAGCCTGTCACATGACTTGCTCTTAACGTCACACTGAAAACTCACAAAAGAGAATAACACATGGCCTGTAAGCCAGTGATGCAAGATGTCAAGGTTGAACATGTACCGATATGCAACCACCCACCTTCCTCGTAATTAAAACTATCAGATATGTTCCAAAATTTCAATGCCCTAGTGTGGAAACATACAAAAGCAAGTGTTAAAACATTCAGTCCTATGTATTCAAATAGGGTAGCTAAACGGGTGATGTTTAAATGAAATCCTTTATTTCACATTATATAACCATCTTTGATTTTGCAAGTTTAGAATTAAGCTCTGTAATTGGCTTTTGTAACTCTTTCGTTATTTTGAATTTTAATAAAGCTTAGTTATTTTTGTTACATGTAGCGCCACATTTAGGTTCAAACAAAAAGTTTAGTTGTGTTTTATATACACTTCGTGTAATTTCTATAACTTTTTAGGTACTGTAAAGCAATCTATATGTTACATTGCATTGAATCAAGCACTGACTGAATACCAAACCATACAATGTCGAAAGAGTTCTCTCAGCAAATCACATTGATAAGCGCCTGTTTTAATGAAGTTCCACAGGACATACTGATGACCGTAGATCAATGAGATATCTGAATAGATGAATTCCATGTTCCACGACACCAAAGCCATTCTTATTTATATTCAATGTGTAAACTACATACACAGTCTTGTTAGCTTCTGAAATGTTTTTATGGTTAGAAGAAGTTTTAGAAGCAAAGTAACTCATTAATCTGAACCATAAAGAGAAGTAAGTTCGACCGTCAAGTGGCAAGTACAAAGCATAGTCACAGATATGAATTGGATTGAATACCAATTAAATGCAGTCTGACACGATGAGCTCAAGATATCAATCACGAGGGCATTCCAGTATGTTATCCCTGTCCTGAAAAAGTATGTACAGTAAGAAGTTTAACAACACCAGGTTAAAGTCCAACAGGTTTATTTGGTAGCAAAAGCCACAAGCTTTCGGAGCCTTAAGCCCGAAAGCTTGTGGCTTTTGCTACCAAATAAACCTGTTGGACTTTAACCTGGTGTTGTTAAACTTCTTACTGTGTTTACCCCAGTCCAACGCCGGCATCTCCACATCCTGAAAAAGTATGCCAGGATCAAATCATAAATCATACCTTCATCTCAACAAGAAGCTACAGAAATAAACTAGTAATTGAGACTCTTCAGGGCCAGTTAAGGGATCATGGGAAATGACATCAATAGATGAGTCACCCTCGGGAAACTAATCACAGGAACCTCCTAAGTGAGATAATTAGTCTCGCCACAATTAGGCGAACCAGAATGCAATAACATCATTAATAATACTGTGGCTTGTGAAATGGACAGAGTTAACGAGAACGAGCTTTCGCTGAGCAAGTTGTGCAGTAAGTGACGTCATCCAGAGGGAAACAAAGGAGATGGGGAGAGAGCGAGTGTCAAATTGAGTCAAGGCTGAACCGGAATGCAAGAGCCATAGTACGCTCAACCCCCGCCTTCTCTTCGATAAGTATTAATCTAAAAGACATTAAAGATTTTCTGAGATACTTCACCATGCTTCTTCCCTTTGATTGTACGTGTAAGTCTATAATCAGCACAATAAGATCAGCTTGTTATCTTCTCTCTTGGAATGGAAGTTTCAAATAATTAATTTAGTCCATCTGTCAATGTAGCCGACCTCCATTTCAAAATCACTTTCTTGATTCCTAATTCGCCCAGCCTTCCTTTTAACTGCAGTTTATTATTTATATGCCGATAGCAGTAATCTCTGTTAGCTGTCGGTCCCTTCTCATACTCACCCACCCCTTTCCTTACTAACTCATTTGGTTCCCAAATGTCTTTTAGGGAAGGAAATCAGCCATGAGCTAAACCCTATTGGATTATCTCTCAATTGCCTTGGCAATAAACATTACTGACAGTATGTATATTGAGTAAACTATTAGTGGTGAAACTATATAAACTATTATGGTGAAACTTCAGCAACACAGCAATGTCATTGACTCTCAACTGTCCTCTGAAATGATCTAGCCCGACAATCAGTTGTATCAATCTCTACAAAGTCAGTTGAAAGGAATAAAACTGAACCCACCGGGCATCGACCTCGGCATCGGAAAAGACAACAGCAAAACAAAAACAGCCCTGTCCAGCCTGCAAAGTCCTCCTTACTAATATCTGGGGGCTAGAGACAGCTGACACTAGTCAAGCAATGGCCTGAATAGGCATTTCTCAGGAAATCATACCTTACAAATAACGTCCCAGACACCACCATTAACATCCCTGGATAAGACTGTTCTCTTCCTGTGGGGGAGCACTTCAGCAGTCACGGGCATTCAGCCTTGGATCTTCAGGTAAGCGTTCTCCAAGGCGGCCTTCACGGCACACGACAGCGCAGAGTCACTGAGCAGAAACTGATAGCCAAGTTCCGCACACATGAGGACGGTCTAAACCGGGATGTTGGATTTATGTCACATTATCAGTAACCCCCACAGCTTGCCTCCTGGACTTGCACAATTTCACAAGCTGTACTGTCTGGAGACAATACACATCTCTTTGACCTGTGTTGAATGCTCCCTCCACCCACATTGTCTGTACATTTAAGACCTGGCTGGCTGTAGAGATTTGCATTCTAATCAGTATTCTGTAATTTGATTTCTGTGTCTGTGCCTTGTTTGAGAACAGAGACCACTCCATCTGATGAAGGAGCAGTGCTCCGAAAGCTTATGGTATTTGCTACCAAATAAACCTGTTGGACTTTAACCTGGTGTTGTGAGACTTCTTAATGTCCACCCCACCAGCGGGACAGACCCAGAAGATGGCACAGTGGTATACAGGCAGGAGGAAGTTGCCCTACGAGTCCTCAACATTGATCCCAGACCTCATGAAACCTCATGGCTTCATGTTAAACATGGGCAAGGAAACCTCTCACTGGTTACCACATAGCATCCTGCGGCTGATGAATCAGTACTCCTCCATCTTTGGAGGAAGTGCTGAGGTTGGCAAGGGCACAAAATGGACTCTGGTTGGGGAATTTCAATGTCCACCACTGAGAGTGGCCCAGAAGCAACAATATTGATCAAGGAATCGGGTCGTAAAAGATACAACTGCGAGACTGAAACTGAGAGAGATGGCAATGGAACCACAAGAGGGACAAAAATACTGGATCTCACCCTTACCAATCTACCGGCTGTAGGTGCATCTGTCCATGGCAGTATCGGTATGAGTGGACACCGCACTGACCTCGCGGAGGCGAAGTCCTGTCTGCACATTGAGGGCACTCTCCATCATGTTGTGTGGCACTACCACTGTGCTAAATGGAATAAACTTCGAACAGCCATAGCAACTCAAGACTAAGCATCCATGGGGCGCTGTGGGCCAACAGCAGCAGAACTGTATCCCAGCACAATTTGCAGCCTCATGACCTGGCATATCCCCCATTACCATCAAGCCAGGGAATCAACCCTGGTTCAATGGACAGTGCAGAAGGGCATGGCAGGAACACCATGAGGCATATCTAAAATGAGATGTCAAACTGCTAAAGCTACCAATCAGGGCTACTTGCATGCCAAACTGCATGAGCAGCAAATGATGGACAGACCTAAGCAATCCCAGAACCAATGGACCAAATCCAACCTCTGCAGTCCTGACACATCCTGCCGCGAATGGTGGTGGACAATTAAACAACTCAGTGGAGGAGGAGCCTCCACAAAAAATCCCATTCTCAGAGATGGAGGAGCCCAGCGCATCAGTGCAAAAGACAAAGCTAAAGCATTCGCGGCAATCTTTAGCCAGAAGCACCAAGTGGATGATCCATCTTTGCCTCCTACAGTGGTCGCCAGCATCTCAGCTGCCAGTCTCCAGCCATATGATATCAGGAAACGGCTGGAGGCACTGGATACTGCAAAGGCAATGGGCCCTGATTACATTCTGGCAATAGTACTGAAGACTTGTGCTCCAGAACTTGCGTTTGTACTAGCCAAGCTCTTCCAGTACAGTTACAACACTGGCATCTACCCGAGAATATGGAAATTTGACCAGGTATGTCCGGTACATGAAAAGCAGGACAATTCCAGCCGGGCCAATTAGTGCCCCATCAGTCTCCTCTAGATCATTAGTAATGGACGAGGTCACCAACAGTGTTATCAAGCAGCACCTTTTCAGCAATAACCTGCTCAATGACCCAGTTTGGGTTTCGCCAGGGTCACTCAACTACTGACCTCATTACAGCCTTAGTTCAAACATGGACAGAAAAGCTGAATTCCAGAGGTGAGGTGAGAGTGAAAGCGCTTGATATCAAGATCACATTTGACCGAGTGTGACATCACGGAGCTCTAGCCAAACTGGAATCAATGGTATCAGGGGTCAGCTCTCCGCTAGTTGGAACTAAACCTGGAACATTGCAAGATGATTGCGGGGGTCAGTCATCTGAGCTTCAGGAGACCTCTGCATGAGTCACAGTGGCATAGTATGGTGGCACAGCGGTTAGCGCTACTGCCTCACAGCACAAGGGACCCAAGTTCAATTCCGGCCTCAGGTCACTGTCTGTGTGGAGTTTTCCCTTTCTCTCCGTGTTTGTGTGGGTTTCCTCTGGGTGCTCCCACAGTCCAAAGATGTGTGGATTAGGTTGATTGGCCAAGCTAAATTCAACCTAATGTCAGGGGGATTAGCAGGGTAAATATGTGGGTTTACGGTAATAGGGCCTGGTTGGTTTTGTGGTTGGTACAGCCTCGATGGGCCAAATGGCCTCCTTTTGTACTGGAGGGATTCTACGATTCTAGGAGTCACTCAGGGTAGTGTACCAGACCCAATCATCTTCAGCTGCTTCATCAATGACCTTCCCTCTGGTCAGAAGTGGGAATGTTCACCGATGATTGCACAATGTTCAGCACTATTCTAAAGTTAGTTTATTTATTAGTGACAAGTAGGCTTACATTAACACTGCAATTAAGCTACTGTGAAAATTCCCTAGTCACCACACTCTGGCACCTGTTCAGGTACACTGAGGGAGAATTCAGCATAGCCAATGCATCTAACAACCACGTCTTTTGGGCTGTGGGGGGAAATTGGAGCACCCAGAGGAAATCCACGCAAACATGGGAGAACGTGCAGACTCTGCACAGTGTGGTCCAAGCTGGGAATCGAACCTGGTTCCCTGGCACTGTCAGGCAGCAGTGCTCAACACTGTGCGACAGTGTATTCGCGACTCCTCAGATACTGAAGCCGTCCTTGTTAAAATGCAACAAGTTATGGACAATATCCAGGCATGGCTAACAAGTGGCAAGTAGCATTCACAACACAGAATTGCCAGACAACAACCATCACCAGTAAGAGATGCTCTGACCACCGCCCCATGGCATTCAATGGTGTTTCCATCACTGAATCGTCCACTGACAACATCCTTGGTTTTACAATTGACCAGAAACTCAACTGGACTTGCCACATAAACAAATTGGCTGCAATAGGAGGTCAAACCCTAGGAATACTGTGGCGTGTAGCTCACCTCCTGACTCCACAAAGCCTGCCCTCCATCCACAAGACACAAGTTAGGAGTCTGATGGAATACTTCCCACTTGCCTGAATGGGAGCAGCTCCAACGACATTCAAGAAGCTTGTCGCCATCTGGGACAAAGCAGCCTTCTTACTTTGCACCAAATTCACAAGCATCCACCCCTTCCACCACCAAATCTCTGTAGTAACAGTGTGTAGGATGTACAAGGTATACTGAAGAAATTCACCAAAAATCCTTAGACAGCACTTTCGAAACGACAACTTCCACCTTGATCCATGGGAACACCACCACCTGCAAATTCCCCTCCAAACCATTCAACTTCCACACTTGGAAATATATCTCCGTTCCTTCCCATTCACTGGGTCAAAATCCTGGAATTTCCTCCCGAATGGCATTTTGAGTCCACTCACAGCACCTGTACTGCAGCGATTCAAAAAGCCAGCTCACCACCATCTTCCTATGGGCAATAAATGCTGATGTGGAGATGCCGGCGTTGGACTGGGGTAAACACAGTAAGAAGTTTAACAACACCAGGTTAAAGTCCAACAGGTTTATTTGGTATAAATAAACCTGTTGGACTTTAACCTGGTGTTGTTAAACTTCTTACAATAAATGCTGGCCAGCCAGCGACGCTCATGTCCCACGAATGAATTTTTAAAATCTCATGCGATGGAGCATAGCTGAATGCATGGCTGATCAATAGGAATGTTATCACAATCGATCAATTTGACTGGGGACATTAATGTATTTTTGCAATTAGCGCCTTTCTAATGCCAGTCTGACATGTGTGACCCAAAGAATTAAAAGTCTTTGATTGTTTACAGCACAGGAGAACATTCGGCCCCTTCTGCCATCTCATTGCACAAGCAGCGCACCGATTGCCTTATCTCCTCATTTAATGAACCAATTGTACTTTGTAAACCAGGACTCGATCTGCCTCCACCACACTATCAGGCAGTGCATTCCAAACTGAACAAGCTGCATTGAAAATAAATCTTTCCTGTCACCGTTTTATCATTTATCATTCAGTTCAGAATCCCATCCTGCACGTTTCGATCTTTCCACCATTAGGAAAAAAATCTTTCTACTCTGTCGAGAACACTACTGATTGCGAACACTTCTAGCAAATTTTTGCTCAATCTTTTCCTCTCCAGGTAGAACAGACCCAGCATCTTCAATCTATCCACCTGACTGAAGTTCCTTATCCCTGGAACAATTCCCATCAATCTGTTCTGCATTCTCCTGAATGCCTTCACTTCCTTCCTACAGTGCGGTGTCCAGAACTGGACACAACACTCCAGCAGAGGCCCATATACTCATGTAAATAGATTGATCAGCACTTCCTTGCTTTAACACTCTCTGCCCCCCTGTTTAAAGTTCAAGATTAAACATTTGTTTTCTTAAGTGTCTGTTAATCATGTCCCTACTCACTATTTCTGAAACCTTCCCCATCACGAAGGTAACCCTCAGTTGCCTGTGCTTGTTGTATCCTTGCATCCCTTTCTTGTTAAGCTTTTGAATCCCTTAGCTCCTTGATAACAAGATAGGAAACTACGGATATAATCCTCGCACTCTCCACCCTCAGTTCCCACACATCAATGGGTGCCTAGATAGTTAACAGATCAATTTTCATGGACACCAATCAATTAAACAGCTAGACTTTGTGAAATTTTAGCCCAATCTAAATATACCACCGACAGCTACATTCTGGGTGAGGCGGAGAAATGTTGGGGTGTGCCAGATGTGATTTTAATAGGTGCGATTCTGGCAGATGTGGATCTGATAGATGTGGAGATGGATAATACAATGTAACTAGTAGAGTTGACAAGGGGGAGCCAGTCGATGTGATAGATTTGGACTTTCAGAAAGCTTTTGACAAAGTCCGGCATGAGAGATTATCGTCCAAGATTAAAGCGCAAGGGATTGGGGGAAGTGTATTGTGATGGATAGAAAACTGGTTGGCAGAGAGGAAACAAAGAGTAGGAATTAATGGGTCCTTTTCAAATTCGCAGGCAGTAACTAGTGGGGTGCCACGGGGATCGATGCTGGGACCCCAGCTATTCGCAATATATATTAATGATTTGAATGAGGGAACAAATGTAACATCTCAAAGTTTGCAGATGATACCAAGTTGGGTGGGATGGTGAACTGTGATGAGGATGCAGAGATCCTTCAGAGTGATCTGGACAGTTTGGGTGAGTGGGAAAATCAATGGCAGATGCAGTAAAATTTGGATAAATGTGAGGTTATTCACTTTGGAAGCAAAATCAAGAAGGCAGGTTACTACCTGAATGGTTGTAAATTGGGAGAGGGGAGTGTGCAGCGGGACCTGGATGTCCTTGTGCACCAGTCGCTGAAGGTAAGCATGCAGGTGCAGCAGGCGGTAAAGAAGGCAAATGGTATGTTGGCCTTCATTGCGAGAGGTTTCGAGTACAGGAGCAGGGATGTGTTGTTGCAATTATACAGGGCCTTGGTGAGGCCACACCTCGAGTATTGTGTGCAGTTTCGGTCTCCTTTCCTGAGGAAGGATGTTCTTGCTCTCTCGAGAGTGCAGCGAAGGTTTACCAGGCTGATTCCGGGGATGGCGGGACTGATGTATGAGGAGAGATTGACTAGGTTAGGATTTTTATTTCGCTGGAGTTCAGACGAATGAGGGGGGATCTCATGGACATTTATGCAATTCTAACAGGACTAGACAGGGTAGATGCAGGAAGAATATTCCAATGGTGGGGGAGTCCAGAACCAGGGGTCACAGTCTGAGGATTCAGGGTTGACCAATTAAGATGGAGGTGAGGAGCCATTTGTTGGCCCAAAGAGTGGTGAGCCTGTGGAATTCATTACCACAGGAAGTAGTTGATGCCAAAACATTACATGTCTTCAAGAGACGGCTGGATATAGCACTTGGGGCGAATGGGATCAAAGATTATGGGAGAAAGCAGGATTAGGCTATTGAGTTGGATTATCAGTCATGATCATAATGAATGGCAGAGCAGGCTCAAAAGGCCAAATGGCCTCCTCCTGCTCCTATCTTCTATGTTTCTATAAAGGTTATAGATGGATCACAGATAGACTTCGACCTGAGAGTCGCAAGTCGATGATACAAATGTGGAACATGTGGTTCTGAAGCACGTGTGCAACAATTATTTCCAACTGATGGGAATCAGTTTGATCGAAGTCTGTTAAAAGAACAAAGAACAAAGAACAGTACAGCACAGGAAACAGGCCCTTCGGCCCTCCAAGCCTGTGCCGCTCCTTGGTCCAACTAGACCAATCGTTTGTATCCCTCCATTCCCAGGCTGCTCATGTGACTATCCAGGTAAGTCTTAAACGATGTCAGCGTGCCTGCCTCCACCACCCTACTTGGCAGCGCATTCCAGGCCCCCACCACCCTCTGTGTAAAAAACGTCCCTCTGATGTCTGAGTTATACTTCGCCCCTCTCAGCTTGAGCCCGTGACCCCTCGTGATCGTCACCTCCGACCTGGGAAAAAGCTTCCCACTGTTCACCCTATCTATACCCTTCATAATCTTGTACACCTCTATTAGATCTCCCCTCATTCTCCGTCTTTCCAAGGAGAACAACCCCAGTCTACCCAATCTCTCCTCATAGCTAAGACCCTCCATACCAGGCAACATCCTGGTAAACCTTCTCTGCACTCTCTCCAATGCCTCCACGTCCTTCTGGTAGTGCGGCGACCAGAACTGGACGCAGTACTCCAAATGTGGCCTAACCAGCGTTCTATACAGCTGCATCATCAGACTCCAGCTTTTATACTTTATACCCCGTCCTATAAAGGCAAGCATACCATATGCCTTCTTCACCACCTTCTCCACCTGTGTTGCCACCTTCAAGGATTTGTGGACTTGCACACCTAGGTCCCTCTGTGTTTCTATACTCCTGATGACTCTGCCATTTATTGTATAACTCCTCCCTACATTATTTCTTCCAAAATGCATCACTTCGCATTTATCCGGATTAAATTCCATCTGCCACCTCTCCGCCCAATTTTCCAGCCTATCTATATCCTGCTGTATTGCCCGACAATGCTCTTCGCTATCCGCAATTCCAGCCATCTTCGTGTCATCCGCAAACTTGCTGATTACACCAGTTACACCTTCTTCCAAATCATTTATATATATCACAAATAGCAGAGGTCCCAGTACAGAGCCCTGCGGAACACCACTGGTCACAGACCTCCAGCCGGAAAAAGACCCTTCGACCACTACCCTCTGTCTCCTATGGCCAAGCAAGTTCTCCACCCATCTCGCCACTTCTCCTTGTATCCCATGAGCCTTAACCTTCTTAACCAACCTGCCATGTGGGACTTTGTCAAATGCCTTACTGAAATTCATATAGACGACATCCACGGCCCTTCCTTCGTCAACCGTTTTTGTCACTTCCTCAAAAAACTCCACCAAATTTGTAAGGCACGACCTCCCTCTTACAAAACCATGCTGTCTGTCACTAATGAGATTGTTCCGTTCTAAATGCACATACATCCTGTCTCTAAGAATCCTCTCCAACAACTTCCCTACCACGGACGTCAAGCTCACCGGCCTATAATTTCCTGGGTTATCCCTGCTACCCTTCTTAAACAACGGGACCACATTCGCTATCCTCCAATCCTCAGGGACCTCACCCGTGTCCAAAGAAGCGACAAAGATTTCCGTCAGAGGCCCAGCAATTTCACCTCTCGTCTCCCTGAGCAGTCGAGGATAGATGCCATCAGGCCCTGGGGCTTTGTCAAATAAAATAGGTCTGAATCCTGGCTGATTGATGCCACTTGATCTGGGAGATTGACAGCCAAATCTCCTCTTCTTCCATGCCTTGTACTCCTCCCATAATCAATTGTGGAGATGACCCAGTCCCGCCCATTACACAAAGCGCCCAATCAACGCTCTTCGCACTCGCCTCCATTGTTGTTGCTTCTCCAAGCAACCAGAGCCCATTGTTGACACAGACCAATCAGATCTCGAACTGGCGAAACATGACGCGGTGTGAATAGGGCGGGCGAACCCTTGCGCAGCCCATTGCAAGGAGCTGTGAGTATAGAAGGATATTATGGTAAGAACACAAGATGGAATGTGGAGAGAGATTGTGTTCCACATCGACATGGCGAGCATTAGGGGTTTGATTGGTGGTGTCTGATTGATGGGCTGGTGGGGGTGTGGTTCTGATTAATGGGTGCGGATCTAACTGGGAGGCTGATTTTGGGGGGTCGGGGGAGGAGGATTGATAGCGGGAGTGGCCTGATTGGGGTTGGGTCTGATTGCGGGGTGTTGCATTGCCGGTATTTGATTTGGAGGTCACAACCCCATGGCTGCTGTGTTTATAAGTCTCAATTGTCCAAATTGATTTGGAAATCCACACAGCCCCCAGAACCTGAGAGATGCGGAATTTCTGTTAAATTCTAGGTGAATCGTCCTAGAACAAATAGGGAAGACATGGGACCAACAGATTAACACAAATGTAAGATTTCTCCATTTATCAACATTTTGAATGGTTCTTCTTCCCGTGTGAATAATGACATTTATCTCCTCTTCAGCGTGAGTGCATTTCAATCCACATTGGCCAGGCCGGTGTACAGATCGGTAACGCTTGCTGGGAGCTGTATTGTCTAGAACATGGGATCCAGCCGGATGGGCAGATGCCCAGTGACAAGACCATCGGAGGTGGTGATGACTCCTTCAACACTTTCTTCAGTGAGACAGGGGCGGGTAAACACGTTCCCCGAGCCGTGTTTATAGATCTGGAGCCCACTGTGATTGGTAAGAGGAGAGATTGTTGCTGGATTGGTCAGTCAGGGATCTCACTAAACTCATTGAAATATTTCCTTCAGTCTCCGAGTTCTTGTTGTCAAATCTCTGTTCCTTGTCCCCCAGATGAGGTCCGTACCGGCACCTACCGACAGCTCTTTCACCCCGAGCAGCTCATCACCGGCAAGGAAGATGTGGCTAATAACTATGCCACTGCTCCGTGGGCAAGGAGATTGTGGACCTGGTCTTAGACCGCGTGCGGAAGGTGGTAAGTTTTCTCACTTGGGTATTCTGCATTTTTTGTCTCATGTTCTTACTCATACCCTTTTGAAGGGAGTGGCAAGTGATTCCCATCAGCTGGAGATTGAGCATTACACTCGCAGAGATCACAGATTCAAAACTCTCTGCTGTTGCAGCCTCTACCTCTGTGTCTCCCCCTACACAGCGGCTCCCACTGTCTGCATTTCTATTGCCTTCCATCCCTGCTTTTCCATTCTGTTAGTGAGATGTAGCTACTTCCATGAGAGCAGTTCTGAGGGAATTAAATTCCCCTCCCTATGGAGTCACATGTCGGCCAAACCAGGTAAGGATGGCAGATTTCCAAGCCTAAAGGACATTACTGAAACTTATGGGATTTCCAATTTCAGATACTTCATTGAAATTAGATTCCACTATCTGTTCTGCTTGGATTTGAAAGCGTGTCCCATGAGAATGAGCCTGGCTCTGAATTATTGGTCCAATGGCTTTCCCATCAGAACACCATCGCTCGATTAGTTAATATGATCTTCCATCCTGCTGGGTCCTCCAGTATTTAGAATTAATTTCCATTCTCTAAAGAGACCAAGCTTTTGAGTTGATTTGACTTATTGTCACATTTATTAGTATACAGTGAAAAGTAATGTTTATTGCATGTTATAAAGACTAAGTATAAAGTACATAGAGAAGGAAAGGAGAGTGCAGAATGTATTGTTACAGCCATAGCTAGGGTGTAGAGAAAGATCAACTTAATCCGAAGTTGTTCCATTCAAAACTCTGATGGCAGCAGGGTCAGCTGTTCTCGAGTCAGTTGGTACCTGATCTCGGCCTTTTGTATCTTTTTCCCCGACGGAAGAAGGTGAAAGGGAGTATGTCCCAGTTGCATTGGGTTCTTAATTATGCTGGCTGCTTTTCCGAGGCAGTGGGAAGTGTAGACGGTGTCAACAGGTGGGAGGTTGGTTGCGTGATGGACTGGGCTGCATTCACGACACCTTCTACTTCCATTCGGAGGGGTCTGTGAACACCTATTTGTTGTTCCTGGAAAAGTTGGGTTCTATATATCTTCTCTGCAAATGTCAATCCACACCTCAGCTCCAAACTGTCCAATCCCAACATGTCGCTGCCATAGGCAGCACTGGCAGTTCAACATTTATCCTCCTGTCCAGACTTTATATCCAAACACTTGTGGAGAGATTCCATTCCCTGCTTCCTGTTTAATGTGTTTTCTGTATTTGTTTCCCCACAGGCTGATCTGTGCACAGGACTGCAGGGTTTCCTCATCTTCCACAGTTTTGGGGGTGGCACTGGCTCGGGTTTTACCTCCCTCCTGATGGAGAGACTCTCCGTCGACTACGGCAAGAAATCCAAGCTGGAGTTTTCCGTCTACCCTGCTCCCCAGATTTCTACCGCGGTGGTCGAGCCGTATAATGCTCTGCTGGTCACCCACTGCACCCTGGAGCACTCTGACTGCGCCTTCATGGTGGACAATGAGGCCATTTACGATGTCTGTCGGCGTAACCTTGACATTGAGAGACCAACTTACATCAACCTCCACTGTCTAAATGATCAGGTAGTGTCGTCCATCACGGCCTCACTCCGGTTCGACGGTGCCCTCAACGTGGACCTGACTGAGTTCCAAACCAACCTCGTCCCCTATCCCCGCATTCACTTCCCTCTGGCAACCTTCTCCCCTCTTATATCAGCTGAGAAGGCTTATCACGAGCAACTCTCGGTGGCCGGGACCACCAACGCCTGCTTTGAACCAGCCAACCAGATGGTGAAGTGTGACCCCCGCCAGGGCAAGTACATGGCGTGGTGCATGCTCTACCGAGGAGATGTGGTACCCAAGGATGTCAACGCTGCCATTGCCACCATCAAGAGCAAGCGCTCGATCCAGTTTGTTGATTGGTGCCCGACTGGGTTCAAGGTAAGTGAAGCTTTTGTGCTCCATTCATGGAGTTCTGGGGGAAGCTGTCCATTCAGGGACAGTAATGGAACAGACTCAATCTATTCCTGATCCAATGAGCATTTTCTCTGTGCTTCAGATGGAATCACCTCGCCTCCTAATGGGAATTGGAGTCCTGAATGTTCCAAGTGAATTTCTGTTTCTTTATAAGAAAAAGGATTGCAGACGCTCAGGGTCTTGGAGGTCCCACAAAAATACTAACAGAGTTTGATCCTGAATTGCTTCAGTTTATACAGTGACCTTCTGTTAGAAACTCTGGCATTGTAACTGGGTGAAGATCCCAGTAGATTACAAGAGCTGGGTTGAGTGAAACACTAATCCTTGCTTAGAAAAGTAACGTATTTCTTCCCACAGGTTGGCATCAACTACCGGCCCCCAACAGTGTTGCCAGGGGGTGATCTGTCAAAGGTACAGCGGGCGCTCTGTATGCTGAGCAACACCACCGCCATTGCTTTCGCTTGGACCCGCCTCAACATCAAATTTGATAAGATGTACGCCAAGCGGGCCTTTGTCCACTGGTACGTGGGGGAGGGGCTGGAGGAAGGGATGCATGGGAGGACATGGCCTCACTCGAGAAGGATTAGAAAGAAGTGGGCGTGGATTCTTCCTATCCGGACAGTAAGGAGGAGGCGGAAGGAAAATAATATTTATTAATTCAGAATGATTAAATGATTTAACAAAATTTATCATGTTCCATATCGACTTATTAATTTAGAGGCTGAAAAGCTTTAATTTAATGTATCTATAATGTGACTAATGAAGTTATAAAATACATTTATTTGAGAATCATGTGACCATTTTGTCCAGTTGAGAACCATGAATGAAAAGCGGTCGGAAATCCCGGTGTAACAAAAGCTAAATTGAGAAGAGGACGAATGCAGCAGTAGAGGGTGTTATAATTTGAGGGACACCCAAGAGGCTGCTTGCATCTTCCCATTTCCCTCTGTCTCCCATTACCTCCTTCCCGCTTTATTTCCTCCTTTCTCTTCCTGCGAATTGATCATCAGTTTCATTCTCACATCTGCCTGTGACCTTGCCGTATTTTGCCACAATGGGGATTATTAACACGGTCCTGGATAATGCATCCCTTCCGTCTCCTTCACACACCCTCCCTCACCCGTACCTACCCACCCAAACATGGCACCATAGTGGCATGTTTCATGGCATTTATCAAGGTGTTCTGCGCTCAGATACCATCACATCAGGGAGTGTCACTGAAACCACTCAGTTAGTCATTAGGCAACTTGAACAAGATCCATACAACACTGCAACACAGGAATGTAGGAGGGAAAGGCCATTCAGCGCAGAGAGACTGCTCCCGCCATTTAATATCACCATGAATTATCATCCATTTCAATACTTCTTCCATACACTATCATCCCATCACCACACTTCACTGGTGTTTAGAAAGCTGTCAATCTTCGCTTTCACCATAATCAATGACTAAGCTGCCACAGTCCTCTGTACTAGAGAATATCAAACATTGGCAAGCACGAATAAAATAAATGCTCATCTTGTCCCTATGTGGGCGGCACAATGACACTGTAGTTAGCACTACTGCCTCATAGTGCCAGGGGCCTCGGTTGGGTCACTGTCCTTGCAGAGTCTGTACGTTCTCCTGTGTCTGCGTGTGTTTTCTCCGGGTACTCCAGTTCCCCCCACAGTCTGAAAGACGTGCGGGTTAGGTGCATTGGGCATGCTAAATTCACCCTCAGTGTGCTCGAACACGTGCTGGAGTGTGACGACCAGGGGATTTTCACAGTAACTTCATTGTAGCGTTAACGTAAGCTACCTGTGACACTAATAAATAAACTTTATACTTAATTCGCTTCCCCCTTACTCTGAAATTGTGTACCGTTTCTAGACTTTGCCAACAGATGTCATATTTGAAGTGTATCTACCCTGTCCATCCCTGAAAATATTGTGTAGGTCTAATTGAGATCACATCTCGCTCTTCCAATCTCTAGGGAACACAGCACCACTTTGCCTATTATCTCTTCCTAGCAGAGTCCAGTCTTTTCAGGGAGCAAGTCCTGTGCACCTCTGTTGTCCTCTATCTAATGTAGTAATGTTGCTCCTAGTGCAAGAGGACCAAAGCTGAACATAGTATTCCACGTGTGGTCTATCCAGTATATGCAGTTGAAGAAAAACGTCACTACTCCTGTACTCAAATCTTCTTCCGATTAAGCCTAACATTGCATTACCCTTCCCATACCTTGCTGCAGCTGAAAGTTAGCATTCAGTAACTTATTGGCGAGGACAACAGGGATCTTTTGTACATTTACACTTTCAAATCTCTTACAATTTCAGAGTTACTTTGTGAATTTGTTCCTCCTCACAGAGTGGAGAATCTCACGTCTTTGCACAATACATTCCATCAGCCATATTCGTGCCCACCAGCTATGCTGCCTGAATTGACTGGAAGTGGTTTTTCATCTTCCTCATATTTCATATTCTTCTCCAATAAAAGGAAATATCACATTTGGTCTACACATCCGGATCATGGCCATATATTGTGAACAGCTGGGGCTCAAATAACGATCCTTGTGGTATCCCACCACTCACAGCCTGCAAGCAGCGAGAATGATCGGTTTATTCCTCTTCTCAGATTTCTGCCAGGAACTAATCCTCAATCCATGCCAATTGGTTGCCTCCTATCCCATGTGCTTTAATTTTGCTAACCACGCTCCCGTGGGGCACTTTATCAAAAGCTGTATAAAAATCAAGAATCCTCCTTCCGCTTTCTGCCCTTTAACAATTCTGCTATAAACCTCCTTAACATACTCCAACAAGGCCATCAAGCAGGATTAAATATTGGAAACTCCATGGTGTCAATGCCCAATCTGATCATTGTTGTCCCAGTGTAAATTTATCTCATTGTTTATCATAGATGTCAGCATTTTCCCCTACAACTGATGAAAGATGAGCCGCTCTGTAATTACCTCTCATGTTACATATTCGTGAACATAGGTATGAAGGAATGAGCAAGGAACAAAAGCAGCCATTCAGCCTCTTAAGCCTACTCCGCGTTAAATCAGATTATCAGTGATCTGATTGTAACCTCAAATCTGTACTCCGCTTACAACCGATGTCCTATCACCTCAATTGCTTAAGCAGAATCCATTCACAGCTGCATTAAAAACATTTAAAGTCTCTGCTTCCATAACTTTGTACAAAGGGCTTCCAAAACTGAAGACCCTCTGAGTGAAAATGTTGCCTTATGTTTTAAGGAGGGACTCTTTATTATAAACAGTGACCCCGAGTTCTAGATGCTCCTACAACAGGATACATCCTCTCCAAATACACCATCTATGAATGCCCGCCCTGTCAATCAAATGTTCCCTTATTCTTCTAAGCACCCACTGAGATAAATCCAGCATGGATTCATGAAGAAGAAATCTAGGTTAGGATTGTTTTCGCTGCAGAGGGGATATCATAGCGACTAATAAAATTCTAACAGGACTAGACAGGGTAGGTGCAGGGAGGATATTCCCAATGGTGGAGGAGCCCAGAACCAGGGGTCACAGCCTGAGGATTCAGGGTAGACCCTTTAGGACGGAGGTGAGGAGACATTTCTTCACCCAAAAAATGGAATTCATTACCACAGGAAGTAATTGATGCCAAAACATTGAATGTATTGAAGAGGCGGCTGGATATAGCACTTGGGGCAAATGGGATCAAAGGTTATGGGGGAAAAGCAGGATTAGGCTATTGAGTTGGACGATCAGCCATGATCATAATGAATGGTGGAGCAGGCTCGAAGGGCCAAATGGCCTCCTGCTGTTCATTTCTTCTATGTTTCTATGAGAGAAGCTCCATCTCGCCAGCCTTCCATATTAAAACATTCCAAGTATTTGTCTCGTAAACATTTCCAGAAGTTCAGTAAATTAATTTACTTCCTTCATTGAATAACCTGACCAATACTCAAACCTGATGGTTTAAGTTATATGGTGAAGCTGGATAGAGTGGGGCTTTTTATCCCTGGAGAGCAGGCGGCTTGGGGGTGAGCCTATAGAGGCTTATAAACTAATGAGGGGCATAGATAAGGTAGATAGTCAACATTTGTCCCCAAGTTAGGGGAGTGTAAAACTAGAGGGCATAGGTTTAGGGTGAGAGGGGAGAAATACAAAAGGGTCCAGAGGAGCAATTTTTTACACAGAGGGTGGTGAGCGTCTGCAATGAGCTGCCAGAGGTCGTAGTAGAACCGGTACAATTTTGTCTTTTAAAAAACACTTAGACAGTTACATGGGGAAGATGGGTATAGAGGGATATGGGCCAAACGTGGACAATTGGGATTAGCTTAATTGAAAACACTGGGCAGCAGGGACAAGTTGGGCCGAAGGGCCTGTTTCCATGTTGTAAACCTTTATGACTTTATGACTCTACTGGATGAAGTATTCCAAATGTGTTCTCAGTAGTGCCGGCTGCACATGAAGCATAACATTCCTGCATTTTCAATCAATTTCCTTCGCAATTATTGCTAGCAATAATTTTCCTAATTACTTACTGCCCCCATTACCCTTCTGTTATTCATGCACCAGAACACCCAGATCCCTCTGTACCTCCGCGCTCTGCAATCTCTCTCCATTTAATTCCGTGCTTCTTTTAACCTTTTTGGCAAAATGGACAATTTTGCATTTTCGCAAATTGTTCTCCGTTATTTGGAAACTGCATTTTTTTTTTGGAACGGGACTAAATTCCGAGCTCCGCCGACAGAATAGCACGTAAAATACCTGTTAAAATCTCTGAAGGCACCGGCAGAACCTATCCAACTGCTTCAACATATTGCAGACCCGATGCCAAAGGACAAAATCGCCGATTGCCAGCAGGGGGAGCAGGCATGCTCTCTCCGACTTCAGACCTCGCTCAAGCCTCAGCTCTTTCAGGGTTGCGTGTCTTGCAATCTGTTTGTCTGCCCTTGTGTTAAATAAGTTCAATTGTAAACAGTCCAGTATTGCATTGCCGATCATGCCGACCACAATCGGGGATTAATTTATTCTTAACAGCTCACTAGCGATTACTACATTGATAAATGTATGAATGGATTCACCCTTTGGCTCCTCTGGTTCCATCTCACATTTTCAAAGACTAGATTTTTCCCAGGGCTGACAAAGTGTCTGGACGCCCTCAGAACCTTTCGTATGACATTGAGGGCGACTGGAGATGGGTCTTATAAATAATGGGGCAACGCGGTGGCACAGTGGTTAGCACTGCTGCCTCACAGCGCCAGGGACCCGGGTTCAATTCCCGGCTTGGGTCACTGTCTGTGTGGAGTTTGCACATTCTCCCCATGTCTGTGTGGGTTTTCTCCGGGCGCTCCGGTTTCCTATCGCAGTCCAAACGATGCATGGGTTAGGTTGATTGGCTATGCAAAATCAATCCTTAGTATCAGGGGGGTCATGAGGGTAAATACGAGGGGTTATGTATGGGGATAGGGTCTGGGTGGGATTGCTGTCAGTGCACACTCGATGGGCCAAATGGCCTTTTTCTGCAAAGTCGGGAATCTATGTTTCTATAATGTGTCCAATAGATTTGCATCTAATTACAGGCTTTGGAATAAAGAAACAGATGAAAACGGCTGTGACAGAAAGAAGGCCACTGGTGGCAGCATGTATTTGGTCAATGGGTAGACATTGGTCTATCAGATATAGTGAGACAGCTGCAAGAATCTGGTCAGTGTATTTAATGGATACCGAGTGGAAGATGTGAATGAGGGAGCTCGGCTGCAGCAGATGTGGATCCGAAAGATGGGGAGCATTTTGCTTACTCTTTATTACAGAGTGACTGCTGTCCCTCTGG
Source organism: Mustelus asterias (assembly GCF_964213995.1). NCBI lineage: Eukaryota > Metazoa > Chordata > Chondrichthyes > Carcharhiniformes > Triakidae > Mustelus > Mustelus asterias. The sequence goes on along the minus strand of NC_135817.1, from coordinate 2,314,599 downwards.
TGTAGGTACATCGATGTGGAGATGCCGGCGTTGGACTGGGGTAAGCACAGTAAGAAGTCTCACAACACCAGGTTAAAATCCAACAGGTTTATTAAACCTGTTGGACATTAACCTGGTGTTGTGAGACTTCTTACTGTAGGTACATCCACAGTGCTGTTCGGAAAGAGTTCCATGGCAATCACTCACATACAATGAAGCAAAGACAATATAATTCGAAGTTAAGATGGTTAGGGACGTGAAGGAGTTCTACATGCTTGTGGTGTTCCCATTTATCTGTTGCCCAGGTCCTTGCTATAACAACGGTCTGGGGTTTGGAAGATGCTGCCTCAGCAGACGTGGTGAGCCTCGCAATGAATCTTGTAAATAGGACACATTGTTGCCATTGTTGGTCAGTGATGGTGGAAGTGATTATTTATGGAATAAATCAATCAAGCTAAAGTGTTTGGATGGTATCGAGCTTCTTGGTGGTTGCTGGTATTACACCATGCAAGCTACTGCAGGGAATTTCAACAAATTACTCAACTGCACCTTGTAGATGATGGACAGACGTTGGGGAGAGACAGGGTGAATTACTTGCCATAGGATTCATCTCCTTAGATATGGACGTTTAAAAAGATATCATGTACCTAGCAAAGTCGGCCTTTTGGCTAAGATCAAGTGTATGGTCGGCACCCCATTGTCGGCCGCACTTGGTTGAGGTCATTGGGTTACGCTGAGGCTTCATATGTTTCATATGAAGCAATTTTTAAAAGCGGCATCTCGGCCTTTTGGCTAAGATGCAAATGAGCTCAAGTCTTGGAGGAGGAACCTCCCCCTTCTCCAATCAGCTTGGCTCATGTAGATCAGGCCCAGGGCAGGGTGGTTTGGTCGCTCGCCCTGTCTTGTCAGCCTGGATCTGAAATGTCTCAACTTGTTGAGACCCTGAATTGGATTTGATTTGATTGAATTGGAAAAGTATTTTTAAAAAATCATGTACCTAGCAAAGTAAAGCTACTGGTTAAATATAATCCACAGTATGTTGATAGTGGAAAATCCAGTTTAACTAATGCCATTGAAAGTCAAGGTGTGATGTTTAGATTCTCTGTTGATCAAGTGGTCATTTGTGCACAATTAGGTGTCACTCCCAGGATGCATTTTGTGCTTCAGCCACCCTCAGTGAGTCCTGCAAAAAATGTTCAACATGGAGGAGAACGGATTCAACAGCTGAATGGGCGGAGTGGGGTTGGAAAGGCATGTGCGCTAAATTGTAATGAGAAGGATTGTTCCTTAGCCATTTTTGACCTGATGCCATGAGACACCGTGGGGTCCAGAGTCGATGTCGAGGACAGTTAAGACAATTCCGTGAGTTCAGTCAGTTCTCATAGATCCCTTCTGGAACTTTAATACAGAACAAAAATTGAGCCTGATTTCTGGTGTCTGAAAGATTCAGTTCTGATGGGTAATAATCTCGTTTCTGACAGATGTTAGATGTCTGATGGACAGACGAGGTCTGACTGATTTGCTACTAAATATTGTTGCCTGATAGAGAGATTATCTATGCCTGAAATGTAGCTGATATATTGTCCTCAGGTAGTTTGACAGATGGATGTCTGAGTTTTGGTGGCCTGAAAAATGTGGATTTGATAGTCAGGAGATAGAGTGACTGCTGTGTGTCTGATAGATAGACGGTGATACTCGTGGGTCAGGACATAGAGCTGACAGAATTGTTCCTGTTCAATAGGTGTCACAGCGGATAACTGTGGTAGGACGTTCAAATGCTTAGTGAGACACGGCCAGACTGAATGTGAGTATCAGGAAATTGGGGCTCAGTGGGAATTAGGTGCGGATGGGAAAGGGGTGATATTTGTTATTTTCTTCTTGCTTTCTAACTTTTAACATTTTGTTATCTTTTTAAATCTTCAGATAGTGGTTTTGCCCTGCTGCAGGAGTCGAGAGTACACGGCAGAACACTGGCTACATTGGTGCCATCCTGTCTCTAACCGGCATCCTGTATTGTTACTGCTGCAGCATAATGGCTTCTAATTGCTAGAATGTTTGTTTTAATCTGGACTAATGCAACTCTGCTGTTGTTCGTAGTTCACCTAGGATTTTTTAGAATAGTACTTCAGTAGGTTGATTGACAGGTGAGGTGATATGACTGGTTAGAGCTAGGCTTACACAGAGAATTCAAGATTAGTTGCTATTTAAATGCTGCTTCAATTTGAGAGAGAGCAGTGCTTCCATTTTCCCCTCTGAAGTCTGGAGACTGGGAGTCACCAGACACTAGTTTTACTTCTCTGTTGTTTTAGGATATATCCTTCTCTGGAAATTGCAGTCTAGGTTTCTGTCCAGAAGTTTTAAAGTACTGGAAATCTAGCACCAGGGGTGAATATGTGTTTGTTTGTGCTGAAGAAGTCTGGAGCAGAGTGTATGACCATGGGGATATTGCTTTCAATTGGAACTATAGTGCTTGCTAGTTATTGAGAATTGTAGTTTGTCATGCTTCCTAGAGGGTTAGTCGAATAACACCTGGGGCAAAACAGGTTATCGAAACGGGTTGCCTAAATCAAAAGTACAACTTGGAATCTAGGCTAACTTCATAATAAACCTTGGAGTTTAGACCTGGTCCCTAACAAATTGGGCACTCTTTGTGGGATTAAAACCAATAATTCCCTTTTTGGTTTTGGATTGTTTGACTCAAAGACAGTGAGGATATTTGTGTTTTAATTTCAGGTGGTGCATTCGATTGGTAAATAGGGTGTGCCCAGTCGAATAATAGCTCTTTCAGTGGGAGCGAAGAAGTCACTCAGGCTGGTTTACAAGAGGTGGTTGAAGCAAAGCTTTTTGAATAAGAAAAGAAGCTGCAGTTGGTATTACCTAAAGGAATGAGGAAAAAATATATAATTGCAGTGATAGCTCAGAATTTTAAATCATCAGAAACAAAGTTGGAATCAGTAACTTCATTGCAGTGTTGATGTAAGCCTATTGGTAACACTAATAAATAAACTTCTACCTTTTGAAATTGGTAGAATTCAAGTACAAATGAAACAATTTGAATTAGAAGCAAAATAAAGCGAGATTAGCAAAAACAAAAGGGAGATGAACAAAGTGCAAAAGAATTAAATTGGTTGAACATGAAAATGAAATGAATGAGTTTGTATTGCGATTAAGAGCAGAGGGAAAAGAGAAGGAAAGGATAGTTCTTGCGGAGGGCAAAACAAGAGAAAGAGAGGAGCAATGAGCAAAAGAATTGAAACTTCTTGAATTACAGGGAATAGAAAAAAAGTGAATGTCAAATTAAAATGGAGGAGCTTAAAGTTGGGACAGGTGATGAGGACAGCATGGAAGACCAAATGTGTTGCAGTCAAAGGCTTGTTAGGAATCTGTTTAAAAATGTGCAGGCATTGCCAAGGTTTGACGAAAAGGATGCAGAAGCCTTTTTTATTTCATTTGAGAAAATAGCTAAACAAACAAAATGGCCACAGACCTTGGATATTGTTGATTCAAACAAAGTTGGTGGGTAAAGCTAGTGAGGTATTTCACGATCAGAGATGGGATCTTGGGATTATGATCAGATGAAAAAAGGCATTTTAAGCAGATATGAACTGGTGCTAGAAATCTACGTACAATGGTTTAGGAAAGGACTTGGTCAAATGTACATATAATTTGAGAGGTTGTGACAGGTGGATGAGGACCTTGAAAATAGACCAGACATATGATGTTCGAAGAGAAATGTCTATTTTGGAGGACTTTAAAGATTCACATCTCAAAGTAATGACAACGAATGGAAGAGCAAAGGGTTAAAACTGCGAGAGCAGCAGCAGAAATGTCAGATGATTATGTGAATTATAGTCCTGAATGTTCCAGGTGAATTTCTGACTCCACATAAGGGAAAGGATTCTGGAAGCTTAGGCCCTGTAGGCCTCCACGAAATTCGAAACTAAATTAGCTCCTGAATTCACCTTCTCTAAAAAGTGACCTACTATCATAAACTGTGGCATTGAAACTGGGTGAAGATCCCAGTGAGTAACAGAACTGGGTGTTTGTTCAGGAAAAAAACTAATCCTCGCTCAGAAATGTATCTGTCTGAGAAATAATGACCTGCCTGATGTTGAACCTGTTGCTTAAAGAACAGAATTTCTTCGTTCCACATGTAGGCCTCCGACGATGGCACCAGAACGTGATCTGTCAAAGGTACAGCGGGCTGTATGCTGAGCCATACCACTGCCATTGCATTCGCTTGAACCCACACCAACATCAAATTTGATAAGATGTACGCCAAGTGGGCCTTTGTCCTCTGATATGAGGGAGAGGGACTGGAGGAAGGGGAGTTCCAGGATGCACGGGAAGACATGGCCTCACACGAACAAAGAACAAAGGAAAGTACAGCACAGGAACAGGCCCTTCGACCCTTCAAGCCTGCGCCGATCATCATGCCCTAACTGAAAAAAAACCTTCTTCCCTTACTCAGCCTATATCCCTCTATTTCCTCCCTGTTCGTGTACCTATCCAGATGCCTCTTAAACGTTGCTAATGTGCCTGCTTCCACCAAATCCTCTGGCAGCGCGTTCCAGGCATCCACTGCTCTCAGTGTGAAAACCTTCTCCCGCACATCTCCCTTAAACATTGTCCCTCTTACCTTGAACCCGTGTCTCCTTGTAATTGACACTTCCACCCTTAGAAAATCCCTCTGATTCTCGTTTATTGAACACCCATTTCTCCTTCATTCTTCTCGATCTATCCCAGGTTACTGTGGAAGGCAAGGGAGAAATTGCTGAGGCCTTAACAGATATTTTCACATCCATAGACAGGGGAGGATAAGATCAAATATTTTACTCCCTCTTTTACATCCACAGCTGCCACAGATCCATTAAGATTTGGTCAGCTCGGTCTCTTGCTGGTAGTATGGAGTAACAATTGACGATGGACATTTAAGCCTCCCAACCAGAATGCAGTTTGTGCTTTGGTCACCGTTAGCCCTTCCTGTAAGGGTGCTCAACAGGGAAGAGAATTGATTCAACAGTTGCCAAGTTTGGTGGGGGTGGGGGGGGGGGGGGGGGGGGGGGGCGGCGCGGAGGTGTTGTTGGTGCATAATATTGTTGGAGTGTAATAACTCCATGGAGGCAAAGGTCCTGTCACCAAAGGTTCCTTTATTTACAAGACATAATATACAACAGAATGCTCCCTGTGTGCTCCTTCTGTGCTCCCTGCTTCAGCAGGCAGAGAGACTGACACACCTGCTTTAAATAGGGAACATCAGACTCCTTGATTGGGCCATCAATTAGGACTTAATCAGGGAGTTCATACTCCAGGAGGCCAACCTCATTTGCCTGACTGGAGTCATCACAGACTGCATGTGCGGTAAATGGTAATGAGAAGGATCATTCCTTAGCCGCTGTTGACCAGATGAAACGACAGATCTTGGGGTCCAGAGCCGATGCTGAGGGCACCCAGGGCAACTGACCCCAACAGGATACCATTCTGCTGTATCTGGCCTGCCGATGGGACAAAGCATGCCGTGGTTTCTAGGGCACTACCTGTGAGGTATGTTTCCGTGATTTCAGCCATGTCTTATAGATTCCCATCTGGAAAGTTTATGCTTGTACTGAGACTTTGACATGTTGCACCTGTGAAGGACCAGGGCTGTTGCCCCGGGGGAATATTTCCTAGAGTGTTAATGGAGCACTTAAAACAAAACGGCAGTGGGATAGGAACCTATGCAATGACTCAGAGGGAGAAATGAAGGACAAGAACATAAACAAAGAGGATAAGAAGAGTGATAGGCAGAGAAATCGACGTCCAGAATCATATAGGGCCACAGTGAAAAAGTGAGAATGGCACAAGTAATGTAAAAAAAGACAAACCTTAAGACTTTGCACCTTAATGTGTGGGGCATTTACGATAAAGTGGATTAATTAATCATATAAATGGATTCAAAGGGATACAATGATCAGGATTACAGGGACATGGCTGCAGGGTGACAATGGATGAGAAATGAACATCCAGAATATTCAGTATGTAGGAAGAACTGACAGAAAAGCCGGTGGGATTGCATTGGTGGTTAAGGAGGAAGTTAATGCAATAACGAGGGAAAATATCTCCGACAATATGAACGATGTATGGGTAGAACTAAGGAACCCTAATGGGAAAAAAGTTAATGGTGGTTATGTGTGAACAAGGATAATATAACTATGAGTGACTCTAATCCGCATATAGATTGGGGAAAGCAAATTAGTCACAAGGCCATAGAGGGGGAATTCCTGGAGTGAGTATGGGATGGTTTTCTGGGCCAATATGTTAACAAACCCACTAGATAATCTGCCATCCTTGACTGGGTATTGTCTAAGGAGAAGGTACTATTTGAATTTTGTTGTGCTTGCCAATTTGGGGATGCGTGACCATAACATGACAGAATACTTCATCAAGATGGAGAATGACGTAATTAAAATTGAGGCTAGGGTCATGACTCTTAACAACGGAAACTGCAATGGTATGACGAACGAGCTGGCTTTGATAGATTGAGAAAAGTTACTTAAGCGGGTGACAGTGTATTGGCAATGGCAACCATTCGAAGAGGACATGTGCGGATAGCAAAAATTATTTTTAACTGTCTATCGCAAAAGTAAAAAGGGCAAGGTCGCAAAACCATGGATGGGAAAGGAAATTAGACATATTATTAGATCCAAGGAATAGGCATACAAATTGGCTAGAAAAAAAAACAACTGACCTGACGATTGGGAGCTCTTTAGATTTCAGCAAAGGATCACAAGGGATTGATAAAGAATGGGAAAATAGATTACGAATAGAGTAAATTTGCGGGAATCTAAAAACTGTCTTAAAATTGCTGTACCCGTGTGAACATAAAAAGATTGAAGACAAATAAAGGCCCCATGCATTCAGGAACAGGAGAGTTCATAATGGAGAACAAACAAAATGGCTGACTACCAAATACACACTTCAGTTCTGCCTTCACAAAGTAGGACACAAATAACAGAAATGTTGGGCAACATAGGCTGAAGTGAGAGTGAGGAGCTGAAAGAAATTAGTATTAATATAGAAATTGTGTTGGGGAAACGGGTGAGATTGAAGGCCCCGGGGGTTTAATAATCCAGATCCCAGGGTACTTTCAGAAGTGGCCCTAGAAATAGTGGAAGCATTGTTGGTCATCCTCCAAGATTATATAGACGCAGCAACAGCTTCAACAGATTGGAGGGAAGCGACTGTAACTCCACTACTTTAAAAAGGGAGGTAGAGAGAACAAGTAATTATTGACTAGTCAGCCTGATATCGATGGTGGGGAGACTTATCAAGTCCATTATCAATGATTTTATAGCAGTATGTTTGGAAACAGTGGTAGAATCGGATAGATTCAGCATGGATTCACGAAAGTGAAATCATACTTGACAAACCGACTGGAGTTCTTGGAGTATGCAACTGGAATCATGGAATCATAGAATTCCTATAGCGCAAAGACAGGCCATTCAGTCCATCGATCTTGCACCAACAACAATACCACTCAGGCCCTATCCCTGTAATCCCACATATTTACCCGAGAAATCCCCTGACAATAAGCGACAAATTAGCATGACCAATCAACCTAACCCGTACATCTTTAGTGTGTGGGACGTAACCTCAGCACCCAGAGGAAACCCATGCAGGCATGGAGAGAACATACAAAATCCACACAGTCACCTGAGGCCAGAATTGAACAGGGGTCCCTGGCACTGTGAGGCAGCAGTGCTAAACACTGCCACCGCGCCGCTAGTCGAGTTGATCAGGGGAGCCACATCGGTGGATGTGGTTTAATTGGACTTTCAGAACCCTTTCGACAAAGTCCCACATAAGAGTTTAGCATGTCAAATTAAATCACATTCGACTGGATGTGTATTGAGATGGACAGAATACTGGCTGGTATTCCAGAAACAAAGATTAGGAATAAATGGGTTTAGTTCCGAAAGGCAGGCAGTGGTTGGAGTGTTACCGAAGAGATCTGTGCTAGGGCCCCACCTCGTCTCTCTCTCTCTCTTAGAGATCAATGATTTAGATGAGGGAACATGATGTGACATTTCCACATTTGCAGCTGACACAAAGCTGTTTGGGAGGGTGAACTGTGAGGAAGGAGCAGATATGTTTCTGTGTCATTTGGGCAGTTTAGTAAGTAAGCATAAGCATGGCAGATGCAGCAAAATGTGGATCAATGTGAGGATATCCACTTTGGTAGCAAAAACGGGAAGGCAGTTTATTATTTGAATGATTCTAGATTAAAAGAGAGGAATTTGCAATGAGACCTGGGTATCCTCGTGCACCCATTGCTTAAGGGATGCATGCAGGTGCAGCTGGTAGTTAAGAAGGCAATTGGTGTGTTGGCATTCACAGAGAGAGGATTTAAGTACACGAGTAGGGATAACTTGCTGCAATTATACACAGCCTTGTTGCGGTCACACCTGGAGTATTGTGTACAGTGTTGATCTCCTTATCTGAATAAGGATGTTCTTTCTCCAGAGGGAGTGAATGTTTACCAGCTTAATTATTGAGATAGCAGGACTGATGTCTGAAGAGAGATTGAATCGATTAGGATTAAATTCTCTGCAGTTCAGAAGAACGACGATGAAATCTCATAGAAACATATCAAATTCAAACAGGAGTACACAGGGTAGATGCATGAAGGATGTTTCCGATTGTGGAGGTGTCCAGAACCAGGGGTCATAGTCTGAAGATATTGCATCAACCATTTAAGACTGGAATACCGAGAAAGTTCTTCGCCAAGAGTGATAAGCCTGTGCAATTGGATGCCACAGGAAATAGTTGAAGCGAAAAACAATTATGTTTTCAGGAAGCAGTTAGAAACAGCTCTAGGGGCGAATGGGTTCAGAAGGATACAGGGAGAAGCTGGGATGGGATTGTGCTATTAAGTTGGATTATCAGAGGAAAGGAGAGAATGCAGAATGTAGTGTTACAGTCATAGCTAGGGTGTAGAGAAAGATCAACTGAATGCAAGGTAGGTCCATTCAAAAGTCTGACAGCAGCAGGGAAGAAGCTGTTCTTGAGTCGGTTGGTACGTGACCTCAGACTTCTGTATCTTTTTCCCGATGGAAGAAGGTGGAAGAGAGAATGTCCGGGGTGCGTGGGGTCCTTAATTATGCTGGCTGCTTTGCAGAGGCAGCGGGAAGTGTAGACAGAGTCAATGGATGGGAGGCTGGTTCCAAGATGGGAACTGGTCGAGAAAGAGTGATTGATGTGGGGTGGCGGGTGTATATGTACCTCGCTTTTGACAGATGTAGGCATCAGGGTGGGAATCTTATCTCTGTGTTCTTATAAGGTGGGGGTAGTAGATGGCAATCAGACAGTTGAGTTTTACGGGGTAACTAATACATGCAATCCATTGGATTGGGTCTGGGTGGATGAGAAACTGGATGGTGAGTGTGTGATTCATGGAGGACTGAAGGAGAGGATAGAGTGTGATTGATGGGGGCTTCAATAATTTGCGCCTGGAAGCTGTATGTCTGAAATATTCACCGTGACACATATGGCACAGGCAGGTGGAGATCTGATGCCAAATGGACAAGAAGTTATGTTTCGGCTGTTGGACATTTGACAGATGGAAACTGATGCACTGGATCCAACAGAGATTTCTCATAGACAGAATCAGACAAGTGGTGTCCTGAGCGAACGGCACTTCCTTGACAGCGAACAAACCATGAAGATAAAACAGAACTTTGTCTGCTAGATGAAGCTCTGATGGAAGGAAATCTGAGAGGTGAGTGTCAGTTACATGTGAGTAAGTAATCAGAAATTCTCAGTAGTTTGGCAGGGGTGGGACTGGTCTGCTGATTTTTGAATGGTGAGATATGTGGGAAGAAAGATGCAGCGCTGGCGGACTGTGTGCAGTTAACAATTTCTAACACATTCACAGCAATAGAAAGCTGATATGCTGATAACTGGACCTAACCGACAGACTCTGGCTAGTTGGGTCTTGATAAATGAGCCTCTGCTGGAAAGTAGTAGATGGATAGTGTCTAATATAACCGGATTAATAGCGAGTTGGATATTGCAGTATGACGGATGTGGGCAGCAGTCAGTAAACAGATGGGATTAGACAGACATGATGTGGAGATGCCGGCGTTGGACTGGGGTGAACACAGTAAGAAGTCTCACAACACCAGGTTAAAGTCCAACAGGTTTATTGGTAGCAAATACCATGGTATTTGCTACCAAATAAACCTGTTGGACTTTAACCTGGTGTTGTGAGACTTCTTACTGCATTAGACAGACAGGCGGAGGGTAATGTGTTGCATAGGTCTGAGTGACTGATATAATGGTAATTGCGATCTGCGTGATGGTCAACCAGGATTTGATTGAATTCTTTGCGGAGGTAACTAAGTGTGTAGATGAAGGTAGAGCAGTTGATGTCGTATACATGGATTTTAGTAAGGCGTTTGATAAGGTTCCCCATGGTAGGCTCATGAAGAAAGTAAGGAGGTGTGGGATAGAGGGAAATTTGGCCGATTGGATAAGTAACTGGCTATCTCCTAGAAAATAGAGGCTGGTGGTGGATGGAAAATTTTCAGACTGGAGACCAGTTACCAGCAGTGTACCTCAGGGATCAGTGCTGGGTCCTCTGCTATTTGTGATTTTTATCAATGACTTGGAGGAGGGGACTGAAGGGTGGGTCAGTAAATTTGCTGATGACACCAAGATTGTTGGAGTAGTGGATGAGGTGGAGGGCTGTTGTAGGCTGCAAAGAGACATTGATAGGATGCAGAGCTGGGCCGAAAAATGGCAGATGGAGTTTAACACTGATAAGTGCGAGGTGATTCATTTTGGTAGGACAAATTTGAATGCGGATTACAGGGTCAATGGCAGGGTTCTGAGGAATGTAGAGGAACAGAGAGATCTTGGGGTTCATATCCACAGACCTCTGAAGGTTGCCACTCAAGTGGATAGAGCCGTGAAGAAGGCCTGTAGTGTGTTAGCGTTTATTAACAGGGGGTTTGAGTTTAAGAGCTGTTGGGTTATGCTGCAACTGTACAGGACCTTGGTGAGACCACATTTGAAATATTGTGTGCAGTTCTGGTCACCTCACTATAAGAAGGATGTGGAAGCGCTGGAAAGAGTGCAGAGGAGATTTACCAGGATGCTGTCTGGTTTGGAGGGTAGGTCTTATGAGGAAAGTCTGAGGGAGCTCGGGCTTTTCTCTTCAGAGCAGAGGAGGTTGAGAGGCTTAATAGAGGTCTATAAGATGATGAGAGTGGACGTTCAGAGACTATTTCCTCGGGTGAATGTAGCTGTTACTAGGGGGCATAACTATAAGGTTTATGGTGGGAGATATAGGACGGATGTCCGAGGTAGGTTCTTTACTCAGAGAGTGGTTGGGGTGTGGAATGGACTGCCTGCTGTGATAGTGGAGTCGGACACTTTAGGAACTTTCAAGCGGTTATTGGGTAGGCACATGGAGCACACCAGAATGATAGGGAGTGGGATAGCTTGATCTTGGTTTCGGACAAACCTCGGCACAACATCAAGGGCCGAAGGGCCTGTACTGTGCTGTACTGTTCTATGTTCTATGTTCCATGATTTAACAGATGCAGCCTGGCAGATGTTGATATGGATGGGGAAAGGGGTGAGGGAAAGTTAGTAAATGTTGTCAGATGGATTGCGCTCCATTAAGTTGTGCCTGTTGCATGGGTTCGGATAGATTCTGATTTGATTGATTGCAAATTTAACAAATAGTTTTCTGGTACCAGCTAATCAAATGATCTGATGGGTTGTTGCCGGATATATCGGGGACTGACGGGGTCTGTTCAGGGGGAAGCTTTGAAATGGTTTTGACTGATCAGGTCTGATTATCGGGACTCTGGTGAATGGGGTCTCATGAGGAGGTCTGAATGAACGGTTCTGGTTGTCTCTTTGAGATTGGGGACGAATAGAGGAAGCTCCTCTGCCTGGTTGTATAATGTTCCTCCCCTAATCAATTGTGACCATGAAATTATCCCTCCCATTATACACACCATCCAATCAGCGCCTTGCACCAACGTTCCTTTTTGTGTTGATGTTTCCCCAAGCAACTGGATCCCTTTGTTCTCAGTGACCAATCAGAACTCGTGTTGGCTCCATAGAATTGGGTATAAATAGAGCGAGCGGGAACCTCCGCAACTCATTGCCAGGAGCTGTGAGAATAAAAGGACATCATGGTAAGAGAGCACTGAGTAATGGCGAATGGGATGTGCACCATAGGCAGGCAGTGCTCACTCGGGAGATGGGATCTAGAGGAACAGGGAGTTTACAGGAGTCACGGTCATTGTGACAGGGATGGCTGTGTCCGTGATTCCGGTGCTGCAGAAACCCCGGGACATCACAGGGTGGACTCACAGAGATTGGGACTTTCCAGGATCTGGCGGATCTCCCTGGACAGAGGATCCCAATAGATTGGAAAATCCACAGGGAGTAGCTGGAATTCAGGAGATACAGCAGCGGGATGTTGCTGCCCCTCATCTCCTTCTCCATCCATCACCATACTGAATGTGTAATGTAAAACTCTCAATCCTGTATAATAATTATCTCTTTCTCCTCTTTAGCGTGAGTGCCTTTCAATCCACATTGGCCAGGCGGGTGTACAGATCGGTAATGCTTGCTGGGAGCTGTATTGTCTAGAACATGGGATCCAGCCGGATGGGCAGATGCCCAGTGACAAGACCATCGGAGGTGGTGATGACTCCTTCAACACCTTCTTCAGTGAGACAGGGGCGGGTAAACACGTTCCCCGAGCCGTGTTTATAGATCTGGAGCCCACTGTGATTGGTAAGAGGAGAGATTGTTGCTGGGTTGGTCAGTCAGGGATCTCACTAAACTCATTGAAATATTTCCTTCAGTCTCTGAGTTCTTGTTGTCAAATCTCTGTTCCCTGTCCCCCCAGATGAAGTCCGCACTGGCACCTACCGACAGCTCTTTCACCCCGAGCAGCTCATCACCGGCAAGGAGGATGCGGCTAATAACTACGCACGGGGCCACTGCTCCGTGGGCAAGGAGATTGTGGACCTGGTCTTGGATCGCGTCCGGAAGGTGGTAAGTTCCGTCAGCTTAGTGAGCGGTGATATTCCTGCTCTGATTCCCCAGTGAAATTAGACGGGATGTTTCCTGCATATGGCGGTTCCGGTAAAGGAGTCAACCCCGCGGCTGGCACAGTTCGGTAAATTGGCCATGCTCCATTTCCTATCCTTTCTCTAACCCTCCTGATTTAAACCCAGTGAGTTCATTTACAGGCTCCAATATAGTCTTTAGTGGAGAACAACTTGTATTGTATTGCTACAAACTTTGCAAAATTCCCGAGGAAATAACTGGCCTGTTGTAAAATTCTGTGAAAGATCAAACTGCCTTGCTGTGCAATTTGAAATTTCCGGGGACGGTGTTCCTGCTCCCACTGAGAACTTGGATTCATTTGAACTAAGGTTCATGGCGTTCATTTGTTTGCAATAACTTCCATTCGTCAATCACACCAGTTTCGAGAAACTTAACCAAGTGGCAGTAAACGAGTTTAAAAGGTGACATCAAAAATTAAATTAACCATTACAGGTCAAAGATGAAAAGCAAATTGTCAATTAACAGTAAGAGAAGAAAGCTTTAACTTTAACCATTGGACAGAGTTCTCGCCGCACTTCTCCAGACCTGGACGTGGAGTGACGGCTCTGAAAACTTGAATCTCACAAACCAACACATTTCAAAAACTTTCTGTAAACATTACACTCCCTCCACTTTCTTTACCTCAATGCGTCTCTCAACATGTCTGAAGTGGGGAACTGTTTTCAGTGGCCGGATTGCTTTAGAAATGCTAAAAAGTAAATCTATTTTTTCTCAAAGGAACTCAGATTTAAAGCATAATAAAACTGCGCACAATGTTCCACAATATTATAGCTTATTGCGCACGGCATCTAAGCTATAAGAAAACTTGTTCTCAAACTATCTCTTACTATGTCCCTTAGTGTGGAAAGTAATTAAGAAAGCTTCTTGTTATTCATTTAAACATTTGTTTGCCGGCCTTTCAAACATTTCTTTTAATAAATTACTTATTCTTTAGTAGTCTCTCAATTAAAGCTCGATAATTAAAAAATCTGGCTGGTTTCCAATAACGCTTGCTTGCTTTTTATTAAAATAGTTTCTATCATTTTAGCACAAATATTGAAACCCCACCTCACACTTCAAACTACAAAATGGTCATGCCACAACCAATGATTCTGGAACCACTAATGCCTCTAACATTGACACTCTCCAAATTGGTTCGCCCTGTCTCCTCCACTTTGTGCATTATTGTGATGCACCATCTGCTCAGCACCCACTGTAGGAACCCTGAGGAGATTTCCTCATGTTAGATTCCTCTGTCCTTTCCGCAGAGATTCCATTCGCTGCTTCCTGTTTAATGTGTTTTCTGTATTTGTTTCCCCACAGGCTGATCTGTGCACAGGACTGCAGGGTTTCCTCATCTTCCACAGTTTTGGGGGTGGCACTGGCTCGGGTTTTACCTCCCTCCTGATGGAGAGACTCTCCGTCGATTACGGCAAGAAATCCAAGCTGGAGTTTTCCGTCTATCCTGCTCCACAGATTTCCACCGCGGTGGTCGAGCCGTATAATGCCGTGCTGGTCACCCACTGCACCCTGGAGCACTCTGACTGCGCCTTCATGGTGGACAATGAGGCCATTTACGATGTCTGTCGGCGTAACCTTGACATTGAGAGACCAACTTACACCAACCTCAACCGTCTGATTGGACAGGTAGTGTCGTCCATCACGGCCTCACTCCGGTTCGACGGTGCCCTCAACGTGGACCTGACTGAGTTCCAAACCAACCTGGTCCCCTATCCCCGCATTCACTTCCCTCTGGTGACTTTTTCCCCTCTTATATCTGCCGAGAAGGCTTACCACGAGCAACTCTCGGTGTCTGAGATCACCAACGCCTGCTTTGAACCAGCCAACCAGATGGTGAAGTGTGATCCCCGCCAGGGCAAGTACATGGCTTGTTGCATGCTGTACCGAGGAGACGTGGTGCCCAAGGATGTTAATGCTGCTATTGCCAGCATCAAGACTAAGCGCTCAATCGCGTTTGTTGATTGGTGCCCGACTGGGTTCAAGGTAAGTGTGTGGCTTTTGCGACCAGTCCATGTGGTCCAGGGAAACATGTTTTGTGCCAATCTGATAAAACATGTCAACAATGTTTAGATCATTTCAATTGAAAGATTATTTTCCTTACAGGAACAGTAATTGAACAAATTATTCCCATCCCTGCACTTATGAGAATCTTTCAGAGGGGCTTGAATTGCCATTCTCCCGGGTTTGACCCTTGATTTTAATCTAGAATGTTCTTGGAGGGATCTTGCATTGAAACAGGCAAAAGGCTTCCTTACAGTCCATGTCAGTGTGCAGTTACACTCAGAGTTCATTTCCTCTTCAATGCAGTTTTATTGCACGGTAATATTCCATCAGGGACTCTACATTTAATCTGGGGAAAGGAGCCTAGGAAATGAGCAGTTGTCTGTTTGTACAGTGAAAGACAGGAAAACTTTGGTAAAACCAGCTTTCCGAGACGAGATGGGCATTTAAGAATCCCCATTTTCTACGGCATCCTAATAAATTTAAATCGAATAAATTTTTCTTCTCTCCAACAGGTTGGCATTAATTACCAGCCCCCGACCGTGGTACCAGGGGGTGATCTGGCAAAGGTGCAACGGGCTCTCTGTATGCTCAGCAACACCACCGCAATTTCCTTGGCTTGGACCCGCCTGAACCTCAAATTTGATAAGATGTACGCCAAGCGGGCCTTTGTCCACTGGTACGTGGGGGAGGGGCTGGAGGAAGGGGAGTTCCAGGATGCACGAGAGGACATGGCCTCACTTGAGAAGGATTATGAAGAAGTGGGCGTCGATTCATCCTCACTGGACAGAAAGGGTGAAGAGGAAGAATAAGATTTATTAATTTTGAAATTATAACAGTTTTAACTTTAATTCGTACTGATATTATAACATTTATTTAAATAAAATAAATTATTTTAAATGATTTTGGAATTGTGTGTCATTGAAAATTTGTGAATCGGACAAAGAGATGAGAATCGGGAAGAATTTGAAGATAGAATAGAATTCACAGCATGAGTTTGATGGACTTTGATTTACTGTTGGTACCAGACTAAGTGTTTTGTAGTTTCCCCATCTTTATTTATTTTTGATCTATTTTTATAGAATTTTTATTGTCCATCCCTAATTCACAGGAGGTCGTTACGAGCTGCCACTTTGAACCATTGTAAGGTTAAAGTTTATTTATTAGTCACAAGTAGGCTTACAAACTGCAATGAAGTCACTGAAATTCCCCTAGTCACCACAGTCTGGTGCCTGTTCGGGTCAATGCACCTAACCAGCACGTCTTTTCAGACTGTGGAAGGAAACCAGAGCACCTGGAGGAAACCCACACAGACATGGGGGAGAACGTGCAGACTCTACAGTGACCCAAGCCAGGAATCAAACCTGGGTCCCTGGCACAGTAAGAAGTCTCACAACACCAGGTTAAAGTCCAACAGGTTTATTTGGTAGCAAATACCATAAGCTTTCGGAGCACTGCTCCTTCGTCAGATGGAGTGGCACTGCAGCAGAAGTGCTAGCCACTGTGCTGCCCCCTGAGGTACATCCATGGCACTGTTAGGGATGTAGTTTCAGGAGTTTGACCCAGCTACAGTGTAGGAACAGTGTCATATGTCCAACTTAGGATGGTGAGTGACTTGGAGACGCAATTCTAAGTGGCGGTGTTCCCAGGCTGCCCTTGTCCTTCTAGATGCTGGCTGTCATGGGTTTGGAGGGTGCTGCCCAATGAATGTTGGTGATTTGCTGCAGTGCATCTTGTAGATGTTACACACGGCTGCTACTCTGCATCATTGAGGAGGGAATGCATGTTTGTGGAAAGGGTAGCAATCCAGTGTGGCTGCTTTGTCTTGGATGGGGTCGAGCTTCTTGAGTGTTGTTGGAGTTGCACTCATCAAGGAAAGTGGAGAGTATTTCATCACACTTCTGAAATATGTTGTGCTGATTTGTGGAGATTTTGTGCGGAGTGAAGGTGTGAATTCTGAAGCGGCGACCCAGAATCCAGGGAAGTCTTTGCATCAGAAAACGGTCTGGTTTCTGAATATTCCTGACTGCCAGAAGAGCAGCAGCAGTCACTTCAGCTGTAGGTAACATGACTGGATTTTTAAGGTTAAAGATCTATAAGGGAGTGTTAACAAGAAAATGATTACATGTGTGTTCAGAATAAATGTTTGCGTCTGAGGAGTGAGGATGTATGTATTGGAAAACTTTTAACTGTGCATTTTATGCTTCATAGAACAATAGAATCCCTATAGTGCAGAAGGAGGCCATTCAGCCCATCAAGTCTGCACCGACCACAATCCAATCCAGGTCTTATCCCCATAACACTTTGCATTTACACTAGCTAGTCCCCCTGACATTAAGGGGCAATTTAGCATTGCCAATCCACCTAACCGACACATCTTTGGACTGTGGGAGGAAACCGGAGCACCCAGTGGAAACCCACACAGACAAGGGGAGAACATGCAAACTCCACACAGGCAGTGACCCAAGCCAGGAATCAAACCCAGGTCCCTGGCACTGAGGCAGCAATGCTAGCCACCGTGCTGCCCAGTTTACCCAGGCCCTACCTTCCGCCTGACACTAAGGGGCCAACTCCCTCAGTTGTAAACCTGCACATTTAGCATCTTTTCACATTGCTAAAGAAAGTTAGAAAACCCTGGGATTTAAAATTAATAAACAGGGAAAATTAACTTAGAATAGGGACCACAATATGCCTTATACTTATTTTATACAAAGATACTACTTGCATTGGCCCACACATAACTACTACTTGGGAATTAAACATGTATTTTAGTTTAAACAAGTATTTTTTTGAATGCATTGTGCACCCTGGTCAAAACCGTAGCTGCCATAAAACACAACGGGAAGAGAGTTAAACCAGACAGGCCACATTCTTTGGGAACAATAAGCCACAGAATACAGTGATGTTATCAGAGAAAGTCAAGCACATTCTCATACTTTAGACCTAAAACGGTACAATAGAAATAGAAGTATTCACAATGTATATAAAATATTCAATTATTACTGATAATGAAGCAGAACAAGACAGTGGAACCTAATCTTTTCAACTCTGTAGCTCATAGTGTGATAGCAAATTCTGAAACTTGCGGATATACGTAAGTGAGGTTGCTTCATAACATTGGGTAAGAACTTGCGGGTCCTATAGACAAATAAATTTCTAATTTTGCTGGAAGGTAGTATGCCATTGGCCAAGGTAAATGTATATCAATAGGATTGAAGCATTCAATTAGGATGACAGGGTAGGTGGGAAAATTGAAGTTTCAAAAATGTATAACCGTTTTGCAATTGCATTGTAAACTTCAGGAAGCAGTTAGATTGCCCAGCTGCCTTTCTCCCTGCTCGTGGTGGTCAAAAAAGAACATCTTTAACTAGCATACTGTCTTTCATAACTCTTTGCATTTCGCTGTTCAGCTCAATACTTAGCATCTGAGAGAATACCCCCCGTCTTCACACATTAAGGGGCAGTTTAACATGGCCAATCCACCTAACCTGCATATGTTTGGAGACTAAGGGACAATTTAGATTGGCCAATCCACCTAAACTGCACATTTTTGGACTGTGTGTGTCAACCAGAGCACCCGGAGGAAATACAGAGACATGGGGAGAACATGCATATTCCACACAAACAGTCACCCAAGGCTGAAATCGAACCCCGGCTACTGGCTTTGTGAGGCAGAAGTGCTAACCACTGTGCCACCAAGCTGGTGCCATTGGCCTACTTAGCTGTTCCTTTTGGTTACCTTTCAGTGACTTGTGATCTAGGATATGCACACGCCTTTTCATGGGCACCTTACCCCAAACCAAACAGTTATGTTTTAAGTCGAACCAAATTAACTTGGCTATCTTGAGTCGAAGATAGAGTCAGTTATTTAATTACTAAAAACAAGAAAATGGGAAAACACACTCAATAAGATCAGAGTGGAGAAGAACATAAGGACATCAGATGATAAGAGCTAGGAGCAAGGATAGGCCATCTGGCCCCTCCCTGCCCCACCATTCAATAAGATCATGGCTGATCTTTTTGTGGACTCAGCTCCACTTACCCGCTCGCTCACCACAACCCTTAATTCCTTTACTCTTCAGAAATTTATCTATCTTTACCTTAAAAACAAGGTAGCCTCAACTGCTTCACTAGGCAGGGAATTCAAATAGATTCACAACCCTTTGGGTGAAGAAGTGCCTCCTCAACTCAGTCCTAAATCTGCTTCCACTTATTTTGAGGCCATGCCCCCTCATTCTAGTTTCACCCGCCAGTGGAAATAACTTCCCTGCTTTTATCCCCTTCACAATTTTATATGTTTCGATAATATCCTCCCTCATTCTTCTAAATTCCAATGAGTGTAGTCCCAGTCTATTCAGTCTCTCCTCATAAGCCAAACCTCTCAGCTCTGGAATCAATCTAGTGAATCTCCTCTGCACCCCCTCCAGTGCCAGTGCCTTTCTCAAATAAGGAGAACAAAACTGTACACAGTACTCCACGCGTGGCCTCACCAGCACCTTATACAGTTGCCACATGACCTCCCTGTTCTTAAACTCCATCCCTCTAGCAATGAAGGACAAAATACCATTTGCTTTCTTAATTACCTGCTGCACCTGCAAACCAACTTTTTGTGATTCATGCACAAGGACTCCCAGGTCCCTCTGCACAGCAGCATGCTGCAATTTTTTACCATTTAAATAATAGTCGAAATAAATAATATTTCTCTTTGTTAAAAAAGGAGTATGGAACATTCATTGAGTGATGAGGAGATATTTGGGCATTGCAGCTGTTGTGATTCAAGATCACAGTGGAGTTGACTTGGGCAGTAAAATAGACAGTTTCAAGGTTGCCAGGGGAATTGACTTCAGCAAACGAATAGTCAATTTTGTGATTCCGGTGTTCTGTAGTTTGACAGTGAATCTTCCCAGTTCTCTTTTCAGCTGCGGTCTTTGTCAACTCAGCTAATCTCCAAAGTGAGAGAGAGAACGTACCTGCAATTAGTTAGGCGGCAGATTCTGTGAGTGTGCTTGCTGGCTTTTACTTCTGTGGCAAACCTCAAGAACGTTTTTTCACTGAGCACACGCTGACTGACAGTGGCTTTTGGCTCATTCTTTGTACATTGGCAATGTCAGGTCTACTGCTCATTATCACTGACCCCATACTGACCCAGATGAATTATTATTTTACGGTTTATACTTTATTTAATGTTTAAAATGTATTTATTATTGTCACAAATAGGCTTACATTGCAGTGAAGTTACTGTGAAAATCCCCGAGTCGTCACACTCCGGCGCCTGTTCAGGTACACTGAGGGAGAATTTAGCATGGCCAATGCAGCTAACCAGCATGTCTTTCGGACTGAGAGGGGAGGAAACCCACGCAGACACGGGGAGAACATGCAGACTCCGCACAGACAGTGACCCAAGCCGGGAATCGAACCCGAATCCCTGGCGCTGTGAGGCAGCAGTGCTAACCACTGTGCCACCATGCCGCCCTGGTGTTTCCTGTCCCTCGCTGTGTGTGTAGTGTTAAATATGTCTTGCTGGCTGCAGCCAGTGACAGTTCTGTCTGATTAACCATCACTTTCTCCTTTGATTGATTTGTGGCCATAGGCTGCCAGAACCTAAGCATAACACTGGGAAAACTGTGGCCGTGGTTCTAACAAAAACAGACATCCTGCTCTGTTTGAAAAACATTCCCAGATACTTAATATACGAACTTGAGGAGATAATTGACAATGTTCCGTAGTTCTGTGATGCAAAGACAAGCTACTGGAACGAATCACAGATGGGTTGGATTTTCCAAGTTTGATCAAGTTTTAACCCCTTTGCTGCTATTCAGTTTAATTCCGTTGATCAATACTGACAGTTGGACACATGTTAGTGACTAGTCAAGTCCATAAGGGAAGGGAGAGATTCGCAGTGACCCAGATTTGGAAAACAGAATGAACAAAGAACAAAGAACAAAGAACAGTACAGCACAGGAAACAGGCCCTTCGGCCCTCCAAGCCTGTGCCGCTCCTTGGTCCAACTAGACCAATCGTTTGTATCCCTCCATTCCCAGGCTGCTCATGTGACTATCCAGGTAAGTCTTAAACGATGTCAGCGTGCCTGCCTCCACCACCCTACTTGGCAGCGCATTCCAGGCCCCCACCACCCTCTGTGTAAAAAACGTCCCTCTGATGTCTGAGTTATACTTCGCCCCTCTCAGCTTGAGCCCGTGACCCCTCTTGATCGTCACCTCCGACCTGGGAAAAAGCTTCCCACTGTTCACCCTATCTATACCCTTCATAATCTTGTACACCTCTATTAGATCTCCCCTCATTCTCCGTCTTTCCAAGGAGAACAACCCCAGTCTACCCAATCTCTCCTCATAGCTAAGACAACATCCTGGTAAACCTTTTCTGCACTCTCTCTAATGCCTCCACGTCCTTCTGGTAGTGCGGCGACCAGAACTGGACGCAGTACTCCAAATGTGGCCTAACCAGCGTTCTATACAGCTGCATCATCAGACTCCAGCTTTTATACTCTATACCCCGTCCTATAAAGGCAAGCATACCATATGCTATAAAGGCAAGCATACCATATGCTATAAAGGCAAGCATACCATATGCTTGCCTTTATATACCATACCATATACCAATGAAGTCTATGATTTTAGTCCTCACCACATCGGGAAGCTTCAATCTTCTGTGGTTGGTGAATTTTATAGGTTTCTTCTATGTTAAACTTAAAGGATTGCTTTACCTCACCTATCCTGAATATACATTACAACAAGTTAAATTTATGCTGCAGGATTTAAATTGCTGCGAAACACA
The DNA here is from genome assembly GCF_964213995.1 of Mustelus asterias. NCBI lineage: Eukaryota > Metazoa > Chordata > Chondrichthyes > Carcharhiniformes > Triakidae > Mustelus > Mustelus asterias. The sequence continues at coordinate 2,292,687 of NC_135817.1, read as the reverse complement.
TTTATTTATGTGGTGATTCGGTCCAAGTTCAGGGAGCAGATCAAGATCACGGAGAAATATCCAATTACATCAATTATTCAGCTGATAAATAAATCAAACAACTGACTGACAGTCACCTCAGCCATTCAGGGAATGCCATCCCATGATTGACTGCTGGGACATTCAATCAAGGCGATTCACTCACTCGGTGACTAAATGAAGACCAGGGAAATCATCCTCCCTGTCCAGCCCTTTTAGAATGTTATACATTTCAATCAGATCTTCTCTCATCCTTCTAAACTCTAGTCAATACATAGAATACTACAGTGCAGAAGGAGGCCATTAGGCCTATCGAGTCTGCACCGACCACAATCCTACCCAGGCCCTATCCCCATAATCTCATGCATTTACCCTAGCTAGTCCCTGACACTAAGGGGCAATTTAGCACAGCCAATCCACCTAACCCGCACATTTTTGGACTGTGGGAGGAAACCGGAGCACCCGGGGGAAACCCACACAGTCATGGGGAGGATGTGCAAACTCCACACAGACAGTGACCCAAGCCGGGAATTGAACCCATCTCCCTGGCGCTGTGAGGCAGCAGTGCTAACCACTGTGCCACCGTGTCGCCCAGTCGAACCAGCATCTCCTCAGAAGACAGTCCCACCAACCCCCTTATAAGCCTAGTGAGCCTCCGCTTAACTCCCTTTATGGTATCTTTTCTTAGCTGGGAGACCAAAACTGCATGTGGTACTCCAGGTGTGGTCCCACCAAGACCCTGTATATCTGCAATTCGACATTGTACATCTGAATTCAAATCCTCTTGCAATGAAGGCCAACATACAATTTGCCTTCCTAATTATTTGCTGCACCTGTCATTCTCCACTTTCATTGACTGGTGTACAAAGACACCCAGATCCCTTTTTACATCCACACTTCCCAATGTATCACCATTTAAATAATACTCTTCCTTTCTATTCTTCACACAAAAATGTATAACTTCACACTTAGTCACATTGTACTGCGTTTGCCATGCGTTTGCCCACTCGTCAGCTTGTCTAAATCACCGTGAAGCTTTCTTGCATCCTCCTCACAACTTGCAACTCCGCCTGGTTTTGTGTCGTCAGCAAAGTTATGTTACTTCTGGTTCCCTCATCTAGAGAATCTCTAAAATGCAGAAGGAAGCCATTCGCCCCATTGAGTCTGCACCAACTCTTCAAAAGAGCACTCTAACGAGGCCCACCCCCTCACCCCCCCCCATCCCCCCACCCCCCCCACCTTATCCCTGTGACCCCACGCGTTGATCATGACCAATCTACCCAAGTTACACATCTTTGGACTGTGGGAGAAAACCGGAGCACCCAGAAGAAACCCACACAGACACGGAGAGAACGTGCAAACTGCATATGGACAATCACCTAATGCCGGAATCAACCCAGGTCCCTGGCTCTGTGAGGCAGCAGTGTTAACCACTATACTGACCTAATCCATATCATTTATATATATATCATGAACAGCAGGGGCCCAAGTACTGATCCCTGCAGTACCTCACCAGCCACTGCCTGCCACTCAGAAAAAGACCCATTTATTCCCACTTTACTCCCTGACTGTCAAACAATTCTCAATCCAGGTCAATACAGTACCCCGTTTTAATTTTGCCTACTAACCTCTTATGAGGGTCGCTACCAAAAACCTGCTGAAAGTCCAAATACACTACATCCACTGGTTCTCCAATATCTATTCTACTTGCTACATCCTCAAAAAACTCCAGCAGATTTGTTAAGCACGATTTGCCTTTCATATACCTATGCTGGCTTTGTGTAATCCGTTAATGCTTTTCAGATGTTCTGTTATCATGTTACCATGGCTAATTCACCAAACCTACACGTCTTTGGACACTATGTGCCAAGTTATATTCTGTACCTCTGCCGCCAGTGAAAGAGAGCATTCCATATTCCTTCCTTAGAACCATGTCTACTTGAACTGCTGCCTTCAGGGATGTTTGAAGTTGTATGCCAAGATCTCTCACTTCATCGATCCCTCTCGGTATATTCCCATCTATTGTGTACTCCCTATAACTGTTTGACCTCCCTAAATGCACGACCTCATAATTCTCTGTGTTAAAATCCATCTGCCACTTTACCGCCTACTCACCCAACCCATCAATATAGTTTTGGAGATTATAGTTTGATTTGATTTATTGTCACATGTATTAACATACAGTGAAAAGTATTGTTTCTTGCACACTATACAAAACATACGTTCATAGAGAAGGAAACGAGAGAGTGCAGAATGTAGTGTTACAGTCATAGCTAGGGTGTAGAGAAAGATCAACTTAATGCAAGGGAAGTCCATTCAAATGTCTGACAGCAGCAGGGAAGAAGCTGTCCTTGAGTCGGTCGGTACGGTATATTTTTCCCGAAGAAAGTAGAAGAGAGAATGTCTGGGGTGCGTGGGGTCTTTAATTATGCTGACTGCTTTGCTGAGGCAGTGGGAAGTGTCGACTGAGTCAATGAATAGGAGGCTGGTTTGCATGATGGATTGGGCTACATTTACGACCTTTTGTAGTTCCTTGAGGTCTTGGGCAGAGCAGGAGCCATACCAAGCTGTGATACAACCAGAAAGAATGCTTTCTATGATGCATCTGTAAAAGTTGGTGAGAGTCGTAGCTGACATGCCAAATTTCCTAGTCTTCTGAGAAAGTAGAGGCGTTGGTGGGCTTTCTTAACTATAGTGTCACCCTGGGGGGGAACAGGCATCTTTGATGGATCTCCTTAGATCGTATCTGGCTTTCTTGTATATTCTCTATACTATCCACTACTCGGACAATCTTTGTGCCATCTGCATATTTCCCAATCCTGCATATTGCCCCCAAGTTCACATCCAAATCATTAATTTATAACACCAACAGTAAAGGTTCTATCACCGAGCCCTGTGAGACAACTTTTGGTGCAACAATTCATTTGCAAGGGCATCCATCGACATTACTGTTTGTGCCATGTTACTAAGACAACTTTTTATCCAGTTTGCCACATTATTCCACGGGCTTTTACTTTCTGACCAATCTGTCATATGGGACCTTGTTGATAGCCTTGCTAAAATCCACGTACACAACATCCACTGCACTACCTTCATCAACCCTTCTTGTCATTTCCTCAAAGAATTCAATCAAGTTTGTGAGGCAAGACCTTCCTTTAACAAACCCCTAACTGGTCCATGTCTCTGTACGTGACAGTTAATCCTACTTCCCAGAATTGATTCTACTATTTTGCCCACCATCGATGTAAGACTAACTGGCCTATAAGTGTTTGGCATTTCCTTCAATCTTTTATAAACAATGGAACTATGTTTGCTTCCTGAGTCTTTTATTGTTCCCGATGGTCGCCCTTTCTCTTGCTGCCTGTGCAATCCTCACCTGCTGTGTGACCACCTCACTAAACACGCTATCCACGACTTGTTCAACATCACAGTTGCTCCACCGTGAGTCCACCCGCAGCTCCCACTCCAAACTCCAGTTAGCGAGAAGCTGCATTTGGACACACGTCTGCACACATAGTCATAGCATCCCTCATTTCCCATATTGTGCAGGAGGAGCATATCACGGGTCTGAGGTCTCCTGCCATGAGGCCCCTTGTGATTAAGCTAGTTACTCCCTTAAAAAAAATTACATTAGCTAAGAACCTTGCTTCTTATCAAACACTTCTTTTATAATAGTGCCTACTTTATTTTCGTCCCTACATTAGTATTAAGCAACGAATTACTTTAATAGACTGAAAATACTAACCAATCAGCTGCTTTAGTTGGTTCCGCATCACTCTCTGAACTCCACTCCCAGAAGGGAGCTTCACAGCTCCAGGGACCTGGGTTTGATTCCCAGCTCGGGTCACTGTCTGTGTGGAGTTTGCACGTTCTCCTCGTGCGTGGGTTTCCTCCGGCTGCTCCAGTTTCCTCCCACAGTCCAAAGATGTGCGGGCTAGGTTGATTGGCCATGCTAAAATTGCCCCTTAATGTCCTGGGATGCGTAGATTAGCGGGTAAAATATGTAGGGATATGGGGGTAGGGCCTGGGTGGGATTGTGGTCGGTGCAGACTCGATGGGCCGAATGGCCTCTTTCTGTACTGTAGGGTTTCTATCTATCCTATCCAAGAGCGTTCCTCGCAGCTTTGGTGCCCTCCACTGGTCGGAGGTAAGGGCCCCGAGACTTGAGCTCCCATTATCCTCCACTCCCAGAAGTTTCCATCACAGGTCCGGTGCTCTCTGCCACCCAAAGGTAAGAGCCCCGAGCTCCCGCTATCCTCCGCTCCCAGAAGAGTGTCCATCGCAGGTCTGTGCTCCTTGCTCCCCGAAGGTCACCTAGAGCGGGTAAAAAGAGTACCTGGAGACAGTAGCACCCCCCCAAAAGAATTGGTGAAAAGAGGACCCAGAGACAGTAACCATCACCTGGAAGAGTGGGTGGAAACAGTAACATACCCTGCCACCTTCAATGACTTACATGCTTATACAGAGTGGTCCCTTTGTTCCTACACCTTCTTCAGAGTCTCTCCCTTTGTTCTATACTGTTGCTCCATATTCTTCCTGCAAAATGAGTCACCTTACAGCTCTCTGCATTGAAATTCATTTGCCATTTCTCTGCTCAATGCACCAACAAGTCTAGTTCCTTTTGAAGATCACGAATATCCTCATCACAGTTGACAATGTTTTCAATCTTGGTTTCAGCCGCGAATCATGAAATCATGCCTTGACACTTTCCCGGCACAGCTGTCAGTCTTGCTCTTTCTCACACTCAACAACACCCCTTTCCCCATTCCCACCTACCCAAGCAATCACAAAGGATCAGCAAGACTAGAGGTTGTAGTATGAGTATAAAAGTTTATTATACAGATCTATAATAGAATAATTGTTATATTCAGACACTGACATGATGAACATGATTCTTTGCTGTTAAAGATAGATTTCTTTGCACACGCTCTGTCAATATCTAATCCCCACATCCTTCACGCTGGTATAGCTGCGGTCCATTGACCCAGTTGGTTTGTGAACACGGGAGGGTGGATAGGAAAGGGTTAGCTCACTTGCTCCTCTGCTCCCTCCTCACACCCCAAAGCTGGACCATGAATTTCAGTCACCCAGTCACATGCCTTGCCTTCCTGTGTAAGCCTCACTCTGTACCAGGTCATACAGGTACAATTTACATCTCCTGACTGAAGATGGGACATACTTTCATTGCAGTTCAGAGAAGAGTCACTCGGCTGATTCCTGGAATGAACGGTTGGTTTTATGTGGACAGATTTAGCATACATTCATTGGAATATATAAGAATGAAAGGTGATCTTATTGAATGATATGGGATTCAGAGGTGGGCCTGACAGGGCAGATGCTGATAGGATGTTTCCCTTTGTGGGGAATTCTACAACTAGGGGACAGAGTTTCAAACCAAAGGATCTCCCATTAAAAAGCGGAGGAGGAGGAACGTCTTCTCTCAGAGGATTAGCTAGTGTTTGGAATTCTCTTCCCCCTCAGTGAGCAGTGGGGGCTGGGTCATTGAATACATTCAAGGCTGAGTTAGACACATTTTTGACCGACAAGGGAGCCAAAGATTCTAGGGGTGGAGTTGGTGGGGCCAACAGGAGTTGGGACCACAATCAGATCAACCAACAACTTGCCAAATGACTGAGGGGCTGAATGGCCTAATCGTGCTCCTAATTCTTGTACTCCAGTGACTTTAAGAGAAATCACAGTCCCGGATAAGCAGCAGGGAATCAGCTAAATCAAGGAGCTGGGGCTCAGAAGAGATCAGCTAACACTGAAGAGGCTGGGGATGAAGCCTGGGCCTTTCTGCATCGGGATGGGTGAAGAGGGAGGAAGAGTTGGGTGCATGGGGTCTGCTGGGAAGTCACAGGGTCAAGAAAGAGCCAGGCAGCCATCAGCCTGGGAAACAGAGAGGGTGGCCATAGCAATGACATCAGTGCAGAATCACCCAACCCCATCACCTCCTCCTCCCCCGACAGCTATAAAAAAAAACTAATAATCAAGCACGCCTTCCCTTTGATAGACACTGGGGATCCTCTAAAAGAGATCCTCGGCTTATTTAATTTCGGGCTCTGTTCCCAGCCTCTCCACACATTCGAGTTAAAATAAAAGTGAAAAACAAACCCCAAAAAAATTAAATGTAAAAAAAGAAATTAAAACATTGAATTTTAACAGAGAGTAAAAGGTCAATGATTTGATAAGATTCTAGAAGGTTGCTGACATATCTGGTAGTTTCTATAGGATCTTTGACCCATCTGGAAATTTCTATAGGATCGTTGATGCATCTGGAAATTTCTATAGGATCGTTGACATTTCTGTAAGTTCTCATAGTATTGTTCACGTGCCTGGAAGTTTCTGTAGGAAACTTCTTTGTTTGTGGACGTGTCTGCAAATTTCTATAGGACTGCTGATGTGTCTAGAAGGTTCTATAGGATTGCAGATGTGTCTGGGAGTTTCCATAGGATTGCAGATGTGTCTAGAAGGTTCTATAGGATTGTTGATGTGTCTAGAAGTTTCTATAGGGTTGGTGACATGGCTGGAAGTTTCTGAGGGTTGTTGATATGTCTGGAAGTTTCTAGACGGTGGCTGACGTGTCTTGAAGTTTCCAAAGAGTTGCTGACATGTCTGGGAGTTTCAGACAGCTGTTGACATTTCTGGAAGTTTCTATAAGGTTGCTGACATGTCTGCATGTTTATAGAGGGTTGCTGATGCTTCTGCAAGTTTCTTGAAGGCTGTGCATCATGTTCTGAAAGGCCAGTGGATGATCTCTTTAACATCCCGGCTCCTCCTCCATGCTAAAACTGCTGCGCCGGCTGCTGCCCTTGGAAGCACCAGGTGAGACTGAGGATAGCAGTGGATCAGCAGCTGCCACTGGGGACAGCGAGTCGTCCATCAGGATGTCTCCGAGGCCAGAGTCCAGCTTCAAGGCGAAGGAAAAGTCAGTCATGGAGTCAAAGGCAAGTGGCTGATCAGTCAACCCAAGGTCGAGGCCAAAGCTCGGGCCGACTACTTGGGGGAGGTCGGGCAGCTGCAAGTGCTCGCCACTGTGCTGAGTGGGTTGGGGCTCCTGTTTGATGACCTGGGCAGCGAGCTGAGCAGTGTTGAGGCCCGAAGGGGAGCTGAGCGACAGGCCATGAACCCGGGCCTGGATCTCCAATTCCTGCCAAGAGAAAGGAAATATTTACTGCCTGGCACACAAATCCAGAGAGTGCGTTCTGAGACAGGGAGGTGTGGAAAGAGCGCAGTTTCTCCATTGACAGGTTGAGTTGTTAATGAAAGAACGGTTTCATGTAAATGAGCTGAAACATCTTAAATTATTTTCTTATCTGACAGGATGTGGGCGTCGCTGGCTAGGCCAGCATGTTCTACCCATTCTTAATCGCCCTTGAGAAAGTGACAGCGGTGAGCTGCCTTCTTGAACCACTGCAGTCCCGGAGGTGTAGGTACACCCACAGTGCTGCTAGGCAAGGAGTTCCCGGATTTTGACCCTGCGACAGTGAAGGAACGGCAACATACAGGAACTCCCAGGTTGGTGGCGTTCCCGGGTATCTGCTTCCCTTGTTCTTCTAGATGGTAGAGCTTGTGGGTTTGGCAGGTGCTGCCTCAGAAACCTTGGTGAGTTCCTGCAGTGCATCTTTTAGATGGTACACACCGCTGCTACTGTGTGTTGGTGGAGGAGGGAGTGAGCGTTTAAGATGATAGATGGGGTACCATTCAAGCGGAGTACTTTGCCCTGGATGCTTTTAAGTTTCTGACGCTGTTGTAGCCAAACTCATCTAGGCAAATGGAGAGTGATCAGCAAGAGATGCCACTCCATCTGTTAAAGCCAATAATGTGCAGAGCACTGCACATGGGCACTGGGAGTTGGGACCATGGGTTCACACCTGTATCCGTAACAGTAAGTTCCGGTTCGCATGCTCCAATTTCTTCTGTCGGATTTCCAGTTCCTTCGAACGGTTGCTTTCCTTCTGCAGCTTCCGAATATAGTCCACGGATGCTTTTAATATTGTGCCCTTGTTCCAGCGAGCCTCACTGGGAAAAGAAGGAAGAGGAGGTTAGCAAGACACAGAGCTAGAAGCTCACAGCTCACATTCACTGATTAAATCAGACTCCCCCAAAAAATGCAAACGGGGGTGAAGTCTTGAGAGAAATCCAGTCCCCAGTGGTGACAGCATGAATTTAGACTCTTTAAGCAGCATCTTGGATGGACTGTACCTGTCCTGGAACTGCAAGAGGTAAGTGCAAGAGGAGGACCCTGCTACAGGTGATCAGCAGCTGGGGAGAGTGTGGGTGGAAGATCCTGGGACAGGCAATAAGCAGGACCTAGAGGAGAGTGCGAGAGGACAAGTAAGAAGCAGCACTTAGAACAGAGTGCGAGAGGAGGACACTGAGCCAGGAAGTTAGCAGCACCTAGAGGGGAATGTGAGAGGAGGACACTGAGCCAGTCAGTCAGCAGCACCTAGAGGGGAGTGCAAGAGGAAGACTCTGGGACAGGCTGTCAGCAGCATCTAAAGGTTATCATAGGAGAAATATAAATTAACTGGTTGGTGAGAAACTGCTGTTAGAGGGTGTTGTCAAGTAGCTAATTAGAAAAATATTGTTTTTAATGTTAAAGTGTACATGTAAGAAACAGAAGCAATATTAAAATAACTAAGGAAATGCGAGTGCCCATCAGAGATGTACATGGAAACTTGTGGATTGATTCAGAAGATGTGGGCAGGCTTCTCAATGAGTAAAAATGTCTCTGTCTTCACTAATTAGAGGGATGATTCAGACATTCCAATTAAAAGAGAAGTTCTCCCTGCGTGGATTTCCTCCAGGTGCTCCGGTTTCCTCCTACAATCCAAAGATGTGTGGGTTACGTTGATTGGCCCTGCTAAACTGATCCTTAGTGTCAGGGGGATTATAGGGTAAATGAGTGGGGTTACGGGGATAGGGCCTGGGTGGGATTGTGGTTGGTGCAGACTTGATGGGCCGAATGGTCTCCTTCTGCACTGTAGGGATTCTATGATTCTAAGTGTGAAATATTAGATACAATAAGCATGGTGAGAGAGAAAGTACCAGAGGAACTGGCATCCTTTAATGTGGATAAATCATTAGGGCCAGAGGAATTGTATCTCAGGATGTTGAAGGAAGCCAGGGAGGAAATAGCCGATGCTCTGAAGATCATTTTCCAATTCTCACTAGATATAGGTGAGGTACCAGAAGATTGGAGGTTTGCAAATGTAGTACCATTATTTCTTAAAGTTTGCAAGGGATGAGCCAGAAAAATATAGGCTGGTCAGTCTGATTTCAGTGTGGGTAAATTATTGGAAACAATTTTGAGAGACAGGATAAACTGTCACCCAGAAAGGCACAGCTTAATCAAGGATAATCAGCATGGATTTATTAGGGAAAGATTGTGTCTTACATTGCTTAATGGAATCTGAATGTGAAGTGCTGTAAACTTCGAGGCTACGGACCAGGTGCTGGAAATTGGGATTAAAATCAGCAGCTCGCTTCTTTTTCTCTTTTTGGCCAGTGCAGACGCGATTCATAGAATGGTCCCTTTCTGCACCAACATTTCTGTCGTTCTATTATTTGATGCAGTCACTACAGAGGGAGCTTTACTCTGTATCTAACCCCGTGCTGTACCTGTCCTGGGAGTGTTTGATGGGGACAGTGTAGAGGGAGCTTTACTCTACATTCAACCCTGTGCTGTACCTGTCCTGGGAGTGTTTGATGGGGACAGTGTAGAGGGAGCTTTACTCTGTATCTAACCCCATGCTGTACCTGTCCTGGGAATGTTTGATGGGGACAGTGTACAGGGAGCTTTACTCTGTATCTAACCCCGTGCTGTACCTGTCCTGGGAATGTTTGATGGGGACAGTGTACAGGGAGCTTTACTCTGTATCTAACCCCGTGCTGTACCTGTCCTGGAATGTTTGATGGAAGGAGCAGCGAGCGCTCCAAAAGCTGGTGGCTTTTGCTACCAAATAAACATGTTGGACTTTAACCTGGTGTTGTGAGACTTCTTACTGTGTTTACACCAGTCCAACGCCGGCATCTCCACATCATGATTGATGGGGACAGTGCACAGGGAGCTTTATTCGATATCTAACCCCATGTTACATCTGTCCTGGGAGTGTTTGATGGGGACAGTGTAGAAGGAGCATTACTCTGTATCTAATCCCATGTTGTTGTATCTGTCCTGGGAGTGTTTGATGGGGACAGTTTTGAGCGATTCAGGGATATTAACTGTGGAACTAGCCTAGCTTGGATCAGCTAAAAGACGCTGCAGAGGAACAGTCCCACGACAGACCTTATTTACTTCAATTTCACATGTGACGGGTAGCTCAGCAGCTTCAGTTATTGAGAAGAAACTTACGGGTCGTTGGATTTTGGTATCATGGCCCCCAGCTCTTTGATCCGATCATTGATATTGAATCTTCGTCTTCTCTCAACTGTAAGGGGAAAACAGAGACAAACAGTGAGCACCAGTCACCCAAGTAATCACCACAGATTTGGGCTATACGTGAGATAAACCTCACTTAGTGACAGGAAAACGAGAATTACAATGTATTTTTCATTTGAAATAACTCATCATATTCTCATTTACTGGAAAGGAAGCTGTGGATGCAAGTGGTTTAATCTACGTGAAGACAGCAGGACTCCAAAAGTGGAATCATCAGTCAGAAAATTGTGAAAAAAGTTGTGAAGTTGTTTTAATATGTTGATGAGCAGAGGAAACCAAGAGAAACTCAATGAGAATTTACATAAGGTAATAAAAGAAGTGATGTTGAAGTGGGCCGTTGTACTTCAAAGGAGAACATGTACAATTTGGAAATGGGATGGAGACAGCATCAGTTTACTCCCTAACTGAAGTAGCTACAAAGTTTAAAAGAACAGTGTGATCGGTTCTGGGAAAAGAGAATTCTAAAAGGGAGCATGAAACAATGGCAGGCAAAGGATCAAAGGGAAATAGATTTAAGAAACCACTAAAGTCTGTGTATGGGTGATGTAGATGGTCAGATCTCCCAGAAGAAAGCATGGAAAAGGTTAATATCTAAAAGCAAAGAAGACAAAGTGTAGACAAGGCCAGACTTGGGAAACCCGCTTGTTGACATCCTCAGAGAAAATTCCCAAAAGTCACACAGCATTGTGTGGACTATTTACTGGAATTGTATACATTAGAAAAACCCATAAGGGCTCTTGCCATCAGAAGGGGGGGGGGGACTGAGTTTAGTTTGAGCAAAGATTCTTTTTGGAAATGTTTGAAATCACTGTTAACTGTGTGAAGCCATTCTTGTGCTTGAGTGTATTTTGTTTTCATTTTAATCGAAGTTTACTTTCACATAAACTCACCACAATTAATCAGAGATGTCACCTGATTAATAATACACAAATTGCAAAACCATTTTGGCAGCTGTTTCAAGTTTCCCTCTGCAGCGGGGGCCCCTCACTCCTGCAAGCGGGGGCCCCTCACTCCTGCAAGCGGGGGCCCCTCACTCCTGCAAGCGGGGGCCCCTCACTCCTGCAAGCGGGGGCCCCTCACTCCTGCAAGCGGGGGCCCCTCACTCCTGCAAGCGGGGGCCCCTCACTCCTGCAAGCGGGGGCCCCTCACTCCTGCAAGCGGGGGCCCCTCACTCCTGCAAGCGGGGGCCCCTCACTCCTGCAAGCGGGGGCCCCTCACTTCCACTTGTGTTGGTAAACTCTGCCCTGTGCCCTGATGGAAGGACCTCAAATCTGTATTATTGTCACTCCCCCACCTTCTGAGCTTAACATACGGAGACCCGACAGCCCCACCGCCCGCAACTTGCTATTCTCCAGTCAACTCTGCAGTCCCCCGACCCCCGCCCACAATGCGTCTTCCATGACACTAGTGAGCATCTTCCAATCATGGAAGATTATTCACCTCCTCACTTCATTTTAGACAGTGCCTCGGAGTCAAGGATGGCTTCCACACTATAAAAGTGAGTTCTCAGCTGACTGAGGAGTCCATTGGGCGACCTACAGTCTTTATCACAGGTGGGGCAGAGGGTGGTTGGAGGAGCGGGTGGGTGGGGTGCCTAGGGCTGCCATGCACTATTTTTGCTGCCAATACTTGGCTTTAGCTTGCTTTTGGTGATGAAACTCAAGGTGTTCAGTTCCTTTCTGGGTGCTGTTCCTCTGCTTCGGGTGGTCTTAGGACAGGGATTCCCAGATGTCAGTGGGGATGCTGCACTTTTTCCAAGGAACTTTTGATGGTCTCTTTGAAGCGTCTCCTCTGCCCTCCTGAGGTTCGCTTGCCGTGTCAAAGCTTCAAGTAGGGTCCTTGTTTCGGGAGTCTCGTGTCAGACATGCCGACAGTGTGGCCCACCCAGCAGAGCTGATCGAGCGTGGTCAATGCTGGCCTGAGCAGAAACACTGACATTGGCTTGCCTATCTTGCCAATGGATTGCAGGACCTTGCAGACGCAGCACCAGTGGTACTTCTCCAGGGTTTTGAGGTGCCGGCTGTACACAGTCCACATCTCTTTGAGCCACATTGGACGGCGGGTATCACGATTGTTCTGTGGACCTTGAGCTTGGTGCTGGGTTTGACGTCCTGGTCTTCCTCAGATGACGGAAAGCTGCTCTGGCACATTAAAGACGATGCTGAACCTCGTTGGTGATTTCCTGCGCTTTCGCTGCCCACCACCTGTCCTTTAGGTTAAAAGGTTTTTGGACCTCAGCCTTTAGCTATCTGTAGAGCTGCTTTCTTGCTGTGAACGTCTTCCTATCTGCCCCCTCCCCATCTGCCCCTCTGTCAGACTGACTACAGCACATTAGAATCCTACAGTGCAGAAGGAGGCCATTCAGCCCATCGAGTCTGCACCGACCACAATCCCACCCAGGCCCTAAACCCATAACCACACGCATCCACCCTAGCTAGCCCCCCTGACACTTAGTATGGCCAATCCACCTAACCCGCACATCTTTGGACTGTGGGAGGAAACTGCAGCACTCGGAGGAAACCCACACAGACATGGGGAGAACGTGCAAACTTGACACAGACAGTGACCCAAGCTGGGAATCGAACTCGAGTCCCTGGCGTTGTGAGGCAGCAGTGCTAACCACTGTGCCACCCGCTCATTCCCAGAGCCTGTTCTCTTCACTCCTCTGCACTTTCTTCCCTCGTAACTCATTAAGCGCCCACACTATGTGGAAACCCGATACCCTTTGCACCATCTCACATTCTATCCCAAGATACCTGGCAAACTGCAGGATTCCACCCTAACCTCAGCCTTGTCACCATCTGACCATGAATTTTATTATTGTGAACTTAAGGGTCAATGGGACAAAATTCCAAAACTATTCCTCTCACTTTCCAAATTGGGTTAAAAAGGGCTCTTCACATGAGGACTCTGCCCCTCTTGGGCTAGGCTATCCTGTGCCAGTCCAATGCCAGCTACTAAACGTGTGGCGAGGAAGAAATTATATTTGGAAAGGAGACTTGAGGATCTGCAGCCTTGTTCACAACGTACTCAGATTGTGATTGTCCTTCTTCTGTCGTTCTTTTATTAACGCTTTGACATCAACCTCTGTAAGAGAGTTAGAGGGAGAAACCACATGAGTAACAGGCTACCAGGAGCTCTATTTCCCACTCTACAAAACACAATATCCAAAACACAATACCCAGCAAGACAGCCGTACTCATGCAGAAACAGGTCCACAAAAGAGGAGAGAAATGTGCAGGACACCAACACTGGACTCCTCAATTTCAATCCAGAACCAGCAAGAGTCAGGAAATGATTCCATAACCAGCTGGGGACAAGATGCCAAGTTTCAAAATGGCAAAACTGACAGCAACGTTACTTCACCACAGCCAGATTAGGTCAGCACAGGAGACCATTCACAATCAGACTGGGTCACTGCAGGAGACCATTCGCAATCAGACTGGATCACTGCAGGAGACCATTCACAGTCAGACTGGGTCACTGCAGGAGACCATTCGCAGTCAGACTGGGTCACTGCAGGAGACCATTTGCAATCAGACTGGGTCACTGCAGGAGACCATTTGCAATCAGACTGGATCACTGCAGGAGACCATTCACAGTTAGACTGGATCACTGCAGGAGACCATTCACAGTTAGACTGGGTCGGTGCAGGAAAAAGAGACACGAACAGAGAGAGAGAGTGAGAGGGCAGCGGAGCACCGACACCAGGAGAGAGAGCGGGGGGAGGGGGACGACACACACCGGGAGAGAGAGTGGGCAGGGGAGGACACGGCACAGGGAGGGGGCGGGGGACGGGACACACGACGCAGGGATGGGGGGGGGGGGGGGGGGGAACGGCGCAGGGAGGGTTGGGACAACCACGCAGGGAAAGGGGGGACGACGACGCGGGGGGGGAAGGGGGGGGGGAGCAGGGAGGGGGGGGAGGGACGACGCAGGGAGAGGGGACGACGACGCAGGGAGAGGGGGGGGAACGACGCAGGGAGAGGGGTGGGGGACGCAGGGAGAGGGGGGACGACGCAGGGAGAGGGGGGGACGACGCAGGGAGAGGGGGGGACGACGCAGGGAGAGGGGGGGACGACGCAGGGAGAGGGGGGGACGACGCAGGGAGAGGGGGGGACGACGCAGGGAGAGGGGGGGACGACGCAGGGAGAGGGGGGGACGACGCAGGGAGAGGGGGGGACGACGCAGGGAGAGGGGGGGACGACGCAGGGAGAGGGGGGGACGCCGCAGGGAGAGGGGGGGACGCCGCAGGGAGAGGGGGGGACGACGCAGGGAGAGGGGGGGACGACGCAGGGAGAGGGGGGGACGACGCAGGGAGAGGGGGGGACGACGCAGGGAGAGGGGGGGACGACGCAGGGAGAGGGGGGGACGACGCAGGGAGAGGGGGGGACGACGCAGGGAGAGGGGGGGACGACGCAGGGAGAGGGGGGGACGACGCAGGGAGAGGGGGGGACGACGCAGGGAGAGGGGGGGACGACGCAGGGAGAGGGGGGGACGACGCAGGGAGAGGGGGGGACGACGCAGGGAGAGGGGGGGACGACGCAGGGAGAGGGGGGGACGACGCAGGGAGAGGGGGGGACGACGCAGGGAGAGGGGGGGACGACGCAGGGAGAGGGGGGGACGACGCAGGGAGAGGGGGGGACGACGCAGGGAGAGGGGGGGACGAGGCAGGGAGAGGGGGGGACGAGGCAGGGAGAGGGGGGGACGACGCAGGGAGAGGGGGGGACGACGCAGGGAGAGGGGGGGACGACGCAGGGAGAGGGGGGGACGACGCAGGGAGAGGGGGGGACGACGCAGGGAGAGGGGGGGACGACGCAGGGAGAGGGGGGGACGACGCAGGGAGAGGGGGGGACGACGCAGGGAGAGGGGGGGACGACGCAGGGAGAGGGGGGGACGACGCAGGGAGAGGGGGGGACGACGCAGGGAGAGGGGGGGACGACGCAGGGAGAGGGGGGGACGACGCAGGGAGAGGGGGGGACGACGCAGGGAGAGGGGGGGACGACGCAGGGAGAGGGGGGGACGACGCAGGGAGAGGGGGGGACGACGCAGGGAGAGGGGGGGACGACGCAGGGAGAGGGGGGGACGACGCAGGGAGAGGGGGGGACGACGCAGGGAGAGGGGGGGGGACGACGCAGGGAGAGGGGGGGGACGACGCAGGGAGAGGGGGGGGACGACGCAGAGAGAGGGGGGGACGAGGCAGGGAGAGGGGGGGACGGAGGCAGGGAGAGGGGGGGACGGACGCAGGGAGAGGGGGGGACGGACGCAGGGAGAGGGGGGGACGGACGCAGGGAGAGGGGGGGACGGACGCAGGGAGAGGGGGGGACGGACGCAGGGAGAGGGGGGAGGCGGAGAGAGGGTGAGGCGGAGAGAGAGAGGGTGAGGCGGAGAGAGAGAGGGTGAGGCGGAGAGAGAGAGGGTGAGGCGGAGAGAGAGAGGGTGAGGCGGAGAGAGAGAGGGTGAGGCGGAGAGAGAGAGGGTGAGGCGGAGAGAGAGAGGGGGAGGCGGAGAGAGGGTGAGGCGGAGAGAGAGAGGGGGAGGCGGAGAGAGAGAGGGGGAGGCGGAGAGAGGGGGAGGCGGAGAGAGAGAGGGTGAGGCGGAGAGAGAGAGGGTGAGGCGGAGAGAGAGAGGGGGAGGCGGAGAGAGAGAGGGGGAGGCGGAGAGAGAGAGGGGGAGGCGGAGAGAGAGAGGGGGAGGCGGAGAGAGAGAGGGGGAGGCGGAGAGAGGGGGAGGCGGAGAGAGAGAGGGTGAGGCGGAGAGAGAGAGGGTGAGGCGGAGAGAGAGAGGGTGAGGCGGAGAGAGAGAGGGTGAGGCGGAGAGAGAGAGGGGGAGGCGGAGAGGGGGAGGCGGAGAGAGAGAGGGTGAGGCGGAGAGAGAGAAGGTGAGGCGGAGAGAGAGAGGGGGAGGCGGAGAGAGAGAGGGGGAGGCGGAGAGAGAGAGGGGGAGGCGGAGAGAGAGAGGGGGAGGCGGAGAGAGAGAGGGGGAGGCGGAGAGAGAGAGGGGGAGGCGGAGAGAGAGAGGGGGAGGCGGAGAGAGAGAGGGGGAGGCGGAGAGAGAGAGGGGGAGGCGGAGAGAGAGAGGGTGAGGCGGAGAGAGAGAGGGGGAGGCGGAGAGAGGGGGAGGCGGAGAGAGAGAGGGGGAGGCGGAGAGAGAGAGGGGGAGGCGGAGAGAGAGAGGGGGAGGCGGAGAGAGAGGGGGGGAGGCGGAGAGAGAGGGTGAGGCGGAGAGAGAGAGGGTGAGGCGGAGAGAGAGAGGGTGAGGCGGAGAGAGAGAGGGTGAGGCGGAGAGAGAGAGGGTGAGGCGGAGAGAGAGAGGGTGAGGCGGAGAGAGAGAGGGTGAGGCAGGGAGAGAGGGGGTGGCAGGGAGAGAGGGGGAGGCAGGGAGAGAGGGGGAGGCAGGGAGAGAGGGGGAGGCAGGGAGAGAGGGGGAGGCAGGGAGAGAGGGGGAGGCAGGGAGAGAGGGGGAGGCAGGGAGAGAGGGGGAGGCAGGGAGAGAGGGGGAGGCAGGGAGAGAGGGGGAGGCAGGGAGAGAGGGGGAGGCAGGGAGAGAGGGGGAGGCAGGGAGAGAGGGGGAGGCAGGGAGAGAGGGGGAGGCAGGGAGAGAGGGGGAGGCAGGGAGAGAGGGGGAGGCAGGGAGAGAGGGGGAGGCAGGGAGAGAGGGTGAGGCAGGGAGAGAGGGTGAGGCAGGGAGAGAGGGTGAGGCAGGGAGAGAGGGTGAGGCAGGGAGAGAGGGTGAGGCAGGGAGAGAGGGGGAGGCAGGGAGAGAGGGTGAGGCAGGGAGAGAGGGTGAGGCAGGGAGAGAGGGTGAGGCAGGGAGAGAGGGTGAGGCAGGGAGAGAGGGTGAGGCAGGGAGAGAGGGTGAGGCAGGGAGAGAGGGTGAGGCAGGGAGAGAGGGGGAGGCAGGGAGAGAGGGGGAGGCAGGGAGAGAGGGGGAGGCAGGGAGAGAGGGGGAGGCAGGGAGAGAGGGGGAGGCAGGGAGAGAGGGGGAGGCAGGGAGAGAGGGGGAGGCAGGGAGAGAGGGGGAGGCAGGGAGAGAGGGGGAGGCAGGGAGAGAGGGGGAGGCAGGGAGAGAGGGGGAGGCAGGGAGAGAGGGGGAGGCAGGGAGAGAGGGGGAGGCAGGGAGAGAGGGGGAGGCAGGGAGAGAGGGGGAGGCAGGGAGAGAGGGGGAGGCAGGGAGAGAGGGGGAGGCAGGGAGAGAGGGGGAGGCAGGGAGAGAGGGGGAGGCAGGGAGAGAGGGGGAGGCAGGGAGAGAGGGGGAGGCAGGGAGAGAGGGGGAGGCAGGGAGAGAGGGGGAGGCAGGGAGAGAGGGGGAGGCAGGGAGAGAGGGGGAGGCAGGGAGAGAGGGGGAGGCAGGGAGAGAGGGTGAGGCAGGGAGAGAGGGGGAGGCAGGGAGAGAGGGTGAGGCAGGGAGAGAGGGTGAGGCAGGGAGAGAGGGTGAGGCAGGGAGAGAGGGGGAGGCAGGGAGAGAGGGTGAGGCAGGGAGAGAGGGTGAGGCAGGGAGAGAGGGTGAGGCAGGGAGAGAGGGGGAGGCAGGGAGAGAGGGGGAGGCAGGGAGAGAGGGGGAGGCAGGGAGAGAGGGGGAGGCAGGGAGAGAGGGTGAGGCAGGGAGAGAGGGTGAGGCAGGGAGAGAGGGTGAGGCAGGGAGAGAGGGTGAGGCAGGGAGAGAGGGTGAGGCAGGGAGAGAGGGTGAGGCAGGGAGAGAGGGTGAGGCAGGGAGAGAGGGGGAGGCAGGGAGAGAGGGGGAGGCAGGGAGAGAGGGGGAGGCAGGGAGAGAGGGGGAGGCAGGGAGAGAGGGGGAGGCAGGGAGAGAGGGGGAGGCAGGGAGAGAGGGGGAGGCAGGGAGAGAGGGGGAGGCAGGGAGAGAGGGGGAGGCAGGGAGAGAGGGGGAGGCAGGGAGAGAGGGGGAGGCAGGGAGAGAGGGGGAGGCAGGGAGAGAGGGGGAGGCAGGGAGAGAGGGGGAGGCAGGGAGAGAGGGGGAGGCAGGGAGAGAGGGGGAGGCAGGGAGAGAGGGGGAGGCAGGGAGAGAGGGGGAGGCAGGGAGAGAGGGGGAGGCAGGGAGAGAGGGGGAGGCAGGGAGAGAGGGGGAGGCAGGGAGAGAGGGGGAGGCAGGGAGAGAGGGGGAGGCAGGGAGAGAGGGGGAGGCAGGGAGAGAGGGGGAGGCAGGGAGAGAGGGGGAGGCAGGGAGAGAGGGGGAGGCAGGGAGAGAGGGGGAGGCAGGGAGAGAGGGGGAGGCAGGGAGAGAGGGGGAGGCAGGGAGAGAGGGGGAGGCAGGGAGAGAGGGGGAGGCAGGGAGAGAGGGGGAGGCAGGGAGAGAGGGGGAGGCAGGGAGAGAGGGGGAGGCAGGGAGAGAGGGGGAGGCAGGGAGAGAGGGGGAGGCAGGGAGAGAGGGGGAGGCAGGGAGAGAGGGGGAGGCAGGGAGAGAGGGGGAGGCAGGGAGAGAGGGGGAGGCAGGGAGAGAGGGGGAGGCAGGGAGAGAGGGGGAGGCAGGGAGAGAGGGGGAGGCAGGGAGAGAGGGGGACGCAGGGAGAGAGGGGGACGCAGGGAGAGAGGGGGACGCAGGGAGAGAGGGGGACGCAGGGAGAGAGGGGGACGCAGGGAGAGAGGGGGACGCAGGGAGAGAGGGGGACGCAGGGAGAGAGGGCGACGCAGGGAGAGAGGGCGACGCAGGGAGAGAGGGCGACGCAGGGAGAGAGGGGGACGCAGGGAGAGAGGGGGACGCATGGAGAGAGGGGGACGCAGGGAGAGAGGGGGACGCAGGGAGAGAGGGGAACGCAGAGAGAGAGGGGGACACAGAGAGGACAGAGAGAGAGAGCGTCTAAATTTCTAGATAATGAGAGAAGTGGAACAGGACATTCTGAAAAGATAGGAGTATTTACATGGTTTAATTGAGCATTGTTGTGCTGAGTACCTGTGCTCTCCTCCCTGTTGGGCAGGTTAGCCGGACACGAGTTGCTGATTGTGACTGTGGCATTAGACAGATTTTGAGTGGTGTAAACACTCAGCAAGTTCCCCGAAACTGGGAGCTGTGGAGACAGCAGAATTGAGAGTGAGGGGGAATCTGATCGATAAGACTATTGTCCCTTAGAATCCAGATGGTCAAAGAGACGCAACAAGAAACCAGGGAAACTGTACAAATGTCTCTCTGTAACCCTTCCCCCCAGGGGGCGGTGTTGTAATCACACCCTGGCTGCCAGGGGTGGGGGGAACAGCGCTGCGATCCCACCTTGCCGCCAGGGGGCTGAAATCCCAAACCTCCCCTCCCCCAGGGGTTCGGTGCTATAATCCTACCCTCCCACCGTGGTGCTGTGAACCAGCCTCGCACCAGGGCAGCAGGGTGGCACAGTGGTTAGCACTGCTGCCTCACAACGCCTGGGACCCGGGTTCAATTCCTGGCTTGGGTCACACATTGAGTAAACACATTCTCCCCGTGTCTGTGTGGGTTTCCTCCGGGTGCTCTGGTTCCCTCCCACAGTCCAAAACACGTGCTGGTTAGGTGGATTGGCCATGCTAAATTCTCCCTCAGTGTATCCGAACAGGCACCAGAGTGTGGCGACTTAGGAGATTTCCACACTAACTTCATTGCAGTGTTAATGTAAGCCTACTTGTGACACTAATAAATAAACTTTAAAAAGGGCGATCGCACTGTTGTCCCACTCTCCTCCCAGGGTGCTGTAATCCCACACCGTCACCAGGGGATGGTGCTATAATCACACCCACCCCTCAGGGTGCTGTGATCCCATCCTGCCAACAAGGGGATGGTGCTATAATCACACCCACCCTCCAGGGTGCTGTGATCCCACCCTGATGCCAGGGTGTGGCTCTGTCATCCCACCCTCTTGCAAGGACGGGAGTACGAGAAACATAGGGGGTTCCCCTCCAAGTCATTCACCATCCTGACTTGGAAATATACCCCCGTTCCTTCACTGTCGTTGGGTCAATATCCTCCCTAACAGCACTGTAGGTGTGCCTACACCCAGACTGCAGCAGTTCGGAAGGCAGTCCACTACCACCTTCTAAAGGGCAACTAGGGATGGGCAATAAATGGGAATAGCCAATGATACCCAGATCCTGTAAATGAATTTTAAAACAGCAAAATCCAATCCCATCCTCATTCTTTGCTCACGCGTACATGGGCTATTGGCTGATTGCAGGAGCACTGGGACCAACCACAATAACTCCCCCCAACACCCAACCAAGCTGACAACAGCTAATTCATACAGAATTCATAAGTAATTCATACACATCCTCTCTACAAGGAGCAACCTATTCCAGAGCTTCTGGGCTAGGTCAAGGAACTAAACTAAATTCCCACAATGACAAGAGTGAAGGAGCAGGGAGAGGGGGACTCACGGTATTGGGCATCTGGAGAACGGAGTCGACCAATCCCATCATGTCGTCATTGTAGCTCGATTCCAAGCTGATGATCTCATCAATGACATCATCCATCTATGAACAGACAGAGCGAGTTCCGTCACATCGGCTGGACGACCATTCATAAACCCAAGGACTGCTTACATACCACCCAGGGCCCCATCTGAAATACCCCTCAAAACACAGATATGCTCTGAAGCCACACTGAAATGACCCACAATACTCCAAGCTCTCAGAATACCCCAAAACTGAGTAAATATCACCTGGGCCCATAAAATGCACTCCAAACCCCACCCACCCCCTCCAAAATATCCCCAAAACCTTGAAAATACCCCTGAGTAAATTACAGTGAATCCTCTTTCAATATCTTCCGAATTATTAACTACAAATGCCTCTAAAACCTCCCTAAATAATCCCCTTGAATACCCAAGTAAATAACAGGAAGGAAATTGCCCAATCTGGTCCTTAAAATGTTCCTACATTATAACCCTCAAACTATAATTTCCTGGCAAATATCTCGCGATGCGAGTGTTCCCCCCCTTCCACAACCCCCTGCTCTCCCAAAGGATCTTACCTCCTTCTCTGGGTTCGAGTCGATTTTCAGTAGGGCCATGGGGCTGTTGGGGGTACTACCCGCTGCCCGAGGCGCTGCCTGCTCCCCAGACACAGGAGAGCCAGCCAGAGCTTGGCTGGCAGCCTTGCCCCCCATGGTGGTGGAGAGGTACTGTTTGACTTGCTGTCGCTGAGACTGCTGGATGTGATACTTGGTCGGGTTCTCCAGATGGGTCTGCACCTGCCAGAAGAAATTCAACCATGTCAGCTTCACTTTCCAAACTGGCTTTCGGGGGAGACGTTAAACTACAGACCTCGCTTGCACACTCGGCACAGCATAAAAGATTGCATGGCCACGAATGCAGGATTACTACCAGGACGCAGGGGTACGTGGGACATCTTCACCGTAATTAAGGAAGTTTGACAAATGTAATAAGCACAAGTATGTTGTGACCATGAATTCGAGAACCGAACATTCGCGCAAAGTAATCTTGGGACTTTACACCACAAGGCCAAATCTGTGTAAAGAATGTAGAGACAGTGATAAGAAAGCAAAGGAAAGCTTTGCTCATTCATTGCTCTGCAACTGTCTCCAGTTTAATGATTTGATTAATGATTAAAGGGCAAAATATAACAAATTAAAACAGAAAATGCTGTAAATGCTGTCAGGCAGCGCCTGTGGGGAGGCAAATACGGTTAACGTTTCAGCTCCATGATGATAGCTCATCGATCGGAGATGTGAACTCCCCTTCTCTCGCCACTCACTCTCTCTGACCTGATGACTACTTCCAGCATGTTCTGTTTTCATTTCCGATTTCCAGCATTTGTATTTTGCTTTGGAAGCAAGAACACCATTTGGCAAGCTGTACTCAGTAAAACTAAAGTTATTAAGGGAAGCAAGGCACTGTGGATGTTAGCGATCTGAAGTAAAACAGGAAGTGCTGAAAAAATTCAGCAGCTCTGACTGCATCTGTGGAGAGAGAAACAGAGCTGACATTTTGAGTCCGTGTGAGCCTTCTTTGGAATCAGGGGAGCACAGAATTCTTACAGCACTGGAGGCCACCTGACCATCATGTCTGTATCAGCTCTGTGAATGAGCAATATACCTAGTGCTATACCCTTCCCCAATATCCCTGTCCATTGTTCCTTTATAGAGAATAATCCAATTCCTCTTGAATATCTCGGTTGAACCTGCCACCACCACACTCTGAGGCAGCACATTCTAGATCCTAACCACTTGCTGTGTGAAAAGCCTCTCATCGCGTCCTCATTTCTTGTTTTGACAATTAACTTAGTGCCCTCTTGCTCTCGTTTCTTTCACCAATGGGAACAGTTTCTCCCACTATTCATAGAAATCATAGAAACCCTACAGTGCAGAAGGAGGCCATTCAGCCCATCGAGTCTGCACCGACCACAATCCCACCCAGGCCCTCCCCCCACATATTTACCTGCTAATCCCTCTAACCTACGCATCTCAGGACTCTAAGGGGCAATTTTTAACCTGGCCAATCAACCTAACCCGCACATCTTTGGACTGTGGGAGGAAACCGGAGCACCCGGAGGAAACCCACGCAGACACGAGGAGAATGTGCAAACTCCACACAGACAGTGACCCGAGCCGGGAATCGAACCCGGGACCCTGGAGCTGTGAAGCAGCAGTGCTAACCACTGTGCTACCGTGCCGCCCAGACCCCTGTTGATTTTGAACACCTCTATTCAAATTTCCTCTCTACCTTCTCCTCTCTAAGGAACATAGTTCCAATTTCTCCAATCGATGTAACTGAAGTTACTCATCCCTGGACCAGGGTTGAATCGTTTCTGCACCCTGTCTGGTGCCTTTGCCTTTTTCCTTAAGTGTGGCACTCAGTACTGGACACAATACTCCAGTTGAGGCCGAAGCAATATGTTGTCCAAGTTCCACATAACTTCCTTGCTCTTGTACTCTATGCCTGTGTTACTAATGCCTAGGGTCATTGTTTCTAAGTCCAAAAAAATCATTACTTTTCAACCCTTTTATCTTGAATGTTATTTTGGATCTAGTGTTGTGCAATGAGAATGGGTTAATGAATAATCTTGGAGCAAAGGGGCTCCCGGGCAAGTAAGGGAATGAGGCACAAACAGGTGCTGGAAATGCTGCATTACTTGGACATAGATTGGAACGTTTTAAGACCTCTTTAGAACTTACACTGACACTAATCAAGAGGAGGTGAAATCGATTAATACAGTGAATGGATAACTTATAATAGCAATATAGTTGTGTTCTGTCTCTACACCTTTTCGATCTTTACAGTGGAACGATTATAAGGCACATATCAGTGTCACCAGGAAACTCAGTAGGTGGACGAAATGCAAATAAGCTGGGATATTTACATTCATTATGGCAGATATAGAGGAAAATTTACAAAGAATCCTAAACACAATTGCAACAGTCACAGATATATAGATTGTCATTGAACTGTAGCATAACAATGTGCATGATAACATCAGAGACCTCAAATCATAGAATAAAGAGCAAGCATAGGCTTTTTGGCCCTTCAAGCCTGCTCCACCATTTACTATGACCTTGGCTGATCAGCCAATGCAATAGTCTGATTCAGCCTTCCCCCCAAAAATCCTTTGATCCTCTTTGCCCCCAAGTGCTGTATCTAACTTCTTCTTGAAAACATACAATGTTTTGGCCTCAACTACTTTCTGTGGTAGCAAATTCCACAGGTTTACCATTCTCTGAGTGAAGAAATTTCTCACCTCAGTCCTAAAAGGTTTACCCCGTATACTTAAGACCCCTGGTTCTGGACATCCCCACCATCGGGAACAGTGGAATCGAAAGTAATAATTAAAGCCATTTTCTTATTTCGGTGGCCTAATAACGTCAGACAGGAAATGTGGTCAAGTGACACTTGCAAAATAAACCTTCACAAAGTGTGTCAGGATTCTTTGGAAATAAACGCATTCCTGTGGAAAGCAGAATGCTACACCCGGTCAAAATTATTACCACATGATCGAAAAAGGAGCCAAAGCAAGACAATGGGAAATAAATGAAAGGTAACAAGAGACATGGTTTCCTCGATGTATGAGGAGGACGAGCTGAATAACACACACATTGTTAATGAGGAGGCTTCGGAGGAAGGAGGCCACACAAGACGGACTTTTGCAAATGATCACCAAGAGGCAACTACAATTCCTAGGGCATGTGTCGAGGAGGAATGAGAATCATCTGGTAGTGACTGCGAAAATGGAGGGCAACAGAGCATGAGGGGGAGGAGAAAGGAAGAAATACAGCCACTGCTCAAGAGGCAAAAGAGGTACAAGATTTGGGAACTTGTACTATTAAAGAGTGAGAGTTGGAGATTGATTGCCAAACATTGCAACATCCGAAGAGGAAATTTATAATTAGTTTAGAAATGAGATTTAAACAAGGCAAACCATGTTGGTATGAAGGTCAAGCTCGCTAAGGAGACTGAGTAACTACATTAAAAGATATGAGAGAAGACAAACAATGGCTTGCATTTGAAGAATTAATGCATAATTTGCAACAAATAAACATCACTTTATGAATTCCTACATAGAAATGGTCCAACTGTAGTTAAGAACAGGGGTAAAAGGTAGTATTTTATCAAAGGAAGAGGCCTCTCATCTTGATAAAATGTGTAACAAGCCCAAGGACTGGGGGAGTTTGAGAACTGATGGTGATGTACTTGGGCAGGCCAAACAAAGCAAGGGTACATGATGAACGGCAGGACCCTGGGAAGCACCGAGGATCAGAGGGACCTTGGCATGTACATCAGTCCTTTAAGGCAGCAGAACAGGTGGATAAAGTGGTTAAGAGCGCATGTGGTATACTTGCCTTTATTAGCCAAGGCAGAGAGTTCCAGAGCAATGAAGGTATGCTGGAACTATAAAAACACTGGTTCGGCCCTAGCTAGAGTATTGTGTGCAGATCTATAATGGACATTATAGGAGGGATGTGATAGCACTGCAAAGGGTGCAGAGGAGATTTACCAGGATGTTACCTGGACTGGAGAGTTTTAGTTATGTGGAGTGAGTGGATAGACTGAGGTTATTTTCTCCTTGAAGAATGAGGAGGTCATGATTGAGATGTGTAAAATTACGAAGGCCATAGATAGGGTCGACAGGAAGAAATCTTTCCCTTTGGTGGAGGGATCAATACTAGGGGGCACAGATTTAAGGTAAGGGGCAGGAAGTTCAAAGGGGATTTGAGGAAACACTTTTTCATCCAGAGGGTGGTGGGAGTCTGGAACTCACTGCCTGAAAAGGTGGTGGAGGCAGAAAAACTCATAACATTTAAGAAGTATTTAGATGTGCACTTGCGACGCCAAGGAATACAAGGTTATGGGCTAAGTGCTGGAAAATGGGATTAGAATAGTTAGGTGGTTTGCCTTTGACCAGCACAGACGTGACATATCAAAGGACCTTTTTTTTGCTGTAGATTTCTATGACTCTAATTCCGCAAAGGGCCAAATATTTGACAAGACAGGAGTGCAGACTAGCGAAGGACATAAAAACAGATTCTAAACATTTCTACAGCTGTGCAGATAGAAAGAGATTAGTGAAAGTAAATGTGGGCCCATTAGAGACAGATAAATTCACAAAGGGAACAAGGAAATGGCAGAGATATTAAACAAATTATTTCGCCGGAAACCTTCAACCTCGTCCGTGGCTTGGATTCTCCGGTGACACTACAGTGAATGGAGTTTTGGCTGAGGGCCAAATAATTCTCCATTCTGACTCGCAGCAGGGGCAGGATGAATGAGATTGGCGAATCCATCAGTCTCCACAGTAAAAACATTTTTTTAAAATGGGAATAAAGAGGGATAAAGGGTCTAGTGAGAAGTAGCAACTTCATGAAATCATGCATCCCAAGGCGGCACGGTGGCACAGTTGTTAGCACTGCTGCCTCACAGCGCCAGGGACCCGGGTTCAATTCCAGCCTCGGGTATGGAGTTTGCACGTTCTCCCCGTGTCTGCGTGGGTTTCCTCCGCGTGCTCCGGTTTCCTCCAACACTCCAAAGATGTGTGGGTTAGGTCGATTGGCCATAATAAATTGACCCTTAGTGTCGGGGGGACTAGTTAGGGTAAATATGTGGAGTTAGGGGGATGGGGCCTGGGTGGGACTGTGGTCGATGCAGACTCGATGGGCCGAATGGTCTCCTTCTGCACTGTAGACATTCTATGATTCTATGAGAAAAGAGATAGTACTGGAGAAATTAAAAGGACCAAAGGGCAACAAATCCCCTGGAACTGATGACCTCCATCTTCACATTTAAAAGAGGTGGCTGCAGAGATAGCAGATGCATGTATTATGATCATTCACAATTCCTTCAATGCTAAAACATTTCCCAAGGTTTTTAAAAAGCAAATTTAACCCCACTACTTGGGGGGGGTCTACTTCTGCTCCTATGTCTTGTGGTCTTATTTTAATCAGTGAGGTAATCAAGGGTTATGGGGAGAAGGCGGAAAAGTGGATTTGAGGATTAGCAGATCAGTCATGAGCTCATTGAATGGTGGAGCTGGCTCGATGGGCCGAATGGCCTGCTTCTGCTCCCAGGTCTTCTGGTCACTGTTAAAGAAAGGAGTCACGGGCATTCAGCCTTGGATCTTCAGGTAAGCGTTCTCCAAGGCGGCCTTTACGACACACGACAGCGCAGAGTCGCTGAGCAGAAACTGATAGCCAAGTTCCGCACGCATGAGGACGGCCTAAACCGGGATGTTGGATTTATGTCACATTATCAGTAACCCCCACAGCTTGTTGGATTTATGTCACATTATCAGTAACCCCCACATCTTGCCTCCTGGACTTGCAGAATTCCACAAGCTGTTCTGTCTGGAGACAATACACATCTTTTTAACCTGTGTTGAATGTTCCCTCCACCCACATTGTCTGTACATTTAAGACCTGGCTGGCTGTAGAGATTTGCATTCTAATCAGTATTCTGTAATTTGATTTCTGTGTCTGTGTACTGTTTGAGAACAGAGACCACTCCATCTGACGAAGGAGCTCTGCTCCGAAAGCTTATGGTATTTGCTACCAAATAAACCTGTTGGACTTTAACCTGGTGTTGTGAGACTTCTTACTAAAGAAGGGAGGAACAGAGAACAGGGAAGTGTAGACCACTTGTCCTAACATCAGTAAGTAGGCAAATCGCTAGAAACTATTATAGTCATGGTAACAGAGCACTTAGGAAAAAATAGTGTGCATGTGGATTTAGGAAAGGGAAATGGCGCTTGACAAATATACGAGAGTTTTTGTTCAAAGATGTACTAGTGAGATGTATAAGCAGGAAACAATAGATATAGTCGTTTTGGATCTTGAAAAAGTATGGTGCCATACAAGAGGTTAATACACAAAATGAAGACTCATGGGGCTGGGAGTAATATGTTAGCAGGAATTGGTTAATAAACAGAGCGGAGAAATAACAGATTTCAAACAGCAGGGTATGGCAAGGATCTGTATTCAAGCCTCTGCTATTTACAATCTACATTACCAAACAAGAGGACAGAGTGTAACCTATCCAGAGTTTCTGACAATACAACATTAAGCGAGAAAATAAGCAGAGGAAGAGAAAGAGGCTGGGGAGAGATTTAGACAGGGTGCGGTGTGTAGGCAAGAACTCAGTGATGGGATACAATAAAGCGAAGTGCAAAGTCATCCACTTTGATTGGAAGAGCAGAAAAGCAGCATTTTTTTTTCAATGCTGGGAGGCTGGGGAATGTTTGCCTTCAGAGGGAGCTGAGGGATCTTGTACATGAATCACTGTGCAGATACGACAAGCAATTTGACAGTCAAATGGTTTGATAGCTAATGTCACAGAAAGTTAAAAATGCTTTCGATAGGACATTGACGAGACCTCACCTGAGTATTTTGTACAGTTTTGGTCTGCTTACCCATGGAAATACACACTTGCCTACAGGGAGTGTGAAAAATGTTCAGTCGAGTGATCACTGGCACAAGACAATCATCCTGTGAGGAGAGACTGAGTAAACTGGATCTATATTTCCTGAAGGCTGCAAACATGAGAGGTGATTGCATTGAAGCACGTGAATCCTTGACTGGCTGTGGAATCCAAAACAGAATTGGGTTGATGGATTTTTGGATGTTCAAAGGATTAATGGAGATAGAGGAGGAAAGTGGACTCGCAATGGATTGGCCATTTTAATGACTAGAATTTCAATGAGTAGAATTTCAAAATTTGCTGATGATACCAAACTTGGAGGAGTGGCAAATCATGAGGGTGAACGCAGTCGACTGAACAGGATTAGGAAAGCTCGCATAATGGGTAGACAAGTGACAGATGGAATTTGATACGGAGAAGTTTGAGGTGATGTACTGAGTAAGAATCATAGAATCCTACAGTGCAGAAGGAGGCCATTCGGCCTATCGAGTCTGCACTGACCACAACTCCACCCAGGCCCCATCCTCATAACCCCATGCATTTCCTCTAGCTAGTCCCCCTGACACTAAGGGGCAATTTAGCATGGCCAGTCCACCTAACCCGCACATCTTTGGACTGTGGGAGGAAACTGGAGCACCCGGAGGAAACCCACGCAGACACGGGGAGAACGTGCAAACTCCACACAGACAGTGACCCTAGCCAGGAATTGAACCCGGGTCTCTGGTGCTGTGAGGCAGCAGTGCTAACCACCGTGCCACCGTAACGCCCATCAATAATGAGGCAATGAAGCCTCAATGGCACAGTTGAAAAGAACGCACAAGGACAGAATGAGCTGCGGCTGCCTGTGCACAGGACTTTGAGATATTCCAAAGGAGTAGCTAGCGGGGCATATAGGATCTTGGGCCTCATTAACAGGAGTACTGAGTTAAAAGCAGGGAAGTTATGCTGAATCTTTATGAAGTCCTGGTTAGATTGTGTTATGATGCGGAGGTTGACCCCCTTTGGACAAGTAACGCCGAATGTCCCAAAGAAGAATACCTCGCCTCGTAATCTGTTAAAAGTGTGTGGGAAGGTGTGAACTGTTCTTCAGTAACGTTTAGTGGGTAACTAACAGAAATACTTGATACTCACTTTAAAATGAACCCTGAACTATTTATTTATTTAACTAATAGGGAAATTTAACTAAACAAGTAACATACCAAAAAAAATAAGATTCTAATGGAATGCTGTTCAAATAAATACAATATTCATTCATTGACCAAAAAATATATAAAAAGAAAATTCAATCACTCAAAAAAATACAACCAGGCTTTGTGGCTTTTGGAAACTTTCGGAGTTTGTATGTTGATTCCTCTGTCTTTAAGTTCTTACTGATTTGGTACATTTTGCTAGTTAGATGGCGCGTTCTCTTAATGTGGAGATGCCGGCGTTGGACTGGGGTAAACACAGTAAGAAGTCTCACAACACCAGGCTAAAGTCCAACAGGTTTATTTGGTAGCAAACGCCACTAGCTTTCAGAGCGTTGCTCCTTCGTCAGGTAAGTGGGAGTTCTGTTCACAAACAGGGCATATAAAGACACAAACTCAATTTACAAAATAATGGTTGAATGGTTCATGTCACACTATCTGTAACCCCCACGACTTGCCTGGGCTTGCAAAATCTCACCAACTGTCCTGGCTGGAGACAGTACACATCTCTTTAACCTGTGTTTAACCCTCTCTCCACTCACATTGTCTGTACCTTTAAGACTTGATTACCTGTAAAGACTCGAATTCCAACCATTATTTTGTAAATTTTGGCTTTTGCTACCAAATAAACCTGTTGGACTTTAACTTGGTGTTGTGAGACTTCTTGCTGCGTTCTCTTAAGACATATCTGAAGCTGGCAAAGTTGATAGCTGCTCTCTCCCTCTCGAGGCCTGAGATGTGGCAGTTGCTAACTCCTGTTTTTCCTCCTTGCAGTCTCTTTTATACCTGTGATTACCTATCAATTTTCCTACAATAGGATTGGTCTGATTTTGTCAACACCATCAAGTTCAAATGTTATAGGTTCCTGGTAGCTGAGTGCCTGTTTTAAAATTGACTGGACTAAATTTTTTAAAAAACAGGTTGTCTTGTCGAGACTACTGCTTGACCTTTTGATACAAATGCTTCAGCTCGGACTCTGGATGTACTTTGCATTTTAAACTCCAAGCACGGAAACAAAACACCAGCTTTTAAAGGGACACCGCAATGTTTTTTCCCCTGTAGCACTTTTACAATTTTTTACAACATCAAATTCCAAACTTCACAAACTCAACTTTGCAACAACTGCAACTGGATTAGTGCCCCCCTTCTGGTTCATCATACTTAGTAAGCACATGAGTGTCTTTGAGAAGGATGAGGGAACTTAGCTTGAATAGAAACATTGTGCCAGGGTTCGGGAAAAAGGCGGTGGAATGGCACTAAGCCACGATGCTTGTTTAGTGGGCCAGTGCTGACACAATTGGCCAAATGGCTGCCTCCTCCACTGTACCAATTCTGTCAGGTTAGCTTGGAGAAGCTGAGGTTGTTCTCCTTTGGAGCAAAGGGGATTGAGGAGAGATTTCATAGGTAGGGACAAGATCATAAAAGCAAAATACTGCGGGTGTTGAAGATGTGAAATGAATACAGTAAATGCTGGAAAGGCTCAGCAGGTCTGGCAGCATCAGAGAGGTATATGGTTAATACTTTGAGTCCAATATTAATTTTCTTTGAAATATAGATTCTGACAAGTTTGTTTAAGGTGAAGATGGGAAAACTGTTCCCAATAGAACACAGATTTGGGATACACATTTAAAGTTTTAGAGAAGAGATGCAGGGGGAACGTGTGGAGGATTTTCTTTTTAAACTTAATGAGTAGTAATGACCTGGAACCCACTGCCCACAGGGATGGTGAACAGTTTCAAAAGGAAATTGGATAAGTACGAAGGTGAAAGGTCAACATCATGCCCACGATCCCCTCTAGTCATCTCTTGTCGCTGTGGCAACCGAGGCCCTGACTCACCTTCAGGATCTCCATTGGGACCTGTGCCTTGGCAGGCAGCCCCAGGGGTCCATTGACGTTGATGGCACGGGAATGGTTGGCAGAGGCTCGCTCCTGCATGAGCTGGGCAGCCGCCTGCTGCTCCTTCCTCTCCTGTTCCTGTGTCTGCTCGCGCATCAGTTGTTGCCGCAGTAACACCCGGGACGTCATGATGGGAGCAACCGTAGTCTGTTTCACTTTGTCCGGCTCTGAGGAGGAACTGCGATAAGAGGGAGAGAGAGTTCAGAATGAATAGGCAGCTAGGATAGATAAATGGGTCTTCCATTGGTACATTATCATTGGAATGGTGCTCAGAGGAGCAGGAGATCACTCAGGGAACAAAATAGCAATCCACTGGTATAGGCAGAAGGCATGGTTGGAGGTACAATCTTGACATTGGTGCTTACCAAGCAAGACAACTTTGTCAAAGTAACAGTACATGAGCAATTCACCAGGCTACTGGATGAGATGAAAATAGATAGAGTGGCAAGAAGTAGAGGGAGTGGGAGGAGTGCAGGCAGTAGGAATGAGGGGAAGGGCAGCATGGGGGAGGACCATTTCTCAAATTTAGAACTCTTATCCAGGTTTGTAAATCCCTTGTGATCTCACCTCATCCCCACACCCCCTCCCTAACTCTGCAAACTCTTCCCTCTTCCAATTCCAGCCGTACCCAAAGCTCTGGAATTCCCTCTCTAAGCCCTATCCATCTCTCTCCTGCTTTTCCTCTTCATGTTTAAGATGTTTGTTAAAAATCTAGCTCTTTTGATTTCATTTCCTCCTATCCTGTCCCTTTATATGGTTGGGTGTGAAGTTGTGTTTGCTAACTCCTTCCAAATGGCTCAGGGAGTTTTCGGATGTTAAAAGGTACTCTATTAATGCGCGTCCTCACAGCAAGCTTTCAAAATGCCTTCCAGCCTGAAACACGAGCTCCAAACACATTTTCAATAGTCAGGTGTTTTGCTACAGTACTGCGGCCAATAACACACTTCAAGAACAATGCCTAGGCCTCGCACATGAGGTTCACAAGGACGCCTTCAGGAATGAAGGATTCCAATTTCATAGAGAGACCGCAGAAACTGGGATTGTTCCGCAGAGACCAGAAAAGATTAAAATAGAAACAGAAAATAGGAGCGTGAGGCGGCCATTTGGCCCTTCAAGCCTGCTCCACCATTCATCATGATCATGGCTGATCATCCAACTCAATAGCCTGATCCCACTTTCCCCCCATATCCTTTGATCCCCTTTGTCCCAAGTGCTTTATCTAACTGCTTCTTGAAAACATTCAATGTTTTGGTCTCAACCACTTTCTGTGGTAGCGAATTCCATAGGCTGACCACTCCAGGTGAAAAAAATGTCTCATCACCTCCGTCCTAAATGGTCTACCCCGAATCCTCAGACTGTGACCCTGTCCTGGACACCCCCACCATCGAACACATCCTTCTTGCATATACCCTGTCTCATCCTGTTACAATTTTACTGGTTTCTAAGGTGACCCCCTCACCCCGCCCACCTCTCCCCGCCCCCAACCCGCCCCATTCTTCTAAATTCCAGCAAATACAATCCTAACTGGCTCGATCCTTCCTTATCATCCCAATCAGTCCTGTCATCCCAGGAATCAGTAGGCAAACCTTCGCTGCGCTGTCTCTACAGCAAGAACATCTTTACTCAGGTAAGGAGACCAAAATTGCACCACAATATTCCAGGTTTGGCCCTGTATAAATCCGCCAAGGCATCCCTGCTCCTGTACTCGAATCCTTTTGCTTTGAAGACTAACATACCATTCGCCTTTTTTACTGCCTGCTGCACCCACATGCTTACCTTCAGCGACTGATATGAGAGGACACCCAGGTCTTGACGCACATTCCCCTCGCCTAATTTATGGCCATTCAGATAGTAATCTGCCTTCCTGGTTTTGCTACCAAAGTGGATAACCTCACATTTATCCAAATTGTACTGCATCTGCCATTGATTTGCCCACTCGCTCCACTTGTCCGAATCACACTGAAGCATCTCCGCATCCGCTTTACAGCTTATCCTCCCACCCAGCTTTGTGTCATCTGCAAATTTGGAGATATGACATTTAGTTCCCTCATCTAAATCATTAATATAGTGAATAGCTGGGGTCCCAGCAATTACCCCACTAGTCACTGCCTGCCATTTGGAAAAAGAACTGTTTATTCCTTCTGTTTCCCGTCTGCTAACCAGTTTTCTATCCACCTTAACACATTACCCCCAATCCCACATGCTTCAATTTTACACGTTCTCACATGTGGGGACTTTGTCGAAAGCCTTCTGAAAGTTCAAATAAACTGCATCCACTGGCTCTTCCACATTAACTCTACAAGTTACATCCTCAAAAAATTCCAGTGGATTTGTCAAGCATGGTTTCCCTTTCATAAAATCATGCTGACTCTGTCCAATCCTGCTGCTGTTTTCCAAAAGTGTTGCTATAAAATCTTTGACAATGGGCTCTAGAATAAACCCCACCACTAACGTCAGTGTTACTCATCTATAATTCCCTGTTTTCGCTCTACCTCACTTTTTAAATAGGGGGATTATGTTCGCTACCCTTCAATCCGTAGGAACCGCTCCAGTCTATAGAATCTTGGAAGATGAAATCATAGAATCATAGAAACCCTACAGTGCAGAAGGAGGCCATTCGGCCCATCGAGTCTGCACCGACCACAATCCCACCCAGGCCCTATCCCCACATATTTACCCACTAATTCCTCTAACCTACGCATCCCAGGACTCTAAGGGGCAATTTTTAACCTGGCCAATCAAGCTAACCCGCACATCTTTGGACTGTGGGAGCACCCGGAGGAAACCCACGTAGACACGAGGAGAATGTGCAAACTCCACACAGACAGTGACCCGGGCCGGGAATCGAACCCAGGACCCTGGAGCTGTGAAGCAGCAGTGCTAACCACTGTGCTACCGTGCCGCCCTAATGACTACCAATGCATCCACTATTTCTCCAAGCCACTTCAAGGAACAGTGCAGCACAGGAACGGGCTCTTCGGCCTACCAAGCCTGTGATGTTGTTCTATCTAGACCTGTATCCCTCTATTCCCCGCCTGTTCATGTGCCTATCCAGATGAGTCTTAAATGTCGCTAACGTG
The DNA here is from genome assembly GCF_964213995.1 of Mustelus asterias. Classification (NCBI taxonomy): domain Eukaryota; kingdom Metazoa; phylum Chordata; class Chondrichthyes; order Carcharhiniformes; family Triakidae; genus Mustelus; species Mustelus asterias. The sequence goes on along the minus strand of NC_135817.1, from coordinate 2,258,228 downwards.
TCTGCCTCAACCACCTCACTTGGCAGTACATTCCAGGCCCCCACCACCCTCTGCGTAAAAAATATGCCCCGCACATCTCCACTGAACCGTCCCCCCCTTACCTTGAACTTGTGCCCCCTTTTAATTGTCATTTCTGCCCTGGGAAAATGCTTCCATCTGTTCAGCTTATCTATACCCCTCATAATTTTATAAACTTCTATCAGGCCGTCCCTCAGCCTCTGTCTTTTCAGGAAGAACAATCCCAGTTTATTCAATCTCTCCTCATGGCTAATACCCTCCGTGCCAGGCAACATCCTGGCAAAAGCAAATTACTGCGGATGCTGGAACCTGTAAACAGAAAAGAAAATGCTGGAGAATCTCAGCAGGTCTGGCAGCACCTGTAAGGAGAGAAAAGAGCCGACGTTTCGAGTCCAGACGACCCTTTGTCAAAGCATTGCTCGCGTTCCAAATGCTCTCCCACCCTCGTGCTGTGCCCCCCTCCGCCCTCTGTTCCCTCTCACGCCCGCACGCCTCATTCACCCTCAGGTACCATCGCCACTCATGCCCTCACTCCCCTCTCACCATCTGGTTCAGTCATGCTCTCTCCCTCTTGTCCCCGTCCCCTCTCCACCCTCTTTTCATCTGACTCTGTGCCTCTCCTCCCTCCACCCCATCACCCTCCTTCCCTCCCCCCCCCCCCCCCCCCCCATCTCTCTCTGTCACCATCAGATCTCACCTCCCACTTTCCCTCTTCACCTCCCCCCACCTCTCCTAGACTCCACCTTGCCCCCTTCCTGCCTCTAGCACCCCTCCCCTCTCCACCCCTCCCTCACCCTCTGACTCCACCTCTCCCTCTTGGCCCACTCCGCCCTCTCTCTCTATCCTCCCCAGCACTCTCTGCCTCGCCCTATTTGTTAAGTAACTCACTGTGAAGCAGTCAGTGGGAGTGATGAGGAAAGCTAAGATCAGCACATTTCCACTCTGCTTCCGCCCCCACACCAACCGGCCTCACTCAAAGCAGGAAGTCTCTTTGCACACAATCCTCGTTTGAATTCCAGAGCTTCTGCTGATTCACCGCAGTTTCGATTCTTCCACACCCTCTGCTGGGAGCTGGCTGCTCTCCCACTTCCTCTCTCTGTACATGAAGAAAATGCGGCCAATTCTCAACTTCAGATACACATAATACCCCCCCATCTGCAAGCCTCACACTCAGGGGGCAGCAGACAGGCTCCAACCTAATGGTGCTGGGGTGGAGGGGGTGGGGGCACTTGGAGGGAGGTGAGACAGAGACATACAGAAAGAGGGAGAGAGACAGAGCAAAGGGGAGACACAAAGCAAGACGGAGTGAGACAGAGCGAGAGGAAAAGTGACAGATCGAGATAGAGACAGAGAGAGGGGGAGAGAGGGGGGGAGAGAGAGGCAGACAGAGAGGAAGAGAGAGAGGGGGAAAGAGGCAGAGAGAAGGGAGAGAGAGAGAGGCAAACAGACAGAAGAGAGAGAGATTTGCTTTGATTTATTATTGTCACATGTATTAACATACAGTAAAAAGAGAGAGGGAGGGACGGCCCGTGCCCCTGGCCGAGGGAGGAAGGGGTGGCGGGCGCCTGAGCACCCGGCAGGGGCGGCGCCCGCTCGAGCGCCCGGCAGGGGCGGCGCCCGCTCGAGCGCCCGGCAGGGGCGGCGCGCGTGTGCGCCAGGCAGGGGCGGCGCGCGTGAGCACCCGGCAGGGGCGGCGCGCGTGTGCGCCAGGCAGGGGCGGCGCCCGCTCGAGCGCCCGGCAGGGGCGGCGCCCGCTCGAGCGCCCGGCAGGGGCGGCGCGCGTGAGCGCCAGGCAGGGGCGGCGCGCGCGAGCGCCAGGCAGGGGCGGCGCCCGCTCGAGCGCCCGGCAGGGGCGGCGCGCGTGAGCGCCAGGCAGGGGCGGCGCGCGTGAGCGCCAGGCAGGGGCGGCGCGCGCGAGCGCCAGGCAGGGGCGGCGTGCACGAGCGAGCGCCAGGCAGGGGCGGCGCGCGCGAGCGCCCGGCAGGGGCAGCGTGCACGAGCGAGCGCCAGGCAGGGGCTGCGTGCGGGAGCGAGCGCCAGGCAGGGGCGGCGCGCACGAGCGAGCGCCAGGCAGGGGCGGCGCGCGCGAGCGCCCGGCAGGGGCAGCGTGCACGAGCGAGCGCCAGGCAGGGGCGGCGCGCACGAGCGAGCGCCAGGCAGGGGCGGCGCGCACGAGCGAGCGCCAGGCAGGGGCGGCGCGCGCGAGCGCCCGGCAGGGGCAGCGTGCACGAGCGAGCGCCAGGCAGGGGCGGCGCGCGCGAGCGCCAGGCAGGGGCTGCGTGCGGGAGCGAGCGCCAGGCAGGGGCGGCGCGCACGAGCGAGCGCCAGGCAGGGGCGGCGCGCACGAGCGAGCGCCAGGCAGGGACGGCGCGCACGAGCGAGCGCCAGGCAGGGGCGGCGCGCACGAGCGAGCGCCAGGCAGGGACGGCGCGCACGAGCGAGCGCCAGGCAGGGGCGGCGCGCACGAGCGAGCGCCAGGCAGGGGCGGCGCGCACGAGCGAGCGCCAGGCAGGGGCCGTGCGCACAATGGAGCGCCAGACGGAGACGGCGCGCGAGAGCGCCAGACGGAGACGGCGCGCGAGAGCGCCAGACAGAGACGGCGCGCGAGAGCGCCAGACAGAGACGGCGCGCGAGAGTGCCAGACAGAGACGGCGCGCGAGAGCGCCAGACAGAGACGGCGCGCGAGAGCGCCAGACAGAGACGGCGCGCGAGAGCGCCAGACAAAGACGGCGCGCGAGAGCGCCAGACAGAGACGGCGCGCGAGAGCGCCAGACAGAGACGGCGCGCGAGAGCGCCAGACAGAGATGGCGCGCGAGAGCGCCAGACAGAGACGGCGCGCGAGAGCGCCAGACAGAGACGGCGCGCGAGAACGCCAGACAGAGACGCGCGCGAGAGCGCCAGACAGAGACGGCGCGCGAGAGCGCCAGACAGAGACGGCGCGCGGGAGCGCCAGACAGAGACGGCGCGCGGGAGCGCCAGACAGAGACGGCGCGCGAGAGCGCCAGACAGAGACGGTGCGCCAGAGCGCCAGACAGAGACGGCGCGCGAGCATTAAAGAGAGACAGTACTAGTGGAGTTCCATTGCTTTGGGCAGACAGCTGCTGATGACGTAGCCACAAGTGCTGAAGCAATATCAGATGGGTTATTCATGGGAGCAGAATTGGAGTTGCACAGAGATTGTGGCAGATGGTGGGACTTCTGAAGCTGAAAACAAAGTGAGGGGTCAAGGTATTTGAAAAGCAGGCTGGGAATGTTTTGGACAGTTCATGAATTGTAGCAGCAGGAGCTCAACAGGGTGGTGTGTGGTTAGTTTTGGGGGGGGTGGAGAGCTGATACCGTTGGCAGTGTTCGGGATTCTTTTGAGCTTGACACAAGGTGGGGGTCTGGGCTGGACAGTCTTAAAGGAGATGCATGGTCATATTCCCCATCTATGTGTAAAATACGAAAGGAGGGTCAATGGACGTCGCTGAGTGGTTGCAGGACATTCTTAAGGGGGGGGGGGGGGGTTGAGCAGCCAGAGGTCGTTGTACACATTGGTACCAACGACATAAGTAGGAAAAGAGGTCCTGAAGTGTGAATATAGAGAGTTAGGCAGAAGTCTAAAGTGCAGGATCTCGAAGGCAGTAAATTCTGGACTCCTACCGCTTCCACGTGCTAGTGAGAGTAGGAATAGGAAGATTAGACAGATGAATGCGTAGCTTGAGAGCTGGTGCAGGGGGCAGGGATTTAGATTTGTGGATAATTGAGATCTCTTTTGGGGAAGGAGTGACCTGTTCAAGGGGGAATGGGTTATATCTGAACTGGAGGGGGAACTAACATCCTGGCGGCGAGACTTGCTTGAGCCACTTGGGAGGGTTTAAACTAGTTTGGCGGGGGGGTGGGACGCAAAGCAGTAGGGAGACAGGAGAGAAGGTTGAGGACAGCACGGAAGTGAAGGAGAGCACATTAAATAGTAAAGGCAGTGTCAGTAATCCTAGTAGTGGACAGATTAGGCAAAAGCAGGCCAGAGAGCGAGGGAAGTTCAGAAAAAACTGCATTTATTTCAATGCAAGAAGTCTCACGGGCAAGGCAGATTAACTCAGGGCATGGATGGGTACATGGGACGGGATATTACAGCTATTACTGAGACATGGCTAAGGGAGGGACATGACTGGCAGCTCCAAATTTCAGGGTACAGATGCTATAGGAAAGATAGAACAGGAGGTAAGAGAGGAGACCTCTATGACTATGACTCTCAGAGGAGGGGGAATTGCACTTTTGATTAGGGAAAACATCACGGCAGTACTGAGCGGGGATATTTCTGAGGGTTCGCCCACTGAGCCTATATGGGTAGAACTGAGAAATAAGAAGGGGGAAATCACTTTGATAGGATTCCACTATCGACCCCCAAACAGTCAGCAGGAAATTGAGGAGCAAATATGTAAGGAGATTACAGATAGCTCCGAGAAAAATAGGGTAGTAATAGTAGGGGATTATAAATTCCCCAACATTGACTGGGACAGCCATCGTATTAGCGGCTTGGATGTAGAGAAAAATGGTGAGTGTATTCAAGAAGAATTTCTCATTCAGTATGTGGATGGCCCAACTAGAGAGGGGGCAAAACGTGACCTCCTCTTGGGACTAAGGAAGGGCAGGTGGCAGAAGTGTTAGTGAGGGATCACTTTGGAACCAGTGACCATAATTCCATTAGTTTTAAGATAGCTATGGAGAACGATAGGCCTGGCCCAAAAGTTAAAATTCTAAATCGGGGCAAGGCCAATTTTGATGGTATTAGACAGGAACTTTCAAAAGTTGATTGGGGGAGTCTGTGGGCAGGCAAAGGGACAGCTGGTAAGTGGGAGACTATCAAAAGTGTGTTAACCAGGGTTCAGTGTAAACACATTCCTTTTAGAGTGAAGGGCAAAGCTGGTAGAAGTAGGGAACCCTGGATGACTCGGGATATTGAGGCCCTGGTCAAGAAGGAGGAGGAGGCACATCACATGAATAGGGATCAAGTGGATTCCCCGAAGAATATAGAGGGTGTAGGAGTAAAATTAAGAGAGAAATCAAAAGGGTAGAAAGGGGACACGACATTGCTTAGGCAGATAAGGCAAAGGAGAATCCAAAGAGATCTACAAATACATAAAAGACAAGAGTAACTAGGGAGAGAGTAGGGCCTCTTAAGGATCAACACGGTCATCTATGTGCAGATCCACAAGAGCTCCTAAGTGAATATTTTTCATCAGTATTTACTGTTGAGAAAGGCATGGATGTTAGGGAACTTGGGGAAATAAATAGTGATGTCTTGAGGAGTGTACATATTACAGAGGAGGTGCTAGAAGTCTTAAAGCGCATCAAGGTAGATAAATCCCCAGGACCTGATGAAGTGTATCCCAGGACGTTGTGGGAGGCTAGGGAGGAAATTGCGGGATATTTGAATCATCAACAGCCACAGGTGAGGTGCCTGAAGATTGGAGGGTGGCAAATGTGCCTTTGTTTAAGAAGGGCTGCAGGGAAAAGCCTGGGAACTACAGGCCGGCGAGCCTAACATCTGTAGTGGGTAAATTGTTAGAGGATATTCTTAGAGACAGATCTACAGGCATTTAGAGAGGCAAGGATGGCTTAAGTCAGTCAGCATCGCTTTGAGAGTGGAAAATCATGTCTCACAAATTTAATTGAGTTTTTTGAAGACGTAACCAAGAAGGTAGATGAGGGCAGTGCAGTTGATGTTGTCTACATGACTTTAGCAAGGCCTTTGACAAGGTACCGTATGGTAAGCTGTTGCAGAAGGTTAAATCTCATGGGATCCAGGATGAGGGAGCCAGCTGGATACAAAATTGGCTTGATGACAGAAGACAGAGGGTGATTGTAGAGGTTTGGTTTTCAAACCGGAGGCCTGTGACCAGCGGTATGCCTCAGGAATCGGTGCTGGGTCCACTGTTGTATGTTATTTATATTAATGATTTGGATGAGAATTTAGGAGATAACGTCACTACATTTGCAGATGATACCAAGATTGGTGGCATTGTAGACAGTGAAGGTTATCTAGGATTGCAATGGGATCTTGATCAATTGGGCTGACGAATGGTAGATGGAGTTTAATTTAGATAAATGCGAGGTGATGCATTTTGGTAGATTGAATCAGTTAACGGTAGGACATTGGAGACAATGAGAGAGCAAAGAGATCTAGGAGTACAGGTTCATAGCTCCTTGAAAATGGAGTCACAGGTGGATAGAGTGGTGAAGAAGGCATTTAGCATGCTAGGTTTCATTGATCAGAACATTGAATACAGGAGTTGGGACGTCCTGTTGAAATTGTACAACACATTAGTAAGACCACACTTGGGATACTATGTACAGTTCTTGTCACTCTATTATAGAAGGGATATTATTAAAGTAGAAAGAGTGCTGAAAAGATTTACTAGGATGCTACCAGGACTTGATGGTTTGAGTTATAAGAAGAGGCTGGATAGACTGTCGCTTTTTTCCCTGGAGCGTAGGAGGCTGTGGGGTGATCTTATAGAGGTCTATAAAATAATGAGGGGCATAGATCAGCTAGTCAGTCAACATCTTTTCCCAAAGGTAGAGGAGTCTAAAACTAGAGGGTATAAGTTTAAGGTGAGAAGAGAGAGATACAAAAGGATCCAGGGGGCAATTTTTTCCAGAGGGTGGTGAGTGTCCGGAACAAGCTGCCATAGGTAGTTATAGAGACGGGTACAGTATTGTCTTTTAAAAAGCATTTAGACAGTTACATGGGTAAGGTGAGTATAGAGGGATATGGACCAAACGCGGGCAATTGGGACTAGCTTGCGGGTTAAAAAAAAGGGCGGTATGGACAAGTTGGGCCGAAGGGCCTGTTTCCATGTTGTATGGCTCTATGGTTTGAGATGGTTGTTGGGAAGGGGGGGGAAATAGGAAGCATTGCATGTGAAGGAACGGAGAAAGACTGGACAAACCTGTTGCTGATGGGCTGACTTTTCAATTCGTAGAAGCTTTCCGAACTTTTTGGATACAGAAGTTCACTGACGTCAATGTCAGCAACAATTCCTGATTCCGGTTGCACTGAATTCACACTGGAACACAGAGAAACGTTGCATTATCCAACAGAGTGTGTATATCATCCCCAGTAAATCGAGAGCATGACATTGAAGGAAAACTAGTGGAAGGCGAGAGGCAGCTGGATCAGTGGAATGCACTGTTACTTGTAACAGTCCTGTGTCACATCAGCCATGCTACCGATGGCACCAATACCAGCTGCCCATGTTTCATGAACACAGCGTGGACCTACTCCTTCAAGCATGGGGCGGTTGAGCATGGCAGCTGAGCAGAATGCTGCTCGCACACACACACACCTCACAAGAGAATCACGGAGGAAATATCAGGTGCTCTGTACCACACTTAGTGCGATCAACTACCAGAGCAAAGGCCAGAAATGGAGGGGGAGAGTGCGAGTGAACATTTTTACACTGAAGGTGATCATTTTTACAATATTTTCTAACTTTTTCATCTTCAGGAAATGGTCTTCCCCTGCTGCAGGGGTTGAGGCTAGTTGGTTGGTGAGTATCTCAGCTGCTTTGAGGAACAGTGCAAAGAAAAAGACAAGAAACTGGTAAGAGGATTGGCCGTTGTAAGGGGCAGTGTGTGAAACACTAGCACCTGGAATAAGGGAAAGTTAGGGCCTATGTGGTGTGATTACGCAAGTAATCCAAAACAGAATAGAGTGAACGCAAGAGGACTAAGGTTAAGACACGGCAGGGCAGCTCAGACAAGTCCTGTAATCGGTACAAAGTCATGGGCACATCGGTGTTCTAGACCAGCAGTTCCCAGCCTTTTATACCTCTACATTGTAAAAGATTTTGAAGCACACCTCCTATTTTCTCTGAACTGCCCTCTAGCAAGACTTTTTTAGAGCAATTTTCCACCTGTGTTTGCCATCAGCAGTTTCTAAGTTTTACTGTGCACGTGTGAATGTCAAAAATCTGATTTCCACCATAATAGTGCTCAGCACCGATAGCGTTAGTTCTAGGGGGCGGCACGGTGGCACAGTGGTTAGCACTGCTGCCTCACAGCGCCAGGGACCCGGGTTCGATTCCCAGCTTAGGTGGAGTGTGCACATTCTCCCCATGTCTGCGGGGGTTTCTTCCAGGTGCTCCAGTTTCCTCCCACAGTCCAAAGATATGTAGGTTAGGTAAATTGGTCATGATAAATTCTCCCTCATTGTATCCGAACAGGCGCCGGACTGTGGCGTCTAGGGGATTTGCACAGTAACTTCATTGCAGTGTGAATGTAAACCTACTTGTGACGAATAAATAAACTTTTAAATTTTACTTTAAACCTGGGCCATTGACTTGGAAAATTGTAAACGATACAATATAAACTGTATAAAGAGAACCGTGATGTCATTAAAAACCACAGTTCACAAATCATTTATCCAGTTCATACACGATTTAATATTTTGAAACGAGCAACATGAATGTTGACTGTTTCTCTCCACAGATGCTGTTGATTATGAGTTTTCCCGGCATGTCAGATTTCCAGCATCTGCAGTATTTTGCTTCTGTATTAATATTTTCAGTACTATTACTTCAGATAGAAAAATTAAGTTTGGGAAAAAATGGTAACATAATAAAAAAGAAAAAGGAGGAAGTTGAAGTGCAGGACAGAAGTCCCAGCATAATGCTAATCTCATATCTTGGCATTAGCTAAACAAAACTTTTGAAACAAGTTATTGGCATGGTTTCAATATTGTGATATTCAGAACAGCATATGCCTTTTTTTTTAACCTCTGTCTCTCGCTCACTTGTGAACAGAATTCCCACTCACCTGAAGAAGGGGCTTGGGGCTCCGAAAGCTTGTGTGGCTTTTGCTACCAAATAAACCTGTTAGCCTTTAACCTGGTGTTGTTAAACTTCTTACTCTCGCTCACTTCCCAGGGTTCTTGCACCCTTTTAGAGTTTTCACTTTTTTGTCTTTTTTGATTCAGCTCCAATGTTAAGTTAAGCTAAGTTTATTTATTAGTCACAAGTAGTCTTACATTAACACTGCAATGAAGTTACTGTGAAATTCCCCTAGTCGCCACACTCCGGCGCCTGTTCAGGTACACAGAGGGAGAATTTGGCATGGCCAATTTACCTAACCTGCACATCTTTGCACTGTGAGAGGAAATCGGAGCACCCGGAGGAAACCCATGCAGACACGGGGAGAACGTGCAAACTCCACACAGACAGAGACCCAAGCCGGGAATCGAACCCGGGTCCCTGGCGCTGTGAGATAGCAGTGCTAACCCACCGTGCCGCCCTTTGGTCATGTGCATGGGCCTGACCCCCAACATAAAAAATCTAAACCATGCACGCACAGCTCTTTCCCAGCGGCACATGCACGGGAGGCCTGAGATTCGTCAGGTCTTGGAGATGCCAAGACCCAATGAAACTTATAGAACATTGAAAGACCTGGATAGAGTGGACATGGGAAAGATGTTTCCATTAGTGGAAGAGGCTAGGATCCGAGGGCACAGCCTCAGAGTAAAAGGACGACCCTTTAGAACCGAGATAAGGAGGAATTTCTTCAGCCAGAGGATGGCGAATCTATGGAATTCATTGCCACAGAAGGCTGTGGAGTCCAGGTCATTGAGTGCTTTTAAGACAGAGATAGATAGGTTCCTGGTTGCTAAGGGGATCAAGGGTTACGGGGAAAAGGCGGGAGAATGGGGTTGAGAAACTTACCAGCCAAGGTTAAATGGCGGAGCAGACTCGATGGGCCGAATTCTGCTCCGATATCTTACAGTCTTATGTCGACCACAGAGCTGAAGACAAAGGTTAGTTTTAGTTTAATTACATGAATTTCGAATCATTTTGAATCTTTTTCTCGCAGCACACTTGAGAGGGTCTTCACGGCACACCGATTGGTAACCACTCTCCATATGTGCAGGAAGTTCTGCCAGCTGCAGAAACTTGAGCTCCTGGTTTCAGAGCTCGAGCGGTACCTGGAGTCACTGCAGCCTTTCTGCAAGACTGAGAGTTACAAAGAACAAAGAAAAGTACAGCACAGGAACAGGCCCTTCGGCCCCCGAATCTTGTGCCGACCATGATGCCCTAACTAAACTAAAAAAAACCTTCTGCCCTTTTTTGGTCCATATCCCTCTATTCCTTCTCTATTGATTAACCCATCCAGATGCCTCTTAAATGTTGCTGATGTGCCTGATTCCATCACTTTGTATGGCTGCATGTTCCAGGCACTCACCACTCTCTGCGCGAAAAACTTCCCCTGCACATCTCCCTCAAACCTTCGCCCTCTCACCTATGCCCCCTTGTAATTAACACTTCCACCCTTGGAAAAAGCCTCCGACCATCCTATCACATGGACAGCAAGTCCAGAGAGGTGGTCACACTGTAGCTTAAAGGGCCTGGAGGCTGAGAGGGAATGGGTGGGCCGAGAACTGGACAGGTAGCACAGGAGTCCTCTAGGGTCCCGCTCAGAAATCAGTTTTTCGCTTTGGGAGCTAGTGAGGGGACGCTGGTTCCACAGAGGAGTGAAGTCATGGCTGGGTTTGTGGTACCACAAGCAGCTCAGCTGCACAGGAGGGGAGGAGGAAGGGAAGAGCGATAGTGACAGGGGATTCATTATTTAGGGGAACCGACAGGCATTTCTGTGGCTGGAGACACGACTCCAGGATGGTATGTTGCCTCCCTGGTGTCAGGGTCCAGGATGTCACAGAGCAGCTGCAGGAGATCTCTTTGGGGGATGGTGAACAGCCAGAGTGCACATTGGTCCAAATGACTTAGGTAGGAAGAGATTCAGCAATCAGAATTTAGGGAGCTAGACAGAAAATTAAAAAAGTTAAAGTCTATTTATTAGTCACAGGTAAGGCTTACATTAACACCGCAATGAAGTTACTGTAAAATTCCCCTAGTCGCCGCACTCAGCACCTGTTTGGGTCAATGCACCTAACCAGCACGTCTTTCAGAATGTGGGAGGAAACCGGAGCACCCGGAGGAAACGGGGAGAACGTGCAAACTCCACATAGACAGTGACCCAAGCCGGGAATCGAACCCGGGTCCCTAGCGCTGTGAGGCAGCAGTGCTAACCATTGTGCCACCGTGACATCAAAGATAGTCATCTCTGAATTATTCCCAATGCATCATGAAAGTGAGTACAGAAATAAGAGGAGAAGGCAGATGAATGTGTGGCTGGAAAGAGCCACAGGGAGGGCTTTAGATTCCTGGGACACTGGGACTGGCTCTGTGGGGAAATGGCACCTGTACAAGCCAGACGGACTGCACCTGAACAGAGCTGGGACTGAGTTCCTTATGGGGCGCTTTGCTAGTGCTGTCGGGAGGGCTTTAAAGCAACTCAGCAGGGATGTGGAAACCAAGAGGAAATATTAGAGAAGAATACCAGGATGCACAAAATGCTGGGTGGGACAGATAACACTAGTATAGAAAACAGTAAGCTAATAAGTGAAATTGAAATAAAAGAGAAAGTAATGACATAGAACACAGAAACTAGGAGTAGGCCATTCAACCCTTTGAACCTGCACTGCCATTCGATATGATCACAGCTGATCCTCAATCTCAACGCCATATTCCTGTTTTCTCCCTGTACCCTTTGAAGCTGTTAAGATCTAAAAGATTATCCATCTCTTTATCGAATACATTCAGTAACTTTTCCTCCACAGCCTTCTGTGGTGGAGAATTCCACAGGTTCACTACTCTTTGAGTGAAGAAATGTTTCCTCATCTCAGTCCTAAATGGTCTACCTCATATCCTGGGACTGTGTCTCCTGGTTCAATATTCCCCAGCAAGGAGTCTAACAACACCAGGTTAAAGTCCAACAGGTTTATTTGGTAGCAAACGCCACTAGCTTTCGGAGCGCTGCTCCTTCGTCAGATGGAGTGGAAATCTGCTCTCCATCTGATTTCCATCTGGATTTCCACTCCATCTGACGAAGGAGCAGCGCTCCGAAAGCTAGTGGCGTTTGAACATAGAACATAGAACATAGAAAGCCACAGCACAAACAGGCCCTTCGGCCCACAAGTTGCGCTGATCATATCCCTACCTCTAGGCCTATCTATAGCCCTCAATCCCATTAAATCCCATGTACTCATCCAGAAGTCTCTTAAAAGACCCCAACGAGTTTGCCTCCACCACCACCGACGTCAGCCAATTCCACTCACCCACCACCCTCTGAGTGAAAAACTTACCCCTGACATCTCCTCTGTACCTACCCCCCAGCACCTTAAACCTGTGTCCTCTCGTAGCAACCATTTCAGCCCTTGGAAATAGCCTCTGAGAGTCTACCCTATCCAGACTTCTCAACATCTTGTAAACCTCTATCAGGTCACCTCTCATCCTTCGTCTCTCCAGGGAGAAGAGACCAAGCTCCCTCAACCTATCCTCATAAGGCATGCCCCCCAATCCAGCAACATCCTTGTAAATCTCCTCTGCACCCTTTCAATGGCTTCAACATCTTTCCTGTAATGAGGTGACCAGAACTGCGCGCAGTACTCCAAGTGGGGTCTAACCAGGGTCCTATAAAGCTGCAGCATTATCTCCCGACTCCTAAACTCAATCCCTCGATTAATGAAGGCTAGTACGCCGTACGCCTTCTTGACCGCATCCTCCACCTGCGAGGCCGATTTAAGAGTCCTATGGACCCGGACCCCAAGGTCCTTCTGATCCTCTACACTGCTAAGAATGGTACCCTTCATATTATACTGCTGCTTCATCCCATTGGATCTGCCAAAATGGATCACCACACACTTATCCGGGTTGAAGTCCATCTGCCACTTCTCCGCCCAGTCTTGCATTCTATCTATGTCTCGCTGCAACTTCTGACATCCCTCCAAACTATCCACAACACCACCTACCTTGGTGTCGTCAGCAAACTTACCAACCCATCCCTCCACTTCCTCATCCAGGTCATTTATGAAAATGACAAACAGCAAGGGTCCCAGAACAGATCCCTGGGGCACTCCACTGGTCACTGACCTCCATGCAGAGAAAGACCCCTCCACAGCCACTCTCTGCCTTCTGCAGGCAAGCCAGTTCTGGATCCACAAGGCAACAGCCCCTTGGATCCCATCCCATGCTACCAAATAAACCTGTTGGACTTTAACCTGGTGTTGTTAGACTCCTTACTGTGTTTACCCCAGTCCAACACCGGCATTTCCACATCATCAATATTCCCCAACCAGGGAAAACATCCTCTCTGCATCTAGTCTGTCCAGCCCTGTTAGAATGTTATACATTTCAATCAGATCTCCTTTCATGCTTCTAAACTCTGGTCAATACAAGCCCAGTCGAACCAACTTCTCCTCATGGGGCAGATTTCTTTCCTGTCTGTCAACCAATTCTCGATCCATGCCAATACATTACACCCAATCCCACATGCCTTAATTTTGCCCACTAACCACTTATCACTAGCCTCTGAAAGTCCAAATACACCACATTCACTGGTTCGCCCTTATCTATGAGTTACATCCTCAAAAAACTCTAGTAGATTTGTTAAGCACGATTTGCCTTTCATCAACCCATGCTGGCTTTGTCCAATCGTGTTAATGCTTTCCAAATATTCTGTTACCATGCATTTTATAATAGATGCCAGCATCAGTTTTACTGTGCATGTATGTGAATGCACAAAGTATAGTAACTAAGATTGGGGAGTTACAGGTGAAGAATGCATTGGACAAATATGATTTTGTGGTGATGAGAGAGACCTGGTCTCAGGAAGGGCAAGACTGGGTGTTAAATATTCCTGAGTACAAGGTGTTCAGAAAAGATCGGAAAGGGAGGAAAGCGGAGGGGCGGCTGTATTGGTTAGGGCGAACATTGAAAGGCTGGAGAAAGAGGATGTCGCAGAGGATTCGAGGACAGAATCAATTTGGCTAGAGCTAAGGAACAAAAAGGGCGCAGTTACATTGCTCAGTGTAGGCTGTAGACTACCAATTAGTCGGAAGGATGTAGAACAAATCTGCAGGGAAATTGCAGAGAGATGCAAACATTATAGAGTAGTCATAATGGGGGACTTTAATTACCCGGAAAATGGGGATGTAAAGGACGAGGAGGGGCAAATGTTTCTAGATTGTATCCAGGAAAAGATTCTACGACAGTATGTGTCCAGTCCAACAAGAAAGAATGCATTGTTGGACCTGGTTCTTGGAAATAAGGTGGGCCAAATGGATCAAGTTTCAGTGGGGGAACATTTAGGGGACAGGGATCAATATATTGTACGGTGTCGGATGATGATAGAAAAGGAAAATAGGCAATTCAGAGTAAAAATAATTAACTGGGGGAGCGCTGACTTCAATGGGGCAAGAACACAGCTAGGCTGGTTAGACTAGAATGAAAGGTTGGTGGGAAAAACAATAGCTAAACAATGAGCTGTCTTCAAAATAGAAATGGTCCGGACACAGTCAAGTTATATTCCCTTAAAAGTGAAAGGGAGGGCAAACAAATCCAGAGCTCCCTGGATGAACAAGGAGATAGAAATTAGGGTAAGAAAGAACAGGTGTGTTTATGACAGGTGTCAAGTAGAAAATACAGTTCAGAACCAAGAGGAATACAGAAGGTTCAGGGGGAGATGAAAAAAACACATTAGAGAAGTGGAGAGGGATCATGAGAAAAGACTAGCAGCCAACATATAGGGAAATCCCAAAATCTTTTATAGGCATGTAATAGTAAAAAGGATGGTAAAAGCAGTAAGTCCAATTTGGGACCTGAAAGGGAATTTCGGGGGCATGGCTGAGTTATTCATTGAATATTTTGCATTTATCTTTACCAATGAGTTAGATGCTACCCAGGATGGTGACAGTCAGGAAAATTCTGGGCCTAAAAGATTTCAAAATTGCTAAAGAGGAAATGTTGAAGAGATTGTCAGTGGTGAAAATCAACAAGGTATCAGGACCAGATGAGATGATTTATTATTGTCACATGTATTATGCAGTGAAAAGTATCGTTTCTTGCGCGCTATACAGACAAAACATACCGTTCATAGAGAAGGAAAGGAGAGAGTGCAGAATGTAGTGTTACAATCGTAGCTAGGGTGCAGAGAAAGATCAACTTAATGCAAGGCAGGTCCATTCAAAAGTCTGATGGCAGCAGGGAAGAAGTTGTTCTTGAGTCGGTTCGTACGTGACCTCAGACTTTTGTATCTTTTTCCCGATGGAACTTGGAAGAGAGACTGTCCGGGGTGCGTGGAGTCCTTAATCATGCTGGCTGCTTTGCCGAGGCAGCGGGTAGTGTAGACAGAGTCAATGGACGGGAGGCTGGTTTGCGTGATGGATTGGGCTACATTCACAACCTTTTGTAGATGCATCCAGAAATATTGAAGGAAGTGAGAATGGAAGTTGCGCTGGTGATAATCATCCAGTCTTCTCTCGACTCAGGGGAGGTGTTGATTAGGAAAAGCCAGCATGGATGTCCAAAGGGGAAATTGTGTTCAACTAACTTCCTGGAGTTTTTTGAGGTGGTAATGGAAAGAGTTGATGAAGATAATGCTGTTGATGTGGTGTACATAGCCTTTCAGAAGGCATTTGAACAGTGCCAGATAACAGATTTGTGAGAAAGCTCATGGAATAAAAGGCACAGCAGCAACATGGATACAAAATTGGCTGAATAATAGGAAGCAGAGAGTAATGGTCAGTGGATACTTTTCAGATTGGAGGAAGATTTGTAGAGATGTTCGCCAGGGGTTGGTACTGGGATCATTGCTTTTCCTGATACATAATAATTACCTAGATCTTGGTGAGCAGGGAACAATTTCAAAGTTTCTGGATGACACAAAATTTGGGAAGTATTGTAAACCATGAAGAGAACAGTGTAGAACTTCAGAAGAATTTAGACAAGTTGGTGGAGTGGGCAGATCGGTGGCAGATGAAGTTCAATGTGGATAAGCGTGAGGTAATACACTGTGGAAAAACATGGAGAGACAATATAAAATACGGGGTAAAATTCTAAAAGGGGTGTAGGAGCAGAGGGACCTGAGTGTATATGTGCTTAGATCATTGAAGGTGACAGGACAGGTGGGGAGAGCAGTTAATAAAGCATTTAGTGCTCTGGGCTATATTAATGGGGGCACAGAGTACAAGAGCAAGAAGATTATGCTGAACTTACACAAGAGACTAGTTAGACCTCAGCTGGAATATTGTGTACTGTTCTGGGCACCACGCTATAGGAAGGAGGTGAACGCATCAGAGAGAGCGCAGAAGAGGCTTACAAGAATGGTTCCAGGGATGAGAAACTTTAGTTATGAAAATAAATTGGAGAGGTTGGGACTGTTCTCCTTGGAGAAAAGAAGGCTAAGAGGAGATTTGATAGAGATGTTCAAAATCATGAGGAGGCTAGAGAGATAGAGAGGGAGAAACTAACCCTGCTGGGAAAAGGATCAAAAACACGAGGGCAGAGATTTAAAGCGATTTGCAAAAGAAACCAACGCAATGTGAGAAAAAATAACATTGAGTTTTGGGGGTCTGGAATGCTCTGCCTGGAAATGTGGTTGAGGCAGGTTCAGTCAGGGCATTCCAGAGGGCATTAGATGATTGTTTGAATAGAAACAATGTGCAGGGGTATGGGGGAAAGGCACTAAATCACGATGCTTCATTTGGAGAGCCGGTGCAGATTATTGCCCGGTGGCTCTGATATCCATCACTATGAAGCACTTCGAAAGGTTAGCCATGGCACGGATCAACTCTGGCCTTCCAGGTTGCCTGGATCCACTACAATTCACCTATTGCCGCAACAGGTCTACATGCAGACGTCATCTCCCTACACTCAACACAAGAACACCTGGATAACAAAGGCACTTCTGTCAGGCATCTATTAATTAACTACAGCTCAGCCTTCTATACCATTATCCTTTCAAAACTCATCTCCAAACTCCGTGGCCTATGGTTTGGCTCCTCCCTCTGTGACTGGATCCTAGACTTCCTAACTCACAGACCACAATCAGTAACGACAGGCATCAACACCTCCTCCACGATTATCCTCAACACCAGTGCCCCGCAAGGCTGTGTCCTCAGTCCCTTACTATACTCTTTATACACTTATAACTGTGACCAAACTCCGCTCCAACTCCATTTTCAAGTTTGCTGATGACACCACCGGGGTGGGTTGGATCTCAAACAACGGTGAGACGGAGTACAGGAAAGAGCATCTGGTGAAATGGTGCGACAATAATCTCTCCCTCAATGCCAGTTATAGTTAAGAAATTCCACCAGCGCCTCTACTTTCTCAGGAGTCTAAGGAAATTTGGCATGTCCACTACGACTATCACCAATTTTTATAGATGCACCATAGAAAGCATCCTTTCCGGGTATATCACAGCTTGGTATGGATCCTGTTCTACCCAAGAGCGCAAGAAACTATAAAGTGTTGTGAACATAGCCCAATACATCACGCAAACCAGCCTCCCATCCATCGACTCCATCTATACTTCTCGCTGCCTCTAAAAAGCAGCCAGCATAATTTAAGGACCCCACGCACCCCGGACATTCTCTCTTCCACCTTCTTGCGTCGGGAAAAAGATACAAAAGTCTGAGATCATTACCAACGGACTCAAGAACAGCTTCTTCCCTGCTGCCAGACTTTTGAACAGACCTACCTTATATTAAGTTGATCTTTCTCTACACCCTAGCTGTGACTGCAACACTTTATTCTACACGCTCTCCTTTCCTTCTCCCCTATGTACTCTATGAACAACATGTTTGTCTGTATAGCGCAATAAACAATATTTTTCACTGCATACCAATACATGTGACAATAATAAATCAAATGGCCTCCTTCTGTGCTGTAACAATTATGTGATGATCATAGAATCCCTGCAGTGCAGAAGAAGGCCATTCAGCCCACCAAGTCTGCACCAACCACAATCCCACCCAGGCCCTATCCCCATAACCTCATGCATTTACCCTAGCTAGTGAGAGGCATGAGAGCATGGACAGAGTGGATAGTAAGAAGCTTTTTCCCAGGGTGGAAGAGTCAATTATAGGGGGCATAGGTTTAAGGTGCGAGGGGCAAGGTTTAAAGGAGATGTACGAGGCAGATTTTTTTTACACAGAGTAGTGGGTGCCTGGAACTCGTTGCTGGGGGAGGTAGTGGAAGCGGATACGGTAGTGACTTTTAAGGGGCATCTTGACAAGTACATGAATAGGATGGGAATAGAGGGATATGGTCCCCGGAAGCGTAGGGGGTTTTGGTTAAGTCGGGCAGCATGGTTGGTGCAGGCTTGGAGGGCCGAAGGGCCTGTTCCTGTGCTGTCATTTTCTTTGTTCTTTAGTCCCCCTGACACTAAGGGGCAACTTAGCATGGCCAATCCACATAATCTGCACATCTTTGGACTGTGGGAGGAAACCAGAGCACCCAGAGGAAACCCACGCAGGCACGGGGAGAACGTGTAAACTCCACACAGACAGTGACCCAAGCCGGGAATCGAACCCGGGTCCCTGGTGCTGTGAGGCTGCAGTACTAACCACTGCACCACAATTCTGCCCAGATCCCTTTGAACTGTCCTTCCCCACTCTGGTCTACTCTATACTCCCGGCTGATTCATTACCCCACCACCCCTGCCCCTCAATATCCACCTCAGACACCCCCTGCCTTCCCACAGTTCTCAGTTCCACACTGGCATCAACAGTTCTCCCCACCAATCCCCCCCCCTCCTGCACTCATCCTCCTTTCCCTACCCACACAGACTCTCTCCTTCCTAAACTGCCACCCTCACCACTCCCTCTGCCCATACACACCCTAGCGCCCCCTCCCCCCTCCTGTCCGCCCGGCATTGCCTTCACCTACCTCAGCAGATTGATTAGCTCTGAGCTGCAGTCCACGATCACGTACAGGTTCTCCGAATTGAGTGCGGGTTCCGCTGCCGGCGGCCCGGCATCCGACATCTCAGCTCAGACAGAGGGAGCCCGGCTCACTGGCTGTGCGAGTGGGGACGGGGAGGGCTGAGTCACTCCCTCCCAGGCGGAACCACCCGCCGCTCCTGCCGGCAGGGAACAGTGGAAAGCCCCGGGGTTGACTCCGTCCCCCGGGATCGGCTCCCAAGCTCCGGGATCGGCTCCCAGACTCCGGGATCGACTCTCAAGCTCCCGGATCGAGCAGATTCCCCGATCCCGACTCCGCACCAAAATTGAAACAAACAATGATTCCGTCCGTATCCGGGGAATTCCACAGCGGAGAGAGAGACAGCCAATCGGAGCGGGGGAGCTATGATTGACAGCGGCTGCTGACCAATGAGATCCAGCGGTCCGATTTTAGGAGGCGGCACTACCTCCGAATCCTCCAGTACACAAACAGGCCATTCAGCCCATCCAGTCTGCACTGAACCTCCAACACAATATCCCATCCAAGCCCACTCCTCTTCCCTGTCCCTGTAACCCAGACCCTCATTTGGAGTATTGTAAGCAATTTTGGGCCTCGTGTCTAAGGAAGGATGTGCCGGCCTTGGAACGGGTCCAGAGGAGGTTCACAACAATGATAAGACCATAAGACATAGGAGCGGAAGTAAGGCCATTCGGCCCATCGAGTCCACTCCACCATTCAATCATGGTTGATTTCAACTCCATTTACCCGCTCTCTCCCCATAGCCCTTAATTCCTCGAGAAATTATCCCTGATCCCTGGAATGAAGAGCTTGTCGTTATGAGGAACGGTTGAGGACTCTGGGTCTGTACTCGTTGGAGTTTAGAAGGATGAGGGGGGATCTTATTGAAACTTCCAGGATACCGCGAGGCCTGGATAGAGTGGACGTGGAGAGGATGTTTCCACTCGAAGGAAAAACTAGAACCAGAGGGCACAACCTCAGACTGAAGGGACGAAGCTTTAAAACAGAGATGAGGAGGAATTTCTTCAGCCAGAGAATGGTGAATCTGTGGAACTCTTTGCCGCAGAAGGCTGTGGAGGCCAGGTATTGAGTGTCTTTAAGACAGAGACAGATAGATTCTTGATTAATAAGGGGATCAGGGGTTATGGGGAAAAGGCAGGAGAATGGAGATGAGAAAAATATCAGCCATGATTGAATGGCGGAGCAGACTCGATGGACTGAGTGGCCTAATTCTGCTCCTATGTCTTATAGTCTAACCCCACATATTATACCATGGCCAATCCAACTAACTTACACATTTTTGGAGTGTGGGAGGAAATCAGTATACACTCCTATCTTTTGGAGTCTCATCAGTCTGTGCTATTTTCCAACAATCAAAAGTCTATTACAAGGCATCCCAAATACAGTGCTTTATCTCGACAATATTTTAATTACATAAGCCATACCTGAAGAAAACAGGACCAACTTGGAGGAAGTTTTGAAGTGATTTGAAGAAGTAGGGATTAGCTTAAACAGAAGAAATGTACCTTCCAAGTAGACAAAGTTACCTATTTAGGTTTTAGGATGGATGCAAAGGTTTGCATCCTTTGGAAGATAAGGAAAAAGCCATAAAAGAGATTCCACAGCCAATGAACGTCTCTGAATTAAAGTTATTTCTCAGAATGGTAAACTATAATGTGAGATTTCTACAAAAGCCCCACTCTATCAATTGTTAAAGAAACATCAACAATGGAGGTTAGGAGAAAACCAGAAAGAAGCATTAACAAAAAGCAAACAGGCTCTGCAGTTATCAGCATTATTGGTGTACTATGATCTAACTAAGCACTTATTGGTGAATTGCAATGCATCACCGTATAGAGTGGGAGCAGTTTTGTCCCACAGACTGCCTGATGGAGCAGAAAGGCCAATTTTCTTTGCCTCACGGATGTTGTCTGAGGCGGAAAATAAATATTCCCAAATTGATGAAGAAAGCTTGGCATTAATATACGCAGCTGAAAAGTGCCATCGGTACATTTAATGTTGGCATTTTACAATTATTCTGGACCATAAGTCGTTGTTAGGATTATTCAGAGAAGATAAGCCATTGTCGCAAATAGCTTTGGCAAGAGTTCAGAGGTGGACTCTTTCATTGGCCGTGTACAATTACACTTTTCAGCATCGCCCAGGAACACAGATATCTAATGCAGACGCGCTCAGCAGGTTGCCATTTCCACAGACAGTGGCATCACCACCAATTCCGCAAGAGATTGTGCTGGCTGCATGTGATAGAATTCTTGCTGGTATCAATGAAACACATAAGGATGTGGACAGAAAGAGATGATGTGGAGATGCCGGCGTTGGACTGGGGTGAACACAGTAAGAGTTTTAACAACAGGTTAAAGTCCAACAGGTTTATTTGGTAGCAAACACCATTAGCTTTCGGAGCGCTGCTCCTTCGTCAGATGGAGTGGAAATGTGCTCTCAAACAGTGCACAGAGACACAAAAATCAAGTTACAGAATACTGATTGGAATGCGAATCCCTACAGCCAGCCAGATCTTAAAGATACAGACAATGTGGGTGGAGGGAGCATTAAGCACAGGTTAAAGAGATGTGTATTGTCTCCAGACAGAACAGCCTGCAAGTCCAGGAGGCAAGCTGTGGGGGTTACTGATAATGTGACATAAATCCAACATCCCGGTTTAGGCTGTCCTCATGTGTGCGGAACTTGGCTATCAGTTTCTGCTCATTTTCCCCATAACCCCTGATCCCCGTATTAATCAAGAATCTATCTGTCTCTGTCTTAAAGACACTCAATACTTGGCCTCCACAGCCTTCTGCGGCAAAGAGTTCCACAGATTCACCACTCTCTGGCTGAAGAAATTCCTCCTCATCTCTGTTTTAAACCAGGATGTTGGATTTATGTCACAGTATCAGTAACCCCCACAGCTTGCCTCCTGAACTTGCAGGCTGTCCTGTCTGGAGACAATACACATCTCTTTAACCTGTGCTTAATGCTCCCTCCACCCACATTGTCTGTATCTTTAAGATCTGGCTGGCTGTAGGGATTCGCATTCTAATCAGTATTCTGTAACTTGATTTTTGTGTCTCTGTGCACTGTTTGAGAGCACATTTCCACTCCATCTGACGAAGGAGCAGCGCTCCGAAAGCTAATGGTGTTTGCTACCAAATAAACCTGTTGGACTTTAACCTGGTGTTGTTAAAACTCTTACTGTGACAGAAAGAGACCCAGTATTATTGACGGTCAAAAAAACAGTATTGTAAGCGTGGAAATACAAGAAATCTGAGCTCGTAAAGCCTGACCAACAAAGGAGGGCGGAGATAACTTGTGAAAATGGATGCTGTTGTGGGTGGCTAGGGTTATAGTCCCAACCCAAAGAAGGCGGCTATTGTTACAAGAGCTGCGCAATTCACATCCAGGTCAAAGCAGGATGAACTCACGAGCCATAAGTTACATCTGGTAGCCGGGCCTTGATACAGAGATAGAGAGAATAGTTAGTTAATGCCCCAGTTGTCAAGCTCAACAGGCCCTGCCACCGCCAGCTAATCTACACCCATGAGTGGCCATGGAGACCCGGGACAAGAGTACATATCAACTTTGCAGGACCCTGACTGCCGCTGCCACCATTGGTAAATTGAGACAAATCTGTTGCATTCATGGGATCCTGGAGGTCTCAGTCTCAGACAATGGTGCATCTTTTACGACAGAGGAAGTTCAGAAATTTGTAAAATCAAATGGCA
Organism: Mustelus asterias; assembly: GCF_964213995.1. Classification (NCBI taxonomy): domain Eukaryota; kingdom Metazoa; phylum Chordata; class Chondrichthyes; order Carcharhiniformes; family Triakidae; genus Mustelus; species Mustelus asterias. Next base: position 2,235,673 of record NC_135817.1, on the reverse strand, counting down.
TTCGCCATGTTAGGTTAGCACCATATCATCCAGTCCTAGTCAATGTAGTGGAAGTTAAATCACCCACCACAACAACCCTGTTACTTTCACACTTTGCCAAAATCTGTCTACATATCTGTTCCTCTATTTCCCGCTGGCTGTTAGGAGGCCTGTAGTAAAACCCCAACATTGTGACTACACCCTTCCTATTTCTGATCTCTACCTATATTGCCTCGCTGTATGAGCCCTCCAAGATGTCTTCCCACAGTACAGCTGTGATATTCTCCTTAACCGGTAGTGCAACACCCCCACCCCTTTTACATCCTCCTCTATCCCGCCTGAAACATCTGCATCCTGGAACGTTAAGCTGCCCAGTTCTTTCAGATTTGGTACCTTTCGCTAATTAGATGGTGTGCTCTCTTGAGACATATTTGAAGCTGGCATGGTTGAGCGGTGTCAGTTCTTCTGTTGCTCTCTTGTTTTTCCCCCCCTGCACTCTCTTTTCTGTGATGACCTATCAATATTCCTACATAAGATTGGTCCGATGTTGTCTACACAATCAAATTCAAATTTTCTAGGTTCCTCGTGGCTGAGTGCCTGCTTTAAATGTGATTGGCTTAATTTTTTAAAAACAGGTTGTCTTGTCAAGACTACGCTTGACTTTATGACATAAATGCTTCAGCTCGGACTCTGAGTGTACTTTGCATTTTAAAGCTCCAAGCACTGAGACAAAACACCAGCTTTTAAAGGGACATCGCAATTTTTGTTTCTCTCTGGCATTTTGATAATTTTTTACATCTTTACCAGCATCAAATTCCAATTTCACAAACTCAACTTCACAACAATTCCTACATGGTTGGGCCAGACCCTAATGTATAATGGGGGACAAAGAAATGGCTGGGCAACTGAATACATATTGTGGTTCTGTCTTCACAAAAGAGGACACAAATCAGATACCAGAAATGTCGGAGAATGCAAGATTTAGTGCGAGGGAAGAACTGAGGGAGATCAATATTAGTACAGAAATGGTGCTGGGAAAGTTGATGGGATTGAAGGCGGATAAATCCCCAAGGCCTGATAATCCACATCCCAGAGTACTTAAGGACGTGGCTCTAGAAATAGTGGTCATCTTCCAGGATTCTATAGACTCTGGAACATTCCCTGCAGATTGGAGGGTAGCTATTGTCACTCCAATATTCAAAAAGGGAGGTAGAGAAAAAACAGGGAATTATAGACCAGTAAGCCTAACATCGGTAGTGGGGAAAATTCTCAAATCCATTATCAAGGACTTTATAGTACAGCATTTGGAAAGCAGTGGCAGCATCAGACAGAGTCAGCATGGATTTATGAAAGGGAAACCTTTCATAAATCTGACATGCCTGACAAATCTGTTGGAATTCTTTGAAGATATAACTGTTAGAGTTGCCAGTCGATGTGGTATATTTGGACTTTCAGAAAGCGTTTGACAAAGTCCCGCATAAGAGATTATCGTGCAAGATTAAAGCACATGGAATTGGGGGAAGTGTATTGAGATGGATAGAAAACTGGTTGGCAGAGAAGAAACAAAGAGGAGGAATTAATGGGTCCTTTTCAGTAACGAGTGGGGTGCCACAGGGATCAGTGCGAGGACCTCAGATATTCACTATATTAATGATTTGAATGAGGGAACAAAATGTAACATCTCAAAGTTTACAGATGATATCAAGTTGGGTGGGAGGGTGAACTGTGTCGAGGATGCAGAGATCCTTCAGCAAGATCTGGATAGGTTGGGTGAGTGGGCTAATCAAGGGTAGATGCAGTATAATTTGAATAGATGTGAGGTTATTCCCTTTGGAAGCAAAAACAAAAAGGCAGATTACTACCTGAATGGCTGTAAATTGGGAGAGCGGAGTATGCAGTGAGACCTGGATGTTCTTGTGCACCAGTCGCTGAAGGTAAGCATGCAGGTGCAGCAGGCGGTAAAGAAGGCAAATGGTATGTTGGCCTTCATTGTGAGAAGTTTCAAGGAGCAGGGATGTGTTGTTGCGATTATACAGGGCCTTGGTGAGGCCACACCTAGAATATTGTGTGCAGTTTTAGTCTCCTTTTCTGAGGAAGGGTGTTCTTGCTCTCGAGAAAGTTTACCAGGCAGTGAAGGTTTACCAGGCTGATTCCAGGAATGGTGAGACTGATGTATGAGGTGGGATTGACTAGGTTAGGATTGTTTTCGCTGGAGTTCAGACGAATGAGGGGGGGATCTCACAGAGACTTATAAAATTCTAACAGGACTAGACGGGGTAGGTGCAGGGTGGATGTTTCCAATGGTGGGTGTGTCCAGAATCAGGGGTCACAGTCTGAGGATTCAGGGTAGACCATTGAATGGTGATGAATGGTGGAGCAGGCTCAAAGAGCCAAATGGCCTCCTCCTTCTCCTGTCTTCTATGTTTCTAAGTTTCTAAGGTGTGTCGAGTCAGGAAGCTGAGCCAATCAAATGCGAGGGCGCGTACCCTGGGTCGGGAAGGATCGGCAGTTGGAGCCAGGGAGGAGTAGTGAACAGTCACATAGTTATTTCTGTCATTTCCTATTTGTATATATCATTATTCATTGCTTTAGCGATAAAGCCTTTGTGTTTGAGTCACTCCGATTTATTACATTAAGATTAATAAATGCAGACTGATTAATCTGCCTTGAGAAAAAGGACGCTACGTGAGGCCACTAATGTCTAGAGCTCCAAGGTGATCAAGTTCAGCCTCCACTTTCTCTAACAGGGAGCAGGGAACATGTCTTACTCTATAATGTTTGGACGTGGCATCAGGGTTGGCATAATGTTCGGCTTGGACCCCTCTTATCTTCCCAAGTCCCTCCTGAAAAACTTCAGGGTGTCTGTTAGTTACTTCATACAGCCCTTCCTTGCCTAGCCAGAAGATCTCCAATCAATTTAACCTGATTTGCTGGAGTTAGTCTCTCCCCATTAGGCGCGGTCCTTGCCCACATACGATGACGAGTGGGAGTCAGGCTAAATGCTGTCCAGTGATCGATGTGATCATCATAGTGCCCTTTATCCTCAGTGGTTCACCTATGTAGGTGACTAGTCTGGCCTTTGTGTTTTACAATTTCAAAAGTTGACTACCAGTTTGGACGTAGTTATACGCCTGCTCCCTGATGATGGAAACTGTAGCTTCTGTGTCTGCCTCCATTTTTAACGGGTGTCCATTTACCAGCAGTTTTACCATTATTGGAGTGGCCTAGGTTGTAATAGTATGATTTTGTTGCATTCTTTCTTGCTCTGGCAGTGGATTTACCTTCATGGTATGGGCTGGGACTGGCCTTGGCCTCCTTCCGGAGCATCACGCGCTTTGTCTACTCTTGCAACAGTGCTTTGGCTGAGTTGCCATGCTGTGCCTACAAGTCCGACTTGTAACCTTCCAGATTGTGATCTCCTTTACCTTAGGGAATATAATTGCATTTCATTGACTGCCTGGTGACACGAGCTGGGCTTAGATATTGGGTGTCTTACTTGCATGACACCCTCAGTTGCGAAATGGTCACTGCTAAAGGTCACTCTCCCTATCTCGAGAATATCGCGTTCAGGTGTCCCATTCAGCTCTTGAGCCCTTTTTTCTACATTTTGCAGTGACAAGTCTTTTTCAATAGCTCTCTTAAAGTCCAGATCAGGTTCTGCCAATGTTTTTTTTTGGATTATTGAGTTATTCATTCCACACACCAGTCTGTCTCTTAAAATTTCATTCAGTGACGACCCAAATCCACAATGTTCTGCCAATTTCCACAATCTGGCGAAAATTTCTGTAATGGGTTTCCGGGGTTCTCCCTGTTGTATTAAAGTGATATCTCTGGAGTATGAACAGAGGGCTTTGGATTGCACTGTTCTTTAACCAAATCTACAAGTTCATTGAAAGTCTTTGAATTGGCATACCTGGGTAAGTCAGGTTTTTTATTATGCTGAACATCAAGGCCCCTCATGCTGTGAGTAAGATTACTTTATCTGGAGTGCCATCAGGCAATGTTTGACACTGAACCATATAAAGGAGATATTAGGGTAGGCGATAGTCACAGAGGTGGGTTTTTGAGGAGCAGTGTGAACTCACGATGTGGTGAGATTAAGGGAAGGAATTATAGAGCATACAACCTAGACAGTTGAAGGCACAGCCACCACAGGTTGGGCGGTGAAATTTGTGGATGCTCAAGAAGGGGTGATGAGGTCTCCTGGGGTTGTTGGGGCTGGAGGTGATTACAGCGATAGGGAGGGGTAGCAAGGCCACAGGATAAATTGCATATCTATTTAGGTTGCACACACACACTTGATTTGATTTGATTTATTATTGTCACACATATTGGTATACAGTGAAAAGTATTGTTTCTTGCATGCTGTACAAACCATACCAGAGAAGGAAATGAGAGGGTGCAGAATGTAGTGTTACAGTTATAGCTAGGGTGTAGAGAACGATCAACTTAGTGCAAGGTAGGTCCATTCAAAAGTCTGATGGTAGCAGGGAAGAAGCTGTTCTTGAGTTGGTTGGTACGTGACCTCAGACTTTTGTATCTTTTTCCCAATGGAAGAAAGTATGTCTGGGATGCATGGGGTCCTTACTTATGCTGGCTGCTTTTCCGAGGCAGCGGGAAGTGCAGACAGAGTCAATGGATGGGAGGCTGGTTTGCATGATGGACTTGTCTTCATTCACGACCCTTTGTACTTTCTTGCGGTCTCGAGCAGAACAGGAGCTATACCAAGCTGTGATACAACCAGAAAGAATGCTTTCTATGGTGTATCTGTAAAAGTTGGTGAGAGTCATAGCGGACACGCCAAATTTCCGTAGTCTTCTGAGAAAGTAGAGGCGTTGGTGGGCTTTCTTAACTATAATGTTGGCATGGGGGGGGATCAGGACAGGTTGTTGGTGATCTGGACACCTAGAAACTTGAAGCTTTCAACCATTTCTACTTCGTCCCCATTGGTGTAGACGAGGCATGTTCTCCACTATGCCTCCTGAAGTTGATGACTACCTCCTTCGTTTTGTTGACATTGAGGGAGAGATTATTGTCAACACACCAGTTCACCAGATTCTCTATCTCATTCCTGTACTCCGTCTCATCATTGTTTGAGATCCGACCCACTACGGTGGTGTCATCAGCAGACCTGAAAATCGAGTAGGAGGGGAATTTGGCCACACAGTCATAGGTGTATAAGGAGTATAGTAGCGGGCTAAGGACAGCATTGTGGGGCACCGGTGTTGAGGATCATCATGGAGGAGGTGTTGTTGCCTCTCCTTACTGATTGCAGTCTGTGGGTTAGGAAGTTCAGGATCCAGTCGCAGAGGGAGGAGCTGAGCCCCAGGCCACAGAGTTTGGAGATGAGCTTCATAGGAATAATGGTGTTGAAGAACAAAGAACAAAGAACAAAGAACAGTACAGCACAGGAAACAGGCCCTTCGGCCCTCCAAGCCTGTGCCGCTCCTTGGTCCAACTAGACCAATCGTTTGTATCCCTCCATTCCCAGGCTGCTCATGTGACTATCCAGGTAAGTCTTAAACGATGTCAGCGTGCCTGCCTCCACCACCCTACTTGGCAGCGCATTCCAGGCCCCCACCACCCTCTGTGTAAAAAACGTCCCTCTGATGTCTGAGTTATACTTCACCCCTCTCAGCTTGAGCCCGTGACCCCTCGTGATCGTCACCTCCGACCTGGGAAAAAGCTTCCCACTGTTCACCCTATCTATACCCTTCATAATCTTGTATACCTCTATTAGATCTCCCCTCATTCTCCGTCTCTCCAAGGAGAACAACCCCAGTCTACCCAATCTCTCCTCATAGCTAAGACCCTCCATTCCAGGCAACATCCTGGTAAACCTTCTCTGCACTCTCTCCAATGCCTCCACGTCCTTCTGGTAGTGCGGCGACCAGAACTGGACGCAGTACTCCAAATGTGGCCTAACCAGCGTTCTGTACAGCTGCATCATCAGACTCCAGCTTTTATACTCTATACCCCGTCCTATAAAGGCAAGCATACCATATGCCTTCTTCACCACCTTCTCCACCTGTGTTGCCACCTTCAAGGATTTGTGGACTTGCACACCTAGGTCCTTCTGTGTTTCTATACTCCTGATGACTCTGCCATTTATTGTATAATTGAGGGTTGAGCTGTAGTCAATAAATAGGAGTCTAACATTGGGGTCTTTGTTATCTTGGTGTTCCAGGGTTGAGTGCAGGGCCAGGGAGATGGTGTCTGCTGTGGACTTGTTGCACGGATCTATATCATGTATTTAGCTAATTATTCAAGGCCTTGCATATTAAGAGAACGATGCAACAGGAAGAGGCCATTCAGCCCATTGTACTTGCGCCAGCTCTTTGAATTAGCCCCACTCCCCCTCCTCTTTTCCCAAAGCCCTGGAAATGTTGTCACTTCCCATATTTCTCCAATTCCCTTTGAAAGTTACTGTTGAATCTGCTATCAATCTTTCAGTCAGTATATTCCAGCGTACAACTCACTGTATAAAACATTCCCGACAAGTCACCTCTGAGTCTCTTGCCTATCACCTTAAATCTGTGTCCTTTGGATATTGTCCTTTCTGGCACTAAAAACATTATACTCAGCACTATTCCAATAGAATTCAGTATTTTCTATGATTCTCTTTGTTGCTCAGAGTTCGTCACTGTGGTGTCCCTATTTGGTGCTGAGCCAATTGTGGACTGCATGCTTTATACTCATAGAAATCATAGAAACCCTACAGTACAGAAAGAGGCCATTCGGCCCATCGAGTCTGCACCGACCACAATCCCACCCAGGCCCTACCCCCATATATTTTACCCACTAATCCCTCTAACCTACGCATCTCAGGACACTAAGGGGCAATTTTTTTAGCATGGCCAATCAACCTAACCCGCACATCTTTGGACTGTGGGAGGAAACCGGAGCACCCGGAGGAAACCCACGCAGACATGAGGAGAATGTGCAAACTCCACATAGACGGTGACCCAACCCGGGAATCGAACCCAGGTCCCTGGAGCTGTGAAGCAGCAGTGCTAACCACTGTGCCACCGTGCCGCCCGTACCGTACTGAATGATTTGCCGCAGTGCATGTATCACACTTAAATATATCTAATAGTTCACACTCCTCTTTAACTAGAATATCTGAATCATCCCTCTGCATTGAGAAGATAAAGTACTCACTGAGAACCTTACCATATCTTCAGCGTCAACACACAATTTACCTTATTGATCTTTGACAGGTCTGACCTTTTACTTGGTTATTCTCTTGCTCTTAATGTATCGCTGAATCATCTTTGCATTTTCTTTGATTTTACATGTCAATAGTTTTCTGTATTCTGTCTTTGCTTTCCAAATTTCTATTTTTACTTCACCCCTGTAGTTTCTATATGCCTCTAGGTTTTCTACAGTCTTCTGTGACTGTTGTAAGCTTTCTTTTTCTGCCTTATCTTGGCCGTATGCTTCTGGATAACTAAGATAAGGGGAGGGGCGATGGGAGAAGGCGGAGAGAGGTGGTGATGGGGGATAAATGAGCGGGGTGGGGCTGGGGTGGGGATGGGTGAGGGGTTGTGGAATTTGAGATGAAGATGAGGATCTGAGATGGGGAGGGGATGGGGATGCAAATTGGATGAGTGATATGAGATGGGGGAGTGTTTGAATGGGGATGGGCAGGGGATGAGGGAGTGTTTGAATGGGGAAGGATGGGGGATTTGGGTAGGAGAGGATGGGCGATTTGGGATGGGGAGAGGATGGGAGAGGGGATAGGGGAGGGGATGGGGTATTTGGGATGGGAGAGGATATGGTATGGGAATATAGGATGGGGAGAGGATAGGAATTTGAGCTGGGGATGGAGGATTTGGGATGGGGGATTTGCGATGGAGTGGGGGATTTGGGATAGGATGAGGAAGAGGATGGGGTATTTGGGATGGGGGATTTAGGATGCGGATGGAGATTTGGAATGACGGGGGATTTGGAATGGGTTGGGGAGAAGATGGCAGATTTGGGGTGGAGATTTAGAATGGGGAGAGGATAGGGGATTGTGATTCGAAATGGGGGATTTAGGATGGGCTGGGGGGATTTGGGATGGGGATTTGGGCTTGGGGATTTGGGATGGGGGGTTTGGGATGGGGAAGGGATGCGGATTTAGGGTAGGGGAGGGGATGGGGAATTTGGGATGTGGAAGGGCTGAGGGATTTGGGGTGAGGGATTTGGGATGGGATTTTGGGGTGGGGAGGGGATTTGGGGAAAGGGAGAGGATGGGGAAGGGCTGAGGGATTTGGGATGGGATTTTGGGGAAGGGGAGAGGATGGGGAAGGGCTGAGGGATTTGGGGTGAGGGATTTGGGATGGGGAGGGGATTTGGGGCAGGGGAGAGGATGGGGAAGGGCTGAGGGATTTGGGGCAGAGGAGAGGATGGGGAAGGGCTGGGGGATTTGGGATGGGATTTTGGGGTGGGGAGGGGATTTGGGGAAGGGGAGAGGATGGGGAAGGGCTGAGGGATTTGGGGTGAGGGATTTGGGATGGGGAGGGGATTTGGGGCAGGGGAGAGGATGGGGAAGGGCTGAGGGATTTGGGGCAGAGGAGAGGATGGGGAAGGGCTGGGGGATTTGGGATGGGATTTTGGGGTGGGGAGGGGATTTGGGGAAGGGGAGAGGATGGGGAAGGGCTGAGGGATTTGGGGTGGGGGATGTGGGACAGGGAAGAGCTGGGGAATCTGGGGTGGGGGGAGGGTGAATGGGAAGGCGGGGATATGGCGGGAAGACGCCGATGATTGGCTGCTGACTCTGACGAACGACGGCATCTCCGCGGCTGATTGGCCGTGAGAGCTGTCAATCATCCTGACCAATGAGGACCGAGGAGGCGGAGCCGGCTGAATGCCGGGCTCGCGCGGAAAAGCCGTTAAAGCCGCGAGGGGAGAAAGTGGGTGGAAGGGGGGCACTGGAGTTTGGGAATTGGAGGAGAGTTTTGAGGGCGGATGTTTGGAATTGGTGAATTTCCAGGAAAAGGAAAGCTTGGCAAGGTTCTCCTTATGCGCCCCTCCCTCCCTCGCCCCTCTCCCTTCCTGCTCAGATAGCCTTCATATTACCCTCAACCCTGAGGTGCAAAAGGAGAGCAAGTGAGGGAAGTGGAACTTTTTTTGCAGTGAAGTTTGGTTCAATGTAGTATAGTGTAAAGCACACCAATGTCTCTACTTTCTCAGGAGGCTAAGGATGTCTCGCTACGACTCTCACCAATTTTTGCAGATACACCGTACAAGGCATCCTTTCCAGATGTACCACGGCTTGGTATGGCTCCTGTTCTGACCAACGCCGCAAAAAGCTACAAAGGATTGTGAACGTAGCCCAGTCCATCACGCAAACCAGCTTCACATCCACTGACTCCATCTACACTTCCCTCGGACTCAGAAAATGGCGCTGGAGGATGACGATTCTCTGCGAGCTATCTATCTATAGCATGATTTGTATGGTTAGCATGCAAAACAATACTTTTCACTGTATCTCGGTACATGTGACAATAATAAATCAAAAAGCAGCCAACATAATTAAGGACCCCACGCACCCCAGACATACACTCTTCCACCTTCTTCCATTGGGAAAAAGGTACAAAAGTCTGAGATCACGTACCAACGGACTCAAGAACAGCTTCTTTGCTGCCATCAGACTTCTGAATGGACCTACCATATATTAAGCTGATCTTTCCCTACATCCTCGCTATATTCTGCACCCTCTCCCCTATGTAGTCGACGAACGGTATACTTTGTATAGCATACAAGAAACAATACTTTTCACTATACATGTGACAATAAAATCAAATCAAAGTAATCTGATACTGAAAACCCATGGAACTTGCAAATGGTGAGTTAAGGACAAGTGAGAGCTGATAAGAGCTTCCCTACAATCAAAGTAATTAGATTTCTGTTCCAGGAATAGTCAATGGCGCACATGGAGGATGGGCTGCAGATCAAGCCCAGCCTTCAGCCAGCCAACATGCATGGAAATGAAGTCTTCTGAGCCCTCCCCGGGAGTTGGAATCCCATCCGGGGACCCAAGAGGGCCTGATGCGGTCCATCTGTTCAGTCTGTGACAAGAGCCTCAGGCAGAACTGTTGGAAACTGAAGCCAAACTATGGCTTACAAGGGAAATTAGATATAGTATTAGATTCAAAGAAGAAGCATACAAATTGGCAAGAAAAAGCAATGAACCTGAGGATTGGGAGCAGGTTAAAATTCAGCAAAGGAGGATCAAGGGATTGATTACGAAGGGGAAAATAAGAGTATGAAAATAAGGTGGCGGGGAACATAAAATTTGTCTGTAAAAGTTTCTACAGGTACGTATGTAATGGGAAAAAGATTGACAAAAATGAATGTAGGCCACTTACTGTCAGAAACGGGAATTCATTAGGGGCAACAGAGAAATGGCTGAGGAACTAAATTTGTACTTTGCTTCTGTCTTCACAAAGGTAGACATGAATAATGTACAAGAGGTTCTGAGAGATACAATTTTTAGTGAGGAGCTGAAGGAAATCAGTATTAGAAAAATAACTTTGGGGAAATTGATGGGACTGAAGGTGGATAAATCTCCAGGGCCTGAACATCTTCATCCCCAGAGTATTTAAGGAAGTGGCTCTGGAAATAGTAGATCGTGGTCGGTGCAGACTCGATGGGCCGAATGGCCTCTTTCTGTACTGTAGGGCTTCTATGATTTCTTCTATGATCCATTGCTGGTCATTTTCCAAAATTCTTTGAACTCTGGACTGGTTCTTGCAGAATGAATTGAATTGAATTGAATTATTATTGTCATGTATTGGAATACAACGAAAAATATTGTTTCTTGCGAGCTGTTGCAGACAATACATACCGTTCATAGAGTACATAGGGGAGAAGGAAAGGATAGGGTGAAAAGGGTTAAGTACAGTTTAAAGAGCATTGAACAAGAATAAAAGATTGAATTTGGAGGTATACTTGTAAGAATTTGCCTTTCTGCGGTATTGAGTGATCTAGGCATCCTCTGGTATAGTACCAGAAGATTGGAGGTTAGCGAATGTTGTCCCATTATTTAAGAAGGGGAACAGAGACTTCCCCGGGAATTATAGACCGGTGAGTCTCACTTCTGTTGTCGGCAAGATGTTGGAAAAAATTATAAGGGATAGGATTTATAGTTATTTGGAGAGTAATGAATTGATAGGTGATAGTCAGCATGGTTTTGTGGCAGGTAGGTCGTGCCTTACTAACCTTATTGAGTTTTTTGAGAAAGTGACCAAGGAGGTGGATGGGGGCAAGGCAGTGGACGTGGTATATATGGATTTTAGTAAGGCGTTTGATAAGGTTCACCATGGTAGGCTTCTGCAGAAAATGCAGATGTATGGGATTGGGGGTGATCTAGGAAATTGGATCAGGAATTGGCTAGCGGATAGGAAACAGAGGGTGGTGGTTGATAGTAAATATTCATCATGGAGTGCGGTTACAAGTGGTGTACCTCAGGGATCTGTTTTGGGGCCACTGCTGTTTGTAATATTTATTAATGATCTGGATGAGGGTATAGTTGGGTGGATTAGCAAATTTGCTGATGACACCAAAGTCGGTGGTGTGGTAGACAGTGAGGAAGGGTGTCGTAGTCTGCAGGAAGACTTAGACAGGTTGCAAAGTTGGGCCGAGAGGTGGCGGATGGAGTTTAATGCGGAGAAGTGTGAGGTAATTCACTTTGGTAGGAATAACAGTTGTGTTGAGTATAGGGCTAACGGGAGGACTTTGAATAGTGTGGAGGAGCAGAGGGATCTAGGTGTATGTGTGCATAGATCCCTGAAAGTTGGGAATCAAGTAGATAAGGTTGTTAAGAAGGCATATGGTGTCTTGGCGTTTATTGGTAGGGGGATTGAATTTAGGAGTCGTAGCGTTATGTTGCAACTGTACACAACTCTGGTGCGGCCGCACTTGGAGTACTGTGTGCAGTTCTGGTCCCCACATTACAGGAAGGATGTGGAGGCTTTGGAGAGGGTGCAGAGGAGGTTTACCAGGATGTTGCCTGGTATGGAGGGGAGATCCTATGAGGAGAGGCTGAGGGATTTGGGATTGTTTTCGCTGGAAAGGCGGCGGCTAAGAGGGGATCTTATTGAAACATATAAGATGATTAGAGGTTTAGATAGGGTGGATAGTGATAGCCTTTTTCCTCTGATGGAGAAATCCAGCACGAGGGGGCATGGCTTTAAATTGAGGGGGGGTAGTTATAGAACCGATGTCAGGGGTAGGTTCTTTACCCAGAGGGTGGTGAGGGATTGGAATGCCCTGCCAGCATCAGTAGTAAATGCGCCTAGTTTGGGGGCGTTTAAGAGATCCGTAGATAGGTTCATGGACGAAAAGAAATTGGTTTAGGTTGGAGGGTCACAGTTTTTTTTTAACTGGTCGGTGCAACATCGTGGGCCGAAGGGCCTGTTCTGCGCTGTAATGTTCTATGTTCTATGTTCTATGTTCCAGTAAAGAAGTGAAAAGTTAGCATTTGAAACAGCAAATGAACAGAATGGCAAATGGAATATTGTACTTTATTAGAAGTGGAATGGAGTATAAAAGCAGGGAAGTCTTGCTACAACTACACTGGGCATTGGTGAGGCTAAACCGTCGAGGACTATGCATGGTTACCTTACTTAGGAGGGATGTAGTTTCACTGGATGCTGATCAGTGAAGGTTCACGAGACTGCTTCCTGGGATGAGAGTTGCCTGGTGAGGAAAGGTTGAGCATGTTGTGCCTTTACTCATTGGAATATAAAATAATGAGAAATGTTCTTATTAATATAGATAACACATATTAGGTGGGGAGCCTTAACAGGATGGATCCTGAGAGGATGTTTCTTGGGAGAAATCTAGAACTCTGGAGCAGTTTCAGAATGAGACGCCTCCCTTTTAACGTGGAAATGAAGAGGAATTTCTTCTCTCAGAAGGTCATTAATCCTTTGATGGCCTACTCCTGCTTCTATTTCCTATGTTAACTCCCACCTGAAGCGCCACCAACGTATCATTCTGGGGAAAAGCTGCACCAGTGTCCAGCCTGTGGAAGGGAATTCAGCTAGCAGCCCACATTGGCGACCCATCAATGCCCTGGGCACAAGCCCTTTCACTGCCAGGTCTGTGGCAAAGACCAACGTGCTGACCCAGCAGCGCTGCCACACTGGAGAGAGGCCCTTCCGCTGACCCCACTGTGCCAAGGAGTTTGGCTGCTTCTCCACCCTGGTCACTCACTGCTGCACCCATTCAGGCGAGAAGCTCTACCAGTGCTCCGAGTGTGTGGTGAGAAGTTCAGCCAGGCCTCCACACTGGCTACCCACCAGCGTCGCCACACTAACATCTGACCCTTCCCCTGCCTGGTCTGCGGAGGGCATTTCCAAGGGTTCTCCATGCTGGCGTTGGACATGTGGATCCACACTGGTGAGAAACCCTTTCCCAGTCACCCTTGTGGCAAAGCCTTTAGCCAGCTGTCCAGCCTCCATAAACACTAGCTAACCCACCAAGGCACCAAATCCTTTCAGGGCCCTGTGTGCAGCCAGGCCTTCGGTCAGTGTCCAACCTGGCAATCCACCATAACACCCAGACTGGCAAGAAGCCCTTCCAGGGCACCCACTGTGGCCGGGAAATCGCCCAGTGTTCCAACCTAGCTGCCAACCAGTCCCAGCACACCAGTGAGAAGCCTTTCCAGTGCGGCATCTGCCTGCGTACCCTACACCAACTTTCCAGCCTGGGAGCTCACCAGTGTGCCCAGGGCCAGCCGTACTCCTGCTCAGTATGTTACCATCACTTCCACAACTTCTGCAGCCTCCACCTGCACGAGGGCAGCCACTCAAGTGAGAAGCTTTGCTACTGCTTCTCCTGTGGCAAGTCCTTCAATGACTCTTCCAATCTGTCCTGTCACCAGTGCACACATGCCAGGGAGTAGGTGTTAAATGGTGCTGACAGTTACGAGCGACAACCAAAGAAATCTCTGCCAGTTGCAGGAGGATGACAACATGTCAAGTGCAACTGCTGGGCTGAAAGACTTGCTAAGCTAGAGTTAACCCAGTCACGTGGGTGAACTAGAAACTCACCTTCTGCAGGTTCCCTGCAGAGAAACTAAAGCTGGAGATGTAATCATCAGGGAAAGAAATATCGATCCAACCCTTGGATGTACAAGCAAGGTCAAGTTGCAAGCTTGAGCAGCCCACCTCACCCCCACTGCCAATGCTTCTCCTCCTGTGACTACCATCTTCACCCTTCCAACCACCTTTTGCCATATCCTTTACATTCCCTGCTGATTTTGAAAAGGATGCCCTTTTTTTTAATCGACTTCCTCTTGCTTTGCTTTCACAACACATACTCCCCTGTTAAAGTGCAAGGATTTCTTTCCACCTGTTAATAGTCTGAATTTAGTTCGGCACTCCATTCCCTCTAATTGCGCCCATCTCCCCAGCCATTCTCGCTGTGTCTGCATGGATTTCCTCCAGGTGCTCCGGTTTCCTCCCACAGTCCAAAGATGTTAGGTGGGTTGGCCATGCTAAATTGCCTGTTAGTGTCAGGGGGACTAGCTAGGGTAAATGTATGGGGTTATGGGGATAGGGCCTGGGTGGGATTGTAGTTGGTGCAGACTCAGTGGGCCGAATGGCCTCCTTCACTGTAGGGATTCTATGATACTTGTAGAGAACTAAGTTGCAGGTTCACAGGAAAGAGTAAGGATGTGGAACTAAATTAGGCAGCTCTGTCAAAGATCCAGCACTGACACAATGGACTAAATAGTTTCCTCCTGTGCTGTGTGGTTCCAGATGATGAATTACATCTGTTCCCATGGCATAAAGAGACTCTATAAATGCAAGCTGCTGTCATCATTAGGTACATCAGTTCCCTCTTTCCTGCAGCCTCCACGTCACTGCAAATGTGAGAGTGAACCAATCTCTGGTTTAAGATGGGATGGGTTGTAACTGACTTATCCAGGCAGCAAAATGAAGTCAGCTAATACTGACACCAAATGAATTGCTACTTGGAACATTGGAACATTATATCAAGCAGGGAAGGCAGAAAATGCCATTCAAAAGATGTGCAGATTGTCAATCGGTATTCTTGATTTCTGTAAACCAGGAAGTAGCAAACACAACAATGGAGTCGTTATCTACTCAGGTGAAGAGAAACGAGAAAGGAGTCACAGTGGCTCTTGGGCAAAAACATTGCAAGCCTTATTTTAGGATATTGAGCTTTTTCAGAGAGAATCATCCTTGTCGGAGTAGCAGGTATTCCATTCAACTTAAGCATTATACAAGTATATCCCCCAACCCAAAGGGTGACAGACCTGAAGACTTGAAGACTTCTATGAACAACTAGATCAACAAAGAAAACAGTGGGGTTCTTGGGATGCCATCACAGGAGATTTCAATCCAAAGGTAGGAAGCTCTTACGTACAAGGTATTGTTGGTCTACATCCCCTTGGAGAATGCTGTTGAAAGCAAAATACTGTGGATGCTGGAAATCTGAAATAAAAGCACAGAACGCTGAAAAACTCAACTGACAGCACCTCTGGAGAGAAAAAGAGTTAACGTTTCAAGTTCTCCTTCAGAGCTGAAGAGAGATAGGTAGGTGCCAATTACCTCTCCCATGTCCAGATGTGTGATTTAATGAATTCTTTCAGACCAAGGTCCTTTGTTAGATAAACAAACTTATATTTTATAGTTTCCTCCCTTATAACTAGGCTCTGATGCTTATTTCGGTCAGCTTTAATAAAGATCTCTGGTTTCTCTCATAGCAAATTAGGTGATTTTTAAACTTGTGTGATTATTAACCCTTTTACACCTCCTGTGATTGCACGGGTAGGCGTGGTGGGAAGGGGATGAGGTGTGAGGGGTAATAAAGGAGTGGACCAAGGTGTCGCAGAGGGAATGGTCCCTATGGATTACTGACAGGGGAGGTGAGGGAGAAGATGTGCTGGCTTCATGCTGGAGTTGGTGGAAATGGCATAGGATGATCCTTCCAAAAATGGAAGGAAAATGGCTTGTGGGGTGGGAAGTGAGGATGAGGTGAACTTTATTGTCATTCAGGGATGGGGCCGGGGGGGGAGGGGGGGGGGGGGGGGGGAGTGATGAGGGTAGAAGTTCAGGAAGTGGGTCAGTCACGAATGAGGACCCTGTCAACCATGTAGACCACATCAACTGCACTAGTCTCATCAATCCTCCTTGTTACTACCTCAAAAACTTGAATCAAATTAATCAGACATGACCTTCCCTTAACAACTCTATGCTGACTGTCCTTGATTAATCCGTATCTTTCTAAGCAACAGTGAATCTTGTGAACTGATTCCAATAATTTGCCCATCACCAGGTTCAGACTGACTGGCCTGTAATTATTCAGCCCATCCCTCCCTTTTTCAATAAAATACAAGGTTAGCAGACCTCTAATCCTCCAGCACCCCACCTGTATCCAGTGAGAATTAGAAAATTTGGGTCAGAGCTTTCTCTGGCTTCTTTAACCGCTGGGAATACATTTTATCCAGCCCGAGTGATTTATCCACTTTCAAGGATGCTAATCCCCTTAATACCTCCTCTCTCCCTGTGTTTATCACATCCAATACTTCACACTCCATTTCCGTAACTACAATGTTTGTTGACCCCTCTTTAATGAAGACAGATGCAATGTATTCACTATGAACCATACTCACATCTTCCGCCTCTAGACATAGGTTACCTTCTTCGTCTTTTATGACCCCTGCTCTTTCTTTACTTATCATAGAATCATAGAAACCCTACAGTGCAGAAGGAGGCCATTCGGCCCATCGAGTCTGCACTGACCACAATCCCACCCAGGCCCTACCCCCACATATTTTACCCGCTAATCCCTCTAACCTACGCATCTCAGGACTCTAAGGGGCAATTTTTAACCTGGCCAATCAACCTAACCCGCACATCTTTGGACTGTGGGAGGAAACCGGAGCACCCGGAGGAAACCCACGCAGACACAAGGAGAATGTGCAAACTCCACACAGACAGTGACCCGAGTCGGGAATCGAACCCGGGACCCTGGAGCTGTGAAGCAGCAGTGCTAACCACTGTGCTACCGTGCCGCCCCGTCTTACTCTTAATGAAGTATTGGTAAAACCTCTTTGAGTTCTCCTTGATTTTGCTTGCCAATATTCTTTCATGCCCTCCCTTTGCTGTCCTAATTTCCTTTTTGATTTCACCCTTCCACTCTCTATACTCCTCTCAGCCTTCTGTAGTATTGGGGTGTCGGTGTCTGAAATAAGCTTTCCTTCTTTACTTTATCTTACTCTGTAAGATTCTTGATATCCAGGGGACTGTAGATTTGACTGTTCCCACCCTTTTTCTTTGTCAGGACATGTTTGCTCTGAAACCCTTGAATCACCCTAGTTAAATGGTCTGACATTGATTTACCTTCAGGTTGCTTTTTCCAGTCCACTTTCAGTAAATCGCTCCTTAGTGTGGTAAAATTAGCCTTCCCCCAACTTAGAACTTTAACTCCTGTTCTCTGTCCTTTTCCATAATTATGTTAAAACTGAACTTTGATTACGACTGCCAAAATGCTCTTTCATTGCCAATCCTTCCATCTGCCCTGCTTCATTTCCCAAAACTATGTCCAGAACCACACCCTCTCCTGATGGAATTGCCAAATACTAGCCAAAAAAGGTGTTACTGAGTACACTTCAAGAATTCTGTTCTTTCTATTCTTTTCACACTAAAACTTTACCAGTGTGTCATCAATCGCCAATCATGATTGGTGTGGTTGAAATCCCTGACTATTATTGCATTAGTATTTTTGCATTTCTTAGAGATTTACCTATATATTTGCTCTTCTATCTCTGCCTGACTGTTTGGGCATCAATAGTACACACCCAGTAGTGCGCCAACCCATTTTCTGTTCCTAATCTCAATCTATGCAACCTCATTTGATGATCCATCTAACATATCCCTCCTCACAGCTGTAAAACTAACCAATATTACCAGCTCCCCTCTTCCCATTTTATGCCCCTCTCTAACTCACCTGAAAATCCTATAACCAGGTACTTTGAGTGCTATTCCTCTCCCTCTTTAAGCCATGTTTCTGTAATAGCTAAGGTATCACACAGTCACATTTCTATCTGTGCCCTCAGTTTGTCGGCTTTATTTGCTTTAGCCCTTGCATTAAAGTTTATACCCTTCAGCACTGCCAAACTCTCTTTGTTTTATTTTCTATCTTTTATTTCCCTTGCCTTGCAGACTCAAATAACAAAGAAGATTACAGCACAAGAACAGGCCCTTCGGCCCTCCAAGCCTGCACCTGCATAATCACTCACTGATTTCCTGCCTTCCATTACCATTTCTGATTTTGCCCCATCTGCATTCAACCTCCGGTTCCCATCCCCCTGTCAAACTAGTTTAAACCCTCCCCGACCGCACAAGCAAACCTCCCCAGAAGGGTATTGGTCCTGGCCCCATTGGGGTGCAAATCATCCAGCTTGCCACCTCCCCCAGAATCAGTCTCAATTCCCCAGGAATCTGAATCCCTCCTTCCAACACCATCTGTCCAGCCACAAATTAATCAGCTCTAACTTCCACTTACAATGCTCACCAGTAATCCAGAGATGACAACCTCTGAGGTCCTGTCTCTTAATCTCATACCTAGCTTCTTAAAATCTGCTTTCGGCACCTCTGCTTTCTATCAATGTTGTTGGTACCAAGATGAACCAGGACCTATGGCTCTTCACCTCAAGAATAAGGGAAAACAGGAAAAAAGCTGTGGTGAACCATCGTTGGTTCCCACTGGATAGTACTGAGCCAGGGCTGGCCAGTACTACAGGAATGTATATAGGTTACTGTGGGATTGTACTAATGTTGCTGTTGGGTTAGGGTGGGATTGTTACACCTGTGTTTGTTACTGTTGTGGCACATCCCAGTCGGGCTCCGCCTCCTGGGGGAGGTATAAGAGTCCCTGCTCGGACGGGACCCCTTCAGTCTGGGATAGTGTGTTAAAGTTCTGATAGCTTCATTGTTAGTTAATAAAAGCCTTCTTTTACTGAAGCTTCGAGCCTCGTGTCCAATTGATGTGCATCAAAAGCAAAATGTCAAAATTGGAATATAACAAACTGAACTGAGAAATAAAAAGGATATACATAGAAAAAGAAAGAAAATGGCCAAATGTCAAATGCATTTCAATTAAAAAAGTGAAAAACTCACATCCTAAGGAACTCCACCAAATTGTTAATGACATTACGGGTAAAAGAATAGTTTGTAGTCCCAGTGCACACTCCAACCTCTTTTTACAATAATCTGAGGTCCCTATCTGCTTCAGGAAGACAACCATCATCCCAGTACCAAAGAAAAGCCAAGCAGCATGCCTTAATAACTATCGCCTGGTGGCTCTGACATCCATCATTATGAAGTGCATAGAAAGGTTAGTCATGGCACGAATCAATTCCAGCCTCCTGGATTGCCTGGATCCACTACAGTTCGCCTACCGCTGCAAGAGGTCCACAGCAGACGCCATCTCCCTGGCCCTGCACTCAACCATGCAGGGGCTAGATAACAAAGGCACCTATGTCAGACTCCTATTTATTGACTACAGCTCAGCCTTCAACACCATTACTTCTATGAAACTCATCTCCAAAGTCTGTGGCCTCGGCCTCGGCTCCTCCCCCTGTGACTGGATCCTGAACTTCCGAACCCACAGACCACAATCAATAAGGATAGGCAACAACACCTCCTCCACAATGACCCTCAACACCGGTGCCTCAGCCCCCTACTATACTCCTTATACACCTGTGACCCTGTGGCCAAATTCCCCTCCAACTTGATTTTCAAGCTTGCTGATGACACCACCGTAGTGGTTTGGATCTCAAACAATGATGAGGCAGAGTACAGGAATGAGATAGAGAATCTGGTGAACTGGTGCGTCGACAATAATCTCTTCCTCAATGTTAACAAAACGAAGGAGCATGTCATCGACGTCAGGAAGCATAGTGAAGAACATGCCCCTGTCTACATCAATGGGGATGAAATAGAAATGGTCGAAAGCTTCAGGTTTTTAGGTGTCCAGATCACCAACAACCTGTCCTGGTCCCCCATACTGACATTATAGTTAAGAAAGCCCACCAATGCCTCTACTTTCTCAGAAGACTAAGGAAATTTGGCATGTCAGCTTCAACTCTCACCAACTTTTACAGATGCACCATAGAAAGCATTCTTTCTGGTTGTATCGCAGCTTGGTATGGTCCCTGCTCTGCCCAAGACCGTAAGAAACTACAAAGGGTCATGAATGAAGCCCAGTCCATCACACAAACCAGCCTCCCATCCATTGACTGTCTACACTTCCCGTTGCCTCGGAAAAGCAGCCAGCATAATTAAGAACCCCACACACCCGGACATTCTCTCTTCCACCTTCTTCTGTCGGGAAAGAGATGCAAAAGTCTGAGGTCACATACCAACCGACTCAAGAACAGCTTCTTCCCTATTTCCATCAGACTTTTGAATGGACCTACCTTGCATTCAGTTGACCTTTCTCTACACCTTAGCTATGACTGTAACACTCTGCACTCCTTTCCTTCTCTGTAAATGGTATGCTTTGTCTGTATAGCGCACAAGAAACAATACTTTTCATTGTATGCTGATACATGTGACAATAATAAATCAAATCAAATATTTGAAACTGAAGGATGATTGAATTCTGATAGAAAAGGATAAGGTTAAAGTGGACACAACAAAGAATTACATAATGATAACAGGGGACCACTTGGCCACCAATCCAAAATGATTTGATTTGATTTATTATTGTCATATGTATTAGCATACAGTGAAAAGTATTGTTTCTTGCACGCTATACAGAAAAAGCATACTGTCCACAGAGAAGGAAAGGAGACGGTGTTCCCCCCGATACTCTTCAACTCAAAATTGGTAGCATTCCAGTAAATCTTTTCTGCACTCTCTCTAGTTTAATAATATCCTTTCTATAATAGGGTGACCAGAACTGTACACAGTATTCCAAGTGTGGCCTTACCAATGTCTTGTAGAACTTCAACAGGACGTCCCAACTCCTGTATTCAATGTTCTGACCGATGAAACCAAGCATGCTGAATGCTTTCTTCACCATTCTGGCCACCTGTGACTCCACTTTCAAGGAGCTATGAACATGTACCCCTAGATCCCTTTGTTCTGTAACTCTCTCCAACGCCCTCCCATTAACTGAGTAAGTCCTGCCCTGGTTCAATCTACCAAAATGCATCACCTCACATTTATCTAAATTAAACTCCATCTGCTATTCATCAGCCCACTGGCCCAATTGATCAAGATCCTGTTGCAATCAGAGATAACTTTCTTCACTGTCCACTATGCCACCAATCTTGGTGTCATCTGCAAACTTACTAACCATGCCCCCTATATTCTCATCCAAATCATTAATATAAATGACAAATAACAGTGAACCCAGGACTGACCCCTGAGGCACACCGCTGGTCACAGGCCACCAGTTTGAAAAAAACAACCCTCTACAACCACCCACAGAAGCCAATTTTGTATCCATTTAGATACCTCACCCTGGATCACGTGAGATTTTACCTTATGCAACAACCTACCATGCGGTACCTTGTTAAAGGCCTTGCTAAAGTCCATGTAGACAACATCAACTGCACTGCCCTTATCTACCTACTTGGTTACTCCTTCAAAAAATTCAATCAAATTTGTGAGACATGATTTTCCACTCACAAAGCCATGCTGACTGTCTCTAATCAGTCCTAGCGTCTCTAAATGCCTGTAGATCCTGTCTCTCAAAATACCTTCCAACAACTTACCCACCACAGATGTGAGGCTCACTGGCCTGTAGTTCCCAGGTTTTTCCCTGCAGCCCTTTTTAAACAAAGGCACAACATTTGCCACCCTCCAATCTTCAGGCACCTCACCCGTGACTATCGATGATTCAAATATCTCTGCTAAGGGACCTGCAATTTCCCACAATGTTCTGGGATACATTTCATCAGGTCCCGGGGATTTATCTACCTTGATGCACTTTAAGACTTCCAGCACCTCTTTCACTGTAATATGTACACTCCTCAAGACATCACTATTTATTTCCCCAAGTTCCCTAACGTCCACGCTTTTCTCAACAGTAAATACTGATGAGAAATACTCATTTAGGATCTCTTGTGGATCCGCACATAGATGACTTTGTTGATCCTTAAGAGGCCCTACTCTCTCCCTTGTTACTCTTTTGCCCTTTATGTATTTGTAGAAGCTCTTTGGATTCTTCTTTGCCTTATCTGCCAAAACAATCTCGTGTCCCCTTTTTGCCCTCTTGATTTCTCTCTTAACTCTACTCCTACACCCCCCGATATTCTTCAAGTACTCATCTAAATCTGCTTTTATCACTTTTCCAAAGAAACCTGGCACAATAGAATGTGAGATAGATCAAACAATCAGCCTGACGAGTCATGTAGTAAAGGTCATCCTGAGACTCCTAATCCAGACAGTTAGAGAAAAAATTAAATTTGAGATTTCAGACACCGAATGTGCCTTCGTAGAAGTTTTTAAATGATGCAATGTATCATTTAAAAACTTTGGCAGAAAGAGTCACTGAAATGTAAAAACACCCTTGATCTATTGATAATATTGAAATGAGAGATAAAGTCCAGCACAATCATCTCATGGGAATAAACTAGAAGACATCAATGCCTATTTACTGGAATCAGACAGTGACGATTAGACATCAGAACAAATTTGGTGATTAGAACATGTTGAAAAGAAGCGTTAGATAAGGCTGCATTCTCTCACTGGACTGTATCTGCCTCTACACTGACTGCATTCTCAGAGGGATTGAAGGAATGGATGCTATAACGGTAGAAGGGCTATCGTCAACAATATCTGAGATGCTGAAAAAATCATTCTTGTAGCAACAATCGAAAAAGACTTGCAGAAATTAATTGTTACTGCGATAAAGGTAGACACAGGCTCACCTCCAACTGCAAGAAAATGTATGCTATGGTCTGAAGGCGGAAAGCGGGTAAATAGGGTGGTGAAAAAAAGCATATGGCACACTCGCCTTTATCAATCGGGGTATAGATTACCAAAGCAGAGAGGTCATGATGGAGTTGTATAGAACTTTGGTGAGGCCACAGCTGCAGTTCTGGTCGCCACATTATAGGAAGGACATGAATGCACTGGAGGGGGTGCTGAGGAGATTTGCCAGGATGCTACCTGGGATGGAACACTTAAGTTATGAAGAGAGGTTGCGTAGGCTTGGATTGCTTTTGTTGAACCAGAGGAAACTGAGGGGCAACCTGATTGAGATGTTCAAGATTATGAGGGGCATGGACAGGGTGGATAGGGAGCAGCTGTTCCCCTTAGTTGAGGTTCAGTTATGAGGGGACACAAGTTAAAAGTGAGGGGTGGGAGGTTTAGGGGGAACTTGAGGAAAAACATTTTTATTCAGAGGATGGTGACGGTCTAGAATGCACTGCCTGGGAGGGTGGTGGAGGCGGGATGGGTCACATCCTTTAAAAAGCACCTGGATTAGTACTTGGCACGCCATAACATTCAAGGAAAGAGAAAAAGGACATTCTAGTACAAAACATCCCAGTAAATGGAAGCAAGTTAGAACATGCCAATCAAGTCCATTATGTAAGAAGTACAGTAATATCCACCGTCAGAAGCAATACTAAATTCTGAAATAAAATCAGAGAAGCCAAAAGTGTTTTTATAAAGTTAGGCAACATTCTAAGAAACATCAGCTTGACCCTTCCAATGAGACTCCATGTGTTTAAATGTTAGGTCTGGCCAATAATGAATTATAGATGTGAAACTTCGAGCTTTGGAAAAGGGGAAGCAAAGAAAATCAAGAGCTTTGACATACGGAGTGCCAGAGAAGGATCCTACGGTGAGCTGGGTAGAGTAAAGAACTCACATAGGAGACTGAAATGAGGCCAGAGGAACAAGAGAAATCTTAAATGATATCATAAGAAGACAAAGAGTTCTTCAAATATGTGGCTGGAACTTTCACACCTCACTGCTGCTGCGAGTGAGGATGGAGAGTTTGGCGCTCAGCCAAATGTCTGTTCACTGCAGTGGGACCAGAGGATCCCGTTGGCATGAACGGCCAGAAAATTCCAGCCACTATCTGTGCGGAAGGCCTAACCACCACTGGAGGAAACGCAAGAGGCTGACAGCATTAAAGACTGACTCGACCCAAACTCCATGTTGTGCTTTAATTATACAGCACGTTGGTGAGATCACGTCAGGAGTATTGTGTATAGTATAGTATTTAAGGAAAGGTGTAAGTGTTTTGGAAGCAGTTCAGGGAAGTTTACCAGACTAATAGTTTGAAAGGGTGGGATGTCTTATGAGGAAAGATTGGACATCCACTGGAGTTTAGAAGAGTAAAAGATGACTTGATTCAAACCTTTATGATCCTGGGGCATATTGACAGGGTGGATGTAGAGAGAATGTTTCCTTGTATGGGAGAATCTAGAACCAGGGGCTCGCTGTTTAAAAATATGTCGGAGATGAGAATTTCCTTCTCGGAGGGTCGTAGGTCTCTGGAATTCTCTTCCTCAAAAAGCGGTGGAAGCAGAATCTTTCAATGTTTCTAAAGCAGAAGTGGATAGGTTCTTGATGAACAAGGGGGTGAAAAGTTATTGGGGGTAGGTAGGAATGTAGGGTTGATGCTACAATCAGATTTTATTGAATGGCAGTGCAGACCTGAGGGGCTGAGTGGCTCCTAATCTGTATGTTTGTACATCCAACAACAAGGTCATTCACCATTGCTATGATCAGAAAGTTTGGAAGACCTATGCCGCTTGGCATGGCTTTAGACAACAATGATGACTGGATAATAAGATACAAGGCATCCCGGAGAATGAACCACGGAGTTTTGAAAGAAAATATCCTCAAAATATTGAGGAAGTTGGCTAGGTTAGGTTTAGTTGGCCCTTGAGAAGGTGTGGTCAGCTACCTTCTGCAGTCTTCAACAACAATGTTGTTCCCACTGTGCTATTGGGTCCAAGGTTCCAAGGACTTTAGGTCAACAATGGTCCATGGCTGAGATACATGTCAGCAAGTCTGCTCTCCATTTGAAAAGAAAGGATATAGAGGCAGCAAGGAAGCTGCAAAGAGGATTTACAAGGCTGCCACAAAAACTGAGAAAAGCCCGAGGGATAACCTGGTAAGGTCTTTAGAAGGATAGGCATAGAGAAGTTATTTCCACTTATGGGAGGAGGGTCCAAAACCAGAGGAATTCATGAGAAACTTCTTTATCCAGGGAACTTGCTATATAAAAATGTTCAGCTCATCAACCCTCTCCCTTTCTCCTCTAAGGAGAGAAAAGTATAATTCTTAACAGCTAACTATCTCTATAGTTCCAATGTAAGCAGTATCGTTATAGATATAAATCCCTCTTCAGACCAAGTTAGCACAAAAAAATGGCTCACATGGATGCTATATTTCCAGCCTTTCAATCCCTCTGGCCAGATACAGAAAGACACAAGTCCTCTCTCTCCCAAACAGCAGACTCCAGAGAAAGAGACTTATTTCCTGGCAGATCCCAGTCTCCAAAACCAGACAGTGAAAGAGATTGTTGTAGTTAAACAATACCGTAGAGACTAGTCGTGAGTCAAAGTACAGTAGTTTATTTTTCACAAGCTTGTGGGAGAAGTCCAATTCCTAACACGGTCTCCAGACTTCTCGCCGAGTACAAGTTAAGAACAAATATTTATACATATATTTTCGCCCCTGGTCATGTCCGCATTTTCTCACGATTATTGCTGCCTCAGCGATTCCGTCCTTCGTGTAGTCTGTGTAATCGTGGCCATCTCAAGGCTGTCTGTTTTGTCGCCTCTATGTGGACACCTGTGGTTTGTTTAGATTATAAGTTTGCACAAACAAGTTAACTGAAATACAGGGGCCTATATAACAATTTATATCGGCATGGATGAATAGTATGTAATGAATATATATGAATCTATTATTATACGATCACAGAAGGCATGCATGTAAGCTCCACCATGTTAAACAGCAAAGTACATAATATAAAAGAACACAAAATGGATTCTAGCTTAGCTTCTACTCGCTGGGTTAGCCACATTCCTGAACACAATTAGCTGGGAAAAATCATGAGCTTGTACACAGCAGCTGCTTCTCTCATCTGTTTGGATACACGAAAACAAGCTCTACAATGCTTCTCACAAATCTCTAAGTAATACAAAGTTCATTAACCCATTCCCGTCTTCAAGACACAGAGAAAGCTACCTCGTTTTAAAGATCCCAAGCAGCAACTATGTAAGGCTAATTCTGCCCAATCACATGACTTTTCCTGTCAGTCAATCTTATCAAGCACTACTATTACAAAAAACCCAGGGGAAAACACTAAAATAACCAACTGCATTAACCCAGATTAAAACAAACATTCCAGCAAGTAGGACCAATTATGTTGCTGCAGCATCATCAGGGGCTGTCGGTACAAAGTGGCACTGGTTAATAGAACTGACTGCTAAAACAAATCCTGTACAAGAAATGTGACACAAATACAGTTCTTAAAGACACAGTATCATCACATAACCTACGACATCTTTAACATAGTAAAAATTCCAAGGTGTTTCACAGGAGTGACAGCAAAGAGTCATTAAAGGACATATAATGGCAGTTGACAAAAAGCTGGGTCACAGCCAGCATAATTAAGGATCCCACGCACCCCGGACATTCTCTCTTCCACCTTCTCCCTTCAGGAAAAAGATGCAAAAGTCTGAGGTCACGTACCAACTGACTCAAGAATAGCTTCTTCCCTGCTGCTGTCAGACTTTTGAATGGACTTACCTTGCATTAAGTTGATCTTTCTCTACACCCTAGCTATGACTGTAACACTACATTCTGAACTCTCTCATTTCCTTCTCTATGAACAGTATGTTTTGTCTGTATAGCGTGCAAGAAACAATACTTTTCACTGTATGTTAATACATATGACAATAATAAATCAAATCAAATCAAATCAGACGTGGTGTCTAAGTTATGTCTTAAAGGAGGAAAGTTAAAGAGCTGGAAATGTTTCCAGTGGCACTTCCAAAGTTAGGGCCTGGGGAGTTAAAGGTACAACCATCAATGGTGGAGCAATTAAAATGGAGAATGCTCAAGTGGTCAGAATTGGAGGAATACAGATATCTAGGAGGGTTTTCAGACTAGAAGAGATAAGAAATGAGGTCATTTAAAGATCTGAGAACAAGGATGAAAATGTTATAGTCAAGATGCTGTTTAACTAGAGCCAGTGTAGGTCAGTGAGAAAAGATGTGACGAGTGAACAGGCCTTGGTGCAAGATAAGGCACAGGTAGCAGGGTTTTGGATTAGCTTAAAAAAATAAGTGGTGGAAGATGAGAGGATGATCAGTATTGCATGGGCATAGCCCAGTCTAGAGATAACAAACAGGTTCATGGACAATGGGGTGGGGGGGTGAATTTAAA
This sequence comes from Mustelus asterias, assembly GCF_964213995.1. Classification (NCBI taxonomy): domain Eukaryota; kingdom Metazoa; phylum Chordata; class Chondrichthyes; order Carcharhiniformes; family Triakidae; genus Mustelus; species Mustelus asterias. Next base: position 2,208,296 of record NC_135817.1, on the reverse strand, counting down.
CTTCCCTGATTTCCCGCTCTTTACCCATCTGTTAACAGAAAGGTGTTTTTTTTTAATTCTGATTTCCCACTTTATAAATGGCATATTTCCCCAACCTTTAAATTTGGAAATGTTCCAGTCCTGGATACACAACTTGCACAGCAAACTTGAGGTCGGAGGAAATAGAAACAGTTGGTTTATATTTACACACACACACGAGGGGTTTCGCAATGTCCAGCACTTTTTGCACACACACAAGAAATGGGGTAAAAGGAAGAGTTCACTGCTTAGCCACAATAAAATAGAAATTGGAGTTTTTTAATATGTGTCCAGAGTTCAGAATCAGAAGTCAACTGGAATGTTCCTTCTGAGGGGAAGTTGACTGACTGGAGCGTGATCTGTCTTTGCAGAGTGAGATATCCATGATGGGAGAAGGCACATAGAATGAGTTTGTCTGGAGTTCCATGCTTTTGATTTGATTTAATTTATTATTGTCACATGTATCATTATACAGTGAAAAGTATATTTTCTTGCGTGCTATACAGACAAAGCATACTGTTCGTAGAGAATGAAAGGAAAGGACGCAGAGTAAGGGTGTAGAGAAAGATCAACTTAATATATGGTAGGACCCTTCGAAAATCTGATGGCAGCAGGGAAGAAGCTGTTCTTGTGTCAGTTGGTACATGACCTTAGACTTTTGTATCTTTTTCCCGACGTAAGAAAGTGAAAGAGTGTACATCTAGGGTGCGTGGGATCCTTGATTATGATGGCTGCTTTTCCGAGGCAGCGGGAAGTGTAGAGAATCAATGGATGGGAGGCTGGTTTGCGTGGTGGACTGGGCATCGTTCGCAACCCCTTGTAGTTTCTTGCAGTCTTGGTCAGAGCAGGGGCCATACCAAGCTGTGATACATCCAGAAAGGGTGCTTTCTATGGTGCATCTGTAAACGTTGGTTTCACCAGTTGGCATGTTTGATGAAGGCCAGAGTTCTTTCTGCCGCCACTGGCTTGATGGTAAACAGCACAGGCTGTTGCTGGAGTTCTGGACACATTGGGAGTCAAACAGCAACTACTGGACTTTAGTTCCACTGGACAATATTGCAGTGCAGCTTGGGAATACCTCCCAATACTCGTCCTTGGTGTGGTACAAAGGAAGTATATTCCCATGGCTGGAATTGCGAGCTGTTTAATTGGAATCAAGATTCCTTTTGTTTTTTTGGAGTCATTGGTTTTGTGGGTTAACAAAATGAAACCCTCCTGTCGAAACAATGGTGTTGGAACAATTAATGCTTAGGCCATTCCCGCCATAATGAAATATTAAGATCTGCAAAGACTTGCTTTTGTTTGAAGTTGGCTGCAGCAGACCCATCATCCACAGGGCCATTGCTACATTGGAACAGCTGTAAGCATCATGCGACCCGTTGGAAGGCATCTTGTCAGCTCGGTAATTGTCCATTTTGAAAAGCACAAAAAAACTAACTTCATATAGTGATCCAGCAGATGAAAATCTATCTTCCATATTTCGACCATGACACGTGGAAGTGGGATACAGTGGTCACATCAGCTGAGGTGGAGTGAAGTTGGGTGATGTTACTGAGGTGGAGACTGGCAGTCTTCAATGGTGCAGATATGTGATCCAAACTCAATTTGGGATGAAATATAGCACCAAGTAAGTGAACATTCTGGTTCAGCCTCAGATAGTTACGAGGGAGAGGGATGGAGACAATGATTAGCCAATGGGAGTTTGTCGAGGAGACCAAGGACTATGGCTTCAGTCTTCCCCATAATCATAAATAAATAACTTGCCGCAGACACTTTAAAAGGTGTTTCCCCAAAGTTACCCATTGTGTGTGGATGTGTATTTAAATAGTCGTTTCCACAGAGCCGTAGTATCCCAACAGTGCACAATTTGGCCATTCGGCCCATCAATTAGGCAACAACTTGCCGAAAGAGCATCTTACCCACATGCACAACCCTGCTCGATCCCTGTAACCCTGTGCAATTTAGCATTGCCAATCCACCTAATCCATCTGTGGATTGTGGGAGGAAACCAAAGCAGCGGCAGGAAACCCACACGGAGACAGGGAGAACGTGCAAACTCCACACAGTCACCCAAGGATGGAATCAAACCTGGGTCCCTAGCACTGTGAGGCAGCCATGCTAATCACTGTCGCCGTGCCAACCCAATGGGGAGAGAAAAATATAAGTGCAATGGGGATAGAGAAAGAGAAAAGGAGGCGAGAGAGAGAGGAGTGGATAAACAGAGAGAGAGGAATGGGAAGGGAGAGAGAGAGGAATGGAGAGAGAGAGAGAGGAATGGGGAGGGAGAGAGAGAGGAATGGAGAGAGAGAGAGAGGAATGAGGAGGGAGAGAGAGGAATGGCGAGGGAGAGAGAGGAATGGGGGGAGAGAGAGAGAGAGGAATGGGGAGGGAGAGAGAGAGGAATGGGGAGAGAGAGAGAGAGAGAGGAATGGGGAGGGAGAGAGAGGAATGGGGAGGGAGAGAGAGGAATAGGGAGGGAGAGAGAGGAATGGGGAGGGAGAGGAATGGGGAGTGGGAGAGAGAGGAATGGGGAGGGAGAGAGTGAGGAATGGGGAGAGAGAAAGAGAGGAATGGGGAGAGAGAGAGAGAGTAATGGGGAGAGAGAGACAGGAATGGCGAGGGAGAGAGAGGAATGGGGAGGGAGAGAGAGAGGAATGGAGAGAGAGAGAGAGAAATGGGGAGGGAGAGAGAGGAATGGGGAGAGAGAGAGAGGAATGGGGAGGGAGAGAGAGAGGAATGGAGAGAGAGAGAGAGGAATGGGGAGGGAGAGAGAGGAATGGCGAGGGAGAGAGAGGAATGGGGGGAGAGAGAGAGAGAGGAATGGGGAGGGAGAGAGAGAGGAATGGGGAGAGAGAGAGAGAGGAATGGGGAGGGAGAGAGAGGAATAGGGAGGGAGAGAGAGGAATGGGGAGGGAGAGGAATGGGGAGTGGGAGAGAGAGGAATGGGGAGGGAGAGAGTGAGGAATGGGGAGAGAGAGAGAGGAATGGGGAGAGAGAGAGAGAGTAATGGGGAGAGAGAGACAGGAATGGCGAGGGAGAGAGAGGAATGGGGAGGGAGAGAGAGGAATGGGGAGGGAGAGAGAGAGGAATGGGGAGGGAGAGAGAGAGAGGAATGGGGAGTGAGAGAGAGAGGAATGGGCAGGGAAGGAGAAAGAGGAACGGGGAGGGAGAGAGAGGAATGGGGAGGGAGAGAGAGAGGAATGGGGAGGGAGAGAGAGGAATGAGGAGGGAGAGAGAGAGGAATGGGGAGGGAGAGAGAGAGGAATGGGGAGGGAGAGAGAGAGGAATGGGGAGTGAGAGACAGGAATGGGGAGGGAGAGCGAGGAATGGGGAGGGAGAGAGAGAGAAATGGGGAGGGAGAGAGGAATGGGGATGGAGAGAGATGAGTGTATGTCAGAGAGAGATGAGTGTGTATGTGTGCGAGAGAGAGGAAGTGTGTGAGATAAAGATGTGAGAGATCAGTGTGTTTGTGAGATAGAGGTGAGTATGTATGAGAAGCAAATGTGTGTGTGAGAGGTATGTGTGTATATGAAAGTGAGGTGTGCGCGTGTGTGTGTGTGAGAGAGAGGTGAGTGTGTGTGTGTGTATGTGTGTGTGTCAGAGCTGTGTGTGAGGTGAGTTTGAGAGAGTTAAGTGTATGTGTGAGAGTCATAGAGGTTTACAGCATGGTAACAGGCCCTTCGGCCCAACTTGTCCATGGCATCCTTTTTTTTTAAAACTCCTAAACTAATCCCAATTGCCCACATTTGGCCCATATCCCTCTGTACCCATCGTACCCATGTAACCTTCTAAATGCTTTTTAAAAGACAAAATTGTACCTGCCTCTACTCCTACCTCCGGCAGCTTGTTCCAGACACTCACCACCCTTTGTGTGAAAAAATGCCCCTCTGGACACTTTTGTATCTCTTCCCTCTCACCTTAAACCTATGCCTTCTTGTTTTAGACTCCCCTACCTTTGGGAAAAGATATTGACTATCTCGCTGATCTGTGCCCCTCATTATTTTATAGACCTCTATAAGATCACCCCTCAGCCTCCTACGCTCCAGAGAAAAAAGTCCCAGTCTATCCAGCCTCTCCTTATAACTCAATCCATCAAGTCCCGGTGGCATCCGAGTAAATCTTTTCTGCACACTTTCTAGTTTAATAATATCCGTTCTATGATAGGGTGACCTGAATTGCACACAGTATTCCAAGTGTGGCCTTACCAATGTCTTGTACAATTTCAACAAGACATTCCAACTCCTGTATTCAATGTTCTGACCGATGAAACCAAGCATGCCGAATGCCTTCTTCACCACTCTGTCCACCTGTGACTCCAGTTTCAGGGAGCTATGAACATGTACCCCTAGATCTCTTTGTTCTGTAACTCTCTCCAACGCCCGACCATTAACTGAGTAAGTCCTGCCCTGGTTCAATCTACCAAAATGCATCACCTCGCATTTGTCTAAATTAAACTCCATCTGCCATTCGTCAGCCCACTGGCCCAGTTGATCAAGATCCCGTTGCAATCGGAGATAACTTTCTTCACTGTCCACTATGCCACCAATCTTAGTGCCATCTGCAAACTTACTAACCACACCTCCTATATTCTCATCCAAATCATTAATATAAATGACAAATAACAGTGGACCCACCACTGCTCCCTGAGGCACACTGCTGGTCACAGGCCTCCAGTTTGAAAAACAACTCTCTAAAACCACCCTCTGGCTTCTGTCAAGAAGCCAATTTTGTATCCATTTAGATACCTCACCCTGGATCCCGTGAGATTTAACCTTATGCAACAACCTACCATGCGGTACCTTGTCAAAGGCATTGCTAAAGTCCATGTAGACAACATCAACTGCACTGCCCTCATCTACCTTCTTGGTTTCCCCTTCAAAAAACTCAATCAAATTTGTGAGACATGATTTTCCACTCACAAAGCCATGAGGTGAGGTGTGTGTGAAAGTGAGGTGTGTCTGAGTGTGTGCCTGTGCACATGTGTGAGGTGTTTGTGCACATGTATGTGAGGATGGTGTGTGAGAGAGAACTATGTGTGAGGTGAGTTTGTGAGAATTGAGTGTATGCGCGTGAGAGGTGTATGTGTGTAAAAGTGTGTGTGCATTAGTGAGAAAGATGTGTGTGAGAGGTGTCTGTGTGCATTAGTGAGAAGAATGTGTGTGTGAGAGAGCTTTGTGTGAGGCAAGTGTGTGTGTGAGTTGTGTCTGTGAGAGGCGAGTTTGAGGTGCATGCATGAGAGAGCTGAGTGTGCGATGTGAGTGTGAGAGTTTGAGAGAGATGAGTGTGAGAGAGGTGTGTGTGGAGAGACAGGTGAGTGTGTGTAAGAGAGAGGTGAGTGTGAGAGAAAGAGAGAGGTGAGTGTTTGTGAGAGGGGTGAGAATGTGAGAGAGGTGAGTGTGTGTATAAGAGAAATATGTTTGTAAGAGGTGTGTGTAAGAGCGAGGTGAGTGTAAGAGGTGAATGTGTGAGAGAGAGAGGTTTGTGAGAGAGGTGAGTATGAGAGAGAGGTTTGTGAGAGAGAGGTTTGTGAGAGAGGTGAGTGTGTGAGGTGAGTGTGTGAGGTGAGTGTGTGAGGTGAGTGTGTGAGAGAGAAGTGAGTGTAAGAGGTGAGTGTGTGAGAGAGGTTTGTGAAAGAGGTGAGTGTGGGAGAGAGGTTTGTGAAAGAGGTGAGTGTGAGAGAGAGGTTTGTGAGAGAGGAGTGTGAGAGAGATGAGTGTGAGAGAGGGAGGAATGTGAGAGGTGAGTGTGTGAGAGAGGGAGGAATGTGAGAGGTGTAAGAGAGAGTTGAGTGTGAGAGGTGTATGTGAGAGAGGTTTGTGAGAGAGATGAGTGTGTGAAAGAGGTTTGTGAGAGAGGGTGGAGTGAATGTGAGAGGTTTGTGAGAGAGGTGTGAGTGTGAGAGAGGTGAGTGTGAGAGAGGGTGAGTGTGTGAGAGAGGTTTGTGAGAGAGAGGTGCGTGTGTGAGAGAGAAGTGTGTGTGTTTGAGAGAGAGGTTTGTGAGAGAGATGTTCGTGAGAGAGAGGTTTGTGAGAGGTGTGTGTAAGAGAGGTTTGTGAGGTGTGAGAGAGAAGTGAGTGTGACAGAGAGGTGAGGTGTGTGAGAGGTTTGAGAGAGGTGAGTGTGAGAGAGAGATGAGTGTGAGAGAGGTTTGTGAGAGGTTTGTGAGGGTGATGAATGTATGAGAGAGAGTGAGAGAGGTTTGTGAGGGAGGTGAGTGTGAGAGAGGTTTGTGAGGGAGGTGAGTGTGAGAGAGGTTTGTGAGGGAGGTGAGTGTGAGAGAGAGGTTTGTGAGGGAGGTGAGTGTGAGAAAGGTTTGTGAGAGAGGTGTGTGAGAGAGAGAGGTTTGTGAGAGAGGTGAGTGTGAGAGAGAGGTTTATGAGGGAGGTGAGTGTGTGAGAGTTTTATGAGGGAGGTGAGTGTGTGAGAGAGAGAGGTTTGTGAGGGAGGTGAGTGTGAAAGAGGTTTATGAGGGAGGTGAGTGTGTGAGAGAGAGGTTTGTGAGAGAGGTGAGTGTGAGAGTCAGTATTTGAGTCAGATATGAGAATCCAGCTTTCCATCAACACTCTTCCCATTAACCAACTGACCCAAAAGAGCAGCAAGAATCCTCCTATTAAAAACAACAAAAAGTTAAGACCCAGGTACTTCCTAAAATAAGAACATTTTCATTCTAATATGTAAGAAATAGAAGAGTTCTAGAAGTTAGGTTTTTTTTGTTTATACCTATTGTGGGAAAACAATCATTGTGTGATTTAATTCTTCACCCCAACAAGAATGTTTCTCAGGGGTTCCATCAGCACTCTGGGAAGGCATACGTGGCCGGAAAAGTTTGGGAAACTCTGCTCGGGAAGGTCAATCACCTTTGGCTTCAATCAGGTCAGATCAACTGAGGAACATTCAATGAGAGTCACTGTGATTGGGGGAATGTAAAAGAGTGCCGAGTGGAGGGGAGTGCAGTGTCACACAGCCCTGGTTTAATTATTGGCAGCCTTTACTGCCAACATGGTGCCTGCACAGTTGTACCAACCTTTGCGAGCGATCTTTGCAAACAATCACTTCCATTTGCTGGTGTTGTCTACATACATCACACTCCCAATTACACTGTTTTCCAGAGAGGGACCTGATGTACTCCCAGCAGCCATTCAAATTAAAGTTTTGTCCTCATGGTTCAAACGTTCATAAAATTATGGGTGGCACGGTGGCTAGCACTGCTGCCTCACAGCGCCGGGGACCCTGGTTCAATTCCAGCCTCGGGTCACTGTCTGTGCGGTGTCTGCACGTTCTCCCCATGTCTGCATGGGTTTCCTCTGGGTGCTCCGGATTCCTCCCACAGTCCAAAAATGTGCGGGTTAGGTGGATTGGCCATGCTAAATTGCCCCTTAGTGTCAGGAGACTAGCGAGGGTAAATGCATTGGGTTATGGGGATACGGCCTGGGTCAGTGCAGACATAATAGGCCGAATGGCCTCCTTCTGCACTGTAGGATTCTACGATTCCCCAACGGGATTTTAACTTTCCCCTGATTCCTCTCGACAATGCAGTAGCAAGCTGCACTATCACACGACTCTCTTGTTAAGTGTGATAATAAGGTAAAAATTGATCATATAAGGTTAGGTAGTGGCCCAGTGACAATGGGAAAAGTGGATCATTCCAGAAAGTGAGGGGGCTCTGACACAATTAGATAGAAAAGCATTGTTCGGGGCTCTGTGTTCTCATTGTGCCACATTTGCAAGTTGCTCTCTCTATCCATTCATGGCATCACTGGCTCGCCAGCATTTATTGCCCTTCGCCAACTTGCCCTTGGCCTTGTGCTTTGCTTGGCCAAAAAGCAGGGCATCCAAGAGACATTGCTGTGGGTCTGGAGTCACATGTAGGCCAGTAAGGACGGCTGATTTCCTTCCCTAAAGGGCATTAGTGAACCAGATGGATTTTTAGCAACAATGTTTTCTTGGTCATCATGAGACTATTAATTCCGCATTTTTTAATCAATTTAATTTCCACTATCTGCCATAGTGGGATTCGAACCCGGGTCCCCAGAGCATTACCCTGGGTCTCTGCATTCCTAGCCCAGTGACAATACCACTACGCCACTGCCTCCCAACATGCGCCTAAGTTTCTTTATCTTCAGTATTTCAAGGAGAAGCTGGGTCATTTTCTATGCCTACATGGCAAATTCCACCTTCAACTCAAAATATGCAACATGCGCAGACGTGTATTGGTGGCCCTTGTCAACTTGCATTAACAGGCGACACTGTGAATTATTTGAGGCTTCAATATTGCAAATAAGTTGCTTAGAAGAATGCATCAGAATAAAAAAGTCCTTTACTGAACTGTACACACTCACATCCATACAATGGAGGGAATGATCGTTTAATATAATGCCTATATATAGGTATATATAATATATATATATTACAGACACACATACAGAGGAAGAGACAAGTACTGCCTGGGATAAGACTTACACAGGCACCATGCCTGAAAACTTCAAATACTTCGTGATTGAACAGAAATAAAACTACTTAAGTATTCACTTGTCAACAACTGGAATTTCAATCATTCAACAGATACAATAAACACAAGACTTCTAATAAATCATTTTCTCGGATTCGATATTAATTCTTCATTTGACTGCCCCTTCGACAACTCGGAGTTAGATACAGAGTAACGCTCCCTGGACACTGCTCCCGTCAAACACTCCCAGGATAGATACAGCACAGGCTTAGATACAGAGTAAAGCTCCCTCTACACTGTCCCCATCAAACACTCCCAGGACAGGTACAGCACGGGGTTAGATACAGAGTAAAGCTCCCTCTACACTGTCCCCATCAAACACTCCCAGGACAGGTACAGCGCGGGGTTAGATACAGAGTAAAGCTCCCTCTACACTGTCCCCATCAAACATGATGTGGAGATGCCGGCGTTGGACTGGGGTAAACACTGTAAGGAGTCTAACAACACCAGGTTAAAGTCCAACTCACCTGATGAAGGAGCAGCGCTCCGAAAGCTAGTGGCGTTTGCTACCAAATAAACCTGTTCGACTTTAACCTGGCGTTGTTAGACTCCTTACCATCAAACACTCCCAGGACGGGGTTAGATACAGAGTAAAGCTCCCTCTACACTGTCCCCATCAAACACTCCCAGGACAGGTACAGGACACGGTAATGATACACGGTAAAGACTAACGGCAGCCAAGGTTAGATAATTCAGCCATGCATGCTGATCCCAGAATGAAGATTGCAGGATTCTGAAACAGATAGAGACGGAGTCAAACACAGATGCTGGCGATGGCAGACGTGATCCAGTGAATCCACATCGACCTTTTCTTCCTCCTTGCAGCTAAATGGGTAAATGCATGTAGTGAGTGTGAGGATCAGGGCATGTGTTGGACACTGGATCACTGGCAGTGGGCCCATGATGAAGCAGTACAAGGATACGCGGCTTTCTTCCTCTTTCCCCTCTGCGGCTTCTCCTGTTTAGGATCCTGCCTCTTGCTCCTGTCCCAGAGCTTCCAACAGGATGCCCATCGGTGTCCTCTTCAGGCCAATGCTCTCAATCTTGTTCTCAATCTTGTTCTTGAGGTTCCGTAAACGCAGAGAGGCATGGATTATAATCACTGGATAAAGAATGAAATGGGGCAGCATTCAGGAGAGTCCGCACATGGATAAGGCAGAAAGACAGAGGCCCACAGTCGACGAATATCAAGACACATACATGCAAAGGTCCACACTAATGCATACACACACACACGAGCACACATGCCCATGCCCACACATGCATGCATATGTGAGCACGCACCCTCAGAAACACGCATATGCCAGCACACACACACCCGCCCACATGCATCCACTGGCTAGCACACACGCTCAACCATACACATACACACACCCGCGCGCAAGCGCCCGCACACACACCCGCGCACACTCGGCCGCACACACCCGCGCCCACCCGCCCGCACACACACCCGCGCGCACCCGCCCGCACACACACACACCCGCGCGCACCCGCCCGCACACACATCCGCGCGCACGCACGCGCCCGCCCGCACACACACCCGCGCGCACCTGCCCGCACACACACCCGCGCGCACACACACCCGCGCGCACGCGCCTGCACACCATCGCCCGCACAGACCCCCGCGCGCACGCGCCCACACACATGCACCCACCCACGCGCCTGCACACCACCCGCACATCCGCGCACTCGCCCGCCCGCGCGCACACGCGCCCGCACACGCACACTCGCCCACACGCACGCTCGCCCACACGCACGCTCGCCCACACGCACGCTCGCCCACACTCGCGCACTCGCCCACACTCGCGCACTCGCCCACACTCGCGCACTCGCCCACACACGCGCACTCGCCCACACACGCACACCCGCCCACACAGGCACACCCGCCCACACAGGCACACCCGCCCACACAGGCACACCCGCCCACACAGGCACACCCGCTCACACGCCCACACAAGCACACCCGCGCACTCCCCCAAACACACCCGCGCGCACACACACTCACCTGCGCACGCGCCCACACACACCCGCGCACTTGCCCACCCGCACACGCGCCCACACCCGCGCACGCACCCACACAAGCACACCCGCGCACTCGCCCACACACGCACACCAGCGCACGCGCCCACACCCCCAAACGTACACCCACGCACGCGCCCATACACACCCGCGCACTCCCCCAAACACACACCCGCGCACGCGCCCACACACACTCCCGCGCACTTGCCCACCCGCGCACGCGCCCACACCCGCGCACGCAGCCACACAAGCACACCCGCACACTCACCCACACACACACACCAGCGCACGCGCCCACACCCCCAAACGTACACCCGCGCACGCGCCCATACACACCCGCGCACTCCCCCAAACACACACCCGCGCACGCGCCCACACACACTCCCGCGCACGCGCCCACACACACCCGCGCGCTCGCCCAAACACACACACGCGCACTCGCCCACACACACACCCGCGCACTCGCCCAAACACACACCCGCGCACTCGCCCACACACACACCTGCGCACTCGCCCACACACACACCCGCGCACTCGCCCACACACACACCCGCGCACTCGCCCACACACACACCCGCGCACTCGCCCACACACACACCCGTGCACTCGCCCACACACACACCCGTGCACTCGCCCACACACACACCCGTGCACTCGCCCACACACACACCCGTGCACTCGCCCACACACACACCTGCGCACTCGCCCACACACACACCCGCGCACTCGCCCACACACACACCCGCGCACTCGCCCACACACACACCCGTGCACTCGCCCACACACACACCCGTGCACTCGCCCAAACACACCCGCGCACTCGCCGACACGCGCACGCGCCCACACACACACCCGTGCACTCGCCCAAACACACACCCGCGCACTCGCCGACACGCGCACGCGCCCACACACACACCCGCGCACTCGCCCACACACGCACACCCGCGCACGCGCCCACACACACCCGTGCTCTTGCCCAAACACGCGCACGCACACACACTCGCCCACACACACCCGCGCACTCGCCCACACACACCCGCGCACTCGCCCACACACACCCGCGCACTCGCCCACACACACCCGCGCACTCGCCCACACACACCCGCGCACTCGCCCACACACACCCGCGCACTCGCCCACACACACCCGCGCACTCGCCCACACACACACCCGCGCACTCGCCCACACACACACCCGCGCACTCGCCCACACACACACCCGCGCACTCGCCCACACACACACCCGCGCACTCGCCCACACACACACCCGCGCACTCGCCCACACACACACCCGCGCACTCGCCCACACACACACCCGCGCACTCGCCCACACACACACCCGCGCACTCGCCCACACACACCCGCGCACTCGCCCACACACACACCCGCGCACTCGCCCACACACACACCCGCGCACTCGCCCACACACACACCCGCGCACTCGCCCACACACACACCCGCGCACTCGCCGACACGCGCACGCGCCCACACACACACCCGCGCACTCGCCCACACACGCACACCCGCGCACGCGCCCACACACTCCCGTGCACTTGCCCAAACACGCGCACGCACACACACTCGCCCACACACACCCGCGCACTCGCCCACACACACCCGCGCACTCGCCCACACACACACCCGCGCACTCGCCCACACACACCCGCGCACTCGCCCACACACACCCGCGCACTCGCCCACACACACACCCGCGCACTCGCCCACACACACACCCGCGCACTCGCCCACACACACACCCGCGCACTCGCCCACACACACACCCGCGCACTCGCCCACACACACACCCGCGCACTCGCCCACACACACACCCGCGCACTCGCCCACACACACACCCGCGCACTCGCCCACACACACCCGCGCACTCGCCCACACACACACCCGCGCACTCGCCCACACACACACCCGCGCACTCGCCCACACACACACCCGCGCACTCGCCCACACACACACCCGCGCACTCGCCCACACACACACCCGCGCACTCGCCCACACACACACCCGCGCACTCGCCCACACACACACCCGCTCACTCGCCCACACACACACCCGCGCACTCGCCCACACACACACCCGCGCACTCGCCCACACACACACCCGCGCACTCGCCCACACACACACCCGCGCACTCGCCCACACACACACACCCGCGCACTCGCCCACACACACACACCCGAGCATGCGCCCACACACCCGAGCACGCGCCCACACACACACCCGCGCCACACACACCTGCGCCACACACACCCGCGCACGCGCCCACAAACACCCGCGCACGCGCCCACACACACCCGCGCACGCGCCCACACACACCCGTGCACGGGGAGCGATTGAGATGGGGGCAGGGTTGAAAAGGGGGCGGGGGGAGGGCGGCGGGGGGGAGGGGGCGGCAGGCGAGGGAGCAGTGGAGGAGGGGCCGGCGGGGGGGGAGGGGCCAACGGGGGAGGAGGGGCTGGCGGGGGAGGGGCAGCGGGGTTTTGGTGGGCCAGCGGGAGGGCGGGCCGGCGGCGGGGGCGATGACCGGCGGCGTGGGGCGGTGACCGGCGGCGGGGGCGGGGACCGGCGGCGGGGGCGGGGACTGGTGGGGGACGACGGTGGGCTGGGTGGACAGCAGCAGACGGTGGCGGCTGACGTCGGGTGTGGGAACGGCCGCGGGCGGTGACGGCTGCGGGCGGCAGTGAGCGGCGGTGGGAGGAATAGACAGAAAGGAGAGCAGGACTGAGGTGGGAGACTGCAAGAAAGAGAGAGCGGCACTAAAAGGCATTACTTGCAGGATGAACCGTGCTTGTGTTTCGTGATTTACTTTATCCCTCTGAATGGGCACAGACTGAGTGTTGGATTTGGAGATTCTTGCTTCTCATCTGCAAGTCCGTACAAATGCTTACAGTGCAATGTACGGCTCCAGTTGTATCCTTCAGCAACCTGATTCATGGAATATATAACATGGTGGCAGGGAATAGTTGCCTAAAAGTTGCTCTTGTGGAAAATGGCAGAAGGATTGTCTGAATGTGCTCAGATCTTCCTGGAGTGTGAACCATATGGGCCAGACGGCAGAATGAGGTGGATATGCGGGCACATCCTTGCCAAAGAGGACATAAGGTGTGGCCGTGGCATTGTCACAAGGAAGTCCAATCAAATTCAAGTATTTTATAAACTGGAAGCATATCAGTTGGATACAGACGAAGGTATGGACTTTCTCTCAGTGTTCTTGAATGAAATGTACAAAAAAAAATCATGTTAAAATCCTAAAGGGGCATGGTTAGACTTTGATAGATTTTGCAAAGCAGATCAGTCACTCGAGGGAGGGGTATACCACCCTGAACAGATTGCGCAATGGATTGATGAAATGTGGGGAGTTTCTGTATCGTCAGGGGGTGTTTACGTTGTTGGGTTGTGCTCGGGTGACTCGCATGGACAGCTTCCTGGTTGGAACTGGTGTTTCATCCCGAGAAAGGAAAATCCTGTTGGATCAGGTGTTGGCTGACTTGCAAAATATCTCAAAGCAAAGATCCACTCACTCCAGCCACTTTGGGACAAATGACTTCCACTGTCGCACGGAGAATACAGGACTCACTGATCACCAGATAGCGGTTACAGACCGAGGCACAATGGGAGGATTAAAGGCAGCCAGGATGAGCATGCAAGCACCTCTGGTAGGCCTGGATACACAATAGGGAAAGACAGAATTGGAGGAGCACGAATGGGCAATTAATCTCAGGTATTGGCTCAGGTTACAGGTCTGACACACACCGTCATTATACGATGAACTGCCATTGCCATTATACCATGCCTGCCCCAAGCAGTGAGACAGGATCCTCAATGTGAAGAAATGTCAAACGTGGAGTGCGAAGAGAGTAAGCGCGAGGGAGGGACAAGAGGGGGCAAGGATCTAGTGACAGACTGAAAGGAGAGTGGGGAGGGTCAAGCAGGAGAGAGAGGGCAAAGCAGAGGGGGATAGTGAGGGGAATGGTGGGGGTGAGGGGGAGACAATGGATGGAGACAGGGAGACATGGAGACGTCCTGGCGACGGTCAGCAAGCTGGCAAGAGAGAGACGGGAGCAGACGTTCGGCAGGGATACCAGGAAAACCTTCTCAATTGGCAGCGAGTTCAGAGTGCACACTTACAAAGCATGGGAAAGGTGATTCCAAACAGGAAGACAGCAACACCCCCAACCAGCGAGAGGAGGCAGTAGCTGGCTGCCAGCACGACCACGAGGCAGGGGGTCGGGTGGTTCCGGCGCAGTCTCCGGACCACTGCCTTGTTCTCCGCTGACCACACAAAACCCAGGAAGAGGAGAGTAACCACCGTCCCGCCCAGAAGAGTCTTCAGTGGTTCGATGTACCTGCACCAGGAGAGGAGGGAATCAGTCAGACCTGCACATCTCACCCCAGCGCCCCCACACACCCTCTCTTACCAACTCACCGCTTGGCAAATACAATGGATGGCTCCCAAAACTCACTCTGCACCGCCACCTGGTGGCTGCAACCTGCAGGTGCACTGTGACTGTTTACATAGGAAAAACTAATGAGAGTTCAGAGCAAACCGCAATACTGAACACAAAAAGTGTGCAGTCCGCTGTGTGGGGACTCCTGGTGGTGAGGGTGAGTGACATTTTCTACAAGGCCAATGGCTGTTGGCACAGATCCTACACATTCCAAAGAGCAAGAGCAGTGGTGGGGCGAGGGGGCGGGGGGAGATGAACCCACAGGCCTTTTTTCTTTATTCATTCGTGGGTTATGGACGTCGCTGGCTGGCCAACATTTATTGCCCATCCCTAATTGTCCAAGGGTGAACCACACTGCTGTGGCTCTGGAGTCACGTGCAGGCCAGACCAGGTAGGGATGGCAGATTTCCTTCCCTGAAGGACATTAGTGAACCAGATGGGTTTTTCCGACAATTGACAATGGTTCCATGGTCATCAGTAGATTCTTAATTCCAGATATCTTTTATTGAATTCAAATTCCACCATATGCCGTGGCGGGGTTTGCACCAGGGTAGCTGAGTTTCTGGATTAATAGTCTAGCGATAACACCACTATCGCCTCCCCTGCAGGTACATTGTGACATCAAAGACGAGCCATACAAATGTACGATTTAGGAGGAGTAGGCCATTTGGTCCATCGAGCCTGTGATACCATTTGATGAGATCATGGCTGAAATGACTGTGGCCTTGACCCCATTTTCCAGCCCATCCCTCGAGTCCCTTCTCGATCAGAAACGTCTCTAACTCGGGCCTTGAATATATTTACTGACCCACAGTCCTCACCGCTGTCTGGGATGAGATAATTCCAGACTGACCACTCTCAGAGAAGAAATTCCTCCTCATCTTGTCTTCAATGGGAGACCCTCTTTATCTTTAAACCGTGCACCCTGTAGTTCAGGATTCCCTTATGAGGGACCTCTCCTGGCACTCGTCCTGTCAAATCAAACCCCCCTCAGAATCTGATGTTTCAATCAGATCACCTCACATTCTCCTAAACTCTCAACAAGTACAGGCCCGACCTTTCCTCATCAGTTAACCCCTTCATCCCAGGAACCAGTACCAGCTTGCTCAAGAATCTTGAGTACGGCGATTTACCAGGAATTTGCCTGGACTGGAGAGTTTTAGTTATGAAGAGAGATTAGATAGACTGGAGTTGTTTATCTTGGAACAGAGGAGACTGGGGGTGGGGGGGATGATTGAGATGTAGGGGCAAAGATGGAGTGGACAGAAAGAAATCTTTTCCCCCTTGGTGGAGGGATCAATGACTAGATTTAAGGTAAGAGGCAGGAGATTCAGAGAGGATGTGAGGAAAACCTTTTTCACACAAAGGAGACTGGAACTCACTGACTGAAGATGGATGGAGGCAGGAACTATCATAACATTTATAGAACATAGATTAACTACAGCACAAACAGGCCCTTCGGCCCCACAAGTTGTGCCGAACACATCCCTACCTTCTAGACCTACCTATAACCCTCCATCCTATTACGCTCCATGTACTCATCCAGGAGTCTCTTAAAAGACCCTATTGAGTTCGCCTCCACCACCCCTGATGGCAGCCGATTCCACTCGCCCACCACCCTCTGTGTGAAAAACTTACCCCTAACATCTCCCCTGTACCTACCCCCCAGCACCTTAAACCTGTGTCCTCTCGTAGCAGACATTTGCACCCTGGGAAAAAGCCTCTGAGAGTCCACCCGATCTATGCCTCTCAACATCTTATACACCTCTATTAGGTCTCCTCTCATCCTTCGTCTCTCCAAGGAGAAAAGACCGAGCTCCCTCAGCCTATCCTCATAAGGCATGCCACTCAATCCAGGCAACATTCTTGTAAATCTCCTCTGCACCCTTTCAATCTTTTCCACATCCTTCCTATAGTGAGGCGACCAGAACTGAGTACAGTACTCCAAGTGGGGTCTGACGAGGGTCTTATATAGCTGCATCATTATCCCCGGACTCCTAAACTCAATCCCTCGATTGATAAAGGCCAGCACACCATATGCCTTCTTAACCACCATATGAAGAATTTAGATGTACACTTGCGATGCCAAGGCAAAGAAGGCCATGGGCCAAATGCTGGAAAATGGGATTAGAATAGTTGGGTGTTTTGTCTTTGACTGGTGCAGACACAGTCAGCCAAAGGGCCTTTTTTTGTGCTGTAGACCTCTGTTACTCCTGGAGTTCCATGCTCTATTCAAGGCTGCGGGAGAATTATGGACCAAATCAGCCATTCAGCCCATCTCAGTCCCTACACCATCGTGGAATTCTCTCAGGATCCCTCCTCGGCTTCTCCTTCGCCGCTCTGTCCAAGAATTCAGAAAAAGGGACTGTAAGGACCTTGAGCAGTTCGACATAGGAAGCAAAGAGGTATTGGAGGCTTTGACAGCCTTAAAAATGGACAAATCCCCAGGCCCGGATGAATTGTATCCCAAGCTGCTGTGGAAGGCAAGGCTAGAAATTGCAGGGGCTCTGACACAGATTTTTAATTCCCCTTTGGTCACGGAGGAAGAGACCGAGGACTGCGAATGTGGTTGCACTATTTAAAAAGGGAGGTAGAGATGACCAGGAAATTATAGACTGGTGAGTTTCACATCAGTGGTAGGGAAACTATTGGAGAAAATTTTGGAGAGAATTAATCTCCACTTGGAAAGATATGGGATGATCGTGGATAGTCAGCATGGCTTTGTCAGAGGTAGGTCATGCCTAATAAATTTGATAAAAGTTTTCAAAAATGTGATCGAGTGTGTTGATGAGGAAAGTTCAGTTGATATAGTTTACATGAATTTTAGCAAAGCTTTTGGCAAAGTTGCACTTGAAGGACATGGAATTCAGGGAAACTTGGCGAGATGGATCTAAAACTAGCTTAGCAATAGGACTCAAAAGTGTGGTGGTAGAAGGCTGTTCGAGTGACTGGATGCTGGTGTCCAGTGCTGTACCACAAGGATCAGTTCTGGGTCCATTAGTGTTTGTTCTGTACATAAATGATACAGACAATAATGTGGGAGGAATGTTAAGTAAGTTTGCAGATGATGCCAAGATTAGCAGAGTGGTTAATGAAGAAGAAGATGGTTATAGGTTACAGGAAGATACAGATGGGTTGGTCGGGTGGACAGAGAAGTAGCAGATGGTATTTAACCCAGATATGTGCTAGGTGATGTACTTTGGGAAAAGTAACAAGACAAGGGAGTAATGAATGAAGGCAGGACACCAGGAAGCTCAGAGGACTGGATGGATCTTGGATCCTTATTCCCTGAAGGTGGTGGAGCAGATGAATAGGATAGTTAAGAAGCTATATGGGACACTTGCTTTTATCAGTTGTGATATGCAATATAAGAGCAAGGAGGTTATGTTGGAGCTGTACAGACATTGGTTAGGCCACAGCTGATTAGATTAGATTTATTATTGTCACATGTATTGGTATACAGTGAAAAGTATTGTTTCTTGCGTGTTATACAGACAAAGCATACCGTTCATAGAGAAGGAAAGGAGAGAGTGCAGAATGTAGTATTACAGTTATAGCTAGGGTGAAGAGAAAGATCAACTTAATGTAAGGTAGGTCCATTCAAAAGTCTGGAGTACTGTGTGTACTTCTGGTCACCTCACTACAGGAAGGATGTGATTGCACGAGAGGAGGTACAGAGAAGGTTCACCAGGATGCTGCCCGGGATGGAGCATTTGATCGATAAGAAGAGACCGGATAGGCTTGGATTGTTTTCTCTAGAGCAGAGAAGGCTGAGGGAGGAAATGATTGAGGTGTATAAGATGGTGAGGGGTATGGACAGGGTGAATAAGAAGCAGTTGTTCCCCTCGGTTGAGGGGCATAGTTTTAGGGTAAAGGGCAGGAGATTCAGAAGGGATTTGAGAAAAGAAATTCACTCAGAGTGTGGTGAGAATCTGGAATGCACTAACGGGGAGGGTAGAGGAGGCCAGAAACATTAGAACCTTTAAAAAGCATTTGGGTGAGCACTCGAAACATCATAATGTTCAAGGATATGGGACAAGTGCTGGAAAATGGGATTAGCGTGACTTTAGTGATAGTTATTGTTGGCGGGCTGATGGGCCGAAGGGCCTTTCCTGCTCTGTATGACTAAGACTGTCTTCCCAGTCGAGCTCCATGTCTGTGTGGAAGAGCAGCTGATAGATCGATCTAAACATTGATCGCTGGTTGGGCTGCGGTTGGAGAACAGGTGTCCCAAGAATGGGCATCGGCCTTCCTGAAGGTTTTGTTAGAAAAAAACGTGGGTGAGGTTGTCAGTGATATTAACTGGGATGACAGCAGGGCTGAGGGACTGGCAGGTGTGAGGAGCTACACAAACTGGGGTTGTCCTCCAGACAGCAGACAAGGTAAGAGGGAGATTTGATAGAGACATCAAAATCACGAGGGGTTTTGATAAGACGAAATCAGGAGAAGGCGATAGCAGCAGGAGGGTTGCTAATCAGAGGGCACTGCTTAAAAGCCACCAGCAAAAGACCAGAGTGCGGAGGAAAACAAGGAGAATGTAATCAATACACAATGTATTCCTGTGAAGGGACAGTGCCAACACATTCACAATAGAATTGGATCAATGCACAGATTTGTGGAGAAGTTGTAGAGCAGAGTAAAAGAGGATTAACTGGATAGCTTTCAAACAGCCAGCATTGTCTCGATGGGCTGAAGGGACTCCTATTGTGCAGCATGATTCCGGCCCATATCACCCTGTCACAAAGTACCAGCCTTTCCAGACACCAAAGTTTGTTTTGACAGAACCTGGTGTAAAGTCAGAAATGTGCTTCTGAGATCAATGCAGAGCAAGATCCCACAACTACGAAAGGTGGAAGTGGTGCTGGGATGGTTAATGGGGAAATGTTGGGTTCAGAACAAATCCTTCGTTGTTGCTCTTCTTGTTAAATTGGCTGCAGGGACTTGAACATCGAAATTGAAAGGGCAGCTCTGACAGTGCGGCACTCCCTCAGCACTGACCCTCCGACAGTGCGGCGCTCCCTCAGCACTGACCCTCCAACAGTGCAGCACTCCCTCAGCACTGACAGTCCGACGCTCCTTCAGTACTGACCCTCCAACAGTGCGACACTCCCTCAGCACTGACCTTCCACAGTGCGACACTCCCTCAGCACTGACCCTCCGACAGTCCGACGCTCCTTCAGTACTGACCCTCCAACAGTGCGACACTCCCTCAGCACTGACCCTCCGACAGTGCGACACTCCCTCAGGACTGACCCTCCGACAGTGCGACGCTCCCTCAGGACTGACCTTCTGACAGTGCAACATTCCCTCAGTACTGACCCTCCGACAGTGCGGTACTCCCTCAGTATTGCCCGCAGGGTGTGGGAAGAAAGTGTTGGGACTGGTCAGTGGGGTTTATGTCTCTGGGAGTGAGATTGAGGTAGAGAAATGTGAATGTTTTTCTTGGAGCCAAGAATGGAGTGGCGCAGAAGCCAACCCTCTTTGTCTAAAGAGAAAATGCTGGAAAATCTCAGCACGTCTGGCAGCATCTGTAAGGAGAGAAAAGTGCTGGCATTTCAAGGTCAGATGACACTTTGTCAAAGCTAAAAGGCAGAGAAAGTGGGAGATATTTATACTGCAGGGTGAGGGAATGAAAGATGAGTCATAGCCGCAGAAACCAGGGGAACGGACTGCTCATGGCAGCTCATAGAGAGAATAAAGGGTGTGAATGGCCAAACAGCAGAGAAGCTGTAAACTGTGACAGATGAAAATGTTGGGAAGGGGGTTGGAAGGGAAGGGGTTGGAAGGGAAGGGGGCTGGAAGGGGAAAATGGATGAGTTAGAAGTAAAACTTAGAAAAGGGGGAGAAAAGGGAAGGGAAGGGGGATGAAGTCGGGGGAAAGAGCGCGGAGGGGAAGACGAAAAATGAAGACAATAAAGAAATAAAAGGTAGAGAACAGTAAAAAATTAAATAAAGTAGAATGAAAACAAAGGGATCGAGGTGGGGTAGAGCAAATCATCTGAAGTTGTTGAATTTGATGTTGAGACCAGAAGGCTGTAAAGTGCCGAACCGGAAGATGAGATGCTGTTCCTCCAGTTTGCGTTGCGCTTCACTGGAACATTGCAGCAAGCCAAGGACAGACATATGGGCATGGGAGCAGGATCATGTGTTAAAATGGCAAGCAACAGGAAGGCCATTTTATTTATTACTGTTCTCTACCTTTTATTTCTTTGTTGTCTTTCTTTATTTTTCTTCTTCCCCCACCCCCCTCTTTCCCCCCTACTTTATCCCCCTTTGCTAAATTTTACCTCTGTCCCATCCATCCCCCCCTCTCCCTCCTCCATCTGGCACAGTTTACAGCTTCTCTGCCGTTTGGCCATTCATTTATTCTCTCTGTGGACAGCTATCAGCAGCCTTTTCCCCTGGTTTCTGTGGCTATGACTCATCTTTCATTCCCTCACCCTGCAGTATAAATATCTCCCACTTTCAGCTTTGACAAAGAGTCATATGGACTCGAAACGTCAGCTCTTTTCTCTCCTTACAGATGCTGCCAGACCTGCTGAGATTTTCCAGCATTTTCTCTTTTGGTTTCAGATTCCAGCATAGAATCATAGGATCCTTACAGTGCAGAAAGAGGCCATTCGGCCCATTGAGTCTGCACCAACCACAATCCCACCCAGGCCCTATCCACATATCCATACATATTTACCCACTAACCCCTCTAACCTATGCATCCCGGGACACTAAGGGGCAATTTAGCATGGCCAATCAACCTAACCCGCACATCTTTGCACTGTGGGAGGAAATTGGAGCACCCGGAGGAAACCCACGCAGACACAGGGAGAATGTGCAAACTCCACACAGACATCTGCAGTAATTTGCTTTTAACCCTCTTGCCTATGTTGGCCCTTTGAAATATCTGATTGATCTAATTCTCCGTCCTCTTCATAGAACATAGAACAGTACAGCACAGAACAGGCCCTTCGGCCCACGATGTTGTGCCGAGCTTTATCTGAAACCAAGATCAAGCTATCCCACTCCCTATCATCCTGGTGTGCTCCATGTGCCTATCCAATAACCGCTCAAATGTTCCTAAAGTGTCTGACTCCAATATCACTGCAGGCAGTCCATTCCACACCCCAACCACTCTCTGCGTAAAGAACCTACCTCTGATATCCTTCCTATATCTCCCACCATGAACCCTATAGTTATGCCCCCTTGTAATAGCTCCATCCACCCGAGGAAATAGTCTTTGAACGTTCACTCTATCTATCCCCTTCATCATTTTATAAACCTCTATTAAGTCTCCCCTCAGCCTCCTCCGCTCCAGAGAGAACAGCCCTAGTTCCCTCAACCTTTCCTCATAAGGCCTACCCTCCAAACCAGGCAGCATCCTGGTAAATCTCCTCTGCACTCTTTCCAGCGCATCCACATCCTTCTTATAGTGAGGTGACCAGAACTGCACACAATATTCCAAATGTGGTCTCACCAAGGTCCTGTACAGTTGCAGCATAACCCCACGGCTCTTAAACTCCAACCCCCTGTTAATAAAAGCTAACACACTATAGGCCTTCTTCACAGCTCTATCCACTTGAGTGGCAACCTTTAGAGATCTGTGGATATGGACCCCAAGATCTCTCTGTTCCTCCACAGTCTTCAGAACCCTACCTTTGACCCTGTAATTCACATTTAAATTAGTCCTACCAAAATGAATCACCTCACATTTATCAGGGTTAAACTCCATTTGCCATTTTTCAGCCCAGCTTTGCATCCTATCTATGTCTCTTTGCAGCCTACAACAGCCCTCCACCTCATCCACTACTCCACCAATCTTGGTGTCATCAGCAAATTTACTGATCCACCATTCAGCCCCCTCCTCTAAGTCATTAATAAAAATCACAAAGAGCAGAGGACCAAGCACTGATCCCTGTGGCATTCCGCTCGCAACCTGCCTCCAATCCGAAAATTTTCCATCCACCACCACCCTCTGTCTTCGATCAGACACAGTAAGAAGTTTAACAACACCAGGTTAAAGTCCAACAGGTTTATTTGGTAGCAAAAGCCACACGAGCTTTCAGAGCTCCAAGCCCCTTCTTCAGGTGAGTGGGAATTCTGTTCACAAACAGGGCATATAAAGACAGAGACTCAATTTACATGAATAATGGTTGGAATGCGATACTTACAGCTAATCAAGTCTTTAAGAAACAAAACAATGTTTCTTAAAGACTTGATTAGCTGTAAGTATTCGCATTCCAACCATTATTCATGTAAATTGAGTCTGTGTCTTTATATGCCCTGTTTGTGAACAGAATTCCCACTCACCTGAAGAAGGGGCTTGGAGCTCCGAAAGCTTGTGTGGCTTTTGCTACCAAATAAACCTGTTGGACTTTAACCTGGTGTTGTTAAACTTCTTACTGTGTTTACCCCAGTCCAACGCCGGCATCTCCACATCATTTCGATCAGACAGCCAGTTACCTATCCAATCGGCCAACTTTCCCTCTATCCCACACCTCCTCACTTTCATCATAAGCCGACCATGGGGGACCTTATCAAACGCCTTACTAAAATCCATGTATATGACATCAACTGCCCTACCTTCATCAACACACTTAGTTACCTCCTCCAAAAATTCAATCAAATTTGTGAGGCACGACTTGCCCTTCACGAATCCGTGCTGACTATCCCGGATTAATCCGCATCTTTCTAAATGGTCGTAAATCTCATCCCTAAGGACCTTTTCCATCAATTTACCAACCACCGAAGTAAGACTAACCGGTCTATAATTACCAGGGTCATTTCTATTCCCTTTCTTAAACAGAGGAACAACATTCGCCACTCTCCAGTCCTCTGGCACCATCCCCGTGGACAGCGAGGACCCAAAG
Source organism: Mustelus asterias (assembly GCF_964213995.1). Lineage (NCBI taxonomy): Eukaryota > Metazoa > Chordata > Chondrichthyes > Carcharhiniformes > Triakidae > Mustelus > Mustelus asterias. Next base: position 2,184,427 of record NC_135817.1, on the reverse strand, counting down.
ATCAAAGCCAAAGGCTCTGCAATCTCATCCCTTGCCTCCCAAAGAATCCTAGGATATATTTCATCAGGCCCAGGGGACTTATCGACCTTCAGTTTATTCAAAACTGCCAGTACATCCTCCCTCCGAACATCTACTTCCTCCAGCCTTTCCCCATTGTCCTGCAAACTTTCCTCATGTTCCAGCAGGACAAGACTATTTAGAGGCTGCATAGATTAATTGACGGCTAAAAACAAATGCCCTGTCGCTGGCCTGTCCCCATCCCTTTAATCACAGGGCGTTTGCCCACGTGGCTGGTGGAGCGCTGATTGACAGCGAACCTCACCAATCGGCGCTCAGGATCAGGCAAACGGATCCCTCAATCCAATTGGAGGACCTTCCATTCGCCCGCCTGTGGCCTTTGTGATGAATCAAGCTGTGGACCAATCAGATGACAGCCGCGCCTGATTGACATCGGCATTACCCAATGGACGCGGTAAGTGGGAGGAGGCACTGACCCGACCAGCAGGAGAATGGCCGCCAACGTTGCCAGGTAATTGGTCTGGTAGTACAGCAGGTTGTTGATAACCCGGTTGTTCCACCTCAGTGGATCCTTCAGGTCCGGCAAGCTGAAGCGGGCCGAGCTGCAAACAAAGTCATCGAACGTGCGAAGCGGCGGCAGCTGCACCTCAGCGTTTCGGGCCATGGCGGCTGGGCGTTGCTGCAAGGAAGGGGGAAAACCGTGGACTGCGCATGTGCCGAACCTTTCGCCCATCCGCCTGGACCTCACTGCGCCTGCGCCGAGTCGCCGGCTGCGGCGTCTGACCTGAGGCTGCGCCTTTTGCGTGATATGCAGATCTAGGTCTGAGGTCATACGTTCACGGTGACTGACGTCAGCACCAGCCCCGACAAAAGATAAAATCCTGCAGATACTGGATATCTGAAATAAAACATCAAATCTGAAATAATAATGTCTGAAAAATAAACAAAAGGTAAAATAAAAACACAAAATCTGAAACGATCAAATCTAAACAAAACACAAAATCTGAAATAAAACTTAAAATGTGGGGGAAAAACTATCTGAAACACAAACTTAAAATCCAAAAAACAAAATGTGAAACAAACAAAATCAGAAACATAAACACAAAATCTGAAATCAGTAAAATCTGAAATCAGCAAAATCTGAAATCAGCAAAATCTGAAAACATTCTGAAACATAAAATTTGAAAAAAAAAGATCTGAAGTAAAATCCAAAAGACCAGAAGAAAATCTGAAAGATAAACAGAAACTCTGAAGCGAAAACAAAAGCAGAAAATACTGGAGAGACTTAGCAGGTCTGGCAGCAACTGTGAGGAGAGACGCAAAGCTGCTGTTTCAGGTAATCACCTTTCGGATGGTAGAATGGTAGCAGCACAAAAGGGGAACCCCCCCAACCCCATGTCTGTCACACACTGCCAACCATCACATGACAGAAGCAACAATGTGCCCTCACAGGACATCTTAACCAATAGTAAAAAACCCCAAGGTACCTTCTCAAGAGCAATTTGATCTCTAGCCACTTGAGATGACATCAGGTGACCAAAAAACTCAGTCAAACAGGATGGTTTTTATGGAATGTCTTAAAGGAGGAGAGAGCTGGAGAGGTTGAAGGAGGAAATTCCAGAGCTTGGGCCTGAGGAAGCTGCAGACACGATCAGCAATGGTGCAACAATACAAATTAGGAACATGGAAAAGATCTCAAAGATTTAGGCTGGGGAGGATTACAGAGGGAGAAAGAGTTGTAGGGGCTGTGGGAAGTTATGGAGTGAGGGAGGGTTGTGGAGGCTGGAGGAGGTTACAGGGATTGGGATGGTTGTAGGGGCTGGGGAGGTTACACAGGTAGGGATGGTTGCAGAGATAGGGAGGGTGGTCGGGGCTAAGGGAGGTTACAGAAATAGGGTTGGAGGTGGTTCCAGAGATAGTGAGGAATGTATGGGCTGGAGGAGGGTACAGAGATAGGGAGAGATTTAAGGGCTGGAGGAGTTTACAGTGATAGGGAGGATTGTAGGGGCTGGAGGAGGTTGCAGAGATAGGATTGTAGCGGCTTGTGGAGATGGTTGCAGATGCTGGAGGAATTTGATTTGATTTATTATTGTTACATGTACCGGGATACGGTGAAAAGTAATTGTTTGCACATTTTACAGGCAAAACATACTGTTCATGAAGTACATAGGGGAAAAGTAAAAGGATAGGGTGCAAAATATATTGTTGCAGTTACGGGTAGGGTGAAGAGAAAGATCAGCTTAATATATGATAGGACCATTCAAAAGTCTGATGACAGCAGGGAAGAAGCTGTTCTTAAGTCTGTTGGTATGTGTTTTCAGATTTTTGTATCTTTTTTCCAATAGAAGAAGGTGGAAGAGAGAATATCTGAGTGTGTGGGTTATGCTGGCTGCTTTCCCGAGGCAGCAGCAAGTGTAGATGGAGTCAATGGATGGATGGACTGGGCTACATTCACAACGCTTTGTAGTTTCTTGGGGTCTTGGTCAGTGCAGGAGCCGTACCAAGCTGTGATACATCCAGAAATGATGCTTTGGTGCATTTGTGAGAGTCGTAGTGAACATACTGATTTCCCTGAGCATCCTGAGAAAGTAGAGGCGTTGGTGGGCTTTCTTAACAATAGCGTTGGCTTGGAGGGACCAGGACAGGGTGTTGGTGATCTGGACACCTAAAAACTTGAAGCTTTTAACCATCTCCATTTCATCACCGTTGATATACACAGGGGCATATCCTCCACTATGTTTCCTGAAGTCGATAACTATCCTTCATTTTACTGACATTGAGGGAGAGATTATTGTCATCGTACTATTTCACCAAATTCTCTATCCCTTCCCTGTACTCCGTCTTGTCATTGATTGCGATGTGAGCCACTACAGTTGTGTTATCAGCAAACTTGAAAATGGAGATGGAGCAGAATTTGGCCACACGGTCATAAGTGTATAAGGAGTATAGTAAGGAGCTGAGGACACAGCCTTGCAGGGCACTGGTGTTGAGGATAATATTGGAAGAGGTGTCATCACCCATCCTTACTGATTGCAGTCTATGGGTTAGGAAGTTGAAGATCCAGTCACAGAGGGAAGAACCAAGGCCACTGGGTTTGGAGATGAATTTTGTTGGTTTTGAAGGCCAAACTGTAGTCAATAAATGGGAGTCTGACATAAGGTACAGAGATAGAGAAAGTTGTAGAGGAGCTTACAGAAATAGGCAAGGTTGTAGGGGATGCAGGAAGTTAAAGAGAAAGGGAAGGTTGTAGGTGCTGGAGGAGGTTAAAGAGATAGGGAGGGCTTTAGGGACTGGACGAGGTTACAGAACTAGGGAAGCTTGTAGTGTCTGAAGGAGGTTACAGAGATAGGGAGGGTTGTAGAGGCCAGAGGAAGTTACAGAGATCGGGAGGTTTATAGTACTGAAGGAGGTTACAGACAGCGGAGGGCTTCAGGCGCTGGAGGAGATTACAGAAATAGGAGGGTTGTATGGGTTGGAGAAGGGTTACAGAGATAGGGAGGTTTGTAGGACTGGAAGAGGTTACAGCGATAGGGATGGTTGCAGGGCCTGTGAGTCATTATGATGATAGGATGGATTGTAGGATCTTGTGGAGGTTGCAGAGAAAGTCATGGTTGCAGATGCTGGAGGAGGTTACATAGATAGAGAGTTTTAGAATCTTGAAGTGTTTACTGTGATATAGAGGTTTGGATGGTCTGGAGAAGGTCATTAGGGCTGGAGGAGATTCCAGAGATAGGGTTGTAGAGGGCTGGAGGAGGTTACAGTTATAGGGAAGGTTGTAAAGGATTGTAAAAGATTAACATTATAGGGAGATTGCAGGAGACTTATGGAGATTACATAGGGTGAGGCATAGGGGCTGGAGAAGGTTTCAGAGATGGGCAGGGCTGTAGGAGGTTACAGTGAGTGGGACGATTCGAGGGGCTGCAGGTGGTTACGGAGATAGGGAGGGTTGAATGAGCTGGATGAGATTACAGAGGTAAGAGAGGGTCCTCGGGGGCTGGCGGACGTTAATGTTATAAGGATGGTCTAGGGAGCTGGAGGAGGTTACAGAGCCAGGGAAGGTTGTTGGCGTGGGAGGAGGTTAGAGAAAGGGAGGGTTGTATTGGCTGGGGGAGGTTCCAGAGATTGGATGCTTGTAGGGGATAGAGGAGGTTTTTGTGATAATGAGGGTTATAGGTGCTGGTGAAATTCATAGAGATAGGGAGGGTTGCAGAGGTTCAAAGAGGTTACAGAGATAGGGAAGATTGTAGGGTCTAGAGGAAGTTACAGAGATAGGATTACAGGGGCTGGAGGATTTTAGAGATACAGAGGATTGTAGTGGCTCAAGGAGGTGACAGTGATATGGACGGTTGTAGGGTCTAGAGGTGGCTGCAGAGATTGGAAGGATCATAGGGGCTCTAGGAGGTTCCAGAAATGTGGAAGGTTGTAGCAGCTGGAGGAGGTTACAGAAATAGGAAGGATTGTATGGGCTGGAGGAAGTTAGAAATATAGAGAGTTGTAGGGGCTGGAGGCGGTTACAGAGATAGGGAGGGTTGTGGGGCTGGAAGAGGTAACATAGATAGGGAGAGTTGGAGGTGCTGGAGTTGGTTACAGAGATAGGGAGGGTCAAAGAGGTCGAGTGATGACCAGATCATGATCTGTACATTGAGGAAGGGCTGAGAGAGTTCTAATGACGGGACAGTGATGTATAAGATCATCAGTAATAAATGCATTTGGGAAATCAGGAGTAACATGGTTCCCCAGAATGTGGCTGGAACATGAAGCACGTTCCCACAGCAAGTATTCAAGCTGAATGCTGTCGATGTATTGAACTGGCAGCTGGTGATGCACAGGCTCAGAAGGAGGTTTGTGTGAAACATAAACACTAGCCTGCAGCAGATGGGCAGAATGGCCTGTTTGGGTGCTACGAATTGTGTGTAAACACAGCCTGAAAACGAAGCAAAACAAGATGTTCCAATCGATGCTGTTGCCTCTCATGGGGAGGGATTGATGTGTTTTCGTGTCAATCCCCGTGATGAGCGCACTTTGTCCAATCGTGAAGCAATCTTGCTGAAGTTGCAAAGAAGTCTTTATCCAGATCACTGAACTGTGCAGTGGAGCATCAAGTTATGGAGAGGACCCCATTATTAGGCCCTTACTTCTCAGCTGAGTTGGGTCTTGTGCTGGGAACATGGGATCTGAGTCTTGTGCTGGGAACAGGAATAGGCCATTCAGCCCTTTGAGCCTGCTCTGCTCTTCATTATGATCATGGCTGATCACCAAATTCAAATATCCTGATCCGGCCTCCATCGCCACCCTCCCCCCTCCCCAAATCCCTTTAGCTGCAAGAGCTATATCCAATTTCTTGAAATCACACAATGTTTTGGCCTCAACTACATTCTGTGACAGTGATTCACCACCCTCTGGGTGAAGAAATTTCTCATCACCTCAGTTTCAAAAGGTTTACCTCTTATGATGAAACTATGACCCCCTTGTTCTGGACTCCCCCACTATCGGGAGCATTCTCCCTGAATCTACCCTGTCTAATCCTGGTGGAATTTTATAAGTTTCTATGAGATCCCTTCTCTTCTAAACTCCAAAGAATATAATCCTAACCGACTTAGTCTCTCCTCATATGACAGACCTGCCATCCCAGGAATCAGCCTGGTAAACCTTTGCTGCACTCCCTCTATAGCAAGGACATCCTTCCTCAGATAAGGACCAACCGACTCAAGGACAGCTTCTTCCCAGCTGCCATCAGACTTTTGAATGGATCTACCTCGAACTAAGTTGATCTTTCTCTACGCCCTAGCTATGACTGTAACACTATATTCTGCACTCTCTCCTTCCCTTCTCAATGAACGGTATGCTTTGTATAGCGCGCAAGAAACAATAATTTTAATTGCAAATTGTCACTGTACATGTGACAATAATAAATCAAATCAAAACCAATACTCCAGGTGTGGCCTCACCAACACTGTACAATGCAGTAAAACATCTCTATTCTGATACTCAAATCCTCTCACTATGAAAGCCAACATACCATTTATCTTCTTTACTGCCTACTGTACAGCAACTGATGCATGAGGACACCAAGGTCTCGCTGAGTATCCACCTCTCTCCAGTCACACCCATTAAATAATAAGCTGCCTTCCTATTATTGCTACCGATGTGGATAACCTCACATTTATCCACATGGTAGAAGTTTACAAGAAGTTTTTTAAAAACACCCAAGGTTTTCAGAATACATTCAGCAGAATTCAGTGCGTCATGATTAAAATCTACTCTAATTTGGATGCGACCCCAAAACCTTTTAGATATTGCCCTGTATCATATGCCATACATCAAAAAGTCGAGGCAGAACTTAAAAATTAGGAGCCATAAGTCGTGGGAATTACACTATGCTCACCCAGGTCAGACCAAAATGAAGATGCAGGCCAGGAGTGATATTTGGTGTCCAGGTATTGATAAGGTTATTGAAAATCTAGTCAGGCATTGCGATCAATGCCAATCACGACAAACGCTGCCTCCTTCAGCTCACTTGCACCCGTGAGAGTGGCCTGGCCAAATTGGGCATGGTTGCCTGTGGATTTTGCTGGTCCCTTTATGGGCATCGTGTTCCGAATTATCGTTGATGCCCATTCCAAGCGGCTTGATATTCATGAAATCAGAACAAGAACATCATCCACAACGACTGGAAAACTTTGACAAACCTTCATTACACTTGACCCGCCAGAGGGTTTGGTCTCTGATAATGGCACTGCCTTTACAGGAACAGAGTTTCGCACTTTATGCAAGATAACAGAATTAAACACCAGTGCATGGCCCCCTCATTATCCATCCTCGAATGGATTAGCAGAAATCAAATCAGTGATGAGAAAACAGCCAGGCACACCATTACAATTGAAGCTTGCTAGATTCTTCCTCACAGGACATCACCTCATGTTACTATGGGAATATCCCCCGCAGAGCTACTAATGGGGGGGGTGCCTCCAGCCCAGACTTGTTTCCCCATTTAGCGGGGAAGGTGGAAATTGAAGGTGGCAACACAGGTGGAGAAGTTGGTGAAGAAGGCATATGGTATGCTTGCCTTTATAGGACGGGGTATAGAGTATAAAAGCTGGAGTCTGATGATGCAGCTGTATAGAACGCTGGTTAGGCCACATTTGGAGTACTGCGTCCAGTTCTGGTCGCCGCACTACCAGAAGGACGTAGAGGCGTTAGAGTGCAGAGAAGGTTTACCAGGATGTTGCCTGGTATGGAGGGTCTTAGCTATGAGGAGAGATTGGGTAAACTGGGGTTGTTCTCCCTGGAAAGACGGAGAATGAGGGGAGATCTAATAGAGGTGTACAAGATTATGAAGGGTATAGATAGGGTGAACAGTGGGAAGTTTTTTCCCAGGTCGGAGGTGACGATCACGAGGGGTCACGGGCTCAAGGTGAGAGGGGCGAAGTATAACTCAGATATCAGAGGGACGTTTTTTACACAGAGGGTGGTGGGGGCCTGGAATGCGCTGCCAAGTAGGGTGGTGGAGGCAGGCACGCTGACATCGTTTAAGACTTACCTGGATAGTCACATGAGCAGCCTGGGAATGGAGGGATACAAACGATTGGTCTAGTTGGAGCAAGGAGCGGCACAGGCTTGGAGGGCCGAAGGGCCTGTTTCCTGTGCTGTACTGTTCTTTGTTCTTTGAAGCAAGGTATACAAAAGGGATATCATGAATCTGTTAAGTGTGATAGGGTCAATCAAGGTAAATGACATAGCATTCATCAAGAACTTTAAGGTTGGCCCAGCCTGGGTCCCTGGGAAGATCAGAACAAAAACAGGCCTGGTGTCCTGTCTGGTTGACGTCCAAGGAAGAAAAGTAAGGGAACATGTGTAAAATGTATTTATTAGTGTCACAAGTAGGCTTACATTAACACTGCAATGAAGTTACCGTGAAAATCCCCTAGTCGCCACACTCCAGCGCCAGTTCGGGTACACGGAGGGAGAACTTAGCATGGCCAATGCACCTAACCAGCACATCTTTCCGACTGTGGGAGGAAACCGAAGCACCCAAAGGAAACCCACGCAGACACGAGGAGAATGTGCAGACTCCGCACAGACAGTGACCCAAGTTGGGAATTGAACCCGGGTCCCTGGCACTGTGAGGCAGCAGTGCTAGCCACCGTGCCACCACATGTGGACATATAGAGAAACTAAGTATTATACAAACAGAGAATAATCCAGAAGCATCTATCAAAATTCTTCCAATAGCAGTAAGTTCAGTGGGAGTGGTTATTTCAGAGGCAGGCACTCGTGTTGTTCCAATGGGAACTGGAGCAGTTGTCTCACTAGTGCACCTCTTGAAACTGTAAACTACCAGATCACTACGAAAGCCATTGCTACTTGAAGGCGGCTAATAATTAATAATCATACTCAGTGAAAGGGTTAAAAGATGCAGTTTAGCAGAAAAATCATACGCACTGCCGGCTGCAAGAAAGTACACAAGCGCACAAAACCACGGCCTGCTATTTCTCAGCAGAAACATCACAGGTGTCAGTCCTCACAGAAGCTGTTTGGAAAACCACATGGTCTAAAGAAAACATGGGGAGACAGCGTGGTTTACGGCTTGAACACAGGGTCTGTTTATCTGTCGAGGCCTCCCTTGCCTGAGAGTATTCATTAACAGCAGGAATCTAAATTATAAGCGAGATAATTGATAGCGTCAAGCTCGACACAAGCTGCAACGTTAAGACAATTTGTAGCCAGTGATAGGTTAGATCAGCCAACAAAATTTAAACGTTTACACTGCAATATTATAATCAAGTAGACATTCAGATGTTCTGATTGGTTATAACACCCATATCCTATGCATGATGTAACCCTAATCAATAGTTGTGAGTGGACATAGATAACTCCTATACAAATAGTAGGGCGGCACGGTAGCACAGTGGTTAGCACTGCTGCTTCACAGCTCCAGGGACCTGGGTTCGATTCCTGGCTTGGGTCACTGTCTGTGTGGAGTTTGCACATTCTCCTCGTGTCTGCGTGGGTTTCCTCCGGGTGCTCCGGTTTCCTCCCACCGTCCAAAGATGTGCAGGTTAGGTTGATTGGCCATGCTAAAATTGCCCCTTCGAGTCCTGAGATGTCTAGGTTAGAGGGATTAGTGGGTGGGATATGGGGATAGGGCCTGGGTGGGATTGTGGTCGGTGCAGACTCGATGGGCCGAAGGGCCTCTTTCTGCACTTTAGGGTATCTATCTATCTATCTAAATGTGCATCTCTGATTCGAATATGCTAATTACTTGTAATCGAATCTGGAAGTATATGTGTGTGCGTAAATTCTGTATTCAGCTCTCTGGTTCACCACTAGCTGGTGTACTAGGGCCCTTGCGATAGCTAGTAAATAAATCAGCTGATTTTGAGCTCTGAAATTCTTTGTCTGGCTACCCGAAGGGAACAAAATCAGTAACAAGTTAAAAAACTGAACACCAACAGCCCCGCAACACTACTTCAACTGAGAAAGAGCTGGCCAGCGAGCTAAGATATTCTCAGAGAATTCGGAAGCCTGCTATTAGACTGAGATTTTGAGAGACTCCTATGTTACACCACAATTTTGATTGTTGAGCCGAGCTCACGCAGCAGTAATTGCGCACAGGTCCCAGCTCGGGGAGCAGTGGTTGAATGTAGGTCCCAGCTCGGGGAGCGGTGGGTGAACACTCACCCCATGGGAAGTGGAGGTGTTAAGTGGTTTTTGTTGTCCTCTCTTGTACAAAGTTTAATTCAAATGCACAATTTCACCGCCGATGAGATGTTGAACCTCGCAGTTATCATGCCCACTAATCGGCTTCCTTCCGTCAACGTATGGGACGTCCTGTACTCAGTACACACCAAACCCCAGCTCCCCCTCCCTCTCGGCCTACTTGATTCACAGAGAGTGGCTCAGTCAACACAAGCTCTTCCTGCAGGTTACAAGTTTATTGTGATCAGTTTGCAAACACAAGGAGTTTCTGGTGGGTTTTATCAGTGAAAATGTACACAATCTATACAAGGGTTCCAGTCTGAGAAAGCAGCAAGAGTAAGTTTCTCTGTACAACGTTGAATATTTCATCCTGGTCGGCCGGGCTGATGGCTCGAAGCAACATCTCCTCACCAAAGGCAGGCCCGGCCCAGCCCATCCGCTTAGCGCCCCACCACCTTTCCTTCCCTAGTGCCCGTCTGTGAGTGGGGCAGGGTTCAGGACAGGGAGGTGGTCCACTTCAACTGGGACATACCACTGGACCCTTCGGTCAGCTGATCGGGGCAAGACCTGGCAGCGATGAGGGGGTGGGGAGGGGGCAGCAAATGCTGAAAGGGTAGGCATAAGGCGGGGTTCAGTAAGAAGAAAAAATGATGCTACCAGGCAATGCCCGCCCACATTCAACACCAATGGACTCCATGAGGACACCATCTGCATGGGGAGGGTGTGAAATCAGTGGGCAATGGAGGGTCATAGAGGGGCAATCCCCGGGTGCTGGTTGCCGATACTATCCCCCACATCACAGCCACGATATTGAACGGGATGTGGTTGTGGGGGGACAGAGTATCAAGTGCAACGTTGACCAACATGCCCCAGACTAGGGCAGGATTCCTCCCCCTTCCCCCTCACCCAGGGATGCTCTGGTGAGCTGCAGCATCCAGCTCCCCTCTGCCACCAATACCCGCATTGAGAGAGCTCACCTAACTCAACAGAGGGTACCTTGGCATTAGGGGGCAGCTGGGGAGGCAGCTGGGGTGGGGGGGGCTGAGAGGTTGGGGCGGGGCAGGGGGGCTGAGATGCGGGGCGCCCGAGCGGGCAGGGAGGCCGAGGGAGCGGGGGTGACAGGGCAGGGGTAGGTTAAATGGGCAGTCTGTGTTTTAGTGCGCTATCTGCAACTCCCTACCCCCATATGACACACGGCCAATTCCACAGGCTGCCAACCCAGCAAGCAGCTCAGACTGTGTCCGCGTCTCCCATCTGAATACTTCCCACCCAACCGCCCCCAAGTCAACGGCACCGTCCAGTCAGCAAGGCGGCTCACACCAGCGGCCCCGTGTCGTCACGCCGACCTGATGGGATGTCCTTGTTGGTCTCTGCCTGGCCTCCCAGTTCACCCGGGATGTGGTTGGGGAATAACTGGGTCGCAGAGCACCTGAAGAACAAGAGAAGAAAGATTTAAATTCTCTGCCATTTCCTTATTCAGTAAGGAGTCTAACAACACCAGGTTGAATTGGTAGCAAACGCCACTAGCTTTCGGAGCGCTGCTCCTTCGTCCATCTGACGAAGGAGCAGCGCTCCAAAACCTAGTGGTGTTTGCTACCAAATAAACCTGTTGGACTTTAACCTGGTGTTGTTAGACTCCTTACTGTGTTTACCCCAGTCCAACGCCGGCATTTCCACATAATTTCCTTATTCCCCATTATTAAATCCCAGCGTCTCACTCTAAGGGACCAATGTTCTCTGTCGCTAACTTTTGCTTTTTTATTTACTCCACTCACTCCACTTTTCTCCCAGTCACGGTCTTGAGGTTTTATTTACAGGTTGGCATCAGGTTGAATGTTTTGGCCAGACCGATGGTGCAGTGGCTCAGTGCTGGCACCAGGGGGGAGTGTGGGGCCCGGTTTCTGGGACTCCGATGCTGTGTCAGGCCGATGGCCCAATCCCGGGCCTATATTCTGGGCAGGTTTGGAGCGGGGGTGAGTGGGTTTTCACCAATACCCTGGGGATGTCCATCAACCTAGAACAACCACAGTAATCCTAATGACCAAATATTGTGATGGCCTGCCAACAGGCCAGTTGGTCCATCATGTCTGTACCACATGAACGCTTAGTGCGGGGAGCAAAGTGAGCTTTTGGATCAGAGTTCACACCAGAGTTCACACTGTATCTGGAATATTGCGTGCAATTTTGGTCTCTTTCCCTGAGGAAGGAAGTTCTTGCCGTAGAGGGAACACAGAGAAGGTTTACCAGACTGATTCCGGGGATGGCGGGACTGATGTATGAGGAGAGATTGAGTCGGTTAGGATTGTTTTCGCTGGATTTCAGAAGAATGAGGGATGATCTCATCAAAAGCTATAAAATTGTAACAGGACGAGACAGGGTGGATGCAGGAAGGATATTCCTGATGGTGGGGGTGTCCTGAACCAGGGGTCACAGTCTGAGGATACACGATAGACTGTTTAGGACAGAGATGAGGAGAAATTTATTCACCCAGAGAGTTGTCAGCCCATGGAATTCGCTACTAAAGAGTGGAAACTGAGGCCAAAACATTTGAGTGGAATTCTCCCTAAATAAAATCTAAGTGCCGAATTTGCATAAAAACAAGTAAATCACGCTGCTTTTTTCAGCAGGACTTTCAAAATGAATCTCCTACACTCTGTGCGGGCGGCACGGTGGCACAGTGGTTGGCACTGCTGCCTCACAGTGCCAGGACCCGGGTTTGATTCCCGGCTCGGGTCACTGTCTGTGTCGAGTCTGCACGTTCTCCCCGTGTCTGCGTGGGTTTCCTCTGAGTGCTCCGGTTTCCTCCCACACTCTGAAAGACGTGCTGGTTAGGTGGATTGACCCAAACAGGCGCCGGAATGTGGCGACTAGGGGAATTTTACAGTAACTTCATTGCAGTGTTAACGTAAGCCTAACTTGTGACTAATAAATAAACTTTGACTTTAAGAGTGCCCTACTGTGAATTGTGATCAAAAGCTAGGAGTGGGGTCTATTCCCGCTGGAGAGGCCAGCAGCATAGCGCTGAGTGGGCCACTGCGTATGTGCCGATCTGTCAGAGTGGAGATCGGCACATGCACAGTAGATGGAACTGCTGGCCTCCCAATCACTGGCCAGTACAGCAACCCACTATCGCTGCCATTCGGAACCCCCCGCGCCCCGAACGCTGGCCTTTCGGATGTGTCCAGGCCAGCCCCAATCTCCCCTGCAGCCCATCTCAATTCTCCCCCCACACCCCCGGGCATCCTAACTTCCCTGAACGCCCCCCCACCCTCGCACCCCCCAACCCCTGCACCCCACTCCCCAATGACCATCCCCGATCGCTGTCCACCCTCTGTCACTGATCCCAAGTGCAGACTGACAGCGGGACCCCCCACCCCCACCGATCGCCCCCAGGAGCCCCACCCTCCATTAGGACCCGGCCCTCTCTGGCCCTGCCTCCTTGGCACTGCCCAATGCCCAGTGGGAAGTGCCAAGGTGCCCCCTGGGCATTGCCATTTTGCCCCTAGGGCAACGCCAGGGGGTCAAACTGGCACTGCCAGGCTGGCAATACCCAGGGGGCATACCCCCAACTCCTGGGGGGGCCCTCCATTGCCCTTCAGTCCAGCTCCCCCATTTGTGGGGAGCTGTTGTAAACCACTCCAGGCCGGGGCGAGGGGGGAAGAGCTCTAGCGGGTCCAGAGACTTGAATCCCGGGCCCGCGAATCAGATTTAAATACTCATTTAAATAATTTATTCAGCTGTGCCCCGTTTTCTGGCACGGAGCTGATGACGCTGGAAATCCGGCAACTGGAAACATGCAGCGGTCGTGCCCCCCCCGCTTTATGTTTACATGGAGACCAGGCCCGGTCCCCGCAAACCATCCTCACAACGTCACCTTGTCAGCCTTCGAATCAACGCTGCTCCCTCCCTCTGTCCTCCTCTGACTCTCCCCTTCCCTCCCCCTCCACTTTCCCCCCCTCCCCTACCCCTCTCCTTCCTCCCCTACCTTCCCCTCATCCTCCCTCCGTCCACTTGCCCTCCCCCCTTCACCGGTTGCCCTTACCAGTAGAGTAGAGCCTGTGGTCCCAGCCCAGGGTGCTCTGTTCCTGCTGGTATCCGTACACCGCTGCCCGCATGTACCAGGACCGCAGACCCTCTAGTGCCAGTGCCCTGTGGACATCACGGTCGACCTGCCCACCCGTGCCCCGGCTGCGGGCTGTGGAGACTGGCACTGGGTGGCACTGCGCGTGGTAGCCCAAGGCTGATTGCGGCCCGCTTCGGCCAGTTCGAGTGCTGAAGGGTCCTGCTCCTGCTCCCACTGAGCGCCGGCTGTAGCGGTTCATGGCTGCGCAATCGCTCAGCGTCTCCGAGCTGCTGCTACGTCGGGTCTTGCTGGCAGCAGTTGTCTGGTGTGTGCCTGTGTCACTGGAGACCTCGAGCATGGAATCGGTGGTGTCCATGAGATGCTGGCAGCCACCGGGAGCCTGGCTCAGATACCTTTGAGAAAGAGACAGAGACAGAGAGAGAGAGACAGAGAAAGCGAGGGACAGAAAGAGAGGGAAAGACCGAGAGAAACAGAGAGGCCGAGAGAAACAGAGAGAGGCCGAGAGAGAGAAGCAGAGAGGCCGAGAGAGAAACAGAGAGAGAGAGAGAAAATCAGAGAGAAACGGAGAGAGAGAGAGAAAAATGGAGAGGCGGCGAGGCGGAGCGGGGGCCAGGTGGAGAGGGGGGGGGGGGCAGGCGGAGGGGGGGGGGGGGCAGGCGGAGAGGGGGGGCCAGGCGGAGAGGAGGGGGCCAGGCGGAGAGGCGGGGGGGCAGGCGGAGAGGCGGGGGGGCAGGCGGAGAGGGGGGGGGCAGGCGGAGAGGGGGGGGCAGGCGGAGAGGGGCGGGCAGGCGGAGAGGGGGGGGGGCAGGCGGAGAGGGGGGCAGGCGGAGAGGGGGGGCAGGCGGAGAGGGGGGGCCAGGCGGAGAGGAGGGGGCCAGGCGGAGAGGCGGGGGGGCAGGCGGAGAGGCGGGGGGGCAGGCGGAGAGGGGGGGGGCAGGCGGAGAGGGGGGGGCCAGGCGGAGAGGGGGGGGGGCAGGCGGAGAGGGGGGGCAGGCGGAGAGGGGAGGGCAGGCGGAGAGGGGAGGGCAGGCGGAGAGGGGGGGGCAGGCGGAGAGGGGGGGCAGGCGGAGAGGGGGGGGCAGGCGGAGAGGGGGGGCAGGCGGAGAGGGGGGGGGCAGGCGGAGAGGGGGGCAGGCGGAGAGGGGGGCAGGCGGAGAGGGGGGGGCAGGCGGAGAGGGGGGGGCAGGCGGAGAGGGGGGGCAGGCGGAGAGGGGGGGGCAGGCGGAGAGGGGGGGGCAGGCGGAGAGGGGGGGCAGGCGGAGGGGGGGGCAGGCCGGAGAGGGGGGGGCAGGCGGAGAGGGGGGGCAGGCGGAGAGGGGGGGGCAGGCGGAGAGGGGGGGGCAGGCGGAGAGGGGGGGCAGGCGGAGGGGGGGGGCAGGCGGAGAGGGGGGGGCAGGCGGAGAGGGGGGGGCAGGCGGAGAGGGGGGGCAGGCGGAGAGGCGGGGCAGGCGGAGAGGGGGAGGGCAGGCGGAGAGGGGAGGGCAGGCGGAGAGGGGGAGGGCAGGCGGAGAGGGGGAGGGCAGGCGGAGAGGTGGGCCAGGCGGAGAGGGGGGGCAGGCGGAGAGAGGGGGGCCAGGTGGAGAGTGGGGGCCCAGGCGGGAGAGTGGGGGCCCAGGCGGAGAGGGGGGGGCAGGCAGAGAGGGGGGGGCAGGCAGAGAGGGGGCCAGGCGGAGAGGGGGGGGGACAGGTGGAGAGGGGGGCCCAGGCGGAGAGGGGGGGGCAGGCAGAGAGGGGGGGGGGCAGGCAGAGAGGGGGGGCAGGCAGAGAGAGGCGGAGAGAGAAATGCAGAGTGGGGGAGAGAGATATAAATAATTCATAAACATGTTGATTGAATGAAGGGGACAGCCTGTCCCTCTGTTTATTCTCCGAGTCCTACAGCCTGAGCCCATTGTAGAGCGCGAAGATCCTATTCTCTGAACGGAACTGGAGGAAACTTATCAATATGGGCACAGCAGAAGGCCGGTCAGCTCCTCTCGCGCCTGGGACACAGGAACCCGAGGAGGCCACTCAGCCCATCAAACTGTTACACAAGAACAGGATGAGGCCATCTCTCTGTCACTGTTTCATTCTCACTCTCTTGTTCTCTCTCAAGGTAGCTCCCTCTATTGTCATTCTCTCCCTCTGTCCCTCTGTCGCAGCCTCCCTGTCTCTCTCCCTCTATCGCTGTCTCCCTCTCTCCCTCCGTCACTTCCTCCCTCCCACCCTCTCTCTGTCGCTCCCTCCATGTCCGCTACTCCAGCCACCACCAAAAGCCTCAGTCAGATTTGTCAGCTCTCCCTCGCCCTCCCTTACCAAATCGCCCTCCCTCGCCGCCTCGCCCTCCCTCGCCGCCTCGCCTCCCTCGTCGCCTCGCCCTCCCTCCTCGCCTCGCCCTCCCTCGTCGCCTCGCCCTCCCTCGTCGCCTCGCCCTCCCTCGTCGCCTCGCCCTCCCTCGTCGCCTCGCCCTCCCTCGTCGCCTCGCCCTCCCTCGCCACCTCGCCCTCCCTCATCGCCTCGCCCTCCCTCGCCGCCTCGCCCTCCCTCGCCGGCTCGCCCTCCCTCGTCGCCTCGCCCTCCCTCGTCGCCTCGCCCTCCCTCGCCGGCTCGCCCTCCCTCGTCGCCTCGCCCTCCCTCGTCGCCTCGCCCTCCCTCGTCGCCTCGCCATCCCTCGCCGCCTCGCCATCCCTCGCCGCCTCGCCCTCCCTCGTCGCCTCGCCCTCCCTCGTCGCCTCGCCATCCCTCGTCGCCTCGCCCTCCCTCGTCGCCTCGCCCTCCCTCGTCGCCTCGCCCTCCCTCGTCGCCTCGCCCTCCCTCGCAGCCTCGCCCTCCCTCGCAGCCTCGCCCTCCCTCATCGCCTCGCCCTCCCTCGTCGCCTCGCTCACCCTCGTCGCCTCGCCCTCCCTCGCAGCCTCGCCCTCCCTCGTCGCCTCGCCCTCCCTCATCGCCTCGCCCTCCCTCGCCACCTCGCCCTCCCTCATCGCCTCGCCCTCCCTCGCCACCTCGCCCTCCCTCATCGCCTCGCCCTCCCTCGCCGCCTCGCCCTCCCTCGCAGCCTCGCCCTCCCTCGCAGCCTCACCCTCCCTCGCAGCCTCGCCCTCTCTCGCCGCCTCGCCCTCCCTCGCCGCCTCGCCCACCCTCGCCGCCTCGCCCTCCCTCGCCGCCTCGTCCTCCCTCGCCCTTCCACACCGCCTCGCCCTCCCTCGCTGCCTCGCCCTCCCTCGCCACCTCGCCCTCCCTCGCAGCCACGCCCTCCCTCGCAGCCTCGCCCTCCCTCGCAGCCTCGCCCTCCCTCGCAGCCTCGCCCTCCCTCGCCGCCTCGCCCTCCCTCGCCGCCTCGCCCTCCCTCGCCGCCTCGCCCTCCCTCGCCGCCTCGCCCTCCCTCGCCGCCTCGCCCTCCCTCGCCGCCTCGCCCTCCCTCGCCGCCTCGCCGCCTCGCCCTCCCTCGTCGCCTCGCCCTCCCTCGTCGCCTCGCCCTCCCTCGCAGCCTCGCCCTCTCTCGCCGCCTCGCCCACCCTCGCCGCCTCGCCCTCCCTCGCCGCCTCGTCCTCCCTCGCCCTTCCACACCGCCTCGCCCTCCCTCGCTGCCTCGCCCTCCCTCGCCACCTCGCCCTCCCTCACCACCTCGCCGCCTCGCCCTCCCTCGCCATCCCTCGCCGCCTCGCCCTCCCTCGCAGCCTCGCCCTCCCTCGCCGCCTCGCCCTCCCTCGCAGCCTCGCCCTCTCTCGCCGCCTCGCCCTCCCTCGCCGCCTCGCCCTCCCTCGCCGCCTCGCCCTCCCTCGCCGCCTCGCCCTCCCTCGCCGCCTCGTCCTCCCTCGCCCTTCCACACCGCCTCGCCCTCCCTCGCTGCCTCGCCCTCTCTCGCTGCCTCGCCCTCCCTCGCCATCCCTCGCCGCCTCGCCCTCCCTCGCAGCCTCGCCCTCCCTCGCCGCCTCGCCCTCCCTCGCCACCTCGCCCTCCCTCGCCACCTCGCCGCCTCGCCCTCCCTCGCCCTCCCTCGCAGCCTCGCCCTCTCTCGCCGCCTCGCCCTCCCTCGCCCTTCCACACCGCCTCGCCCTCCCTCGCCCTTCCACACCGTCTCGCCCTCCCTCGCCGCCTCGCCCTTCCACACCGCCTCGCCCTCCCTCGCTGCCTCGCCCTCCCTCGCCACCTCGCCCTCCCTCGCCCTCCCTCGCCCTCCCTCGCCACCTCGCCCTCCCTCGCCGCCTCGCCCTCCCTCGCCCTCCCTCACCACCTCGCCCTCCCTCTCCGCCTCGCCCTGCCTCGCGGCCACGCCCTCCCTTGCCGCCTCGCCCTCCCTCGCCGCCTCGCCCTCCCTCGCCCTTCCTCGCCACCTCGCCCTCCCTCGCCGCCTCGCCCTCTCTCGCCGCCTCACCCTCCCTCGCTGCCTCGCCCTGCCTCGCGGCCTCGCCCTGCCTCGCCGCCTCGCCCTCTCTCGCCACCTCGCCCTCCCTCGCCGCCTCGCCTTCCCTCGCCCTCCCTCGCCGCCTCGCCCTCCCTCGCCGCCTCGCCTTCCCAAGCCGCCTCGCCCTCCCTCGCCCTCCCTCGCCCTCCCTTGCCGCCTCGCCTTCCCTCACCGCCTCTCCCTCCCTCGCCGCCTCGCCCTCCCTCGCCCTCCCTCGCCACCTCGCCCTCCCTCGCCGCCTCGCCCTCCCTCGCCGCCTCGCCCTCCCTCGCCCTCCCTCGCCGCCTCGTCCTCCCTCGCCCTCCCTCGCCGCCTCGCCCTCCCTCGCCCTCCCTCGCCGCCTCGCCCACCCTCGCCGCCTCGCCCTCCCTCGCCGCCTCGCCCTCCCTCGCCGCCTCGCCCTCCCTCGCCGCCTCGCCCTCCCTCGCCGCCTCGCCCTCCCTCCTCGCCTCGCCCTCCCTCCTCGCCTCGCCCTCCCTCCTCGCCTCGCCCTCCCTCCTCGCCTCGCCCTCCCTCCTCGCCTCGCCCTCCCTCCTCGCCTCGCCCTCCCTCCTCGCCTCGCCCTCCCTCCTCGCCCTCCCTCCTCGCCTCGCCCTCCCTCCTCGCCTCGCCCTCCCTCCTCGCCTCGCCCTCCCTCCTCGCCTCGCCCTCCCTCCTCGCCTCGCCCTCCCTCCTCGCCTCGCCCTCCCTCCTCGCCTCGCCCTCCCTCGCCGCATCGCCCTCCCTCGCCGCATCGCCCTCCCTCGTCGCCTCGCCCTCCCTCCTCGCCTCGCCCTCCCTCCTCGCCTCGCCCTCCCTCGCCGCATCGCCCTCCCTCGCCGCCTCGCCCTCCCTCGCCGCCTCGCCCTCCCTCCTCGCCTCGCCCTCCCTCCTCGCCTCGCCCTCCCTCCTCGCCTCGCCCTCCCTCCTCGCCTCGCCCTCCCTCCTCGCCTCGCCCTCCCTCCTCGCCTCGCCCTCCCTCCTCGCCTCGCCCTCCCTCCTCGCCTCGCCCTCCCTCGCCGCATCGCCCTCCCTCGCCGCCTCGCCCTCCCTCCTCGCCTCGCCCTCCCTCCTCGCCTCGCCCTCCCTCCTCGCCTCGCCCTCCCTCCTCGCCTCGCCCTCCCTCCTCGCCTCGCCCTCCCTCCTCGCCTCGCCCTCCCTCCTCGCCTCGTCGCCTCGCCCTCCCTCCTCGCCTCGCCCTCCCTCGTCGCCTCGCCCTCCCTCCTCGCCTCGTCGCCCTCCCTCCTCGCCTCGCCCTCCCTCCTCGCCTCGTCACCTCGCCCTCCCTCACCACCTCGCTCTCTCTCACCACCTCGCCCTCCCTCGCCGCCTCGCCCTCCCTCGTCGCCTCGCCCTCCCTCGTCGCCTCGCCCTCCCTCGTCGCCTCGCCCTCCCTCGCCACCTCGCCCTCCCTCACCGCCTCGCCCTCCCTCACCACCTCGCTCTCTCTCACCACCTCGCCCTCCCTCGCCGCCTCGCCCTCCCTCGTCGCCTCGCCCTCCCTCGTCGCCTCGCCCTCCCTCGCCGCCTTGCCCTTCCTCGCTACCTCGCCCTCCCTCGCCGCCTCGCCCTCCCTCGCCCTCCCTCGTCGCCTCGCCCTCCCTCGTCGCCTCGCCCTCCCTCGCCGCCTTGCCCTCCCTCGCCACCTCGCCCTCCCTCGTCGCCTCGCCCTCCCTCGCCACCTCGCCCTCCCTCACCGCCTCGCCCTCCCTCACCACCTCGCTCTCTCTCACCACCTCGCCCTCCCTCGCCGCCTCGCCCTCCCTCGTCGCCTCGCCCTCCCTCGTCGCCTCGCCCTCCCTCGCCACCTCGCCCTCCCTCGCCGCCTCGCCCTCCCTCGCCCTCCCTCGCCGCCTCGCCCTCCCTCGCTGCCTCGCCACCTCGCCCCCCTCGCCGTGATCAGCTCAGTAGTTCCACCATGTTTTGTCTGTCTGTCTATCCTTCATCTGGACTCTAGAAGTTTCCTGACATCGCGTTAGACTCATAACTGGTCTATAACTCCCTGCTTTCTCTCTACATCAACAGAGCAACTCGCACAATTATCCAGTCTGAAGGAAAAGCTCCCAAATCAGGAAAGATTATAATTAGAGTATCTTCAGTGTCCTCGCAAACATTGTGATGAAAAACACTTTTGCTCCCCGCTCTGACACCCAGCCACTGCACCAGGTAAGCAACAAGGCCAAAACTAAACCTGAAATATAAACAGGGAATGCTGCGGGTCTCAGCAGGTCTGGCAGCCTCTGTGGAGAAGGAGACAGAGTTAATATCCGTCTGACTCTGGAGGGGAGACGGAGAGGAAACGTTCACCTGGTTTCCCTCTTCACAGAGGCTGCCAGACCTGTGGAACGTCTCCAGGATTGTGTGTGTTAAATGGCACCAATCCATTGCTTGGTCCCTGTGCCCAGGCCACAGGCTGGGCTCCCACCTGTATTGTCCGGATCTGTCCCGGTAAATGATGGGCGAAGATGGCACACTCCTTCTCCCTGTTCCGGACAGACTCCTCTGTAACATTCTGCAGAGAGAGAGAGAGACTCATTTCAACTCTTCAGTACATCCCAAATAGCCAAGCAGATATCCCACTGGGGGCTTATCACTCGTAGAATATCCAGGAAACTGGCAGCCATTTTGTACACAGCATGATCCCACAAACTGCATCATGGTAAAGGACTGTCTCCTGAGTTTTGTTTGAACGATGTTGCTAAAGTCAAAAATATTGCCTTTGCCTGCGACACCCCCCCGCCCCCGCCCCTCCCCGCCCCCCACTCCGCCCCCCACCCTCCCCGCCCCGCCCCCCATCCTCCCCGCCCCCCACCCTCCCGGCCCCCCACCCCCCACCCTCCCGCCACCCACCCACCCACCCCCCCACCCTCCCCGCCCCCCACCCCCCCACCCTCCCCGCCCCCCACCCCCCACCCTCCCCGCCCCCCACCCCCCACCCTCCCCGCCCCCCACCCCCCACCCTCCCCGCCCCTCACCCTCCCCGCCCCCCGCCCCCCACCCTCCCCGCCCCCTGCCCCCCACCCTCCCCGCCCCGCCCCCCCCACCCTCCCCGCCCCGCCCCCCCCACCCTCCCCGCCCCCCCCACCCTCCCCGCCCCGCCCTCCCCGCCCCGCCCCCCCACCCTCCCCGTCCCGCCCCCCACCCTCCCCGCCCCGCCCCCCCACCCTCCCCGCCCCCCCCACCCTCCCCGCCCCCCCCCACCCTCCACGCCCCCCCCACCCTCCCCGCCCCCCCCACCCTCCCCGCCCCCCCACCCTCCCCGCCCCGCCCCCCCGCCCCCCCCCACCCTCCCCGCCCCGCCCCCCCACACTCTCCCCCCCCCCCCACACCCCCCCCCCACGCCCCCCCCCCCCCCCCCACACCCCCCCCCCCACGCCCCCCCCCCCCCCCACTCCGCCCCTCTTCCAAACATGGACATGTGGTCACTTAGATCCCTCAGGGAGAGCAGACAATAGGCCTCAGGTTTAACATCCTGAAAAACAGCATTTCTGACAGTGCGGCGCTCCCTCAGCACTGTCCCTCCCACAGTGCGGCGCTCCCTCAGCACTGACCCTCCCACAGTGCGGCGCTCCCTCAGCACTGACCCTCCCACAGTGCGGCGCTCCCTCAGCACTGACTCTCCCACAGTGCGGCGCTCCCTCAGCACTGACACTCCGACAGTGCGGCGCTCCCTCAGCACTGACCTCCCACAGTGCGGCGCTCCCTCAGCACTGACCCTCCACAGTGCGGCGCTCCCTCAGCACTGACACTCCGACAGTGCGGCACTCCCTCAGCACTGACCCTCCCACAGTGCGGCGCTCCCTCAGCACTGACCCTCCGACAGTGCAGCACACCCTCAGCACTGACCCTCCCACAGTGCGGCACACCCTCAGCAGTGACCCTCCCACAGTGCGGCGCTCCCTCAGCAGTGACCCTTCCACAGTGCGGCGCTCCCTCAGCACTGACCCTCCGACAGTGCAGCACACCCTCAGCACTGACCCTCCCACAGTGCGGCACACCCTCAGCAGTGACCCTCCCACAGTGCGGCGCTCCCTCAGCAGTGACCCTCCCACAGTGCGGCGCTCCCTCAGCAGTGACCCTTCCACAGTGCGGCACACCCTCAGCAGTGACCCTCCCACAGTGCGGCGCTCCCTCAGCAATGACCCTTCCACAGTGCGGCGCTCCCTCAGCAATGACCCTCCCACAGTGCGGCGCTCCCTCAGCACTGACCCTCCAACGTGTGGTGCTCCCTCGGCACTGACCCTCGGACAGTGTGGCTCTGGGGGGCAAGGGGAGAGAACGAGAGGGGGGCAAGGGGAGAGAACGAGAGGGGGGCAAGGGGAGAGAACGAGAGGGGGGCAAGGGGAGAGAACGAGAGGGGGGCAAGGGGAGAGAACGAGAGGGGGCAAGGGGAGAGAACGAGAGGGGGGCAAGGGGAGAGAACGAGAGGGGAGCAAGGGGAGAGAACGAGAGGGGAGCAAGGGGAGAGAACGAGAGGGGGGCAAGGGGAAAGAACAAGAGGGGGCAAGGGGAGAGAACGTGAGGGGGGCAAGGGGAGCGAGCAAGACAGGGGAAAGAGGAGAGAGCGAGAGGAGCAAGGGGAGAGAGCGAGAGGGGGGCAAAGGGAGAGAGCGAGAGGGGGTACCCAGAAGGAAGAGAGTGAGGGGGGGGGAACCCAGAAGGGAGAGAGCGAGGGGGGGGGGAAACCCAGAGGGGAGAGAGCGAGGGGGGTGGACCCAGAGGGGAGAGAGCGAGGGGGGGGGGGACCCAGAGGGGAGAGAGCGAGGGGGGTGGACCCAGAGGGGAGAGAGCGAGGGGGGGGGGGACCCAGAGGGGAGCGAGTGAGAGGGGGGGGTCCCAGAGGGGAGAGAGCGAGGGGGGGGGGGGGGGGGTGGAGGGGCAGGTGGAGGGCACGGTTAATCTTTGTCCCAGTGGCTCAGTCAGGGGTATGTTCGGAGCAATGATGGATAGATTCTGAGTTACTGATGGCACTAAGGGTCCCAGGGACAGTGCGGGAAAGTAGGGTGAGACAAGAGATCGGGAACGATCCAGTTAAACGGCGGAGCAGGTTCGAGGTGCCGAATGGATTACATAACCTAACTCTTCCCAGTCTTGCCCTTCGCCATGAACCCAGTGTTCCAATCCCGCCCGTCCAGCCATGAGTGCTCACACTGAGAAAGAACAGTGATACCGTCTATAACCATACCTGACGGGGCTGGCATATGAATTCCGCCGACCTCTTGCCTGGCAATAGATGTCCGTGGGCAGCAGTGTCCAGCCTTGGCTGCGGCCAGCAGTCTGCCCATCTCCCCCGACTGTCCACGCAGGGGAAGCCCGTCCATCGGCGCGCGTAAGAGGAGTCAGTGTGGCCTCATCTGGGAGGGCAGTGGACAAACAGAAATGGCGGCTACATCAGCAAGTAGATCCCAGGTAAAGCTCCCTGCACACTTCTCACTGCGTCATCTCTCCCTACCTCTGGTCATCTCCTCCAGCCACAGAACTCCCTGAGATATCTCATTCTGGCCTCCTGTGTATCACCAATTCAAATGGTTCCAGCACACCAAGGCCCAAGGTTTGCAATTCCATTCATAAACCTTCCTGTCACTCATTCCAGCTAAGCTTCCTCCTCTGAAACCCATCTCTTTGACCAAGCTTTAGGTCGACTGGACCCAAAGACTCCTTCAGCAGCTCATAGAATCCCTACAGTAGAGAAAGAGGCCATTCGGTCCACCAAGTCTGCACCGAATGGTAGAGGCCCTCCCCTCTACCCTCTCCCTGTAACCCTGTGAATTTAGCATGGCCAATCCACCTCACCTATACCTCTTTGGACATTGCGGGACAATCATCTAACCTGCACATCTTTGGACATTATGCAGCAATTTAGCATAGCTAATCCGTCTATCCCTGTTTGGACACTAAGAACAATTTACAATGGCAAACCCACACAGACACAGGGATAAGGTGCAAACTCCACACAGTCACCCGAGGCTGGAATTGAACCCAGGTCCCTGGCGCTGTGAGGCAGCAGTGTTAACCACTGTGCTGCCCACCAGTGTCGCTCACACTGTCGCTCAGTGCCATGCTTTTGTTCAATCAAGCTTCCTATGAAGTCATTTGGGATATTTCATTGTCCTGACACAATCTGCAAAAAGGAATGAAACCGGATGGATCTCCCGGATTAACCTCGGCACCGGAAACAACTCTGGCAAACCCAGCCCTGTTGATCCTGCTGAGTCCGCCGTACTAACATCTGGGGGCTTGTGTCAAAATTGGGAGAGCTGTCCCACAGACTAGTTGAGCAACAGCCTGACGTGGTCATACTCATGGAATCATATCTTACAGATAATGTCCCAGACTCCATCACCATTGCTGGGTATGTCTTGTCCCACTGGCAGGACAGAGCCAGCAGAGGTGGCGGGCGGCACAGTGGTATACAGTCGGGAGGGAGTTGCCCTCAACATCGACTCTGGA